>NC_141359.1:33634053-34306553 GCF_057382095.1 Aulonocara sp. 'chitande type north' Nkhata Bay
TAAAATGGTCAATGAATATACATGAATGTTCCTTTTTGGTTGTGTATTTCAAAGGCAAACTGAGCACAAACAAAAACATAAAAATTTTTTGCTGATAAAAATTTCACAACATGGTCTTTCCAGGGAGCCATTCAGTAACCATAACAATCGCTTAAAAATGAAGCTAATAAAATGAAGGCACACTGTGATATTTTATTCAGTACATCCTTGTATAGTTCAGCATATTGTAGTACATGTGGTAACATCTAGTACACAAGATGTTGACATAACTATTGCTATAAGATGAAGTTCTCAAAGGCAGTTATGTAATGTATAGAATATTAGACTTACAATATAACATGTCAATAAATAATGAAAATGTTTAATATTTGCAAGAACCACCTGAATATATTAACAGTACGATATAAGAAAAGCATTCTAATGTTATGATCAAATGGTATTTAATAATACAGGTTCTAACATCAGTGCTTGCAGCTATATTGTCCAGACATATTTGTAGTTTAACACTATCAATGTTTATATTATTTATAGAGGTTAACACTGGTAATAATATAGAGCTTAATACATTACTATATGGCAAAATTGTTTAACAACAGACAAAAAAAGATATAAGGAAAAGGACCAGTTAGAAGTAATAAAAGTAGTAGTAGTAGTAATGATAATAATCGATTCTAAACTGCATAGAAGGTAGTGAAGGGAAGGGGAGAGGATAGGGTTGATATAAGCTGTTTCCATGGGCTCTGTTCATAGGCTACTGTACCCATGTCTGACTTTGAGCATCAGTTGTTGACTCCCATCCTTTAATTCCAGAGGACAGTCAAAGTAGGAGTCAGCAGAAAGTGGTCACTATCACAATGACAGCAACTCTTTAGACTTTACAGTTTACACTTGAATGTGTATCAGGCTGTATATTTCAGTCACTCAGCTTGAATTTGTG
Organism: Aulonocara sp. 'chitande type north' Nkhata Bay; assembly: GCF_057382095.1. NCBI lineage: Eukaryota > Metazoa > Chordata > Actinopteri > Cichliformes > Cichlidae > Aulonocara > Aulonocara sp. 'chitande type north' Nkhata Bay. The sequence continues at coordinate 33,634,991 of NC_141359.1, forward strand.
TAACTCTGCCATTTATTTCTTCCTGCCCATGTTGCACACTCTTGAGGAAGCGCCATGATAAATGCAGTTTTTGAGCTGTCACCTGTGGTAGAAAGGACAATACCTAAAATGCTAGATTCTGATAGTGCATCTGGTTTATGTCCACAAGTTCAGACACATGAAAAGCTTTTTTAAAGCATTTTTGACAGCATTTTTAAATTGTTATGACAAATACAATATTATCGAACTCCTTAGCATTCTTGGTTATTATTAGTAAGTACAAGTGTGATCAAATAATAATAAACTGTATATCTTATTCAGTCAGAATTCAATGAGCTCTGCCTGGGAAGAATGCTGGTCTGTAAATATGACAATGCTTTCTGAACCTTAAATTTCTCCAAGTCATTCTGCTCGATCTTTTCCTCTAACTGATTTAACACAGCACCATATATTTTGCACTGGATTTGACATTTAACATTGACATTTTTAATCCCTTTAAATTTAAGCTAGTGCCAGAATTCACCTAATTAGTCCCAGAGTTAATGAAGGTTCATTGTAGTGGGGAAAACTGGCATTTACATATCCAGCCTTGATTTGAAAGCATTTCTTTGGGAAACACCTTCAAACATCTAAAACTCCAGAAAATGGCCACTTTGTTATTACGACCAAGCTGTTATTATGATCTATTGTTCTGTTCAAAATTTAATCTAATGGCATGTAGAATAAGTCCACATATGAAAATTGGCTCACTGGAAACTTAGAAAAAAGAGCATTGTAAAGTTTATATCAACCTAATAAGGTTCTTTTTCTACCCAAATCATGACCTTGTTCTAACAAAATGGTCCTCGACAAATTAATAGGTAGCATAGCAGTGACAGTAAAACATTTATGCTGCCTCCTTCTGTCAGTTCTGGTGATCATTAACAGCAGAAGCACTTGGACATATAATATCAGGAATTTATGTATGGTAGTGTCATGGTAAAGGCTGGAAAGGTTAAAAATTGTTCAGGTAACAAGAGATCTAAAAATACATGAGAAAAAGTGTTTTTTCTACTTATCCAATTCGGGGTTATGAGGAGGGAGGCTGGAGCCTATCCCAGCTGTCATGGGACGAGCACACCCTTAGATCTCTAATCTATCGCAGGGCTAACACAAAGAGACAGATAATCATTCACAATCAGAATCACCAATTAACCTAACATGCATGTTATTAGACTATAGGAGGAAGCTAGAGTACCTAGAGAGCACCTATGCAGGCATAGGGAGGATATAAGCTCAACACAGAAGGGCCACAGCTGGCCTTTAATTGTTGTAAGGTGGCAGTGCTAACCAACAAACCACCACTGTGCCACCCCTACTTTATTTTGAGCCAATCGTGATCCTGTCTTGAAGACTGTTGTCAAGAGTTTACCTCCTTTTTCTAAGAGTTGAAAAACATGGCCTCCAATCTGAGACATTGTCAAAACTTACCTGTTAACCTATGGTTGGGGTTAGAGGAATGGTTAGAAGTAGGTTCGGTTTTGCATTAACCACATGCTAAATACTTAACTAAAATATTATTTCATCTTTCAAATGAATTCCCATAACTTTCTCCGGCACAGTTTTTCTGTTCCAGAGGCTTCTTTTTTCTTTTCAAATATTCTAAATAAGTAAAAGTTTTATAAAAAGAGAGAAGATAACTTGACTCCCCAAAACCCCAGCCCCACTGGTGACCAGCTGAATGTTAAAAGGTTAAGCAAGCACATTAACTAGACTCAAATTCTTTAAAAAAAAATAATAATTTCAATTTATTCAGCAGTTCATAGTTCACTGTGTAATTCAACCAAGGATGTCAGCAATAAGACTTTTCATGTGTATACAGTCTGAAACTTCTCCTGTTTAATCAGTGGTCCCTGTGCGGTGGTATTCAGCAAAGTGAACCACAGGAACAACATTTTGGTACAACGGAATTAAGATTTCATATTCATAGTTATTTATTATCTACCTCAGGCAATTTCTATGTCTATGGAAGCTCATTGCAGAAAGGGACTGATGAATATCTACATGTATCACAAAGAAGTGAAGGAGCAGAAGTAATAGAAGTGAAAATGATTCTTTCAAGTTTAACCTCCCCACTGTTGAATTTCTTATCAAATGTATTTGGAGTTAATACTACTTTCTATGGATCAGTTGTGGCTGGTGTCACTCAAGTGTATATCCACTTTACACACAACCCTCTGAGCAGCTTTTCCCATGGGTCACTAAGGCCGATGCATTATGGAATGACATTCATATCTCATCGATAACCTGCACAACCCCACCGCAGGGCTGTGACATTTCACTTCATTAAGTCCCCGGTTCATTTGTTGTCTTGCTTCACATACAGGGCCTGAGCGAAAAGATGATGGTTGAGGATGAATTAAACATGGCGGGTTTAAATATAGACTTCTTGAGACAAAGGCGGCTCTATAGGCAGTTCATCCCCAACCTCCTCACATCCTCTGACATCATCCTCCCACTGACACTAGTGGCAATGCATTTTAAAGCGATCAGTTGACTGACAAGGCAAATACTTTATAGGGTGGTGTAGACTAGTGCAGACTCGATCCCAAATGTGCAGCATTCTGCAGCTGGAACCACAGAACATGTATAAATCCATAACTAAATTTTGAGTCCTGTTTCATTCAAATTGACAAAACAGTTTTTACACCTCTCATTGTAAACGTTTTTCTCTTAAACATTTATCTTTTAAGTAAGAGGCTTGATTTTAAAACAAACATGGCAGCTCAATCTCAGAGCCCTCTCTCCATTATATCAACATATATCCACTGTGTCAGACTTGCCTCTCTAACTTTGTCTCTAAACTGTTTGACATGAGCTGTCCCTTTGAGGGACATCTTCAACTTTGCCTCCTGTCTTATCAGTGACACTGAGTCCAAATCATACCTCATAACAGGTCTCACAACCATCTTGTAAACCTTCCCTCTCACTTTTTCTGCTATCCTTCCATCACAAATCAACCCTAGCTCTCATCTCTACCCACTCCACTCTGCCTGCACTCTGTTCTTCAACTTTCTTGTGCAATGTCCATTGCTTTGGATGTTAACCTGAGGTATTTAAACTCATCTACCTTCACTACCTTTATTCCTTGCAGCTTCACCTTTCTGTCTGTCTCCCTCTCATTTACACACATTTATTCTGTATCGCTTCTACTTTCATTCCTCTTCTCTCCAGAGCATACCTCCAGGCACTCTTCCACCTTCTCCATACTCTCATTACACATCAGAATGTCATCTGCAAACATCATAGTCCTCAGATACTCTTGCCTGACCTCATCTATCAGCCTGTCCATCAACACTGCAAACAGGAGGCAAAGGGTCTCAAAGCTGATCCCTGGTATAATCCCACCCCCACCTTGAACCCATTTGTCAATCCTACTGATTGCACATCCCGCCGCTGTCTCGCTGTTCTCAAACATGTCCTGCACCACCTTCACATACTTCTCTGCCACTCCTGAATTCCTCATGCAGTACCACAGTTCCCCCATGGGCACCCTTGGTCCTACTCTTTCTGACCTTCTCTAGACATCAACACTCTGAAAGCAAAATTTAAACTATAATTCTCAGCATGGAGCCATACTTATGATCACTAATCGTCACCTCTTCTTAACACTTTCTCTTTAGCAGTTTGGCTCACCAACTGTATCCCTCTGTAGTTACTACAGCTCTGCACATTGTTTCTGACAGTTGGTACCAGTTTTTATGCCAATGAAAAAAATATACTTTGTTACAATGTACTAGTTATTGTTGATCTTTAATTGAAACCCCTTTTTCTGACTGTGATTTTGGAAAGATGTCAGTTGGTAAAAAGTTAAGGGTCTGTATAGAAAATATAAATCAAGCCTGCCACAGCATCGTGCCATCTATCACGTTTTGTCTACCTCATGATTTATTTTCTTGAGTCAGGTTTTCATATTGTGGATTTGAAGGAAGAAAACTAATCAGGCTGAGGCCAGCACAAGTGAAACATCCATTTATTCTTTCCACTGCAGTGTCTCAAGTTTGCTCAAGGAAAGATTAAACAATTTTCAATTTCCACTCTATTTTAGTTTTAATTACAGGCAAGATTTTGGAGGATGCAATGTCAGAGATCCAGGATATTGGACCAATGAGAGGTGTCTGTTATAGGATGAAGTAGGCAGTTTATAATTTGAATTTTATTTTAAGTAATAGTAACACAGAATTAAAGGAAACTGCAATAGAATAGAATAGAATGATTTTAATTTTTTTTCACTGGGTACAATGACAATAAGGTACCACTCCCGTCTGTGTGCACACACTTAAAAAAAGCATTAGCATAACAATGTCAATAAATAAATAATAAAGACAAACACATTCACACACACCCATGATAGACATATTGTCCTGTTGTATTCCACTGATCCATAATTACACAAAGGTAATTATATTTATTTCATTTTATTTTATTTTTTTTGCCACAAACTGTAAACTCAACCATAAAAGAGCAGAAATACATGAGTGTCAGTCAAATATTGTTAACATGGTTATTAGTTGCCTGTTCACACAAAAACTGATTTGACTAGATTAAGACCACCAAGAATATAGAGGCTTTTTGGGTGCAGCTAGTCTTAAAGAACAAATTTACTATAAAATTGAGAACTAATCCAAATAAGGTTTTAAGATTCGTTTGGTTACTCCAACTGTACAACTATGAGCATAGTTCATAAATCCATTTTTGCACCATAAGAAAAATCTGTTCTTTTCTTTACACAGTGCTATCCATGCCAGATATTGTTTACATATTTATAACTGAAATGACAAAGAGCTATGAAAGTTTATAGTGCAGCCTGTACATTTGGTCCCCTTTTGTTGGGTCATTAATTGTTTTGGTTGCCTACTTAATTTATAACCTCTGTTTTGTGAACGTAATGTGTTTGAGTGCAACCCCTACTGTATTGGAAAGTGACAGTATAATGTACACGTCTCAATTGTATCTTTTTTCTTTTATGAAAAAACAAGTGTCAAAGTTGGTAGTTGAATTATGCCCCAGTGTCATGCTGTTTCTCGTCTCCGATAAACATCTGAAATTACTAGGTTGCATGATTAACACGTTTAATGTTGTGCACTTTGACAATGACACTTGTTTTGCAATGCAAATCAGAGGTGGATCATATGAGAGTTGCTTTTAGAGCAGACTGAAGAGAAATTAATACGAGGAGTCAATGAGCAGCAAAAGCTCAGCTCTGTCTTTCATCCGGCTTGAAAATCAACGCCCAAGTTAGAAACAAACACCCACGCATTATTTACTGTACGGTGGGTCTTGGAAATAATTAAGCACCACTCAGCCACTTTAGCAAATAAAAGGCAGTGCTTGCTACAGGTGAGTCTGAGTTTCAGGCCCACCAAGAAATTGTTGTTGCAGTGTTTGGATTTAATGTTAAGTGTGGCCAGACCACATCCAGTGATTCAGTTTACCATTCATGGTGTTTCCAACTGCACTGAAAGAACAAAGTAAGTGGGAAATGGTGAACAGAATAATGATAGACAGATAAAAATCGTATTAAACTGAAGCTAAAGTGAATAGTTTGTATGCATACAAGAGGCAGGCATGAAGAGGAACATCCCAGCACTGTGGGGGGCAGACTCACAAGTCCCATTTTTACGTGTTATTCTGTTATTGGTAGAGTTGTGTGTTACAGTGTTGTATTCACACTTTTCATAATTCTAGTGTTTTCATATTTTAGCTTAGTTTTACTCTTTCCTTTGTCTATATGGCTATACAGGCAAAGAGAGGAGCATTTCATCAAGGGCCTGTACTCCAAAGCAAATTCACCATGACCAAGATAGTTTTTAGTTATCTGACTTCCATTAAACTAACATCAGTGATCAGGTGAAGTGTTAACAAAGGTTGTTATCAATAAGTCAACCCATGGTTTCCCAATCAAGCTGCAAGTGCAATCACATGAAAGGGGTGGCGTAACACCATCTAACTAATCAGATACATGGAGAGGTCTACTGGCAACACAGTTCTTTTTTTTTTTTTTTGACAAAAAAAGAATAATATATAACATTCAAAAACTATGAAGAGGTTAAAGGCATTATACAGACTGAAAGCAGCGCAGCTGCTGCAGACAAAAGCAGTGTTGTGAGTGTATGTAAGAGAGACCTGTCCACTAGTTTAGGGTTAAAAGCGCTATATGGCTGTGTGTGCTGTAAGTGCTTTCGCCAGTAAGGCTGGAAACCTCATATATACTAAAAATATTGCTGGTATTTTGTTGAACTTGATGGAATGACTTTTTTCCCACACACAATAATGAAACAGCTGAAATCATGTCACTGGATGCTCTGTGGAAATATTGTGACAGCAGTAGTAGCAGCTGACACTGTCAGCAGCATAGGCTGTATATAAAAAAAACTGAGGAAGCCACTATGACATCAGCCATTGGTTTTGGACGTAAACACTGAAGCAAGAATTCCTGCCTTGCACAAATGGCCTTTGGCTGTTTTGCTTTTTTCTTTCTAAAGCCTAAAATAACTCCATGCAGCTGACATGACATGACAAGAGCTGCTGACAGCTCTCAGATGTTATCCGGGCGTGTTATTCATGACACGGTGCTCTTTATGGCTCTACATGCATGCGTATGTAAGATTTAGACTAATGGCTTATATCAGATAATACACAGGTTAATTAAATAGATAACTGGATGCTTTTACATTTAGGTGCTCTGAGATTAGATCTTCAAAAGACACATATTTGTCTCATGATGGTTAACTAGTTACTAAGTTCATAATTGATCTGTCTCATTACATTTCTGTACTTTTACTACCATTGTTAATTCACACCATGTACACATGACATGCAGGGGTGAATATTGTGACACATTTTCTGCACCAACCATCTATAAATTTTGTTACTGCCTGTACAAAAGTAGCTCATCTGTCTGCTCAGGCCAGATGGAAAAGGCATCATTACTATCCTATATTGATGACAGGCCATTGTGAAAAGTAGATACTCACCAGTGCTGAAAGGAAACCTGTCTTCTGGTCTCACAATCTTCAAAACTCTCCAAATTAGCTGCCTGGCTTATTTGGTCCTTATCTGGCTTGCAGACATCTTTATGCCTTTTTATTTCTCCTGCATCTAGCAACAAGAGCCAGAGCCCTGTTACTGTTGCTACTTCAGTGAGTAGTCATAATGTTTATATGAAAGCGCCCTCCCTGATCAACTAAACAAGCAAAAGCAGCTCAAACTTCAGCATATTTACTTGTATCCTTCCATCATATTCTTAAGGCCTCATAGAACACCTATGGTTCCTGAATTTTCTAAAATTAGGATGAGAGGCAAATCCTTCAGCTATCAAGCCCCTCTCCAGTGGAACTACATCCCAGTTTGAGTTTTGACCCTCAACTACCCCTTAGTTATCCTGCTAGATCTCCCATGATGCACTAGAGGAGTTCTCCTCTCTTTTCACTATTCAAGAAGTTTTATATATATATATATATATATATATATATATATATATATATATATATATATATATATATATACTCATCCCCCAGCCAGTTGTGGAACATGGCTACTCCTCCCTGAGCTTGTTTCTGCTGGTTCTTCTTGTTAAAAGAGAGTTCTTCCTCCGCAATGTCCTAAATTAATGCTCTTAGGAGTTGGAGTTGGTTTGGATTCTTTAATTTCGATTACATCAAATATCACCTGCCTCTTATTGAGTAAACTGGAAATTAATCACATGCCAAGACAGGGAAAAAAGCCTGTCTCGGTATGTGGTTGATCGTTAGGAAACAGCCAGATAGCCCTGTGTGAATTGCTGTCATCTGCACTTCATTTCTTTTTTCCATGTGGTTCTTGTTGAAACTGACAATAGCCAGAACCATCCAGTCAAGACAAGCAGTGACGTAGTTTGTAAAAAGCCAGTGAAAATGCTTAACCTTAGACCGTGACCACCGTATATTTACGTTTTCCAAACCTTTGTCTGTTTTATCTTAAATATTGTGTGTTGACTTCGGAAGTAAATAAAATGGCATAGTGCAGTGTGAACTCGTCACCTTGGAGGTTTTCCAGTGCAGTTTTAAATGTCTTTGTGCTAAAAATACAGATGTGTTGTTGCGTATAGCTCCGGGTTTTTGCCTGAGAAACTGATATTGCTCTATCTATTGAGTGCCGGTAAGGAGAGGTGACCTAGTGATGAAAGACCTTGAGATAATGGAAGTGTTCCTGATCGAGCCACGGGGGAAGTGCAGGTTACAGGCATAACTGCTGACTGCACGGAACAATTCAGCATCCAGGTGCTGGCTGGGAGGCAAGAAAGGCACCTTTGAAGAGCACTCTGCCTCTTCCCTGAAGTGGAAAAGCAGTCCCTTTAAGGGAAGAGCAGGACCAGTTTGGTAACATTATTCTCAAAGGAAGGTTGTGTGTTGTTCACCTGCTTTTGTTGCTGACATTGTTTTAGATGATGGTGACAAAAAGGGAGGAGGGGAGGAGAACAATGGAGATGCAAAGGTAAAGGAGAACCGAACACTGTGCATATTCGAGCTAGAGACTCTCACACTTACACACTACAAAGTTTCATGTATCCAGAGAAGCAGAATAGTTCTTACTTCATCTCTGTTTTTTCTTGGATATCCAGTGGCAGAATTGTTATTAAGGTGGGAGAATTAAAAGAAGCAGATGGATTAAATGATTGACAAGGTGTTCTTGTGAGCAACCCACGTGGACCAGAACTACCCTGTTCACTACCTGCAATTCTGAGCAGTGCTTATGAGCTGAAATGGCATTAACCTTCTGAAACTGAAAATTTCAAACGCACTTGCAGAGGCTGGTTCAACACAACCCCAACCAGTCGATTGGAATGATCCAAAATGGCTTGTTAAATAAGGCTCAGTAATTAATTAAATCTCTTCATTGATGAAGTCTAAAGAGTTCGTGTTGCAGAGGTGTTGTGCTAATCTGGCTCTTAATCTTCTAATCTAATCAGAGAATGCTGCACATTTATTCCACTGGAGGGAAAAAGAAGTGAGTCAGAGGCTAGAATAATGCAGAGGTGGGCTCTAATTTAAGGCTCATGTCCACTCTTATTTTGTAAATCAACTCGCAGTGTTAGACTTGGAGCAATAGGAGGCCCATTATTGGATGCTTTTTGTAGCTTTCAGTGATTTTACTTCACGCTGAAGTAAAAACTGAAGAAATACTAAGTGAAAAACATCTCTAAAGCAAAAATCCAGCACATTTTGCGCAAGCTCTGAGTAACCTGTCAAATATTATGGATTCAGATAGATTAGTATTTTGACAAACTCTAAGTAGACGAGTGTCATTGGAAGATGTTCAGTTTGCTTATATTTAAATCCTATATTGCATATTTGTCCCTACTTGCACCCTTATTAAGCCTTAATTATACATTCTACTCTGGTCCATTTCCGGCATAAATTTTGTCATCGGACTGTAAATACGAGGCAACATCTGTTTGCATGCTTGCCCATTTTATGTAACTGCATCGATCTGCCAGAGAATTTACTTGACAGAGCATCAACTGCACATGCACCCCAGGTGGTGAATTTCAAAGAAGTATAACAGTAACAACAATTTGGCCGTGTTGTCTCTTCTACTTCTCCATGTCCACAATACAGTTTAATCAAGGCATTAATCAATAGCCATTAATGCCACATAAGTTTTTAATTAGCTTAACTCTAAATTTTAGTGAAGCAAATTCAGCCAGTCGTTTAAGGAGAATTTCAAAGACTTTCTTCCTTTATTTTGTTACTTGCTACTTAGTAATGATAGCTAAATTGAATCCTATACAAGCAACAGTAGGTGCATTTCATAGTACAGCCATACTAAGAGCTAAGTTTGGCCACAGTTAATAATCTACATCATGTTTGTGTTTTTTATTATTCATGAATTTGCTTTTTTTTTACAAAGTAGTCACATCAAGACTACTGCATTCAGAGGCCTAACGTAATAATCATATCATAGACAATGATATGATTATTATTTTTCTCCTGCAATAATATATATTACACCTCTGTTCTCCAACTTGGTTCCCACTGCATTTTGTGGAAAGCATAGTGTGGTGAGCAGCTGTAAGATCCTCTAGCACAGAGTAGAGCAGGCAACAAAAACAGAGATGATGCTTATTAATAATAATAATAATAATAATAATAATAATAATAATAATAACAATAAACTTTATTTATAAAGCACACTAAAAAACCAAGGGTATACCAAGGTGCTTGACAAAAAATAAAATAGGAAAAAGGAGATGGGAGGGAAAAGAGAAAGGACCTGGCACGTATCAATTATAAAACCTTGACAATTATAATATATAAAAGTAGTTAACAAGCATAACGGATAAAAATGTACCAATGCACACCAAACGTTAACTAGGTGGAAAAGCAAGACTAAATAAATAAGTCTTCAGCCGTGATTTAAACAGTGGCATAGAGTCAGACGCCCGGATAGCAACAGGAAGATTGTTCCATAAGACTGGGGCAGCTACAGCAAACGCACGGTCGCCGCGAGATTTCAGCCGAGAACGAGGTTGCTCCAGAAGAAGTTGGGTAGCAGACCTAAGTGCTCTGACAGGAGTGTGTAACCTAAGAAGCTCATTGAGGTAGCTCTGCGCCAAATTATTAATAATTTTGTAAGTGAAAAGTAGTATTTTAAATTGAATACGGTATTTAACTGGCAGCCAGTGCAAGCCAGCAAGAACAGGAGTGATGGAAGAAAACTTCCTGCTACCTGTCAAAAGGCGTGCCGCCGCATTCTGGACAGTCTGCAATCTAACGAGAAGGGAGGAGGAAAGGCCAATGTAAAGAGAGTTGCAGTAGTCCAACCTGGAAGTCACGAATGCGTGAATAAGTTTTTCCAGGTCATTGTGCGGAATATAGCGCTTAGCCTTAGAAATGAGGCGCAGCTGATTAAAACTAGACCTCACAACAGCAGACACTTGCTTGTCAAATTTAAACGAGCTATCCAGTAATATGCCCAAATTACTGGCATAATCAGAAGGGGAGCTAGCAAAAGGCATCAGAGCAGCACACAATTGGTCGCGGGGGATTTTACTATCGAACACCACGATCTCCATTTTCTTTTCGTTCAGGACAAGAGAATTACTCTTGAACCAATCTTTAACCTCACGCAAGCATTCACAAAAATAGTGAAAAGACATAGCAAGATCATCAGTAATCTCAAAATAAATCTGTATATCATCAGCATAGCAATGAAAGGCAAAATTATACTTCTCAAAAATTGCTCCAAGAGGGAGCAGATATAGTGAAAAGAGAATAGGGCCTAATACAGATCCTTGAGGCACAATACAGCGTACAGGTACCGAGGAAGATGAGAAGTTGCCCAAATTAACCGAGAAAGACCTGTCAGCAAGATAAGATTTAAACCAGTTGAGGGCAGTGCCTCTTATACCCAGAGTATGCTCAAGCCTTAGTAGAAAGTCAGAAAGGAGAATATAAAGTTGGTTTCAAAGCTGCTTGCAGCTGCACAGTGACTGGAGGAAAGTTTAAACTAGGATGCCCTATATGAGATCTGATCTGTCTGGTGATGCTGTCATTCGGTTAGTTTACATTTTTTTCCCTCTTTTTTTAATGATCAGATTGTTTTTGTGGTAGGTTTTTTTTTGCACCTGTTATTGTGTACCGTAATTGTGAGAATCAAAACTAAGTTTTTTCTTCAGACTCTGTTTCCCTGCACTGACACTCTTACCATTTTAAGACTATTCAGGAAGGTGACTACAGTATTTTTAAGGCCAACAGTGTGAGAGACTTTTTACAGAAAACTTTGCCCTTATAGTCCCAGGGTATTTGGAAAATATACTGGAGCAAGAGCTTTTCAAGGGTCAGTAACTATGGCACAGAAACGTACTTCAAATACTGGTTGCTCCAGTGAAATGCCACGTTTATTGGAGAACTCTTCAAAGCCACATCAGCATTTCTTGTTTTCCTCAAAACTAGTCCATAGAAATATCCAGAGGAAAGGCCATGGTTTACTGATGTCCCATTTGAATACACTCACAGCACCGTTCTCATCCCAGGCCTCAAATAAATGCTCATTTCCACTCATTAACAACTAGTCTGGAGTGTTTGTTGAATTAGTAATGTTGTTGCCATGCAGCTCTAAATGAGCTCTTGTGTCATTAATCTACTGCTGTGCTTCTCTGTCCCTAGATACATTTATTCTACCAGAATAAGTAAAAAGTCTTCATTATCCCCAAACTACAACTGAGTGATGTGATGAGAGACTTTAGGGAATGTATTGACATTTACTTTATCTGCTGTGGATGAGATCGCATGGAAGTTTGATGTTTGAGCGACTAAATTATGAATATTATGATCTATAAACATCTATACTGTAGGTTTGTGTGTGTGTGTGTGTGTGTGTGTGTGTGTGTGTGTGTGTGTGTGTGTGTGTGTGTGTGTGTGTGTGTGTGTGTGTGTTTTAAATCACATGTAGTGAGACCTTATATAGCTCCAAAATTTAAGATATTTCATAGATCAACATTTATTAAAAATAAATATATACCCACAATATTACTTGCCTGTGCAGTTAATCCTGGTGAAATTAAAAATGCTTTCTTGTGAAGGTGTAAAATGTTAAATAGTGCATCACACTTAACACTGTTAGATCTAGCAGTGGCACTGAATCCTTACATCCCAGCACACGCTGCCGTATTTACTGTCAGCATCTGCAGAACCAAGCGCACGTGTTCTATCTTTAACAAGCTGGCTTTGAGCTTGACCAGCTGTGACATTTGGTGTAACCTTAGGGACTGCAGCATTCGGGCGTTACGCAACCTTGGCTAAATAATTCAGTGTGTGCTATGCATATTACATTGTGCCCAGGGTTTCCACTTGGCCCCTAGATGCTGCACTCAATTGGCTGAGCAACCTCATCTGCCAGTAGAAGAGCCCTCAGGCTAAAATTTAGCTTATCACTGTTTCTAACCTCCCACCTGTATTTTCCTAGGAGACTACGGCCAGTGAAGCCATAGCAGTGTTTGGAAAAATTATTGTATTCCAAGTTCAGTACACAAACCCTTTTAGTTTTGTAACATATCATTGTGCTGGAGTAGTATTAAAATGTCTCTCTTTGTGTTTTTAGCTTTAAATACACAAAACATTGACTTGGAAATACTACTTGACAAGTAAAAATACTATGTGGTGTAGTGGGTAAAGTCTGAGATGGAGAGACAGCCAAAAATTGCTCATAGCTGACTATTAAACATGATCTCATCAGTTATAAGATGTTACTGCCACAACCACCAAATATGTGGCTGCAAGGATTTACTATAATGCATCTTATGATTATATCAAACACTAGAAGCATGTGGATAGAATTTAAAATACTGTGTGTTGAGAACATGGCATAGTATCTAGAATCTAGTGTATCTTATTTTGTTCATATAAAAAAAGTCACACATATGAAGGCCTGCATTATAACATTACTAAAATAATGCAGCAACTCCAGCTTTTATGCACGTGTTTCTTGCTGAGAAAGACCATAGCAATTCAGGTAAATAAGAAGAGACTGACTGAGAAGCAATGTTTTTGACTGAAGGCATAACTCTTGTGTACATGAGTTCCTGAGGACTGAGACTCAGGTGGAGAGCTGTGTCATTACAAACTATTTGACCATACAAACCTGAAATCTGTGGCTAACACAGCTAACCTATATGTTATGTTAAACAGCACAAAACATTATATACTGTGAAATCATGAGCCATCATGAGGGGTTAGATTGCAATACATTTACTAGTGAACAATCCTCGCAGTCTTATTTTGAAACTTTAATTGCTGCTAACGAGCTAGCTCAACTAGTCTTCCCCTATTAGCAGATTGATTGGGTACCTCTTGAGGAGATCCTTAATGTCATTGAGTTGTGTCAAGCTTTGGTACAAGCCACTGGACAGTCTCCAACTCAAACATGTTGGTGCATAGGTGGTAAAAGTATTCTTTGTTCTGCTCTTAAGCTCATAGTCATTGGTTATCGTCTCTGATTAGCTATTACTGCTTTGCTGAGTTCACAGAGGCTACAGAGCAGAATACAGTCACCAGCTGTAGTCCAAGACAGTGGAGTGCAATTTACCAGAGAGGCAGATGATTATTGCTTCACTATTTATTGTCACAACCATGAATAGTATCTTTTGTTGTTATATTGAGAAAAACATGGGCATGCTTCCTGAGCATAGTGTTCCCCATATGTGAGAACACCCCCTCCCTCGCAGCCGCTATTACACACTCTAATTCTGTCCAAAACAATGAACACTGAAAGAACATTTATTTATTTATTTTTATTTTATTACCAAGTTGCTGTAGAGTTCAAAAGAGCTAAGTTATAAATTATTTAAAATAATAAATAAAAGAATGTCAAGACTCAGTGTGGTTTAAAGTCAGAGAACATAACAGGGTTTTTAAAATGTCGAGTGTTGACAAAGTGCAGAGAGGAAGCAGCACTCAGGTCCACAGTTTAAGAGCTGTAATTGCAGAGGCCTGGTCACTTCTGTGCTTTAAGGTGGACCTCAGGACCACCTGGGCCATCTACTTGGCAGACCTTACTGAGCTTGTGGGAATTTGCAAGTTCAAAAGTTTAGATAGGTAAGGAGGCTCAAACCATTTGTTGCTTACGGCTTTCTCGTTTACTATGTAACCCTCTAATGTACAAAACAAGGCATTCCCAACATCTCTCACTGACTACTAAAACTTTTTATCTGAAGTTATGTAGCTGTGCTGAATACAAATAAGAGAAAGTTTTGCAGAATCAAGTCTAACAGGTCTTGCTTGGCTATAGGGTTGTTTATCCACAAGAGCATTAGTGAGGTTACTAAGGGTTTGCTGTCAGTCAATGCTCCAGCTCCTTCCAAAGGTGTTTGGTAATGAAGAGGTCAGGACTGTGTGCAAGTCAGTTAGAGCTGGTCAGATACAACCCGTAGGAACATATCCATGGCATGAGACGTACCATAGTTGCAAAACAAGGCAGGTAGTACATAGCACAAAGTTAAAATCAAAAAGTTTCCTATATGGTTATAGACAGACAGAGAAAGCAGAGAAAGCAAACGGAAACAGAGCCTAGGATTCAGGCAGAAAATTAACTACATCATACTGTCACATGGTATAACAAGTGATACAATATACTGACAGACTAACAAGCAGACAGGTGGAAAATATCATGTTATTCGGCAGTAGGAAAAACATTTCAAATAAAATATTTGAAATATTAGATTTAAACAGAGAAGGCAGGATGAATGAATTTTAAATGATCATCCACCAGTGTTCTGTTAAAATTGGGTTTGGTTTGGGTTAAAAGAGATTTCTTGATAAATGTTAGAGGACATTCATCTGGATGCAAAAAACAATGAAGATGCAGCAAAGCTAAGGAACAGTTATTTTTTTTAACTGTCTTGTTTTTATTTGTTTCGTTTTTTAACTAAACCAAAAATAAATAGATAAATAAATGAAAAAAAAACCACGTTTAAATTTAATTGAAATGATGGTGAGCCAATAGTATCCACAAATTTTTTTTTTGTTCAATACAAAAATTATATTTTCCATACCCCACCCGATTTTAGAGCCGCTAGTTTAAAGACATTTTGATGATCGAATTGAAAGATTTAAAACAAACAGTGCCGTCCTGTATTTAAACTCATCCATCAGCCCCGACCTCCTCTCTTTGCAGCCTGGCCCTGGCAGTATTTTATCAGACTTCATCAGTTTACCCCTGATATTATTTTGACCACTACATGATACTGTTAGTTAACCAAATGTAAAAAAATTTATATTTTCTGAAACAACTGATGCTCTCTTACAAAATCTATATTGGTCATGTAACAATAATATATATAAGCATAAATGGATCAGTGAGGTTATATTTTGGTAGCTGGCTATGAAAATAATAATGATGATCATTTTTTACAGACCTTGCTTTGTATACAGGGATCCTTCTCATCCTAAATCAGGAGAGGATCATCCCAAAACTATGACAAAACATAATTCACAAGAATAATAATGAGAAATGTTTAGATGTCACAACCAGGTCAGAAAGAGTATTACAGTACTATGTGTGGACATATATTAAAGAATAACTACCTATTATTATTATGATAATTTGAAAACAGACCAAGAGTCTCACATTTTAGGTACAAATATATTATATTTGCTCTGTTATTACCATTTCCTCAAGCGATCAAAAACAGGCACGTTTAGGAAATGTGATACACTATTATAGGATTCTATAGTTAGAACTGAATGCTGTTATTCCTCCACTGCCTGCAGTCTCCTGGCAGTATTAATCTTTTAATTCCTGACAGTTATGGCAGTTATGTGGGCAGCAGACTCTGGAGCTGGACAGTTAAAAACCCAAATAAATCTGCTGCTTTCAAAGGGAAATTACAATGAGTCTTGTGGCTCACTAAACACAAACACTGGAAGGGGGAGATATCATTACCCAAGTCTTTCTTATTTCTTCAAGCAGTCTTTTTCTATGGCTGTTCACTGAATGGCAATGAATACTCACCCGGGAGAGAATTCCGAGGGATTATTAGTATTTTAGGGGTTGTCACTGAAGTGGCAGGATTTTAAGGCACACATTGTATTTGTTTCTCCCCTTTTGGTGTTCTCCAGGAACACTGAGGAATGCTATATTTGTGTCAAACATATGTCAGATATTTGTTTGTGGATATGAAGCCCAGCTGGGTTTGGTGACATTTCTCCTTCGAGCTAGATACAAAAAGAGTTGTTAAAGAAAAGCATCTTTTTTAGAACTGTGGTCTGTCCACATGTGGCTGACGTGTGAAAGATTATCAGTGAACGGAGAGTTTTCACTGTTCTCTTTCAGAAACAAGTGGAGCTGACAGTGAAGGTGGATGTGGTGCAGTACAAAAATATGGCCCTATTGTTAGCTTGTAGTTTAGCATGGCACCCTATTGTATAAATATGGTTGCTTAATATGTGCATTGTATGTGTGTGAAACTCACTCAACAGGAAAACAAATGCTGCTGGAGTGTTGTTATGGATAAGGACTGTATAACTATCTGAAGTATAAGGCAACAGTAGTTTGATTACACTAAATATTGCATTTCCTTTTCCTTAGTCATAATTTAATACCAGGCTATGTCTGTTCTATTGACTATTGAAGGTGACACAGCCCATCTGCTGTGTTTTCCAAGATGATGCTGTGGTATCATGACGTGGTGCTTCTATTTAAACCAATCTATTTTGTTTACTCTTCAGGTAAAAATGTGATAACAGTTACCCTGAATTTATTTTAATTATAACAGTGTTCTTTTTTGTGTGTTGTTGTTTTCTGGGTATATGCAATGTTGGTCAAGTTACTTGAAAATAGTAATTAGTTACTAATTACTGATTACTTTAACATGATACACAACCTGAATACTAAAAATAATAAAGCAATAGACCTTTCAGCCCAATTCTCTTTTTTCTGCATAATCCATCATATAAAATGTAGTTGAATGAAAAAGTCTTTTTTTAAAACTTGTTTTATTAGTGTTAATCTTTTAACTTTATGAATCAAGCAAAAATTTAATTATATGCAACAGTCTTTGAATTGAAGAAATTTGTTTAATATTAAAACCTATTTTCTGCATATTCCAGAATCCCAGTCCCATATTTAAGCTCTGTAGAAGTTACCCACCGAGAGGGACAATGGACCCCCTAATGATCCTCTACCTAATCACATGAGCCACGGTGTGAAAATGGGTGTAGGTCACAATCAGCCAAGGTTTCGGCTGAGCTCATTGCGAAACCTAGCCCCACCCTATCATGTGATTTCATGAGGTCAGATGGCCCAGGATGTGAGTGGGTGTTAAGGCGCCTGGGAAGGGATCTCAAAACTGGATTATAGATGGCAGACAGTTGGTGTTGTAACCCATCGCCTCTGTTCAAAGATGGTCACTCACAGTGGACATAAATGGCTTGAAAGAGGAGTAAAAGAAGTCGTTTATGTCCACTGTGAGCGACCGTCTTTGAACAGAGGCGATGGGTTACAACACCAACTGTCTGCCATCTATAACTCTCTCTCGATATGATTGTTGATATACACACTGCCACGGACGTCGCACGCTCGTATGTCATTGTCATGAGACAATCACAGACAAAATCACAGTTTAGTTACGCAGTAACACAGCATGCTTACGGGAAATTAACAGTAAAAAATTACCTTTTTTGCAGTAGTAATCCCTTACTTTACTAGTTACATGAAAAAAGTGATCAGATTACAGTAACACGCCTCATGTAACTCAGTACTTTTTACTGCCCATCTCTGGTTATATATGGTTATTAATTGATTGTTTGATATTATGCAGTGCACTATTCCCATTAACTAAGATTATGCACAGCAGCAGATAGATATTTACAGAGTATGCACAATCTGTCACATTTTTATGATGTTTCCTCTGCCTTTTACATATGTTTTTTGTTTTACATATTGTCTTTTGTGCCCTCACAAATTCTTGATGTTTCATTTCAGTTTTATTTCATTATTTTTTATTTATTTATTTATTTTTGTAAAATTTTACTTCACTTATTCCTCTGTGAGTGCCGTGTTTATCATTTACAATGTTTATTGAATCACTTTAATGCATTCACTTAGTCAAAATCCCCTATGCGTATATTGAGATTGATCACTTCTACTGATCATAAGAGGCCATCATGAGCATATTCGCCCATTTCCAAGCACATAATCTGACTACTTAGAAAGATAATCTTGATACATTGAGTGTGCATAAATATGTAAAATTAATCACGGCTATTAGATACAAAGTTGATATAGCTGGTGTTCCCATGAGGCCCATTGCCTGCACTCATAAGCCGCACATACTGTAAAGTGACTATGCACTCACTGCTTACCCTTTTTTCAACAATACAACTATTATCATGGATTTTTAAAAGGGCACAAACCGCTGCGGTCATTTATTATGGCCTATAAATGCTTTCACCAAAAAAGGTGAATAAAAAATCCACACTTTTTAAGTGTCCACTCTTTTTTGACTGAACCACAGTTGCTGGCAAAAAAAGACACCTTGTGATAGGACTCACATCAAAGAAATCCACTTAAAGATATAAGACACAAAGCTAAGGTCTTAAATTAAGCCCTATTCAGGAGAATTCCTATCTACTCTTCAAATAACTCAGATACTGCAGCTGCATGTGTAGCATGTGCTGGGTACAGTGACCATTACTTAAGTCTACATAAGCCTGGTAGAAAAAGTTGAGGTCATTTATTATTCATCGGGTTACAGACGTAGGACATTACTTATACATTAGAATCTTAGCTTGTACTTTTTCAGATAAGAACATTACATTATTTAAGGAGACAAGTGCAGAGCAGTGCAGAGACCTACAGTAATGTTTTAAAGATCACTTGAATGAGTTCCTTTTTATCAGCTCTAAATATTAATTTCACTCCCGTAGGTAGGTGCTGATTTGAGATTTTACACTGCTGAACATTAAATGGCAATTAGGTTGATAATTCTAGAAAAAAGATGTCAGTATTTTTGGAGGGATTCAATCTGTTTCCTCCAGGTAGGCTAATTTAACCAATTTTAGTAATCTGTCATCCATAATATAGCTGTAAGATTTTAAGGCTGTTATCCCCGCTCCCATTATATATAGCAAAATGTTTTGCAAGAATGTGTGCTATGTTAAAGTGAGTTCCAAAAATATGAAAGCAAGCAAAATTATATCCCACACATAAACCATGACGTTGTTGCATAAACCTAGTCGTAATCAGAATGTCTGAGGATTTGGAAACACATCAGAACAGAAGTTGTGACATGTAGCATCTGAGTGAGTAATTTAACTGAAGCAGATTCCTGGCAATGACAAATTATTCTTGGGTAGAAATGGTTAGCTTTCCCTGGTATTCTTTCACATTCAGAAGAAAATTACATGGATTTCATATGGACTGGGTAATGTGTTAGGAATGAGAGTATGACAGTCAGCGGTAGCGATTCCATCATCAACCAGGATGAGGCCGGGCATTGTTGTGCCCCAGAAGGAATGCAGGCCCCACTGCACCAGTATAGGGTCTGACAGTGGGTCCAAGAATTTCTTCTCGATATCTAATGGGGTATCCTAATGGATATGCCGCCCAGACCATCCCTGACCCCAAACTAAAACAGTCATACTGAATGATGTTACAGGCAGCATAACATTCTTCATGGCTTTTCCAGACCTTTTTAATCTGTCACATTTGCTCAGGGTGACCCTCCCGTCATCTGTGAGAACCTCTCAGTTCTGGTATTTTATGGCAAATACCAATCAGGTTCCACGGTCCAGGTTCCTCAGTTCACCCTCATCCCTGTTTCTGATTTTTTTGGGTCAGACTTTCATACCAGTGGCCTGCTGGAGATTATTTTGTAGGGCTCTGGCAGCAGATAGTATGGCGGTCCTGCTGATGGGTTAAGGGCTTCCTATGGCCTTGTCTGGCTCTCCTAGAGCAACTGCCTGTCTGTTGAAATCTCCTCCATTCTCTTCAGACTGTGCTGGTAGACATAACAAAACTTCTGGCAATGGCACTTATTTATGTGCTCTCCTGGAGGAGTGGGACTTCCTGTGCAACCTCTGTGGGGTCCTAGTATTGCTTCATGCTATCAGTAGTGACCCAATCCATATGCAAAACTAGTTAAAATGGTCAGAAAATGTGTCAGAGGCCTCTACTGGCAAAACCTGTTGTGGGGGTTGTGTCATTGCTGGCCCTTAAATCACCTGTTAATTTCACTAACACCAAAGCATCCGAAACTGATTAACAACCCCATCTCCTACTTAACTGACCACATTAATATCCAAGAAGTTTAATTGACTTGACACTATCAATAAAACAAGTTCACTTTTTTATTTATTTTAACAGAGCTGTGATCCATTCCCATTGCTTGTTGAAGTTGCAGTCAAATAGTAAATTATATTTAGGAAGATTCCTAAATGACTGAAGTGATTCATAATAAGAGCTGGTCTAATTCTATAAATATGAAGGAACAGTGCTTCAGTGTTACTTTATTACTTCCTGGACATCTTTTATGAAACGAAACATTTCAAACAATGCATCAACTAAGTTCATGCAAACAACGATCAACACAACTAATTACATAAATTGTAATGTGTAGTGTTGTTTTACCGACTCATATAATTTTTAAACTTTCAGTAACTTTTAAACTTTAAAAGGATCCTCGCTGTAGTTAAAGAAGTTTGTTTTGAAGTTGTTTCCTGTGTGAAGCACCTATAACACCGGTTTAAAAATGTGTTCTATAAATAAATATAATTAAATTTGATCAAGTGAAATTGGAACTCACTTTGTATTGGACCTTATTTTGGGCATTGCTGCATAGCCAGTTTTTAAGAAAATAATTTTATTCAGAGATGAGTTCAAGTGGATGAGTTCTTCACCAGGAAGGGTTGACACAGGTGAGCAGCTTTTCTTTATATAGTCATTTAATTTAATTCCACCTTGGTAATGAAATTATATTTTTCACTGGGCTGTCAACCTTTTTACAACCTGCATAAAAAAATACGATTACATGTGGCAAAGTGCTTAAGATGCTTTTTTGGTACTACATTTCAAAACAGTGCCATTTTTTTGTGGGAAAATCATAAGAACAATGTCTGCCATTGCATTAAAGCAGTGGTGTCAAACTCAGTTGCACAGGGGCCAAAACTAAAGGCACACTTTAGGTCGCGGACCAAACAAGATAAATATTTTTTGAACACACTAAAACAATGGGTTTTTTTAAACATAAATACGAATAAAAACAGACAGTAACATTATTCCAGAATAAATGGCGGTGATTTAAACCTTTAGCTCAGATAAAGTTTACGGTCTGCGTTACGGTGATCATTACATGCTCCATTTTTAGGACTTTACCACACAGTGTTTCCTGGTGTGTGATGCAGTAATATGCAGTTAACTCACGGTACAGTTCTCCTCTTGCATCTTTACTAGATTCTACATCCTGCACAACACCAGCGCTCCATCTGTTGTCCCAGGGCAGTTTCATGTCAGTTACACTTTGAAATACGTTTTCATAAATGTCTTTTCCTGTCGTTGTCCCGTGCATCGATTTAATGTCCAATATTTACACTCCATGGATTCAGATGGTCAGCTGTGCAATGTCCAGCATGTCTGTACTTTCAATCCACAGCAAGAGAGTATGCAATGAAGTTTTTGCTTCTTTCACACAACTGTGTTCTTAAATCAGTGGCCATCTCACCAACCCGATCAGCAATCATATTTCTCCTCAAGCTCACATTTGCCAAAATCTGCGTTTTGTCTGGACACAAAACGCACACCTTCATCATGCAGCTCTTCAGAAACTCTCCCCCGGTAAATAGCCCGGTGTTCTGGCTGTCTCCTCTGCTACAATAAAACTTGCTTTCACAACAGCTTCACTTTGTGATTTTGCTCTGGTGACAAACGTCTGCTGAAATGTCAGATTCTTCTTTAGCTCTTCTACTTCTGTAGTTTCTGCATTTCAGTTTTTCAGCTTATGTTGTGACTCGTAGTGCCGTCTTAAATTAAATCCCAGCCACATTAGCTCCACAAATAATAAATGGGTTTACCAGCAATGTTTCTAAACATACAGTATATTCAGTCTCCCACCAGTGCTGAAAGGCTCTGTTTTCAGAATCAACTTTTCTCTTGTTTTCAATCAAGGTCAAGAAAAGCTGTGCAGTCAAAGACAAAAGGACTATTCAACCAATCTCGCTTTTGATAGTAAGAAACTGGGTTTGGAACCTATATTTAATATATTTCTACGAGACAAGTGTACTGAACACAAAGCACTTCTTTGGAAACCCGATCGTTTTTTTCCAATGCAGGATCACATAGACCAAAAGTGTGAACACAATTATATTGAAGATCAATTTTTGAGAAACAGAAAAGCACCTTCATCCTACACACATAATTGATTAAATATCATCCTGGTCACAGAGAACGAGCAGCACCTCAAAGCTTTGAACTCTTGATCAAGTATCTTAGGGAAATTCCCAATAAGCTCTTTTCCATAGTTTACATCTGTGATGTGGGGGAGTCAAATACATCATTATTATTATTATTATTATTATTATTATTATTATTATTATTATTATTAATGTTTCAAAAATTAAGTATTTTTAATCACCTTGTCGCTCACTTGCTCACTTGTTTGTAATGAAAAATATTTTACATCCAAACCAAAGCCAAGAGTAAAGCAGATCAATCTTAAAGTATTTTGTGTTTCTTCATTTGTTTGCTAAGACTGTATCAGAAAGGTGAAAAGCAGTCAGTACACCACTGACTGAAACACAACATCTGGAATGTTTGGGATTAACCAGTAAAGACGGCTACTACATGTGAAGTACAGCTGTTACAATACCAATGGCAATGAATAACCTCTGGGACCCAGACGTGACCCTTACCCTGATCCACGCATTGTTTGCTCTCACATAATTACACTGCCAGTGAGCCAAGCAAGCAGAAACGAAACCAAAGAAAGTAGTTTTGTGCCTAAAGCTAACCAAAATGTAATCACATGAAGAAAAAAATCAATAATAATTTATATTTTTTGAAAGGAACCTAGAACATATTTACACTTTAATATTACGAATCTGGTTGAGGGATCCATATAGTATGACCGATTCTAACCATTTATTATAGTGAGATATAAGTGTAAAGACAAATCAGGGTCCACCATCATTACCAGGAAGCTTAAGAAATAAGGAACAATAAGACAAATACTGTAATACATTCAGTAGCGGTTTTTGATACGGGCGGTTGCTCGAGGAGGTGGGGGGCGGCATCACGAGCATCGGCAAAAAATAAAATAAAATAAAATAAAATAAAATAAAATAAAATGCTCGTACTCATGCTGCCCCGACGTCATGCCAGCGCATATTGGGAATGGCATAGGCACCGATCGGTTTTCTATCGCCCATTTGCTGGGAGTAAGGGCGCCCTCCGTTTGCGAGGTGCGCCTGCTGATTACGGCTCAGGGAGGAGGGCGGGGCGGCGGGGGATTCTCTGTTCTGGCTGGAGCAGCATCTAATAACCAGCTCGCAGAGGGAGTGTTCGCCCAGGGTGGCAAACAGGCATAGGACCCCCACTGAATACATGTACGTTTTGTGTGAGTCTAACAATGTAACACAACATCACAAGTTTTAAGATCAAAAATATACTCATCTATAAACAACAGGGTAAAGAATGAGTGGTGGCACTCAGGACCTACAAATTGGAGCCAGAGTTTTGGCACAGTGTTCACAGCTGTTGTAAGTTTGCTGTTGTCACTGACATGAACATAAACAAAGCACGGTACATTTTCTGTAAATGATACACCCTGCATGTTTAGAGTCAGTTTTACATGGAAATTTAAGAGCGAACAGTGTCACTGTTTTTTCAGCATTATGGCAAAATTGGTTAACTCAGCAGTGTATAGAGATGCAACTCAGGCTTCATTTTTGCACCAGCTCCTAGGAAAATGCCAATCTGTATAAACACGAGAATATTACTAATGAAGACTAAACCCACAATGTATCTACTTTACCTGTATCAAGGCAGACTGACTGCATCACAGCTGTGTCAGGTAGCATCTTGAAATGCTGATGTTGAGGTGGATTGCAAGGTATTTTGTAGATGTGCAACTATTATAGCCAAATGAAATACCGTATTTAAATTTGTCAATTTGGTAAGTAAGAGCAGGACTATTGCAGTAGCTGATGTGGCTCTGCACTGAAATGAGCCTGCTTCAGGTAATACCATATTCTACTGTATATGTAAAAACAACTATGGCCATCATCTGGATCTGAAAAGACACGCTTTCTGCAAATGCCATCTAAGGTATGAGGCTGTTTCGTGTTATTAAGAAATATTCATTGTAATGTTCTGTAACTTTATTCAGACATACAGAAGCTGTTCTGGAAAGAGCCACAGTGTGTGCTGTATTTGACACTAAGCACATGAGACTGAACAGCATGACCAATATACCGAAATCTTTTGTGTGCCAATCGATTTCGCCGTCTTCAATCAGATGTATTCCGTTTCAAAGGTTTTAGGGTTGCAAGTGTGACTTGGTGAGATTGCTGTTGTGACATTTATCAACAAATGAAAAGGTGGAATATTCTGACATTGCGCAACTGTGTTAAATTGCTGTCAGATTACTGGAAAGAACATCTGAAAAGGGCCAAAAACTTGTGATGGAAACCTGAATGGAGAATTGTGCTTGTTCAGGCAGCATAGTGAAATTTTAGCTCACATTAGCTCATTCAACCACAGGCTCATTCATCATCATTCATCAGCCACAGCTTCCATCCAATAAGGTCCAGTCATTTTTATGCAATTCATTCAATGCACTTTTATTTGTATAGCCCAACCAATATTAAATATTGCAGCTGAAGGGGTTTGACAGTTATAAAAACATTATCACCTGACATTTCTTGCCGTTTCCTCAAATTTGCAGCTAAAGCGCCATTCACCTCTGTGACTCTTTTCTTGCATACTTAACTTTTAAGATTGTCAACCTTTATTTGTGTATCTGATTGTTCCGAAGATGTTACTTCCCTGGCAGGAAACTTGGCCCTGTTCTTTCTCAGAGCACTCGCTCACATAGCTGAATATTTTGAATAGTTTTTGAGTACCCTGAAGATCCTGATTCAAGAGGTGCTGTTGCTACGGAGATGAATGTCTAATGTTTGTATTTTGCATTGAAAAATTCTGTTGTACAGTAAACTACCACAAACTCATCTCCAGTTCATGCCATGCAGTATGAGCTCCTCTACTGATAAAAATCTACTGAACAAGTTTTACATTAAAAGAAGATAATATAAAAGTGAGTTTGGGTATTGTGGCTATCAATTGTGAAATATTCTTCGGTCATGCTTATTTGTTTGTGCTACTTCCACCGTAGATTTATATACTGAACCCTCAGCTGAAGTCAGATGCACTTTAGTCGTGGTTATATGCGACTGTGATGAAATGATAACATTATTACTTACTTATTAGCAGGTTAACGTCATCTGAGAAAAGCCATTACTATTACTTTATTTATAATCCTCAGACTATCTTTAAAACGTATTTAATCAAGCTTATCAACAACACATTTTCAGTTTTTGCAAGTGTATATATCTAAATATATATAAGGAAACATATTAATTCACAACCGTTGTCTTTAGAGTTCGAGTGTTATTCAATTATGTTATGGTTATGTTTAGGTGAATCAATCATCATCTGCTTTAATACAAAGCAAGTCCATATATTTATTCCCTTTCTTACTCTCTATCCATCACAACCTCCTCTTACTTGTTCTGCAGTTCACGTATGTTTTACATTTTTTGTTCATTGTTTGTTTTGCATAATCCACCCAGTGATAACTTTAGAAAACGGTTATGATATACTAAGGCAATCATTTAATATAAAGGTAACTAAAGATCTATTATTTATCCTAAAACATGGGAGCAAAACAGGAAAAAAAAAAACTCCGGCAAACAAAAACAAAATAAAAAAGATAATAAATGAATAAAAAACAAATAACTTAATAAAGCCAAAAAATTCCATCAAATAGAATAAACAAATATTTCAATTAACTAAAAATAGATCTCAAATAAACAAAATAAAGAATAATTGAAATGATTAAATAAATAAAAGTTGAAAGAATAAAGTAGTTTCATAAGGTCTAATCAAAACAAACTTAAGATAAGATAAGATAAGATAAGATAACCTTTATTAGTCCCACACGTGGGAAATTTGTTTTGTCACAGCAGGAAGTGGACAGTGCAAAAGTTATGAGGCAAAAATTAGAATACAATAAGAATAAATACAGTACACAACTGTACAGAATAGAATAAAATAAAATACTATATACAGTAGAATAAAATAAAATAAATATACAATAAGATAAAAATAGAATACAAATACAAATACTATATACAACTGAGTAAAAATACAAAAAAAAAATACAAAAAAATACAAAAAAAATACAACTTAATAGTAATAGTAATTTTTATAGATAAATATCAATAGCAAATATGAAAATGGCGTCATAAACTTGAGTATTAAAAACAACAGGCAAAAAAACAGAATTTTATTTTTAAAACACAGCAAATCCATGGATAAACTTTCCTACACTGCAGATCTCAGTATGGTGAATCAAGCAAAATTAATATTTACCTTCTGATAACATGTCTTCTAACATGTCTTTGGATGATCTTCTCCTAAATGCAAATGCAGCAAAAAGAGAGACATACCTCACAAACAGTTAAACAAATGACACACAGACTGCAGCTCCAGCCTGCTGCGACACTTTGATAGATGCGTTTGGGGCAAAATGCTGGAGATATATATAAGCGGGATATATATAAAACAGATTTTAGCCAGAAGCCAAGGTTTGGGACAAATTGTTTTCACCTGACAATGGCACATAATGAAAAGCCAAAAAAGGATTAATTATCTGGGAACAATAAATGTTTGTTCCAAGTGTCCATTAAATGTTCAGATATTTCACTTTGGATTGATAGCTATCCAGCAGAGCTAGCCAAAGAAAAATCTGAGGGTGAATTCCCAGAGAAGATAAAAATTTCAAGGTTAACTTTGTTGCTGTTTCAGAGAGCTAACTATACTGGTCGGGTTTTTTTTCTTCTTTCAATACTCTTTGTCACATCTCTGCCACCCGCTGTTTTTATGGCATTGCTCACCTCACTCACTGTTTGTTACACCAGAGATTCATTTGTCCTTTTGTTCGATTCGTCAAACCCACATTTTGTCACTGCTTCAGCCTCACTATTTGGGGCCTTTATTTGCAGCTAGAATAGTACAGGAGCTGCATTCATACAAGTACATTTGAAAGCCGGATGCATAATTTGAACAGGTGAAACAAAAAGAAAAGTATACTTAATTGCTGGTGCATTTTCTCCCTGTTAATTTGGAAGCTGCTGTTTGTGATGATGGAAATCTGCTCTTTACATGGATAATTTCACTATCAATAACATGAATGAGGAAAATTTTGCTTATCCCCATCAGATTTCTTTGTCTTTCACTACACCGAGCATTAGGATTGTTAGTATAATGTGGATTCACTCTGCTTGTATGAATACTATAAATGTGGATGCATACATTCCTTGACATTTATGGTTGCCTCAGTGTTTAGCTTTAATACAAACCAAACAATGCAGTCACGTCCATCCAATTCTGCTCTGTACAAAAAGATGTTTTCCTGGCAGCGTCACACAATGCTGCTCCTATCAATACACAGCATGCCGCGCTACCTGCGAGATGAAAAATCTGGGCATTTCCTTTTGTGTTTGTCTGACAGTTAAATCTCACTTTTCATGCTCGCAGTTAATCACATTACATCACCGTCGCTCAAACTCGGCCCCTTTTGGCTGTCTGCGGCGTTTTTACTGTTTTTTAATTTGAGGGAACAGTGAAGCTGAAAAGATGTTGTTTTTAATGGCATCTTGACAACTCTAAACAAATCCACAATGGCTGCTTTGCTTTGTTCTTTCAGTTTAAAGTTTTTCTCTACATTTTTATGACAGCTTTCAGAATTCATGCAGGTGTTTTTTTTCTTTGTTCTCCCTTTTTGTTCACACAGACTCTGAAGTCATCTACAGGAACAGTGACGGCCATGTCATCAAGTTCAACATCCTCACAAATGAAACAGAGATCGTCCTGACAAACGGCACATTTGTAAGTAACTATTAGTCTTGTTTACTGGCTGGTGACTGCCATTCAAAAGTTTGGGCACACTCTATTCTGGCGTGTCTATAGGAAATTAAGAAGCCAAAACTGTCTCAAATATTAATTCACTAGCTGGGCCCAAGTCCTCATTTAAGGTTTGGTAGCATTTTTAGTAGATAAAGGTGAATAGCTTAATCAAGAAATGAGCTCCGGTTTGGGGAAGGCCCCGATGGGGACTGGGCCTGGCAGGTCCCCATGTACTAATGAGAAGTGAAAGAATTGAAAAAACGTGAGGGAGGGAGGGTGGGGCATGAAAACAAGAACAAACAGCTTGTAGAACTGGAGGAGTCATATATAGATAAGACCCAGAATGGGTGTGTTTGGAGGCGGGGTCCGGCCCCTGACATTTAGATAACTTCTCTCCAATTGATAAAAATATTTAAAGGTACATTTTTTGCATTTTGCATTTGTGACCTTAAAAATAATTTCAAACTAAATGTAAATAAAATCATCAAATTTGACTATTCTGCTAAATAAAGATCATGCTTTATTTTCATGTAACACCAATTTGTACCACAGGTTGGTGTAGAGAGTCAGTGTAATGTTTAATTTACTAGGCAGAAGAAAGCTTTTTCATTTAAAATGGTAACTTTGCAAAAAGAAAACTATGTAAGCTAATTGAGGTAGAAACTGAGGGTTAAACATAAGGTCATTCAAAAAGAGTTATAGAGATATGATCAGCCCCTAACAGCCCTTGGTAAAATTTTGTCTCTGGTGAAAGTTTAAATCCTCTTTGGATTGGTCTTAAATGTTTTTCATTAAGAGAATTTCCATTCAGTTGATTTTTTTTCCTACCCTCTACATATTTAGGTTGCACAGTGGTGTTGCTCGTTGTAGACTGTACTCTGTAGTTTCACTTTCTGGCATTTTGGGTAGAAAGGTTAGAAAAATAAAAGCATGTTAATCTCTACATGAGAGATTTTGACTTTGGAGTCCAGAGTTTGGTTTCCAGGGGCAGTGACTTTGTTATTAGGTGGTTCTTGCCATGAAGAAGGACCTGTGATGTGTGTGTGTCGGGGTGGGTGTGGGGGGTTGCTGTAGGCATCTTTGAAGATTTAAGTCAACACTTATCTAGCATGACCACAACAGCGTGATTCAGATACACGCATCGTATTTTGTTTGTACTTAAAGTGATCTTCATTTGTTGAGCCAAAACATACCCAGTGTTGTGAAGGTTATTTTTAAATGTATTCCACTACAGATGACAGAGTGCATGGCCCAAAATGTAGTTTGTAACGTATTCTGTTAAGTTACTTAATATGAGTAACATATTCTGAATACTTTGAATTACTTGATATATTGTCATGCTTTTTACAACTACATGAATCTACAGGATGGGCCATTTATATGGATACACCGTAATAACATGGGAATGGTTGGTGATATTAAAGTCCTGTTTGTGGCACATTAGTATATGTGAGGGGGCAAACTCCTCAAGATGGGTGGTGACCATGGTGGCCATTTAGAAGTTGGCCATCTTGGATACAACTTTTGTTTTTTCAATAGGAAGAGGGCCATGTGACACATCAAACTTATTGGTAATGTCACAAAAAAAACAATGGTGTGCTTGTCTGTGAAGGTTCTCAGTCATCCAGGTCATCGTAGTCAAAGGAGCTTGCAAATAAAAGCGTCGGGACTTCTTTAAGTTACTTGAAGACGTTTCACCTCTCATCCGAGAAGCTTCTTCAGTTCTAAGGTCAAATGGTGGAGAGTCCCAGATATAAACCTAGTGGGAGTAACCCCCCACAGAGGGACAAAAGGACCCCCTGATGATCCTCTAATCGCCTGAGCCAAGGTGTGAAACTGGGTGTGGGTCC
Organism: Aulonocara sp. 'chitande type north' Nkhata Bay; assembly: GCF_057382095.1. Lineage (NCBI taxonomy): Eukaryota > Metazoa > Chordata > Actinopteri > Cichliformes > Cichlidae > Aulonocara > Aulonocara sp. 'chitande type north' Nkhata Bay. The sequence continues at coordinate 33,665,518 of NC_141359.1, forward strand.
CAATCAGCCAGAGTTTCGGGAGGGATCTCAAAACTGGATTATAGCCATCTATAATCCAGTTTTGAGATCCCTTCCCAGACACCTTAACGCCCACTCACATCCTGGGCCATCTGATCTCAAGAATTCGCATGATAAGGTGGGGCCAGGTTTCACAATGAACTCACACGAAACGCTGGCTGATTGGGACCCACACCCAGTTTCACACCTTGGCTCAGGCGGTGTATCCATATAAATGGCCCACCCTGTACTATTGCTGTGTAATTTATTGCTATTACTGAAGGCTACTTGCCACCGAGCTAACATCTTTAGCTGGTGTTAGCTGAGGTTAGTTCATAGACAGCAGACTGGTAGACTTGATGGATAGCATTAACAACCTGCTAGCTGCAAATAATCATGTGCAGTTCTGATGTAACAGGACACTTACATTGGAGGCTCTTATTGCGTGTTTTGTTTGGGTTTCTGGGGATTCATAGAATTACCAAAATTAGAAACAGGAAAAGACCACTGTGTAATCCATTTATTTCTACAAAATCACTGTATTCTAATTGTCACCTATTTAAGCGGTAACTGTAACAGAATACAGTTACTCATATTTTGTATTTTAAAGACGTAATGCCGGTACATGTATTCTGTTACTCCCCAACACTGAACATACCTGCAGACTAATGATAGCTGACAGTTGATTGCATCAGATCCCCTGATCTTCACACTCAACTGACCTAATGTAAACTCATCGAGATTCATTGGTTGAGTAGGTGTACTGAAACTTTTCATTGGTACTGTACTTTAGAGTTGATCTTTTTTGTCGTATTGTAAAATATTTCTTATTCTTTATTATTTTCATCAGATTAACTTCAACGTGGCGAAGTATGCAGTCTCCCCTGACCTGAAATATGTGCTCTTCGCATATGATGTGAAACCGGTAAGTTTGTTAGATCTGTACAATCATCATTTTTTTTTCAAGAAGAAAATACTCTTTTTTTTTTTATTATTTTCTTATTTTTCCATCTCTGTCATACTGAGACTGTTATATCTACATATGGTGTGTATAGAATATGCAATGGAATGCAGACACTGGCTGCCCTCTCAGATGGGTGGAATGTAAATAGATAAGTTTGGGCTGTTGGTTTCATACCATTTTTTTATGTTGACTTAAACTGTGCCTATAGGACTCTGCGCTTATTGAGTTTTTGCTTTGTAAACAGACAGCGACTCTTTCAGTGCACAACATGCTCAGCATGGAACAATGTGGTCACTGCTGCTGGGAAAAAGGAGTCAAATAATTTACTTGAAGTCACAGTGAAACTGAAATAAATGCATTTTCGTATTTTCTCATTGTGTTCCTGACTGGACTGAGTAGACTTCATGGGCAGGTTAAGCCAACCATGTGCTTCAGATATAGTTGGAATTTTGGTACATGGTTTAGTGAGTGTAAAGCAGGCTGTGATCCATTTAAAAAGGAAATGACTTTCTTGGCTTCAGTGTTGAGACAAGTGTTGAGCAGATCACCGAAAATGTTTTTTTTTTATCTTATTGGGGGGAAAAAGTAAGATGCCTGCCAAGATTTTATTGTTTTTATTTATCCCTGGTTAGGCCCACATCTTGTATTTTCATTTATTTATTTATTTATTTTCATTCCAGGCCCCATGTGACCTATAACATAGTCACAAGTTAACCACATAAACCATGGTGGGCCCTGATCTGGCTCATGAAAGCCTGTGTGGGGCCAATTATAGGCCATAAATCCATGTGGCTCCCACACACACAAGATCACTCTTTAAATTACCTATGAATAATGCTATAAACTACATTCTCACTTGCATTTCATGGGAAAAAAATTTTCTAATATATTTTTTGTTGCCTTGTGACCGGCAGTATGTCCAGATGTCTAGGGTGTACCTCCTCCCTCCCTAGTACTTTCTTAGAAATATAATTCACAATGTAGTTTAGTTGTATAGGAACTTATTTTGGGGAGTTAGATTATAAACACACATATAAATACAATGTTGAATAAAATGAATGAATAAAAGTACTTAAGAAAAGAACTCCTGATTGAGGTTGTCATACAGGGTTAAACAGAGAGAGAAAAATAGGGTTTTGTTGTAAAGGAAATTCTGAATCTTAACATATTTAATCAGTAAAGTGTCAGGAAAGAAATTACCCTAATGAGATAGGACAGGTTCCTCAAATTCTAGATGCTTGTGGTTCAGGACTAAAGCCAAAAGATTATCAACAGAAACTTCATGTGACATCTTCCAGAACATGGAGGAGGATTTGTGCAACGTTACAGAAGGTCTAAAATGCACAGTGACAGAAATATAATGATATTTAAAGAGCAGCAACCAGCGATTTATTGCCTCAGGAAACTCTGACAGAAAAAAAGGTGAATATGAGGCTTTCGGTAACGTGGGAAGAAGAAGTGACAAAAGTGAAATTAGAAAGCAAGAAAGAGCAGAAATGTATGTTCGGTGAAATAAAATCAGCATGAGTAAAGAAAGCTAATCATCTGAACTTTGTTATTGCTATTGTGTTTTGTGTCATTATGTTATACTTTTATAGCACATAAACTGTGGAAAGATAATCTGAAGGAAAACTAGAATGTAAATCAACAGTGAACTGGCAGTAGTTTAATTTAACCCAAGAAGAAAGGGAAGTAATTTAAAAGGAAGTTTAATCAGAACTTCCATTTGGAGTGGTTGTTGTGCTCTAAATCAAGAAATACTTCCTGGCTTGATTATGCACTGAGAAAAGGAAAAACATGTACTGCTGTATTTTCAATTGTAATTTAAATTATACATTATTTGAAAGCAAGCAACCAGTCATTTTAAGATACAATATTCACTGCATCAATAGCTGTTTACCTTGTCATAAAAGCGACTACATGGTATTTTCTTACCTTGTTATTTTAGGAGCACATGCTTAAATTGCATGCTGTACCCTGTTTCCACCTTCACACACATTAAATAATTATTTACTGCCCATGCTGACCCCAACCCTAACTCTACCAGAATATGCAGAGAATATATATGCAAAGAAAAGAAAAATGCCATTCATGAAAAAAAATAATTTTTTAAAGATGAAATTTTTACTGTTCTTCAAATCATGGTAGGGTTAGAGTTGACACTGATGATAACTTTGAGCTCACAAGGTTAAAGGGACTTATGCGTGTATTACATTGCACAGTGACAGTGATATGTTGGACACAGACAGAGCGCAGTGCAATGTGATCTGAATTGCCTGCGAAAAGTACATTTACACAAGAGTAGATTGAAAACATGAAGTATGTGTCCCCTGCTTTTTAAACAGGTTTTAATGTTATGAGAAGAAAATTTTAACCCCTTTAACAGAGGTTAAAAATCAAGTGGACTAACTTACAATTTGTCTTGTCATTCAAATGCTTTATTTTAAATGATTGCAACCAAAAACAAAAGGAAATAAAAGAGCATCACCAGGTGTTGAAAGACAAACCCATGCTGAAATACATAGTTGAATAAACATCTAAGCTTCAGTCCTCATGGGCTTAATAAATTTTGACGAGGGCCAGGGTCAGGGGGTGATTAAAATTCCTTTGTGGCTCATGCTGAGACTGGCAGATCACGTTTATTCACTAATAGAGCAGCGGGGCAAGCTTGAACCATAATTACCGGCTTTCCATCAGAAAAGAGTAGATGCAAAATGAGATATGCAAATTGGACCCTCCACTCTGGAAGGGATCAACTGTGAGGATTAGTGACAAGGAGATTAATCAGAGCTGATTTGCATATTTTGAATGAAGGGTTAGACTTACAATTTGGAACAATAAAATACACCGAGTGGCCGGAAGCCCAGCTTATATTTAGCACAAGGTTATACTGACACAAGAATCTAATAGAAATTGCACTGTTGGTCCATTTCTAATCTAAAAAAAGGAAGCATATAAAATTGCTGTTAATTTAAAATGACTTCCTGTGTGCTTTGTTAAATCCCTTGGCAGCAGTAGCTGACAAACAGTAGGCTTTTTTTTTTTAACTAATAGGCAGTAGCAGCGGTATTGTGTAAAAACACCAGCCTTTATGTACACTGTCCTGCACCTCTAGCACACTTTGAAATTAAACTATGCAGCTAAATCAAACAGCGAGGGAACATCTTACAGTCACAGCTTTGGGTATACCAATAATAAAACATGTTAATACAGTCCTTCCCTTTAGGATGTAATCTTCAGAGGCTGTAAATCAGAATCTTTCCTACACAAACTGACTTTGTTTATTTCCTTTGATATTCAACGTGACTGCCTCAAGTTTTAAAGAGTTAAAGAGACTTGATCTGGTGACCCATAAATAATGGCAAATGTTGTGCTGTGCATTTATCCTTTTGAAGTGCTGATGAATAATTAATAACATAAGCAGGATGCATGCAACAAACTTCCTTATAACAGAACACGCAGCTAACATCAAACTCAAGAAAACAATAATTCAGTGAAAAAAATCACTTCAAATTACAGTGGAAAGAAATAAAAAACAATGAAAGTATTTATTTATTACAAATAAATAATTAGATGAATAGTTTTCCACTTTCATTTTCAGCAGACTGACTGTTTCTTGTCTGCAGAACTTGTTTTATAATCTTTTTTATATTTGTTTTAGTTCTTGAGAGCTTTTATTAATTAATGCAAAATATTGAAAACTTTTTATTTATTTATTTATTTTACAAAAATTGTAATATGTTCTAGCTTATCTGTTGTGCACATTATGAAAAACAATATTAAATTTGGACTGTCTCCATTCGAACAAACAAAGAAAAGTCTTGGAAATAACTAATAAAATGTCACTGTCATGACTTAACTTTCGAGTGCCTTGTCATATAAATATGAAAAACACAGTTTTAATACATTCAATTAAAGGAGACACCTGTAGCATTAAATTAGTTACATTATCCTCATGAAAATGCTAGGTACATATACACATTTTATTTCAGTAAATAAAAATATGAAATGGACAGGTTCTTATGTAAGTCTTTGGTACTTGAGCACTCAAAGCACTTTTCTTCTACACCTAAGAAACATTCACAAAAATAAATGAAAAACAAAACCTAAGACTGATATAATTCCTGAATGTCTGTTGCAGTAGTCTTTATAAAGTGATGTTTTTATTGCATGCTGCTGAATTGCATTCCTAATTGTAATTGTCATCTGCATTGGGATTTACCTACAAAACTAAGACTCTGTCAACTCATGCTTATTCCACTGGAACTGGAAGAGATTATGTAGAAGCCAGGTGCTGCTAATCAAAAGCATTTAGTTAATTGATAATCAGAGAATGTGAGCAACTCGATAAAAGCAGATGTTTTGGCAGTTTGCTGGTGGGCAAATTCACCTCACGGTCAGATTGTGCATTAAGCATAAAATGCAATACCAAATAATAATGGTCAGCATGGTGATGGAGGGGCGATGATTTGTGCTTGTGTTGAAGCCACTGTTCCTGGGCACTTTGCTGTCGTCAACCATGAACTGCTCTGTGTGCCAAAGTCACATGTGAGGTCATTTGTTTGACAGCTAAAGCTTGGCCTAAACTCGGCCATGGTCAAGGTCAAGGTCAAGGTCAGATTTATTTATATAGCACATTTCCAACAGCCGATGCTGCACAAAGTGCTTAACAATAACAATAAAATTAAAAACTACAGTGTAATACAATAATAACAATAGAAACAATAAAATAGAAGAATTGAAACAATACTAACTAATTCAGATAAATCCAAAATGCTTGGGTCATAATGTGTTAAAAGCCAGAGCGTAAAAGTGTGTCTTTAGTAAAGATTTAAATTGCTCAAGAGTTTGAGCAGATCTAATATTAAAGGGGAGACTATTCCAAAGTCTGGGACCTGCCACAGAGAAGGATCTATCACCACGAGATTTGAGGTTAGTCCGTGGAATGGACAACAATAGTTTTGAACTAGATCTCGTGGGTTTTCCTGGAGCATAGGCAGAGAGGAGCTCTGACAAGTAGGGGGGGGCTCGGGCGTTGAGTGACTTAAAAACAAAAAGTAAGAGTTTAAATTGGATCCTGTAGGGGACAGGGAGCCAGTGTAAAGAGGCTAAAATTGGGGTTATATGCTCTCTCCGTTTGGTACCGGTTAGCAGGCGAGCAGCAGCATTTTGAACCATCTGAAGGCGATGGATGGTGGCATGATCTAGGCCATAATACAATGAATTGCAGTAGTCCAATCTGCAAGTAAGAAAAAGGTGGATGATACGCTCGAAGACGTCAGCCGGAAGGTATGGCTTTATCCTGGCTAGCTGTCTTAGCTGAAAAAAACAGGACTGAACTACTGCACTCACCTGCTTATTCAATTTAAAAGAACCATCAATGTAAACTCCGAGGTTTTTTACATGTGTTTTACAATACGAGGAGAGGGTACCCAACGTGCTATCGATATGATTGAAATTGCCAAAAATGACAACCTCAGTTTTGTTTTCGTTGAGCTGTAAAAAATTTAATGATAACCACTGTTTAACGTCGTCAAGGCAGCGTAATAAGAGCTGCGGTTGATCTGATCCTGATTTTAAAGGTAGATAAATCTGTAGATCATCCGCAAAGCAATGAAATGAAATACTGTACCGGGAGAAGATGGAGCCCAATGGCAGCAAATAGAGTGCGAAGAGGGCGGGACCCAAAATAGAGCCTTGAGGAACGCCGTATTTAAGAGGAGCTAATTTGGAGTTGTGGGGGCCCATATTGACATAAAAGAACCTTTCTGTCAAGTAGGAGCGAAACCACTGAAGGGCAGATCCTTTTAGGCCAGCATGCGATTCTAGCCGTGATAACAGGATGTCGTGGTCAACCGTGTCAAAAGCTGCTGACAAGTCCAACAGTAAAAGGGCAGCAGGGCTGCCAGAATCCATAGTTAAGAGAATATCGTTAAAAATCCTTAAAAGTGCTGTCTCAGTGCTATGTAATGATTTAAAACCAGATTGAAATTTTTCTGAGATCATATTAGAATCAAGGTGTGCCTGCAACTGTAGATAGACCACTTTCTCCAAAACTTTAGATAGAAAAGGAAGCTTTGAGATGGGCCTGTAATTAGACAGAACAGTTGGGTCCAGGTTTTGTTTTTTAAGAAGAGGCTGAACTACAGCTTGTTTGAAGCATAGTGGGACGCAGCCTGTAGTAAGGGACGTATTAATCAATTTCAGAATAAAAGGGCCAACAATATTAAAAGTGTTTTTGAGCAGACTCGGGGGAAGAGAATCAGAGGGGCAGTGTGATGATCTTAGGCCACTAACTATCGCGGTCAGGTCCTTAAGGGAGACGGGATCAAACTGCTCTAAGACAGCTGAACACACAGGTGGAGGGCTTTGAACTGAGACAACAGACAACGACACAAGGGCCCTAATCGATAAGATCTTGTTATTAAAAAATGCTAAAAAATCATCGCACATACTTGGTGAAGAAGTAACTCCAGGATTATCACATAAACTAAAAAAGCGATTAAGAATGTTAAAAAGTACCTGAGGCCTATGACCGTTTGCTGATACTAAGTTTGAGACAAATTGTGTTTTTGCAGTTTTTACAGCTTCTTGATAAGCAGAGAGACGAGTCCTTAAAATCTGTAAGGAAACATACAATCTGTCCTTTTTCCATCTCCTTTCAGCGCGTCTGTAGTCGCGTCTGAGGGAGCGGGTGTAATCGTTCAACCACGGTTCTGATGAATTCTTAGCGCGCACAGTTCTGAATGGTGCAATAGAGTCCAAGATATAAGTGCAAGTAGAATGAAGAATAGCCGAAAGGTCCTCAACATTTTTACAATTGGAGTTCAATATTCCAGAGTCCATAAAGGCAGCAGAAAAGGCAGGTGCTGTTAGTACATTAAGCGCTCGCTTTTTGCGCAGTGGGGCGTTCGACTTGTCCATCGAGCAGCGCAGTGTTAGAGTGAACAACACAGGAAGATGATCGGAAATGCGTAATTCGGATATATCCGTGATGCACACTTCCAACCCGTGGGAAAGCACCAAGTCCAGTGTGTGACCTTTTTCGTGCGTGGGACCAGAAACCCACTGGGTCAAGTTAAAGGAATCAATAATATTTAAAAAGTCCTTGACCAAAAGTTTCGAATCACAACAGACATGAATATTAAAATCGCCAAGGATCAAAAAGCTGTCGTATTTAAGAGCGATTCCAGCCATAAAATCAGAAAACTCTTTGATAAAATCCTTATTAAACTTGGGAGGGCGATATATGAGGGCACACAGCAGAGGCGCAGCAGGATTAAGGTGTAACTCAAACAGCTGGAGTTCAAAACTAGAAAATGAGTCATGCTGTAATATTTGATGGCAATGAAATCGAGGATTGAACACAGTGGCTAGGCCTCCCCCCCTGCCAGAGGACCGAGGGAGGCTGAAGAATGAGAAATTGGGAGGGACCAGTTCCGAAAACGCTACAGACTCACCGGGTTGGAGCCATGTTTCCGTCAGAAATAGAAAGTCCAACTGTTGTGACTTTATGAAGTCGTTTAATACAAACGTCTTGTTTGCTAATGATCTTACATTTAGCAAGGCCATTTGGAATGTGTAGATCCTAGCATCGGACGCTCCAGCTCGGCCATGCACATGAGAAAGATCCCACAGCAGCAAATCTACCACAGAATGGCTGAAAAAGAAAAGAATCAAGAATCAATCAATAGCTCCTTGAAATGCTGTAGTGGGACGGTGAGAGTGCTGTGCATAAATGAATGCCTGCAAACATCAATAAACTGAAGCAGTGTTCTGGAAGAGTGGACCAAAACTGTTCCACAATGATGAGAAACTTAAGTCACACAGAAAATGACTACTTCAAGTTATGAGGTGTACTTAGGTTTTCACAACTGTATTTCATTCTACAGGGTGGGCCATTTATATGGATACACCGTAATAACATGGGAATGGTTGGTGATATTAAAGTCCTGTTTGTGGCACATTAGTATATGTGAGGGGGCGAACTCCTCAAGATGGGTGGTGACCATGGTGGCCATTTAGAAGTTGGCCATCTTGATACAACTTTTGTTTTTTCAATAGGAAGAGGGCCATGTGACACATCAAACCTATTGGTAATGTCACAAGAAAAACAATGGTGTGCTTGGTTTCAACGTAACTTTATTCTTTCATGAGTTATTTACAAGTTTCTGACCACTTATAAAATGTGTTCAATGTGCTGCCCATTGTGTTGGATTGTCAATGCAACCCTCTTATCCCACTCTTCACACACTGATAGCAACACCACAGGAGAAATGCCAGCACAGGCATCCAGTATCCGTAGTTTCAGGTGCTGCACATCTCGTATCTTCACACCATAGACAATTGCCTTCAGATGACCCCAAAGATAAAAGTCTAAGGGGGTCAGTCTTGGGGGCCATTCAACTGGCCCACAGCGACCAATCCACTTTCCAGGAAACTGTTCATCTAGGAATGCTCGGACCTGGCACCCATAATGTGGTGGTGCACCATCTTGCTGGAAAAACTCAGGGAACGTGCCAGCTTCAGTGCATAAAGAGGGAAACACATCATCATGTAGCAATTTCAAATATCCAGGTTTCCATTGATGAGGTTTCCATTGATGAAGAATGGACCCACTATCGTTGCACCCCATATACCACACCAAACCATCACTTTTGTTGTCCCAACAGTCTTGGAGGGATCCATCCAGTGTAGGTTAGTGTCAGACCAATAGCGGTGGTTTGGTTTGTTAACTTCACCATTCACATAAAAGTTTGCCTCATCACTGAACAAAATCTTCTGCGTGAACTGAGGGTCCTGTTCCAATTTCTGTTTTTCCCATTCTGCAAATTCTGTGCGCCGATCTGGGTCACCCTCGTTGAGATGCTGCAGTAGCTGGAGTTTGTAAGGGTGCCATCTGTGAGTAGCTAATATCCGCCGAAGGGATGTTCGACTAATGCCACTGCGACATGCGGCGAGTGCTACGCTGTGGGCTCTTGCTGAATGATGCTAGGACAGCCACTGATGTTTCTTCATTAGTGACAGTTTTCTTGCGTCCACATTTTGGCAAATCAAACACTGAGCCAGTTTCACGAAACTTAGCAAGCAGTTTGCTAACTGTAGCATGGGAGATGGGTGGTCTCGTAGGGTGTCTTGCATTGAAATCTGCTGGAATGACCCGGTTACTGCGTTCACCAGATATCAACACAATTTTGATCCGCTCCTCAGGTGTTAACCTCTTCGACATGTCAATGGCTGTGAACAAAGAGAAACTTGTAAATAACTCATGAAAGAATAAAGTTACGTTGAAACCAAGCACACCATTGTTTTTCTTGTGACATTACCAATAGGTTTGATGTGTCACATGGCCCTCTTCCTATTGAAAAAACAAAAGTTGTATCCAGGATGGCCGACTTCTAAATGACCACCATGGTCACCACCCATCTTGAGGAGTTTGCCCCCTCACATATACTAATGTGCCACAAACAGGACTTTAATATCACCAACCATTCCCATTTTATTACGGTGTATCCATATAAATGGCCCACCCTGTACATGGAGGAAAAGTCTTACCTTTTGTGCAAAAAGTGAGAGAACTGAAGTGGACATAGTTCCTGCTGTATAGATTTATGATACACTGTTTGTGCGTCTCATCTATTGAGGAAAAAAAAAAACTAACTCAAAATGACACCTTTGTGATGAAGGGCAATAAAAGCTGCTTTTCCAGGAGAAGTAAATTGCTTCTCTAATGGGTTCATCTCTGGTGCATTGAATGAAATAAAACATTCATCACGTTTCTTGGCCAATTTTACATCTTGGTAGAAATGTGTCAGTCAAATTCACCCTCACCCCACTGTCCCCACCCCAATCCATTCTAATCATTTGCTTTGGATTGCATTTTGCTTTTGAAGTATTTTAACAACATATATATAGAAATAACAGTATGTGACCTCAGTCACAGCTGCAACATTGTGTGCTTGTCTTTTTTACCTATCCTAAGCAAAGATATAGGCAATAAAAAGAGGTTTTATTTGTCTATATAGGTTTATCTTTTTGCTGCAGAGTCAAATCCACATTATATGTTTAAAATTACAGTACTGAGTCTGACTATAGCTACATTCCTACCTAAGATGAAGGCTCAGGCTCAGCTGATGGAGTCAGAGAATTACGTGGACTAAAAGGCAAACAGACTTAGTCGGGCTGTTGGGCCTCAGGCAGCCTGAGCAGCGTAGATCCGTCACGAGGAGAGACAGAGACAGAAAGTAGATTTCCCCATTTGTGCCCGTGACTTGTGTTGTTACATCATTTGCTTGTTTTTATCACATCAAATCAGCTGCATTCTTTATTAAAACCAGGTCTGATATTTCAGCAGTATGCAGGTCAGGCAGATGAAACAAAGGTAAAAGACCTTGGAGACCGCAGCAGGTCTCCAAGGTTTGATAAGGTGTTGCATGCATAGAATAAAAAATGCTAAATGAATACATACCTGAATGTGGCTTATGCTGCATATCTTTTTGAGCATTTAATCCATTTGAAAAAACGAATCTTTAACAACTGATTGGTTCAATCAGTCGTCTGTGTAAAGCATTTCTGGAGTACTGTTTTTAGCCTCAAACAAATACAAATTTAGTGTTCTGCTGAGTATTACATGTGGATGAGTTTCAAGAATCAGTTTTCTGAGCACTGAATTTTTTTATAATGTGTCATGTTTTATGGGGAATTGAAAAGCATATCTGTAGTTTCTAAAATTTGGTTCATGTCTTTGAACCTGGAATGAATTATTTTTTTTAGACCTGGGGGTAGCATAAAAATGTTCACAGTACCACATTAACATCCATGAAGAACTAGCATTGCAAAAAGTACTACACACTACATATAAAATCATTATTGTTTAAGCTGATATTATAATTGTTTTTTTTTTTTTCATTTCTTTTATCTTATTAGTTGTTTCTTATTTTCAAATCCAGAATTTATAGAGGAACACTATCACTCATGTCAAGTCTTGGTTTTTGCCTCTTGGTAAATGTAAAGTCCAGTGTGCTCCATTTAGGTCTCTGCCAACACCTGTGAGAAACAGCTGGAGTTAATCAGATAGCTGATATTTTTATGAAGGATCAATGTTCAAAGTGACAGTTTCAGATTGACTGTAATTTGACACATTACTGTTCTATAAATACTGATTAGCTCCACTTTAAGGACAAAAACTCACCTTAAATCCGCATGTGTGGAAATCACAAAGACCACGTGTATTCATAGACTAAGTACCCTGATTACTTGGATTGGTCATGGGTTTTGGCAGGTTTAATATCACAGCATAATGCATTATGTGATTTTCCCTTCCGTATTGTGAAAGTTGTACAGAAATGGTTTGAAAAGACAACATAAGAGCCCTCAGACACCACTGTGAGTATGTGAGCAGGGACTGGAACTTAGCCAGTGCTTCCACATTAACTCCAGTGTGTTTGTTCATGGTAATGAAAAGCCATGTGGCTCATTAATATTGTCTAACAGCAGGACAGCAGAGGATTTCTACAGCAGCCACTCACTGGTTTTAGTCTTTTTTTTATGTGGAGTTTAATAGCAAAAATCTTGATTCTTTAACCAACCATAGGTGTCTGTGAGGTTTTCTGTCAGACTTGCAACCTGTTGCATCATCCTAGTCCATCATGGGATACACTAAAACTCCCTCGAAATATAACAAATATTAATCCTGAAATGTGAAATGTAACCAAAAAAGCATAACAGCAAAGAAAACCAATCTTTCTCTGTACACTTCTTTTAAATTAAACTTCTAAACAGGTATAAGTAAGTACAGCTTACCGACTTTATCGATTACACAGGTGGTGATCAGCAGTATTCACAGTGTTTCAGCACATCCTGTGTGGATGCAGTAAAATTTCACTTATGCCCAAGGCTTAGCCAGAGATACTAATGAAGGTGAGGAATGTGCTGAACTGTTATTCCATTAAAACAATTCAAATGATGAACACCCAGAGGTCGACATTTTATTTTAACAGATCTTCCCAGGGAATTAGATCATTACAATTATAAGCACACTATAATAAGCAGAGGCCATTGCCTTAATTTGTTACAATATGAAGATACTATATAGCTCCTCAACAAAGTAACACTTGATATAATTTGATACAGTGGAACTAAAACCATGGAAAACTATGCTGTCAGGCATGTTATTAAAGAACTGCAGAGGTATCTCAGATCAAGAAATAGGATGCAGTATGTGAAGGATGCTTACAAGAAGCAGTCTGTGCACTGATTTGATAGTTTACGGTTGATTTTTAGATAGTTACTGTGCCAGGATAGACACCGGATATAAATGATCAAAAACTTGAGTGATTACACATGAAGCAGTGGTATTAATGTGTCCCATTATATGTTGGAATGAATTAGCTTAATAGGCATTTGAATAAAACCCAATTATATTTGCAATTATACTATTTGTAAGTGATAGATGTCTTGGATGACATCTGGAAATCATTTCCTTTAATTTTTTTACAGTAATAATTTAATATAAACTAATTTTCAGTCCCAAATTAATAAGAAACATAATGCTCCTTTTCTTCAAACAGATTTGGATAATATCTTCAAATAATAGTAATTAGTATCAATAAAGATTGATTGTGGTATTGATTAAATATTGAAAAAGTAAAAGCACAAAAATACCTCTTCCTTAAAATAAATTCTAAATTAAGGTGTTGCATATAGTGTTATCTGGCAGGTTGGCAGGTAACACCTTCTCTTCATGGTTCAAAACTCTTGGTATTGTTAGCTGACGATAACTTACTCATTTTACAAAACGAGTAAATGATTTTTTAGAATGAGCAGCTCACAGTTATTAAAATGCAGTGAATTCCATCATTGACTATAACACTTTATCATGCAGTCTGTTTTTAACATTAACATTCCTTTCTCTGTTACACCTCCCTCCAGCACTCTGTTTCCATTAAAAAATACAAATATGACAGTTTTGTTTTGCATTTCATATGCTCTTGTAAACACATATTGCAATCAGTTAAATATTTTAACATCCAAATTTGAATCTCTTGTCAGTCACATGACACAATAGAGGTTTTCCAATACGCACATGCAAGATTTTTGTTATGTTTTGCACAATTTAGTAAACTGACTAAAGTCAGTTTTGTATCCTATCGAAATCATTCAAAATTATTTATTTTAAATGTTTTTTTCCCCTAATTTTTATGAGCTTGCTGTAATCGCATGCTTTGATCTATGGACTATACTGTGAAGTCTGTGCTTGCAGTTAATCGTAACCTCTAATGAACGATGAAAAGAATAACAAAGAGACTTGGATCTGCACTAAAATAAGCAAACCGGTCTCCTGCTAATCATGCACTTTGATCCAGTGCTGCCTTTGAACTAATAAGTTGTTTTATAGAGTGCAGCCTTTGTAGTTGCTGTTCATAAGCTACAGCGGTTTTAGGTGGTTATGTGGATCTGATGTGAATGGAGGAGTTTCCTGCTACAAGGTCCAGGAGAAAGCTCGTGTAGCCTCACATGTCTGTGGGATTACATACTGTTATCTACCTACATCTGTATCTGGGAGTGATTAAGCTTGAGAAAAGCTCATAATCTCTAGGTTTATGTTTGTCACTGCTCACAACTGGCTGGTGTTTTCTTAGCCTTGCAGACACCGTGTAATGTTTGAAATCTTTGCTGCCTATAGTGCTATTTTACTCTATTTGTATGCCATCGCTATAAGCTGTTGATTTAAGTATGTGTGTGTATCTGCATTCAAATATAGTGGGAGAGAGAGATCTCCTTCTCCTAACATTCATATATTCTGTTCTTTTTCCACTGAAGTAGAGGGAACATGGAAAAAATACATAATTAGGTTTAAGCTATAAAGACACAGAAGTGCGTGGGTTTGAAGTTGACAGATTTTTCACAGATTCTGAGTGACAGCCTCTACTGATTGCATGTCAAGGCATAACTGGATTGAAAGCTTACATTTGTTCTGCATTTTTCCAGCCATACCAATGCAACACTTCAAGCTTGTTTCTGTCTGTCACTGGAAAAGTTCAAAAGCCATTTACCTTCTGAGCAGTCTTTTAAGAAATCAACAATTTTGCATTTTCATAGCTGATCAGTTTATATTCCAGTGTCCCAGTTTGAGGAAGAATTGCTAATAAAGGATCAAATAATCTAAGTGGGAAATGGCAGTGGGGAGTCACAGATGTAATGCTGAAAACAAAGAGGGAAATGAGAGAGAAGCTATCTGTGCTGTCTCTGTTGAGCCCACCTGGCATTTCAAGGAAAAACAAACCACAAATATGTGAAAAGCAGAAAACAAATATCGTCCTGATGCACAGTTTTACGGTGGAAAACAGCACCTGTGTCCCAAAGCAACATCTCTGCATTCAGTTTAATAAATTTCAAATGAGTGTGAACGGTGGCTGCTGCACTGAATGGCGATACCCACTATTATATAGGCTATCAGCATTTCTCCAATAATGCCAGCAAAATAAAAGTACCCCTTTGGGATTTTGTTGTTAAAGCAAAACACCTGCATTCCTGTGTCCTTAAATGCCTCTTGTTTGGTGTACTGCAACCATAACGGATGAATATAGCAATATTCTGAGACATGTAAACAAAGGGATTTTCACAGAAAATAAACAAGCATCAAGCTACATAGGCTTATGTAGCTTAGGTGATGTGAGATAGAATTTGTCTGCGAGATTATCCGAAGCTGATATCTATCCTTTTGATATGTGTGATTGCAGTATCCAATTGCAAACAATGTTACAAATCAATAGGGAGGACATTCTCTAAATCCAGATCTTTATATTTTTATGACATGCCTGTGGCTTAACTTATCAGACTGTTTAACTCCTCTCTGGAGGGGAGAGGGAGGGGAAACAGGAGGACAAAGGAGGGGGGAACAACTAAGCTGTAGTGCCTCTTCACCTCACTGTACAATACCTTGTGCAATACTTTTTGTAAATAGTCAACAGTGCAATAGACTCAATACTTGAAATGTGCAATTCACTTGTATTTTTATTTTTTATTCCTATTTATTCTATTTATCCCCTTCATATATTTTATTTATATTGTCTCTGTATTTATATGTGTGTGTGTGTGTGTGTGTGTGTGTGTGTGTGTATATATATATATATATATATATATATATATATATATATATATATATATATATATATATATATATATATATATATATATAATATTCTGTAACTCTGTAACTTCTGTCGGTGCTGTGCTTTGAGCTGTGCTTGGAAATCGAATTTCCCAGAGGAACCCACCCGAGGGATTAATAAAGTTCTATCTAATCTAATCTGATCTAATCTTATTGATTTGTATCATCTGGATTTATGGATTTAAAAAAGTTGAGTATCATCTGCATAACAACGAAAATGTATGCAGTGTTTTAAGTAAAGGTTTGGTCCTGGCACATAATCCTGTGGAACTCCACAAGCGCAACCTTGGACTGTGGGAGGAAGCCGGAGTACCCGGGGAGAACCCACGCAAACACAGGGAGAATGTGCAAACTCCTCAGCGAGATGGTGAAGTCAAACTCAGGACCGTGTTGCTGTGAGGCAACAGTGGTAACCACAACGCCCCTTCAGTGTATCACATTTCCTTTAATACCAACAGTGTCTTCAGGTTTCTGTATTAAAATATTATAATCAATAGTATTGAATACTGCTCTGAGGCCTAGCAGGAGACACACAGATATGAGTCCACTGTCAGAGGCCATAAGAAGATAATTTGTACCCTTAACTGCTGCTGTTTCTGTGCTACGATGCACTCTTCAAATAAACCATCCCTCTGCAGATGAATAACCTGCAGTTTCACAACTACTCTTACCGGGATTTGTAAGTTTTGACCACATCAAAACTGAAGTAATAGAAGGCTACGCTATTTGCAGTGTAAAATTATATTCTTTAAATATAACCCTATCAAGGATCTAAACTAAAGAAAAACTAAAAATCCTCAAGCTGTGAACAGGCTCTTGGTGTGCCTTGTGTATTCTATCTAAATGTGCTTGTGATAATGGCAAGCAAAAATATAAACAAAGACAAACAAAAATATAAGTTTCAAAGCCCACCTCTTTATAGTCCCTAGAGCTAAAATTACCATAGCTGCCACATAGTGACAGGAGAGTAGGATGTCAGCTTCACATATCCTGTAATGTAAAGCTTTGTTATTCTTTGGTTGCCTTTTGGTAGACATGTTTTCCCTTCTCACAGAGCCATCCAGGGAGCTGCTTCCACTACACTATTGATTTTTATAAGTGGACTGATGCCCAGCAGGGGAGGGGAAGGCTCAGATGCACTTCTTCTGTGGTGACATCCATGAAAGTTTTGTTAAATGTCTGTAGATAGTTTTTTCTTCTTTTTGTCTCACTCAAAAGAGATTTTTTTTTGTCATACAACAGACAAAACATATACATATACATACATATATACTAGGGGTGCAACGATATTCGTATCGATATTGAACCGTTCGATACAGTGCTTTCGGTTCGGTACGCATATGTATCGAACAATACAATTTTTTTCAATTTTTTTTTTTTTTTTTTTTGTGTCCCGTTTGGATCTATAGCCATCAGAATTGTTGTCTTGAGGCCAAGAAAGATGCCAAGAGGATTTATTTTAAGTGGATCATCATATTGGTCCATTTGATTGACCTTTATTATAATTATGAATTTATTTTATTTTCAGTTGCAAACGGGACAGACATGACTGTGGGATAGGACAGGGGGAAAGAATGAAAGAAAGAGGGGGAGAGAAAGAAAGAAAACCAAAGGGGAGAAAAAAAAACAATACAAAATTTGTAATTTATTTTATCAACTTTCCTTCTGACGATGCTGTCTGTGTTGAGCGCTCAGTGAATCTGCATTTGACTACTCCGCCTAGGCTCGAGAGTGCAGCCTAGGCGGAGTAGTCGAACGCAGATTCACTGAGCACTCAACACAGACAGGATGGTCAGAAGGAAGAGCGCAGGGCAAGCTAGCGAGACAGAAGTGGACCTCCCCACCCTCATTCAGATCTGGCGTTTGGAATTATTTTGGTTTTCATGTGATGTATGACCCTGAAGGTAAGCGAGTCATGGACTAAAGTAAAACAGTATGTTAAATGTGCCATGCAATGCTCAATTACATGGGTGGGAGCTAGTGTGTTAGCGCAGTTAGCTCATTAGGGTGTTGGCCGTCTAGCCCCTCTGTATAGGGTAGCTCGTTAACGGAGATTTGCCATGTTGTGGCGTTAAGGTTATTTCAACGAGATTAACCTGAAAGCACTAGTGGGAACACAACGAATATGACTGCACATTTATACCGACATCATCCTAGTGCAAAGACAAAAACAAGCATGCATGCTACAAACTTTCTCCTTATGGAGACCTGATATGTTTAATATGCTGCTGAGAATATAGCCCAGAAGAAACGGATAGTATAGCTTTTATTTTGGAAAGAGACATTTCTCTGTAATAAACTCTCTTTTCCAAAGATGAGTGATTCCTCAATCAGATACAGGGCTCGCAATATCGCTAGCCCGACGTCCCGGGGCTATCTCTCCCCTGCCTGTCGGGCTATTGTAGGAAGGAAAAATATATGTCAATGCTTTTGCATTCTTTCAGAAATGTAGCTGGGTAATTATGTCATTGGGTGAGCCACTGTCAATATGTGACATATTGAAATCGTGTTTGAATTTGCGCTTGTTTTTTTGCTTTCACTTTGCAATCGTGCAAACTGTGTATAGAGAGCAACAGCACTGATCTGTGAGTGATGATAATTTGTGCACCAATTCCTCTGACATAGTCTTATTAATTGTTAGCTTACTATGCAAACATGACAAGTGAAATCTCCCGCAGCTTAAACATGTGAGAGGTTGATCGCGCAGAGAATCGCTGAGCTTATGTGAGTGCGGCAGGATATATATTTCACTACGATGACCTGGATGATTGAGAACCTTCACAGACAGATATATATTTTAGTTCTGCTGAGCCAAATAAGACAGGTCAGGGTGAAGAAGTGACAGCCAAAGAAAAGCTTACCACAAAACGGAGAAGTTATGACAAATCAGACTATAAGGCAAAAAGAAAGTGCAGCTTTATGGTTTCATGGACAAAAGAATTTCTGTGGCTGCAATATGACGAGCTAAAAAACAACACGCACAAGGGTTAGGGTTAAATTTAAAAACTGTACTTTTGTGTTAAAATATATATTTATAATTTTAATAAATGACAAATTAAAAAGGCATGAACATTTTTTTTTATCGAAAAAATATCGAACCGTGACACCAAAGTATCGAACCGAACCGAACCGTGAATTTTGTGTATCGTTGCACCCCTAATATATACGTACATATAAAACGCACTGTTTTTGTCCGCTAGAGTGAGATTTTCACGGCATATTCTGCACCACATCTCTGTGCGTTCATCATTTGTTTGAAGCCAGCTCACCTCCTGCAACCACTTTTCCGAGAATACGCGCTTCTTTTGCGGTTCAGACTCCTTCTGACATTTGTTTGGAGGTGGAGGAACACCAAAGTAATTGCTTAAAGGAGCTTGCTTCTTCGACATTTTTAAGCCTTCTAAACTAATGTCTGTCCTCCTCCAGAAAATCTTATGTACGCAAACGCACGTTGCAACTTCTTATCTGGTGTGCGTCTTTTATCTTGACAGCGAATGCGCACCTTCGGACCATTTATATGCACCCCTGCTTATAATATATGCATTTTTTAAACAGGTTCATAAAGTAAAAACATAATTTCACTGGGAGGGGTTATGTTTAATGGGAATTCAAACTCCCAGTTAGATTTAACTGAAACGCTTGTTTTTCTTCCATCCTTCACTTTTATTTATTTATTTTTTGACAAAACATTTATTTCCCACAAGCCTAAAAAAGGTCAGTTACTTGACAGACAGAGACCAGCCAAATGTCCTTGAGTGTGTAAAAAGGATTATAACTATATACTGTCCTGACTGCAGGCACCTTCTCTCTTGTTTCTGTTTACAGTCACATTCTGTTTTGCATGTTTAATTTTTATTAGTCATATTAGTACTAATATGGTCATAGAATGACATGCACATTAATAAGAACTTTTTTTGTCCTTTTTTTTTAAGTTACATTATTTATAATGCTTTAATTTAGTAAAATGCACTAGCCAACGGGAAAGATGTGGAAGATACTAATTTATCTCTTAATATAAAACCCATGAGCATAATTGTTTTAAAAGATACTTCTAAAAGAGACTAAATTAAAAACTGAGCTGTGAAACAGTGACTTTGGCTTTCACAGGGTTTTTGCTGCTATTCATGAAAAATGCAGTTGATTAAAAGTTAAATTAACATAATATGTGATTTTTTTCTATGGTACTTATGCGGACAATATTTTTCAGGTTAGGCTATATTCAGAGTTCCAGTTGCAAATGAGGTGGAAGGTTCACGTTTCACTGAATTTTTTTATTTACTTATTTATTGAGTAATTCTTTAACTGAAAATTTCATATACATTCAGTCGTTGATTTAAAAAATGTGAGCAGATATTTTTATTGTTTGTAATCTTCTGCTAAGTTTTTTTACACTGCTAGAATCCCAGCTACTGGAACACAGAACACACCAAGAATACCTGATCAATCAACTTTTGTCGAAACTGATTTCCACGTCTCCTTTATTGCAGAATAGTAATATGTAAATATTTAATATGTAAATGCTCTAATGTTCAGGCACAACAATAGTAATGAACTTCAGTACATGGGTGCACTCAAAGTTAAAACAATGAATTCAATTTAACATGTTTGTTTCATCACTTTGTAAATTTTAGGACACAATTTTTTGCAGTATTAGCTTATTGTCTTCTTTTCAAAAGTTTTTAATTTTACTGATATATCTTTATGTTATTTAATGGTTTTATCATGATTTTAACCCTAACCCTAATAAAGTATGATGTGAGTAAGCTGACAGCTGGCTACACCATATAAAGACAAGGGGAGATAAGAAAAAGCAAACTGTGATGTGCATGTCAACTCAGCATTTGTGAACAACTCTGATTTGTTAATACTGAAAAAATGGACCCACAGTATACCTCCCACAGCTCTTTTTATAAGTGGGTAATATAGGAAACAGTAGACTAATTATATTGGAATTCATAAAATGTACCAACTTTATATTACAATTCTGAAATTACTAATGTTGCATCATATTTTGGGACTTGTAAGCAATGATTGTGAAGAATCTATGTTAAAAGCATGAACTTTACATCTGAGGCACAGTTTGAGCAAAAAAATATGAATACTGTAAAAAAGCCTTTGGAGTTGGGCCCTTAATTAAATTAATTCAGCTGGCATCCATTCTGTCGTTTTGAGTGGTAAATGTTTTCTCTTTGAAGTTGATTTAGAGAAAGAGGTTTTTAAGACCATTAACTGATTCATATTATAGACATATATTAAGATTGCAGTTCTGCATCTAGAACTAAGACACAGTTTAAATTTCCAACACGTTTTTTTATTAAAAATACCCCACTAATACCCTCTTAATCATGTGTTACATACATTTTATCATCTCATTACCTTTTCATATCTAATACCTTTTATCACATTTTCAGTTTGCAGCTTAAGATTAATTACGCTGACACCTGTGATCTGTAGTGTTTTGCTTTATCAGCCAAAAAAAGTTAATTACAGATAACAACTGACCTTAAGATTTTTGTTGTTTTTTTAGCTATAGTTACAAAAACTGAAATCACTAGATAATTAAACTTTGGAAGAGGGTACTTTAATCCTTTTAGACAAGAATCCTTGTTGTGATGTTGTCAAAGGTGTTTTTTTTTAAAGCTTGCATCCGTACGTTCGGTTCTTGACATTAAATTCTTCTTCACAGCATTGAGTGCTGAAAATGTCACAACCTTTTGTTTTAGTACGAAGTCGGCAACAAAGGTCACCATACCCATGTGTGCTCTACACCTAAAACTAATGGCATATCACTGAAAAGTTCATTTGGGGCTTGTAAAGACTGTTTCATGTCAAAAAAAAAAAGAAAAAAAAGAGGAATTTTCAGCCTGTCAGGGTTTGAGAAATGTGTATAGTGCACTATGAAGAATCAGGTTTTACTTCCATGCACAGTTCTCCGCTATACTGAAAGATATTTGTAATAAAGCCTGTAAATTTATATTGAACACACTCAACCTCAGTGTTAGCCACAATACATTCAGTATGCACTGAGAAGCTACACTCTGCATAAAGTCGATATAAGTCACTTGGACCTTGGTGAATCTTCTTTTCTCTAACCAGTAATTCACTCTCTTGATGAACAGGAATCTCTATTATTGATGTTCCAACTTATTGTTATTGGTTGTGCTTTAGGCATCATAACCAAAGCTTTATTGCAGTCTTTCAAAATGTCTTTTGACTTCCATGATTGTAAGAAACATCTGCTTTGTTTCCTCAAGTGCTCTTATAAAAATATAGTGATGTTTTCTTCAGGGATTAGACTTAATCCTCATTAGTAAGTGAACCTATTATTATGCCATTTCATATTTAAGGGAAAGCCGACATACCGTTATAAAAAAAGCTTAAACCTGCAATAACTTGTCATCTCAGTGCAACAGACATAAACTCTGGTAGATAAAGACCCATTAAGTTTTATGTATTAAGCACAAGGTCAAAAACGCATTCTCTCTCCTTTCCCTCCTGTTTTTGGACTTGATTGAAACATCCTCATGGTTTGTTCTTTAAAAGTAAATACATATATGCATGTGAAACAAAAAGTATGGGCTTTGTCATTTCTAATTTTTTACATATAAAAATATAATAAAATTTATCTGGTCTCAGCAGATCTTAAAATTAGATAATTACAACCTCATGTGTTCAACAACAAATAGCATGTTTTGTCAATTATTTCCCCAAAAAGTTAGATACATAAGCAGTGTGTGAAAAAGTAAATAAATCCTTAGTGCGGCAATAAAAATTAAGGGGGTAAGTGGCAGGTCATGAGCAAGTGACCACGTCTATAATAACAGAAATTTTGGCAGTTTGTTGGTCAGGGGCATCCAGGTGTTTGTGGACTGATGGACGATCTGAAGTTCATCGTTCTACAATGAGAAAAATTTGTCACACATGGAAAACATTCTAGATAGTATCTAATCATGAACTTCTGGAACAATGTGCTTTTGGCATATAATACCAGGACATAAATATTTAGCAATAATGAACAAAAATACGCAGTTTTTTGTATTTCCCAAACACCTGATGCTGCACCTGTCAAGCATGGTGGTGGGGTGCATAAATGAATGCCAACAAACCTCAATGAAATGCAGAAATACTAAAGAGTCAACCAAAACTCCTCCACAATGATGTGGCAGAGTGAAAGTAAAGTCATACAGGAAACAATTACCAATCATTGTTCATGTTACTTACTCACACGGAGTGTACTTGTACTCAAGGGTTGTTGTTCTTCTCTGGTTAGAATTTGAAAAATTAGAACCTTGTAAACACAAAATTATTTTTTTATTATTATTTCCCAAATGCATAAAACTTTAGAATTAAAAAAGGACAAACTGTAACAATTGTAGACTAAAATGAACGCGACAACTCGAAAGTCTTTTTTTAATTATACACAGATATTTGCACCACATAGTTGTTAAACAACCATGAACCACATTACACAAAATGAACTCTGTTACGTATTGAAGAGTTTTTATTGTAAATGATTTAAAGATGTTGTTATGTCTGCCCGACATCTACCTTTGGGCTGTTATAAGCTTTTTGGACAAATAAACTATATTATTCAATATTTTAAGAGAATGTGATCACAGCATGCGGTAAATACACAAATCCATATCAATGACAGTCACATAACTCATGTCTGAAATAAATGAACTAGCATGCCTGCCTCACTGTAATTCTTAATGTGAAGTCTGCACATTTTCACATACCTTCTCTAACAAATTCAATTGTAGCTTCTTAAAACAGGAACATTATATTTCATCCATAATTACCACACACTGTACAAAGCAATTTAAACTCTGAGCTACAGCAGTGATTGCCTCTTTGTTGTGTTCTATATGCGTAGATCTCAGTTTATATTAAAAGGATAAAGAAGCTATTTTTGTCTGCTTACTCATTCAAAAGGAATCGCCGCAGCAGGTAGCTCTGCATGTTTGATTTGGCAGATTTCTTTACATTGGATAACCTTCCTGACGCAGCCCCAAAGGGATCTGTGTCTCTTCCTAGGATTGAAGCGGGCAGTTATATTGCTGGGATATGTTAAATAAATATATATATGGATTTGTCCATATAGTAATACATTTTTGGATGGAGGATATGTTTCATAACATCTATGAGAAGCTCTGTATCTGTGAGAAAACAATGTTTACCAAGTAATACAAGCTGAGGAAGTCAAGTTATGTTCCTGTCACAGGGTACCGGGGAGAAAACGTGCCAGGAGGCATAAGGTATTTAAAAAAAAAAAAAGATTAAATTGGTTAGTCTCTTCTTGGCTTGCACAGCCTGAAGGAATGGGTCAAAGTAAATCTTGGACAACACCTTCCACGATGAGTCTTCGTAGCCTCTGGCTCATCCCCATGAGTCTGACCGGGGACAAATCAAAGATCTCATTTGTGCCACTGGAGTGTAGAGTATGTCTTGCAATAACATCCACAAACAATTTCTAAGGGCAAGTCTCTCCTTTTCTTCACTTGGACGATTTGTATGTAAGAATTCTAAAAGATTTTAGACATTTTTAAGCAGCACGGTGGTTAGCACTGTTGCCGCACAGCAAGAAGGTCCTGAGTTCAATTCCACCATCAGGCCGGGGTCTTTCTGTGTGGAGTTTGCATGTTCTCCCCGTGTTTGCGTGGGTTCCCTCCGGGTACTCTGGCTTCCTCCCACCGTTCAAAGACATGCAACTTGTGGGGTTATAGGTTAATTGGATAATCCAAATTGCCACTAGGTGTGAATGTGCGAGTGCGAATGGTTGTCTGTCACTGTGTGTTGGCCCTGCGACAGACTGGCGACCTGTCCAGGGTGTACCCCGCCTCTTGCCCTATGACAGCTGGGATAGGCTCCAGCGCCCCCCGCGACCCTGAAAAGGATGAGCGGAAGCGAATGGATGGATGGACATTTTTAAGCATATCTTAATATAAGTTTAGTGGTATACAGTTAGCTGAAATGTAGTCTATCAACCTTGTCACTGAGTTTGTCTGCATTATTGCTAGTAGTTGGATTTTGCCTGGATTCTTTTTAAGCCCTCACATAGTGCAAATGTCACAGATGTTGTGAAATGTGCTTGTGTCATCTTCATTTCTACTCAGTTGCTGTACAGCATACAACAGGGAGCACAAGCATTTGTCAGAGTCATCAGAGTTAGATCAACTTCCCTTCCAGCTTGGGAGATCACTCATGTTGACTTGTCATGGCTATTTTAGTGAGAGCCCCCATCTGGGGCTCTGCAGAATTCATAACCTTTATGCAGATTTCATGTCATTAAACTTTGTTTTTCCTCCTTTTTCCCCTTTTAGTTTTCTCACTTAGTTTTCAGACTGTTGTTTCAGATAAGGCTCTTTGATGCCTGAGGATAAAGTAATAATACTGGATCATGCTGAAGATCGATTGCTCTATCTATTTTCAATGTTATGAAAAAGTCATAAAGTTTGGGGATGAAACCGGTTCACCTGTAAATAGATTTGTACTTGTTTTTGTATTTGTTTGTAGAGAAAGAAATAATAAGGCTGTAAAAAATATTGTTTTACAGCCTTGAAACAGTGGACCATAAGATTTCAAGCATATATCACTGACCATTTGGAAGGTTTTGTTGTCTTCATGTCCTTTTATAGGTAAATCTAAACTTTAATATAGTGGGAAAGGAAAAAATAGACTTCTATCCATCAATCCATCCACTCAGCCATCCATTCCAATCAAGGAAAATGACAATACTAACTACCTTTGGTGAAACAATTGTACTCATTTTGATGAGTGGAATAACATTATGTCTCGGCTTACATCAATTCCCAGTCAACTGCAGCTCTGATCTGCACTAATATTTACATTAGTACAGAATGTAATGTCAGAGTTGGCGCTTGTAAAATTCCTCTGCTTCTTTGTATCAGAGCTGAATACTTGAGTGTCTTTTTCCTGATGGAATGCAAAAATCTGGGCTGTTTCTGTCCCCGATCACTAGCCACGGTCAGAGGTCTATTATCATGTCAAGCACAGCTTCTCCAGAGGGGGTAGGCGGGTGGTGGTTCAGACAGTTTACATGCACCCCTCTGTCATTTTGAATGCCTCTCCCTCGCTCCTTTCCATCTCTGTCTCTCCCGAGTTTTGAGCACATAGGCACTCGGCGATGATGGGTTTCTCAGATGGAATTAAAATGTCTCGTCCCACAGCTGTCACCCATGCAAATTGCATTGTCTACAAATTCTATCACAGAGAACAGCCAGCAATCTGTTTTCTTTGATGCCTTTCTTCTTTTCATTTTTATTTTGTCCTGATGTCATTATCGTGACACTTCTGCTTCTCTCGTTAACGCTTCAGTCATATTTTAATCTTTCTTCCATTCTCTCTTTATTTCACTGCAGGTTTATCGCCACTCCTACATGGCCTCCTACAGCATCTACAATATTCACACTCGGTAAGTGTTCCTCAGCGGTTACTGAGGGGCAACCTTTTTGGTAGTAACACCTGTCATTAGTGGAAAAATATCCATGACTCACAGGGGTTGACAAATTTGTAGAACACAGGAATTTTTATATAAGCTATGTACAATGAATAGAGTACTGTGGGATCAATTTACATGCTGTGACACGCTTGAAACAAACTGTATGTCTGTTATTTGGATTGTTTGTCTTGTTCCAGATGTTAGCTGACTGAGATTAATAAACAAGCAGACCCAAGCTGCATTCTAAGGGCCCCACATGTTCAGGGAAACCTGCCTGCCTAGAGTTTCCTCTTGTGCTATACTGGAGTTTATTTGCATGATTCGAAATCATCTTTGTTTATCTTATACTGGGCCATAGTGCAGGCCCAAAGTTCATCCAGTGGGGAGAGGGGTACACCAGAGAGCCACTTGTGAGACATCACACACAGTGGCGCATCTGGTGGAATCGCAATAATTGAGTTCATGCAATCAGCTCAGGCGAAGCTGAAACACAATGGAGTCATCTCCAATGCATTTCGGGGGTTACAGTTGTTTTAGCTACTCCAACAGGGTATACACAATATTAGACAGGTGCTTTCAGCATCGTGGCTGTCAGGGTATTGTTCACCTAGAATACATTTATTTTGTTGAATAATTAGCTGAGCAGAAATTCAAATCCACTGGATAATGGAAAGGCGTAAGCTGCCATTGCCAGTGTCCTCACTGCATAAGCTTTCCTTCCATGTGCTATCAGCCTGTTGTGGGATGAAGAAAATATGAAGAAGGATAGAAACAGGTCATGAGCAGAAGCATACCACATCATCTCTCACATATGGTGGAGGTGATGTTATGTTGTGTGGCTGTAAGTAAGCAAGGAACTGCATCACTGGTGTTTATTGATGATGTGAGTGCTGATAGAGGAGCTGAATGAATTCTGAAGTGCATGTGGCTGTACTCTCTACCCAGACTCAGCCTAATGTTGCAAACCTGCACAGAACTTCACAGTGCAAGTAGATACTACTACTACTACTACTAATACTACTAATACTACTATTACTACCTGTTTAGATGTACAATTTAATGTTAATAATTAGTATGATTATCATTGATTTGAACTAATCCTAAATTGCAAAATGATCTTTGTTATATTTTTACACTAAAACAAAAGACAGATTTTATGGGTGTGTATGTATTTAGAGCAAAGGGTTAAACCACCTTTATGGTTTATACATTTCTGCAATGTAAAATTACACACAAGTGCAAAAAGTACAAGAACTGTATCAATTGCAGTCAAATAGAGGAAACAACACATCCAATGGAAAGTAGTAAGTTGACTACCTCAAGTACAGACTGGGAATATTTTTTGTATATCCCCAGAACTCTCACTAGCTTGTGCAGAGTATTGAAACTTTACCATTCTAAATTTTATGTTCAGTCAAAATAAAGTTTGAAGATCAGCCTGCAGTCTGTGGCATCCCGCTGCTTTCAGACTGATTTTCCAAACATTCTGCACAAAGTCTCAATCCAAAGTAACAGTCCAGGACATGCTCAAATGACTTCCTGCCAGTTTCATAAGTCACAGTCATGAGCGGGATTCTGACTACTAATCAGAGAGAGATTAAAACTTTATACAGCTGATTGGATTATCCTTTTCAAACACGAGTGTTATTTTAGAAAGCTGTGCCATTTTGGGGCATTGCTCTGGCATTTCCTTTTAATCTCTGTCATGTCTGTGCTGATATCAGACAAATGGGTCTATGGCCAATTTGGGCTTATTTCAAAGTGCATGCCATTGTCAGCTAAAGCAAGAAACAAACTGATACAAAGCATGTGCTATATAAACATTGAATAAATAAAATGGGGGGGTGCTCCCCTAAAAACTGTTTTTGCACATTTGTTTTCCTTTTTTAACCTCTGACTTTAGATGTATTGGCCCACTGCTGCCATTTGATAAGGTCACAATTGTTGCACCTGTAACTCAACCAATGGCTAAAGTAGAGAGGCAACCTTGATTAAAATGCACTGTTGCGCATCATTTCTGTTGCATGAAATTTGACTAGAGGTGGGCAGAGTTGACGCTCAGATGCTTTAGAAAAGGTTTAGCAGCATCGGTCCTTACCATCTCACTGACATAAGGCTGTTTTTCACTCTCCAGTTTTTAATATAATTCCATTTGGTTTTTCAAAATTATTACAGAAGGGCGATCGTGGCTCAAGAGTTGGGAGTTCGCCTTGTAATCGGAAGGTTGCCGGTTCGAGCCCCGGCTTGGACAGTCTCGGTCATTGTGTCCTTGGGAAAGACACTTCACCCGTTGCCTACTGGTGGTGGTCAGAGGGCCCGGTGGCGCCAGTGTCCGGCAGCCTCGCCTCTGTCAGTGCGCCCCAGGGTGGCTGTGGCTACAATGTAGCTTGCCGTGAATGTGTGTGTGAATAGGTGGATGACTGGTTGTGTAAAGCGCTTTGGGGTCCTTAGGGACTAGAAAAGCGCTATACAAATACAGACCATTTACAGACATCTCTTGTCTTCGACACATGACTGAAAGGCTTTTCCACCCATTCTAACAGGTGATAAGCCTTAACATAATCTGCCAGAGACAACAACCTACTGGCAATTTACAGTGGGGCAAAAAAGTATTTAGTCAGCCACCGATTGTGCAAGTTCCCCCACTTAAAATGATGACAGAGGTCAGTAATTTGCACCAGAGGTACACTTCAACTGTGAGAGACAGAATGTGAAAAAAAAATCAATAAATTCACATGGTAGGATTTGTAAAGGATTTGTAAAAATAAGTATTTGGTCACCTCAAACAAGGAAAATCTCTGGCTCTCACAGACCTGTAACGTCTTCTGTAAGAAGCTTTTCTGTCCCCCACTCGTTACCTGTATGAATGGCACCTGTTTGAACTCATCATCTGTATAAAAGACACCTGTCCACAGCCTCAAACAGTCAGACTCCAAACTCCGCCATGGCCAAGACCAAAGAGCTTTCGAAGGACACCAGGAAAAGTATTGTAGCCCTGCACCAGACTGGGAAGAGTGAATCTACAATAGGCAAGCAGCATGGTGTGAAAAAGTCAACTGTGGGAGCAATCATCAGAAAATGGAAGACATAGAAGACCACTGATAATCTCCCTCGATCTGGGGCTCCACGCAAGATCTCATCCCGTGGGGTCAAAATGATCATGAGAACAGTGAGCAAAGATCCCAGAACCACACGGGGGGACCTGGTGAATGACCTGCAGAGAGCTGGGACCAAAGTAACAAAGGTCACCATCAGTAACACACTACAATGGCAGGGAATCAAATCCCGCAGTGCCAGACGTGTTCCGCTGCTGAAGCCAGTGCATGTCCAGGCCCGTCTGAAGTTTGCCAGAGAGCACATGGATGATACAGCAGAGGATTGGGAGAATGTCATGTGGTCAGATGAAACCAAAGTAGAACTTTTTGGTATAAACTCAACTCGTCGTGTTTGGAGGAAGAAGAATACTGAGTTGCATCCCAAGAACACCATACCTACTGTGAAGCATGGGGCTGGAAACATCATGCTATGGGGCTGTTTTTCTGCCAAGGGGACAGGACGACTGATCCGTGTTAAGGACAGAATGAATGGGGCCATGTATCGGGAGATTTTGAGCCAAAACCTCCTTCCATCAGTGAGAACTTTGAAGATGAAACGAGGCTGGGTCTTCCAACATGACAATGATCCAAAACACACCGCCCGGGCAACAAAGGAGTGGCTCCGTAAGAAGCATTTGAAAGTCCTGGAGTGGCCTAGCCAGTCTCCAGACCTCAACCCCATAGAAAATCTGTGGCGGGAGTTGAAAGTCCGTGTTGCTCGGCGACAGCCCCAAAACATCACTGCTCTCGAGAAGATCTGCATGGAGGAATGGGCCAAAATACCAGCTACTGTGTGTGCAAACCTGGTAAAGACCTATAGTAAACGTTTGACCTCTGTTATTGCCAACAAAGGTTATGTTACAAAGTATTGAGTTGTATTTTTGTTATTGACCAAATACTTATTTTCCACCCTGATTTACGAATAAATTCTTTACAAATCCTACCATGTGAATTCATGGATTTCTTTTTCACATTCTGTCTCTCACAGTTGAAGTGTACCTCTGGTGCAAATTACTGACCTCTGTCATCATTTTAAGTGGGGGAACTTGCACAATCGGTGGCTGACTAAATACTTTTTTGCCCCACTGTATATGGAAGTCGTAACTGTTAATGGTCAGTCAATGAGCTAATAATATTCAAAATGGGGGCCTAGGAACCCAACAATATTCACTTTGGCTTTACAGGTTTGCTGTTATTACTCATTGTTTTTGCATTGTACCCCCCCCCCCCCCCCACACACACACACACACACACACACACACACACACACACACACACACACAAGTGGTCTATTGAATTGCACATTTCCATAATTTTCATCTAAAAAAGTAGCCTAGCCATTATCCACCAGTGGATGTTGAGTGATTATTATCCTCTATTTACTCTTTTCCTTACTTTAGGGAGGTTTGGGAGCTGGACCCTCCTGAGGTGGTTAACTCAGTTCTCCAGTATGCTGCCTGGGGGGTGCAAGGCCAACAGCTGGTGAGGACACAGAGAATCTTTTCACACCGTAAACCTGTTTTTAGTTCCACTTTGCACTGCTTTCACTACACTGGGTTGGATGCCATTTCTTTAAAACACTTAGATTTGGTATCAGGTATCAGACACAGGTAGATAACAATAAAAAAAGATATTTAAAATTTATTTGTAACATTTACAAGGTTATGCAACTTTTGCACAGCCCTGTTGTTTCATGGATATGTAAGATTTACTCCAATTAAAATATTTTTCATTCATTTTTGAACATAAGTATCAAATTACATGGATGAAACAGATACGATTTTTATTTATCTATTATTATAAGTTTTTGTTACTCAGTTAAATCAGTTTAGACACAAAATCAATGGCTTCTCTTTGCTTTTGCCAGCACATTTGTTGCTGAGTCCTACAGTCTTTATCTGGCATCCAGTAAACAGCCAATTCACAGTTTCTACAGAAAAATAAAATAGTGCGTTTTGAAGGATCAGCGACTCTGGAACCCACAAATTAGGAATTTATCTTCAGCTCCAGGCCTGTGGATGACATTGTGTCACATGACTTTCCACCACGCCGAACGCTGTCTTTGTTTGTGCCCTGTTGCCGTCAATTTCGTGCTGCTATTTGTAATTCACAATGTCCTACTTAACGTGCTCAGGTTCACATTTTTGAGGGGACCCTAATTAAATGCTAATTTTCTTCCATCATACTTTTTTATGTATCTGTACAGGACAGATGGGAAGGCTGTTTTGTTGACAGCTAAAAGGCTTAAAAAGCATAGTAGAGCTGCAGTGTCCATATTTGCAAATTTGAGTGTGGAATATTTGAGCATAAATCAAACACGACTCCATTAGGAAGTCATTATGGTGATAAGGAGGTGAGGTAGACATATGTGAGGATTTTTTAGCTCTCGAGTGGCAAGCACAGCATCATTAGGCAGAAGTGCATCTTTGGAAACAATGACATGGCGTGTATTTCGCTGTAACCGGCTGTAAGTGAGCTTCACAGTAATTCTTTGGGAATTTGTGTTTTCTCATTAGGAAGATGTCTGAGAGTTATGACTAGAATATGTATTAGTGCTGTCCATTCATCACCGTAGAGTCTTAAAGAATGGATTGGACATGCACAGTGACACTAACTAACAAGATAATGACTTTTCACAGTTTACAAAGTTGTAATTAAGTCCCATTTGAGCGGCTTACTGAATTTTAATTGTAACACACTTTTTAACATGATGGCTAAGCTTCCCAGTAATTCTTAGATAACGTTGGCAACTTCCACCAAATCAAAGTGTACTTATTTTAGCAAAGAATATGAGCGTAACAATTCTTGATTTTAAAAAGAATCGAGGAGTTTTAATGAGTGCCTACTGTGCTATTATGGAACTGGAAATTAGTGCATATTTGAAGTATGAATAGACCAAAATCCCCAAATCAGTGAAATACAAAGATTTTAGAAAACTGTCAAAAACCTGTTTTAAAATATTATTTATTAGGACTGAAAGTCTCCACGAAGAAATTAATCAAGTACACATTCATACATTGCATGAGGAATGTAAATTTGCTTTATTAATCAAAAATAATAATAATCTGCTCTGTTATTTTGTGAAATGGCTAATTTGAAAATTTATCGAAAAAAACAATTATAATTCACCATTAAACATAACAATTCAATTAAAGAGCTTGCACATACTGATAATTAAATGATAACAAGAACATAAAATGATTTGGTAGTTGGGAAAAGCCTTACATTGGGTGTTGGTCTAATAAATTTGGTAACCATTGTACCTTAGCAATTTCTCTCTTTTTTTAGCCATAGTACATTTATTTCCTTTGTTGCTAGAAAACAGATTTTTACTTTTAAACGCAGCCTTGATTCATATATTTAAATTTTACTAATAAACTTATTAAACTTTGGCAAAACATGTTTCTTTTGTAGTAGCTTGTATTGTTACAAAGTCTACTGTATACATATAACCTATCTTGGTTTTTGAGCCTATTTAAAGTAGGATACTTACAGGGAATATCGGAAGCATGGACTGTCCCTGTTTTACACAGCATGGTTGCTGTAAAATAGTACAACCTTTAAATGACCAGAACTTAAAATTTCCTTATACATACATACATTGTAAATTGTGGTGGATTATGTTATACATTTTAAACCCCATAATGTCACCATCTACTCTTATTGTTTAGAACCATCCCCATTTTCATATAATGTCAAATATTGAAAATTATTTCAGGTACTGAAAACATTTGTATAGTTTCTTGCACAATGGGGAAGTATGAGATTGCGTGTAGCATATTAATTATTAAAGCACTGTGAATTCCGCATCACATTCCTAACTATAAGAAACGTTCCAAAGAAATTGAAAAGGACTTGCTTTCAATTCATCAGACAAATTTTCAAGTCAACCATTTTACTGCTTTACTTACATGAATGCTATCTCCAGTTAGTAGAGGAAATTGTTGCGGTTGTTACATGAAAAACCCAAAAAAGAAATTGTGTTGTTTAGATTATTTGAAACTGTTTTCCTTTTTATTTTTTTTTTATTTTTTTGTTATTGCTGACATCACTTCAAGCCTCTACAATTTAATCCAACCTGCAGCAATAAAACCTCAAATGTCTGATAATCTTCACTTCACAATCATAATAATAAGCCCTCACATTTTAGAGAACCCTTTAGCACATGCTGCACAGACTGCCTACTGGACTGATGTTATCTGGATGTCTTCCAGCCAGACGGCAGAAGGCTCTGCTGACTGTGAGGTTATGTCAGTGCATGGAGAGGCTCCTTGCTAATGAATTCTTATGTAAGATCATATAAAGCAACAGACTTCTGGCTTTTGGGAAGGTCCGAATACAGATACTTCTTTGATCTGAGATAATTAATTTTTTGGTTCTGGACAGCTACATGTACATGGAAATCCTAAGAAATCCACAAAGTCTGTTGCTTAAACCCTCCCCAAGTAAATTTTACCACTTAAACCTTCCCAAGCATTTTTTTAGTGGCTTCATTTAAACAAGTGCTAAAAACCAAACCAAGTAGATTTTAGTCCCTAACCTACTTCTTTCTAACAAGTGAAACAAGTTCAGAACTTTTCCAAATAGGACATAGACCACAGTCTCCAAGTATTTAAAAGACCACCATTATCTCTGGGCATACAACGTTTCCAGAGCCAGTGCAACATTTGGTGAGACTCCTGTGGTCTTTGAATGCCCCATGAGCTCCTTTTGATTGAACATGCCCACAAAGTTCCTATAAATCAGAAGACCAAACTCCCAGAAAGGCTTCTTCTAAGACAAAGGAGTGGTAGCTCATACCATCTCAATGCTTCTACCCTTTCTCTAAGGGTGAGCCCAAGAACCCCACTGAGCAAACTCATTTTGGCCTCCATTCGTGTACTTAACCATTCCAATTGAACAGTCTTTTCATGGATACACACCTCTCCTGGATTGGAGAAACCATTGATGCTTTTGTGCCACTAGAGATCGAAGGGTGGCTCACTCGTGAGGATCTTTTGGGTGAGACTTGATCCACCAAGCCAAGCTAAACACCTTTGAAAAAGATAGCACGGTACTGCCAGCCTCTCCCACCATCCACATGGATGGGCATTGCGGTCAGGTGTAGTATTATCCAGGTGGCAGACAAAAACAGGAAATTGGGTTTGCCAGCCTTTGGCTTTGTAGACTGGTCCTTAAGTTTTCATTCGTATTAGTGCA
Organism: Aulonocara sp. 'chitande type north' Nkhata Bay; assembly: GCF_057382095.1. Lineage (NCBI taxonomy): Eukaryota > Metazoa > Chordata > Actinopteri > Cichliformes > Cichlidae > Aulonocara > Aulonocara sp. 'chitande type north' Nkhata Bay. The sequence continues at coordinate 33,700,407 of NC_141359.1, forward strand.
ATACAATGACAGATGTCTGTGCGACCATGGATACAATACAAACAGAAACTAAATCGCTAGTGCTTTTATTAGTGCCAATTTAACAAATGGCCAAGCTTAAGTTGTAGCCCAGATCTAATTGATTGAGCCGATCTCTCATGTCCTGCCAAAATAAATAAATAAATAGAAATAAAAAGAGTTAGGGAACTCTAGTGCCAATTTAGCATGACAATCTCTAAAAAAAAGTAAGACATGGGCCCAATTCCAATGTCGACACTCACAGACTTGGGGACTTTGAGAAATCCTCCTGATTTTTTGAGGGCAAATCTCTGAACTTTAACATCCCAGTGGTAGATTTTGTGATTTTAAAGTTACTGTTGAGCTGTTAAGGAGTAAGAGCTTACTTTCATAAATAAAGTACACAGAACATTAGCATTAATCACTTGGCTTACCAGCACTGGCTCGCACTTTTAATCCTAAAAGAATTGCTTGGATGCTGAGCAGATACTGTGCACATTTAGTGTAACTGTTAATCCAGTGCATGTGTGCTACAGTCCAAACTTTGGCACATGCTTAATAAGTTTTAGAGTCATGCACCAATTTTTCGTTTGGCAGCATGTCCTTATTTCTTACTGTATCATATTAAGTTGTTCCTGTGTGTGCTTTGTCTCCGTAGATCTACATATTTGAAAACAACATCTATTATCAGTCGGATGTCAAGAGTAACTCCCTTAGGCTAACATCCTCGGGAAAAGACGGGGTCATCTTCAATGGAATTGCTGACTGGCTCTATGAAGGTACCTATCAGTTTTCTACAAACATTTTTTCACATTCTGAGAATAAGACTAGCAAAATTGCGTAGAGTATACATTTATCTGGGTGTTGTTTGAAGAAACCAGGCAAGAAATTGCCAATTACAGACAAACCTTTATGCATGTAATGACTTGCTGAGAAACTGCTTTGTGGCAGTGAGCTTTAACTATTGGGAAGTTGGAATAAAAAATATGTCTGCTTAATTTCAAAGCATTGACACACTATCTCATTAAACTAAAAATTCTTGTGTTTAGAAATGTTACCATTATTAAATATTCATAACGTTTGTTCTGTTGCTCATATCTCCCCAGTGGGTGTGAAGAGTCATTTTATGTGCTTTAAGCAAACACGCACTGCATACACTTAGCCACTTTGCCCCATCTCTCAGGAGAAAAGAAGCTTATGTAAATTTTTTTTTTTTTTAAAAGGCAAGCAACCTCAGTAACTGCTGTTTTCTTGTTTTTCTCTTTTATTCTTAATTATGTTTGTGTAATAAAGTAATTTACTTATCTGTGATTCTTGAACCCAGATTAACACCTAATTTAACACAAATTCTTCTAGCACCCCCTTTTTTCCACTTATATGTGTTTGGTTTTGTGTTAGGTCTTCAAACACAAGCGTTTTCTCGTTATACTAAACTGAGCCCATTTACAGTACAGTTAGTAATTTAACTAATATTAGCTGATGCCTTCAAATTTGGGACCTCGATATAAAAATCTTCACATTGTGACTTTAAGAACAGCATTTATGTTGAGCTATTTTTAATACTTCCAGCCCCCCCCCCCTTTCATTAATTTAATGATTAAAACTTTCTGCTGGTTTTTCCAAACAGAGGAGATCCTCCAGACCCATGTGGCTCACTGGTGGTCTCCTGATGGAGAGAGGTTGGCCTTCCTGGTTCTCAATGACACTTTGGTTCCCAACATGGCTTTACCTCGCTTCACTGGCATGACATACCCAAAAGGAAAGCAGTACCCCTACCCCAAGGTAACCGTCACTTAGGCGACATCCATGCATATAACACACATACATTATCCTTTATCCTAAATAAAAGGAAGAGGGATTTAAATACCTGGTGTCAACCATCCAAGTCAACAGACAGTGAACAAAAGAGGTGACTTAAGAGAGTACAGGCAGAGTGGAGTGGGTGGAGACGAGTGACAGGAGTGATTTGTGACAGAATGATACCATCAAAAGTGGAAGGGAAGATTAACAAGATGGTATGGAGACCTGCGATAGTTTATGGTTTGGAGACTGTGAGCCTAACAAAATGAAGGGAGGCAGAGCTGTAGCTGGTAAAGATGGAGATGTTAAGATTTTCACTGGAAGTGACCAGGATGCACAGAAATAGAAATCAGCATGTCAGAGGGACAGCTCAGACTGAGCGGTTTGGGAGCTGAGATTTGGACATGTGGACAGAGAAGGGATATTAGAGTGTGTCTTTTATCCTGTCTTCCTCCCATCAACCCCCAACCGGTCGCAGCAGATGGTTGCCACTCCCTGAGGGATTTTTTCCTTACCCCTGTCGCCAAGTACTTGCTCAAAGGGGGTCGTTTGATTGTTGGGGTTTTCTCTGTATTATTGCAGAGGTTTACCTTACAATATAAACAGTCTGGAGGTGATTGTTGTTGTGACTCACTATATAAACAGAGCAGAATAGAATAGAACTGGGATTCTTGGACAAAGAATTTTGAACATGGAGCTACCAGACTGGATGGAAAGGGGAACCTCAGAGAAGGTTTTGGGTGTAGTGTAGGAGGACATCCACAGGGTTGGTGTGACAGAAGAGGATTCTAGAGCTAGGGTGAGGGGGGGACAGATTGGGTTCCATTAGTCAAGCTAAAAGAAGAGGAAGAATAAAAGTAAAAATAAAGCAGCTGGTGTCAATGCTATCATGCTTCAGCTTAATTTACAGAAATATAGTAGCCTATAAGATATGGTTGTTTACGTTATTGTGATAATACAAAATGGTTTTTTTTTCTGCTCAGTGTTTTACTTGCTGTTGTTGTAACACACTTTTTTAGTTTAGATGTTCTTAAAAAAATCAGCTGGTTTCGTATGTATTTGGCTACACAGAGAGAAGAATTCCGTGTATATAATGGATGTGATGTAGAAGCACTTGTGTAGAATCCTCTTAGAAAACAACACCACATATAGCCCAACAGGACTGACACTTGTATGGGTTGAATGCTAACTGGCTGAAAAGAGGGCAGAAAAAGGGAAAGGGAACCTCAGCGGAATTTGGGGGAAGAATAATGGGGGAAATTGCAGTAGATGGTTTTTATTGTTTAACACGCATTTCCATGACAGCGTGAATGACTACAAGAGCTACAAAAGCAAGAGTTGCCCACAGAAGAGTTTTTCATGACACTGCCCCCTGGTGATGATAATTGTAGATGACCATTTGTCATCTGTGTGTAAACTATATTTAAGGCCAGCACATAGACTTTTGGTAGTCTATTCACATAGAAGCTTCTCTGTATTTCTGAGTTTTTTGGTAGTAGATGAGTTTGATGACGAACAACAAGAGGCACCACTTGCAAGACAAGCCAGTGAAGAGTTGTGACTTGTTTCCTGCTCCAGTATGGGTAGAATTTTTCACTGAGACAAGAATGATTACACTTTTATATTTTACCTTAGCTTAAACAGTATAATAACGGCTGACCTAGTTGTCTAAAAATCTAAACAGCCACACTGATTCTAAAGCCATATTTAACATTTGTATTTTGTATTTAATATTTGTTTATATTATTTAACATAAATGATCCAACAAAGGAATAAAGAATTTACTTAGTGTTTCGTGAGAAATAACAAATTTATCACAATAATTTAACATGTGTTTAACTATATTTAAATAACCACCAAAAAAGCTATTTTTATATAAGAATTGTGTAGTTAAATGGTTGAAGAGGAAACAGAGACAGCCAGAGCAAGTAACAGATGGCTGTGGGGTCCTTGGCTATTGACTTTTGGATATTTATCCACTGACTCAGGTGTTCAATAACCTGATGACAGTGAGCACCAAGGATCTTCTGAGCCGTTCTGTCCTGCAGCTCAGTGAAGTAAGCTGATCACTGTGCATCTCTCCACCAAACACCAATGACCCCACTTTCCTTCCTTTTTAGCTATTTGTCCAAAAGCCAAAGTCCTTGTCTTCCCCTCTGCCTCCCAGTGCAGTATAAAAGACACTTGCCATGACTGACTGGTAAAACATGCAGCATTTGCTGGAGATCTCAAAGGATCTAAGCGTTCTTAGCTAAAAGAAACAGCTGTGCCCCTTTTGGTAGAGAGCATCTATGTTCAAGGCCAGTTTAGTTTGTTGTGCAGATGCCAACCTGAGTATTTATAGGTCTGCACCATATCAGTATCCTATTAAACTTCTCAGCTGTCATTGGGTGAAAGGCCAGGAACACCCTGGTCAAGTTTGTGAAAACATTTGAAAATAAAATGCAATATAGCAGATATGAACTTAATTCAAACAATACCCCTAACGCTTTAAACTTTGCTCTAAATGCAAAAAAAAAAAAAAAAAGTGATCTGGTCAGCCAAATGAGGAATCATAGTGCACGTTTCCAGTAGTGTTAAAGCTGTTTAGGTAAGGGTTTTTCTAGGACTCCTCTGTATGCAGAATAATGTTGAAATTGTCAAGTTTAACATGTCTGTTTGTCATGTGTACTTGCTTTAGTTTAAGTATTTATGTAGTGTTTCTTCTTTATGTCTTTTTTTGTATCTGTTTTTCAGTTTGTGTGACAAAAAATTCTAAATTGTTTCCACATAATAGCATAACCATATGTGCATTTAAGTTTTTAAAGACTACTCTCAATGAATTATTCATTCGAAATCACTTAATTTGGCAGCACTTTATAAGTCACAGTTGCCACTTTGGAGAGTGTTGCATAAAGTATTTTTCCGCAGCAGTGAAGTGACATTTCTGTCTGAACTCTGGACTGTTGGTTCTGCATGCAGGCTGGTCAACCCAACCCAGCGGTGAAGCTCTATGTAGTCAACCTTTACGGGCCGACGCACACGTTGGAGCTCATGCCTCCAGAGACACTCAAGCTGCGGTGAGAGGAGCTGCATTTTCCCTGCCAATCTTTTGCACCAGCTGCTGTGCCACTTAAAGGGATACCTCTGACATTTCAAACTTCAGATGATCATTTTTTCTCACTCTTAACTTTGCACCTGTAATTGGGAAATCTTTCACTCTGCGCATGTAGTTGTTAAAACTGCTTTCAGTTCTTAAAATGAAGAAGAAAAAAAAAACAATGACCAATTGGTGTCACAGTTATTTTACAACTGCAAATACCATTTAGAAATCTTGCATTACTGTGTGCCAGAATTGAGTGGATATTAATGAATGTTGAAAGTCTGCATGCCATTTACCAGCATGATAGGACTGTGTGGAAGAGAACTAACAAAAGGAAAAAAGCAGCTTGACATTGAGGTAATTTGTAGAGGTGTAAAAACCAGTGAGCTCAGCTGTGCAAATGGTTCATTTTCTTAAGTGTGTAGAGCAGTTGTTTGTAGTTGTTAATAGGTTTTAGATGTGCTAAATTAAAAAAGCATCTAGCTTGTGAACATGTAATTACAGGACATGATATGACCATTATGATATAATTTTTTTTATAGGGAACATTATGTAACAATGGTGAAGTGGATCAGCAAGACCAAGACATCTGTTAGATGGTTAAACCGGGCCCAGAACATTTCCATCCTGACTGTGTGTGACACCACCACCGGAGCCTGCGTCACGGTCTGTGTGTGTGTTTTTTTGTGTGGACAGAAAAATTGTTAACACATTTTTCCTTCTTTTATCTCATGTTATAAAGTATCGCTAACTTCCTTAATATAGAAAAAAGACTTATTTTCTCAGTTTTTGATATAACAAAGTATTCACTCATGTTTAAAAACTTTGCAGCTAGCACTTAACTAAGAGATCATTTGACCAAGGCTAGATCTGCCTTGTGAGTTCGAACATCTTATCTGATTTTCAAGGTAAAACTCACGAGCATTTTTTTCTAAACTTGTCTTTCTTAACTTCAGCTCTTGTTACTTTAGATCCTTTTCTTCTTTGAGATCGCCAATTGATTGTTGTCTGCTTTGTTGCTGTGAGATGAAGATCTAAGTAAGGATAGGCAACAAGGGTGGCATCTTTTATTCATGTTAAACAGAAAGCACATTGATTGTTTTTGCATGACTCTCATTAACCTTTTCAGCAGTTACACAGACATGTGTTATCTTCATTGCACAGGCACCACATTAAACTCTTAATGTGATAGAGTGTTTAGTTATGATCAAAGAGCTGATGTTAAGTCTTTACTTAATATCTCGTGTTTTGCTTGTGGCAGGTTTGAGTATTTCTGAAACCAGATCACTAAAAACTGACAAAATATAGGACTTCATTAATTTTTATATCACACAAATATTAATGGAAGCATTTAAATCCAGAAAGTTTCTACTGAAATAAGTTCTGTATATGGGAGGAGGCTTAATTGCTGCAATTAGAGGATTCTCCCCACAGAGGACCTGTGCCATGCAGACTCAGAGAGATGTCTTCCCCCTTGTAATAACCCCTGTAACTGTTATTATGGCTGTAAAGCTTATTACTTAGCTGGATTGTTAGCTTGCCACGGAGAAAGTCGGGTTGTTCGAGAAAAATGTGTGTCCCAGAGACAGTTGGGAAGTGGTTGCTGGAGGTTGGTGCTGAAGATATGGTTGATGCTAGCTGGAGTTTGTCACAGAGTACTGTACCTACCTGTAACTGCTTCAGTCGTTAGCAGACTGCCAAATTGCCAGTAGTTTGCATGGAAGATGCTGACTTTTCTGGGAACACTCACTAGCTACTTGCAAATTCTAGTTTGAAGTGTGCATTGTTTACTTTTCAAAGTGTCTTTACCAAAGACAAGTTGGTGTCTTTCATACATATAACTGGTGACTGCGACCAGACTGCTAGCGACCAAAACTATAGCAAGGAGGGGTTTGGTACAGCGCCTAATACCTCTTTGAGAACAGTTTCACCCAATGGCTGTTCAGTAACTTGTCGTTGAGTGATGAAAACAAAACTTAGAAACACAGGTACTTTTGGCCTTCCTGACGGAAAAAGTTTTAAAAGCACTCTTTAGTTTAGAGAAAAAATTCCGCCGAAATTGCAGCACAGTTCCACATTCTCTCCATATTTACTGGGCAACACAGAGCAGTGTTAACCTCGCAGTTGAACCGTGGGACTGGACAGGCCGCTCTCCAATTCTGCACTTTTCTGATTTGGTGTGATTTGCATGGACAAACACGCTGTCCAGCCAAGAGGCAGCTTAGATGAGGCCTGGAAACAGCACCCAGAGCCCTCTTGCCAAAACTCTGGCTTCTGCTTATGCATATTGGTTTGAAATGAGGGTTCAAACTGGGAATGATGTCCCAAGTGGTGTGTTAAAATAAACAGCAAAATAAGGGGGCCATTACATGACAGATGATTATGTCTGGAAAATGAGCCACTGAAGTGCTACTCCAGCATCACTTTTACACAGTATTAGAAATATACCACTTATGTAAATATTTTGCTGACATAAAAGACCAATGATTTTGGGAAAGAACGTGATTACATCAATTATCGTGCAGTTTCCAAACCACAATGCACCAAATAGAAGCAGAAAATAGAACCTTGAAAGAAAGGCTGTAACAGATGAGAAGATCTTTATGATGTGGCTGAATTAACACTCATTTGACATTTTGATCTGATGTGTTTTTCAGAGACATGAAGAAAGCTCTGAGCTCTGGCTCTCCAAGCAGGTAAGCTTCTCTTTATTCTACATGTCAGTGCCTGTCACTTTGAAAAGCTTGTGCTCCATTGCTGTAATTTCACTTGAAAATCATGTCTGCTTCAACATTTTTCAAAAATTACGCAACACAAAGTAGAATTTCTTAGTTATCTGTATTTATATAGACACTCTCAAAGTCTCTGTATCCCTGAAATATTGAAACTGACTCAAGCACAGACTGAAAGGTGAGGCGAGAGCAAAGACTATTCACATGTGTGAATTTTCCCTTTTCCTGACTCTATGGTATAGACAAAAAAAAATACTGCAGCCTGTTTTTCAGTTGATTTATGAGGCTCATTTAAAAAAATGTTAAACTTTATTCTTGAGGCTTTCAATTCAAGAAAAATTTAAACTGTTAGCATCCACAAATTAATATAATAAGTAAACATTTCATGTAAAAAGTGTAATTTACAAATAATGTGTTCTTTTTGTTCATCAGCCCCTTTGCTTTATGTTGGAAGGGCTATGAATATTCAGTAACCCAGTGCCAAATAAAAGCCAGAACAACACACAAACATGTTTTTGCTACTTTTACATTTTGATAAATTAATTATATTAACTATCATCAGTTCAGATTTAAATCAGTTTCCCATTTATCTATGTTTTCATTTCTTCCTAAGGTGGTCTGCAGTCAGCTCTGAGCTTTATCAGAGCAGTGATGAAGGCAGAGTAGGAGAGTTTCTGGCAGGATTTGATCTTGTAGTCCCGGCTGGCTCAAGCAGTGTCTAATTTAACCAACTGACATCCTTGGCAAGCTGCGTGTATCGGTAAAGGTGGTAATCTGACAGAAGCTCAATTTTGTGGTTGTGCCAGTGCAGACAGGTCTTTTGCTAATGACTTTCTGTTCAATACCAATATATAACATCATGGAAAAATCCATTCTAGTTAATCTATCCCAAACTGAGGCAGAATTTAGAGTTTAGAGTAAAGAGGGTTTCTATTTTTCACAGTTTTGGTTCCAGAGATTTAAACTTTTCTTCAAATATCATGTGTGCAGTGATGTGATTTTGTGTTGTTTATGTTCAGTAGTGAAAATTAGAGAAACTAAAAACACAGAATCGCACTTTAAAAATTAAAAATAGACAAAAGTCTACATTTGCTGAGCAATTTACAAATATAATCACATTAAAGGTTTCAATTGTATTATTTTATTATTATTATTAATAATATTAATAATTATTTTTTTTAATTTATACGGTACCTGCTGACTGCATTATTGCATATTTTTCTTCTATGTTAATCATTTGTAACTATTATTGTAGTTTAAATAGTGTTAATAATGTTTTTCATAATGTTAAATGTGGATTTTTGTGTAAATTTTACTCAGATGATCATGGCTTTTAAATCCAAATTTAGTTGACAAGTTAAAACTAAAATTGCATCTTTTTATGGATTTTACAAGGACTGAATTTAAACTCATTTTAAATATGAATTTATTATTAATCAGTGAGCATTTAAATTAGTTTGAAAAATGCATATGTCTGTTTTTTTTAGATAAAATATCACATGACATTTTATTTGGCTGTCATTTTTTTGTTATCAGACAACTACTCCAGGTATGCAGACTAAGACTACCTTAATTCATTTTAAGAATATTTTTTTGAAGAATAAAATCCCTCTTAAGAGAAAAAATGTGAGTTATGGTAAAGGGTTAATCCAGCCCATAAACTTTGTGTGTCCTTTAAATTTGAGGGGCTAAACACATTTAAAAAGGCGAACTTAGCATCACCAGATACATAAATAGAATCAAATACCCTATGAATCACATATCACCAATGATGCCCCTTTCATTTCTTATAATGCCCCTTATTTACATCTAACTCCCTCTGCACTGTAAAGCCTGTCTACATGAGGCAATGCAGGGCTTCTGTTATGAATTTAAATTCCCAAAATCCGACCACAGTTTAGTAGCTGTTTTCAAGGACTAAACTTTTCTGTTTTTTCTTTCTTTTTTACCACTGTCCTGCTTAAAGTGCCACATAGAGTTAAATCATCCATCCTCTTTCCTCACTGCCGTCCATGCTAACAATCCATTTTCTTCCCACAAAATGGGTAGTCACTCATTTAGTCAGTCAACAGTCTCTTTATATACAATCACTGCAGATTGCTACTTTCAGGTAAAAAAGCGGTTTGGCCATCTCTCAGCTGTGGAGGCCATCCGCGCATAATTTCCATCCACTTGTTCATGCAGTTGGCAACTATGTAATGTATGCCTCTGAAAGCAGGACTCTTCAGCATGCTCCACAGCTTCTTTTACAGATACACTGGAAAATGTGCAATTTGTCTAATGTTCTAAGAAATAAATAGGCACATTCTGGTTCATTTGTTAAAATAATATTAAATATATGACACATATTTGCTTTCTACAGAATCAGGAACCCGTGTTTTCCAAAGATGGCAACAGATTCTTCCTCACAGTGCCGGTCAAACAAGGAGGACGAGGAGAGTTTCATCATATTGCCATGTTCACTACGCAGGTGAATGCTGAATTCATAGTCACTTTAAAGCTATATATGTATTGTGTAACTACTGTGCGTATTCATTTTCCTCAGTAACTACAAGGTATCCTTTGACAGTAGAGCGTGACATACCAGTTTAAGTGCTGATGGTGATAATACTACTTGTTTAGAATTAGGAAAATGCAGGCTTATATAAATCTGACAAAGTGCAAGTCCTGTGGACTCAGACCACAATCTCCTGTCTTATAAACATGCGACATGGCCCTGCCACCCCTCCAACCTCTTCACATGGACTTTGTAGGATTCAAATTTGCCCATTATTGTGTGTCAAGGCAACTAAGACACTATGTACCTCAAAGTGAGATAAAACCAATATCTGACCAAAGTCTATAAAGGACTGAGATCAAGACTTTATGTTAATGCGATGGATGTTGCATCAAAGCCGCAGCTAAAGTCACCTTTATTTGTGATGCTGTCGAATTGTTAATTAAAATGTTGCAATAATCATCTATTTCATGATAGCCCTCATCCCTCCCCCCACCAACACAAGCACAAAATCCAATAGCCTGTTCTCATCAGCACAGATATTAAAGTTTTCCCATGCACATCCACAGATCTGCAAGTTGTATGCAAGATTTCAGTGATGTTAGCAGAAATAAGCAGGGTTATTTGAAATCTGTTTTTAACTCCCTCAGATTGTTTTCCAATTATGGGAACTCGTTCTCCAGTGTAAGAATTCATGCAGTATTAGTTTTTGCAGAAATAAATCTCTGGCTGAGCCTGTTCGGTCTGTAATGGATTTGTCAGGTCTGATAAATGTTCTAAAATGTAAACAGGCTGTTTGGGCAAAAAAAAAAAAAAGAATATAACGCAATATTTTTATATTAAAATAACGACTTTGTTTTGATATTTGTAAAAAATAATAATAATAATAATAATCTTCACGACTGGAATGATTATAATAAATCTGTTTTCTGATGTGCATGGTCAATTAAAGTCCACCGAACCAGAATGTTTTGTGGCTTTATGACATCGTGTCAGGTAAGAATCAACTTCTTTCAGGGAAATAAAGATGCAAGCAGACTGAGAGCTGTCATCTCTGCGGGGTATCCTGATCTCCCCCAAGGTTTTCCCTCCCCTGGACATCCCAGCAATGCCTCAGTTAGGAGGCATCCAGGAGGCATCCTTGTCATATGTCCGAGCCAATTAATTCCTTTCAATTTGGAGTGGCAGTTGCTCTACTCTGACCTCCCCCTGAATAACCAGGCTCCTACCTCATCTCTAAGTGAGACCCCAGACACCGTTTAGAGCAAGTTCAATTCTTATTACTTCACTCATGACGTGTGTAATAATGTAATAAAATGGAGATCCTTGCTTTCATGTGCAACTTTTTTTTTTTTTTAAACACTACAGACCGGTACAGCGATCAAATCGTCGCAGAGGCTGCACTGAGCCCTCTGTCAGTTTGACTTGTGATTCCCTGGAAACATAAGTCATTATTACACTTATGATTAGAAGATTTCACCAAAATTTTCTCATTCCTAGAAAGCTGAATATTCCCATTTTGTTAATGCGGGTGCTGTCTCACAGATAGACCTAAGACATGAGTGCTGTGACAACCAAGTTTAGGCAACAGCGAGGTGGGTCTTGACTGCTTGGCATCATTTTTCAGTATTGAGGGCTTTTGTTGTTAAGATGCATACTTTAACTGAAACCTCATTTTTGTGATAACTTCTGTGATTACTCTTCTGGGAAAAAAGGGGGCTGAGCCCAGACATCGTTTGGAGGAAGTTCAGTCTTATTCTTTCAGTCCCTACTTACAGGTCATGGACATATGTGAGTTTAGAAACATAAAGCAAGCAGTAAATCAACCACTTCAGCTTTCATCCTGAGCTTTCCCTTCACCACAGCAAACCAGTTCAAGGTTTCAACAGATACTGCACAAAAACTCACATGCCAGCAAAAACGCTACTCAATTTGCTTTATTGCAAAAAGGGCCAACATGTTTAGGGATCATCCTAAAACTAACAAAAAATACACCCCACCGTTCACGGGGAAGGGCTGCCCACTTCTCAGATGTGTGCCTTCCAGAAACTAGAGTCCAGGTGTGCAGACAGCTGGACTGATTAGAACAAAGGCAAATCTGTTTTATTAGATGATTGAAAAACAGTGCCAAAGGGCTTTTAGATTAGAACAGTAGCAAAAAGAAATTGGAGTTTTTAAAACCTTTTCAGCAGGAAGAAGAAACCCCAAGCCTCTACTGTCTGCAGCAATTCAACAACCAGCAAAGAGGCTTGACTCTGAGCTGAAACGAGCAGGACTCATAGCTGTCATTAAAGATGCAGAACCTTGCTTGTGTTACTGTTTTTTTTTTTTTTTTTTTTGTTTTTAGCACAGTTGTAAACTGTGAAGTTTCTTTTTTAGTCTGTCAATCTTTTAGCCATTTTTCCAAAGTTGATTGTGTGCCTTTCTTTGTCTGCCTGGCTTTTGTGATTGGGACGTATTTAACATCATCTTCTTTGACATTTTCATTTAAACTGTTATTTTTACTTTTTAGAGCTTTTCAGTCATTATTAGTGCCTGAAGGATGTAAAAACGGATTGATTTTTAAATGCCAGTTTTGTGCCTAACTTTGCTTAACCCTTTGGTTGCCAGATATTCTATAACCCTCTGAATAATGAAAGCTTTATTGGCTTGAGCCAAAAAAATCTGGCACCACCTTAACAAATGGTTTTCTTGAGGATAGTCCAGCAGTCTCGCATGTTAAAGTCTGACACTCCGTACAGCCAATCATCCACCTGGTCTTCTCCCTGAAGGTGCATTTAAGCTGCACGCAGAGCATATTTCACCCACAGTGTCTCTCCAATCTCTGTTGTTGTGCTACAAACAAACAATGTACTGTCTGGCATCTTTGCTACAGTCACGTGTGAGTGCAGTGCTCCTGTGTGTTTGTCTGTTTAAATTTATACATTTATTTAGTCATGAGGACAAAAATAAACCACAAACATCTAACCTGTACCAGATTTGTATGAATGTCTCCACAGCTCATGGCCAGGCTGAACAAACAAATGTGTACTGCTCATGGGTTTTAACTAAAAATTTATATAATTCTATGACTATATGTAAATCTTGGACATATTCATGTACAAGTGTATTAAAAACATCCAAGGAAATCCATTGAAAAAGGAACAGTGTACTATTTTATTGTCAGTAGAGAATCAGAGCTATGATGGAATCGACTGATTGATTCAGCTCATAAATATTTCCATTTTGTTGGGTTAATGACTGATATTTTTCTGGCATGGGCACTTTTGAATATGTAGTGTTTGACTGACACCTGAGCATGAGTTAAGTGATGGCGCTCAGTCAAATGACCCTCTACTACTGTTGTTCTGATTTTTTCAGTTCAGAGCTGATCAAAATGAAGTCCGACATCTAACGTCTGGAAACTGGGAGGTGACAAAGATCATTGCCTTTGATGAGGACACCGATAACCTGTGAGTGTGACCGCAAAACTCCCCCTAAAACCTACAAACTTTACTGACCTCAATAAAAAAATTAATTAAAAAAAACAGTCATCCTCTCACCCCAGAGTAGTTAAGAAATCGATAGTTTGGGTTTCTTATAGCACACAACTTGATTTTAAGATTTTACGGATCACTTTTAAAGCATGTATGGTTCTGGGCTCAGGCTACCCAGGAGAAATGTTGACCCCATATACACCAGTCTGCGGGCTTACATCCTATGGTGGAGCCATTCTGGCCGTTCCAATGTTGATGCTTAAATTAAACCTGGCAGTGCCTTGACCATCAGGACCTCTCAGCTCACCACAACCTGCATGAAGAGATAAGGCTCGCAAATGATAAGATGAAAAAAAACCAACTTAAAAGATGACTTTTCTTTTTCCACTCTGTTTCTCTTATTCTAATTGTAATTTTATTTCAGTTTTATTATTGTCCATCTGTTTGATTGTTCTGTTTTACTTCTCTAAGAAATTAGGAGCTTGTTAAGGTGAAATTTGTACCCTCCTATTCATAATTCCTCTAATCACAGAGTTTCAAGCAGTGATGTGTTTTGCCAAGTCTGTGACCACAAGCATGCGTTACTGAATCTTACTTAGCTAATCTAATGCTGTTGTGTTTTTAAAAGATCGAATAGAGCTGACCAGAGTGCTGATCTTAAATGATTTTAGCCACAAACAAATAGAAAAATTTAATTTAAAGAAAAAAAACAACAATAACAAGAGTTGGGTTGATAATGAACAAAGTAGTTAGTACTGAATTGTCTCCTTTTCTCCTTGGTTCACTGTGGATGCCACACATGGCACATGTGTGTTTTAGTAATTAAATGTATGAATTTCGCTTAAACAAAGAAAACAAGGAGATAATGAGCTTCTGTGTTTAATTTAGCATGTCTGTTTGCACTAATTATCTTTTATGTCCTCTAACAGTTATTTTCTCAGCACTGAGGGTTCACCACGGAGACGGCAGCTTTTCAGGTTTGCATCATTATTATTAATTAAATAATTTTTATAAAATGATTAAAAACTTTTCGAACTTATATCATGAGAACTCAAGGGACTTTTATTAGTAGTAAATTTACTCACATGATGATGATGATGAACATGGGATAAAAAAAAAAATTTAAAAAATGGTTGCAAAGAATTTTTCACTTTCACAATTGTCACATTATTCTTACATTGATATATGGTTGACTTTTTGGAACTAGTAGAGATTAATCTGAATATTTTGGCCACTTTATCACCAGTTCACACATAAAATTTGTATTATTAATCACCTCCCAGTTATTTTTCTGACTACTGGTTAAATATAAAAATGCCAAAAAACTGTGAAAAATGTGCTTTATGTAAAAGAGTAAACTATACCAGCCTGTAACGAGACAGGTAATACTTTCCAGTTGGATATGATTTATTACTGGTTTGTTCGCTTCGGGGGAGTTATCATGAAAAAAGATCAAGAAATATGTCCTTTACTTTCTTACTCAAAAAGTTTTATGTGCTTTGTCTCTTTTTCTGTTTTTTAAATGCTCTTCTCTTCTCAGTGTTAAAACTGTGGGCCTGTTCCCCCGACGGTGTTTAACATGTGAACTGAATAAAGCCCACTGTTTGTACTTCGACGCTGACATCAGCCCCACGAACCAGCACATTATCCTCGACTGTAAAGGTAGGCCAACCAGTATCTCACTTTAAGGGCCATCCAGTTTTCCTGCTATGAAATGCCCTTTCAAATTGCTGTCAGAGTGTCTTTGGCTTTCATAGGGTGACAGACTTCCAAGTGATTGGGGTCTTATTATGAAAAATTATATTATAAAATAGTTCAGGGATTTGACTCTGAGGTTCAAACGTGGGCGTGATTTAGAGAATCACAACAGTCTGGTGCAGACAACAGTCTGCTTCCACCCACGTTGTTAGATCAGGGAATGAATTTAACCTCTTAACAACATGCAGGCTACCAGTAATACACACAGGGGTTAAGGTTAGGTTAACACCCCCATCTCTTTATGAAATATTTGCTTGTTTGGCATTCCCAAATGGGAAAAACTATTAAAGAAGAATTGCAAGTTCAAAATGCAAATATGAGACTTATTATAAAAAAGTCTTGATTCAGAAAGTACAGCCAAACTAACTAAATGAGTTCACAACAGACCTGAGCTGTGTACTGCAAAGCAATTAAACATATCTGGGCTTTCTTTACTTTAGCTGGTTCAACAAAACCTACAACCCAACTCAGAGATAACGGGTATTCATGACAGTGGTTATCAGCCACACTGCTTCAGGCTATGTGCATGCACACATAAAAGGAGGCATTTGAAGTGTCATTTCGCTTTCCATCTGCACATAGTGGATGCATTGAGTGCAGCACTCCAAATCCAATTATCAGACATACAGGTGATAAGGATCTATAAAGGATATGAAAAATAAAGCAGCCAAATGCAACGATGCTGCTGCAAATAAAATGAGAATAACTCTTAAGTAAACATGTTTATTTTATTGCTCTGACAGCTGCACATTAGAGCTCTGAAACTCTAAACATTAAATGCTCCTCAGCACACACAGCACTGACTGTCCTATAGTTTGCAGCCAGATAAACAAAAGTTTTTGCTGGTAATTAGACTATCAACAGACTGACTGAGTTTTCTTATCTGTGTTTTATTAGCGTGGTGTAAAACAGACTTGAAAGCAAATGAGGACCAAGCTTAAAAACATAATTGATACATTTTCATCAACTGAAGATAGACGTGCAGATTCCTGTGATAATGCGACACACAGTGTTGGCATACCTTTAGAGGTTACATCTGTTTATCAAATGCATTTCTTCTGCTGAACATCTTTATAACACTTAGAGCGTATGGTAATGAAAAGAACAGATACAGACAGGCAATTTTTAACTGAAACTCTGAACCCAACCAGCTTCAGATCAGGATGTATGTTCAGCAAAAGTTACCATGGTGACCCACCCAGGTAAAAAGGCATCTGTCTTCACGACACTCAAAACTCTGACTTTAAGCTCGACGCACTTCACTAACCCATTAATCTCGTTTTGTAGCACACCTCTCCGGTGGATGTCAAGAGAATATTTGAATGCAATCCTGCTCTTTTAAAATTACTTTTTCTGCCTGCTGAATTCCAAATGAAACTTTCTGACTTTTTTTGCTGTTGTTACACACTTGCAGCTTCATAACTTACCCAAAACTAACACAGCAGTATTGACGTTTTCTTTCATTCCAGTCCTCAGGCTGATGAGCTTCATAGCCTGCTGTCTATGCCAACCAAAGAGCTAGAATTGAACAACTATACTGTAACGACCCTTATTATGGTATAGCACCACTAGGGGGTGTCATTCTATTATTGTAGTAGTTGCAGAGTATCCTAGTGTGAATGCAGCGGCAGCCATTACAGCCAAGCATGCTGTTGCCCGTGCATCTGTTTAGAGAGACCTTACCATTGTAACGGGCTGGCACCAGCGACTGCCTAACCCCCGGCACATGTATGTACGAATAGGATGGAGCTATGGAGACCTGGCTTGTATGGTTTTCTTCTGTTAACGGCACATAAAGGTCTTTTGTTCTATTTAACTGACTGGCCTCCAAGTTTTCCGGCTAGCCTCCACACCACATGTCCACTAGACCTGCTAGCCGATCCTTCTTCGCCAGACCACGTTACGATACATCAGCACATGCAGATACTTACATGATGTTGGGATGATTCCACATCATGGCATCTGGCCTGTATCACCTAAATGGACAGTTACATTAATAAAAATTAAATCTTTACAATTTTAACCATCTAAAGCAATTTGTGTGGCACTTCATTCTATTACAACATAGCTGCAGATGGCTGCTGGTTTAAAAAAAATCAAATTAGGATTATGTTGTGTTTTACGTTCCTTATTTATTCAGCATCCATTTATTTGTCTGGCACATGCCTGGGTTTGCTAGTCATGATCTGTCACCCTCCTGATTCAGTTTAAAATTAATCTCTCATCAGTTTGAAATGAGAGTCATAAAATGAATAATTAGCGACTACATTGTGTGTAATCGCTTTTAGGGAGTATTATTGGGCAACAAGTAGATTATTTAATGAGGGGTAACTCATATTGTTTGTGGTTTCAATTTATTTTGAACAGCTGAAAGCTCTTCATGCGCAGGAGGCATTTGGGCTTTGGCGTGATGATATATTGGACAATAACTGCGTTCCCTTTCCCAAAAGCAATAAAAATAATGGAGAAAGCTTGTTGTCTTCCAAAGGCCAAGTTCACGTAATCCTGACAAGCTTCTTCTCACACCTGTTTTCATCAGCACAAGCCTCTTAAACCCACTCATAAAGTGATCTGATTGGTTTACTGTTTTCTAGCAGGTACATGCACAAAATGAAGCCATTTCTCTGTGTAACATTGGGTCAAAGCTAATACAGCCCACCAACAGATAAGTGCAAGGAAATAAAGGAAAAGTTGGTTTGTGTTTTAACTCAAAGAAAGGAGAGCTTTAAGTACAGCACACCTGCCATCCTATTAACCTCTGACAAAGTATATTAGAGAAGGGCATTAACAAGTACTGGCTTAATTTGATATTAGGGAGGCATCTCGAGTGACCTTTAACCCCTAATTGATTTAAGAAAATATAGGGAAGGTGACATAACAGCTGCCTACAGTGGCCTTTTAGAGCAGCTTTAAAGGAGCCCCTTTACATATATTAAATACCATTTAATCGTAATTGGGCAAACTGTCAGGTGGAAATGTTATGTGACGGCTGTGTGCAGGCAGGAGAAGGACCCAAAGTGCAGACTCCGGAGACAGAAAGTAACTCAAAACAGCTTTAATGCTGAACTCAAAAGGGTAACAAAAACTAAGAATACAAAATACACCTATGCAGACAAAACACACAGCAAGATAAAGGTAGATCGCGACAATGACAAACTGAAACACAGGGCTTAAATACATAGAGGGAGCAATCAGGGAATGGACAACAGGAGGGAAACACAGCTGGGGCAAATCAGAACTGACGAGACAAGGAAGCGTAAACGGAACACACTGAGATAAGACAGAGACCTTCAAAGTAAAACAGGAAACGCATAACACACACTGAACAAAAGACAGACTCACATGCAGGCACTACAACAGAGGGAACAGAGACGTGGGACCAGGGCAGACACAGCCACTGACTGGAAACAGGGATATAGCGGACAGGGGAGACAGCAACTAAGGATTACACAGAAACAAACCATAAGACATGACTCTAACAAAAACCCAAAGACTAGAAATTATAAATAATATAATAAACTCAAAAACCCTGGGTCAACGACCCAGGCATCCTAACAGGAAATGTCTCCAGTCATGATAATAAAGATGCTGGAAATTGCTTAAATTACTTAGATGCTCTTTTTGTCTCCTTTCAGGTCCAGGAGCACCTACTGTGATCCTACACAGTCTGAATAATTCAAGTAAGTTTATTTGTATCTCACATTTTAGAAAAAGTAACTCAGAGTTTGTGAATGAGGCGACATTCAAACACAATAGGCCTCTTGCAAGAACTGTAAATGTTATTTTCCCTTGACAAGCAACATGGGTGGGTGGAGGAGGGTGTATTCATGGAACTGACTGCTTTAATTTGAATCTATTTTGAGTTTAAGTGTAAGTGTTGTAGAAACATTTCCAAACAAAAATAGACGACAAAGTCAAATCTCATAAGACTTACCCGATGTTCCTGTTCACCACAGTTATTTTCAGCCAAAATCTCTGTTACTGTCTTCCCCTTTGGGTGACTGCCAAAGAGTCACTGGTCGCTGTGTTTCGGAGAATTTGTAACAAATATAGATTTCACTGATAAAAAGGAAATTTCTCACAGAGCAAAGAAACTCTTCTGTTTTTCTTTCCCAATTTTTATGAATGGAACTGACAGTCACAACAAGTAGCCTCTATGCTAATGACAACATTTCTGGAACTTCATGACCAAGATGAATTTTCCAGGCTGAAGCAAGCAAGTTAGAGAAGTTCAGAGAGCTTAGAAGCTCGGCTTAGTAGACTTAATAAGGCAAATTTATAAGTATTCAAGTAATTTATGAATATGCACTTTTTAGGTATACATATTCAGCCACTTATCAATGCAAATGTTGACATCTGCCAATCACATGAAAGCAACTGTTAGAGTCAAATTGTTAAATGTTGTCATTGTGTTACTTAAATTTGTAAGTCTTGGTGCAAACTATGTGATCAAAGACATTCCTTTGTTTCTGACTCCCTCCCCAGCCTGTTGAATGGTGGGGGAGGCTGTAGTGTTTTATTATAGGCACATCCTAGGTGAAGGTTCTGTTTTCTTGTTAAGTAAACTTCCTGCCTTTATGACCCTTTGGTGAGCAGGAGGTCACACAAATGCACCCACAAACACAAACACTCACGGGCACCTACACACACACACACACACACACACACACACACACACACACACATTCTCGCACATGCATACACACATATACAAGGGCACGACACACCACAGGGGGTGTTACAATGGGTGGTGCCTATGTAAACTGTAACTGTAGTCAATAAAAGGCTGCAAGGAAGGCTGTTTATTTAAAGTTAGCTAGGAAACAGGTGAGGAGCGTTCAGCTCCAAGAGCCTGGTTCCGACCAGCGTCCCTTGCTAGCAAGTAAAATTGTTCGATTACTGTTCATCTTGCTTCGTTAATGGGAATAAGTCTCTAAACCAGCGGGGCCTGTGGAAGCGCAGACCCAACAGCAACTCTGGCATGTAGACATGGATGTCCTGCTGATTCTTAGCATCAGAATGGAGAAGAAAAATGACATCAGTAATTTTGAAAGTGACAATATTGGTGCCAGACGGGTTGGTCTGAGTATTTCAGAAACTGCTGATTGTATAGAAAATTATCAGAAAAAGAGAAAATATCCAGTGAGCATCAGTTCTCTGGATCATAAAGCCTTGTTGATGTCAGAGGTGAAAAAAAAAGCCCCAGGAAGGCAACAGTAACTCAAATAACTACTTTTTACAACTGAAGTATGCAGAAAAGCATTTTGAACCTTGAAGTAGATGGACTACAATAGCAGAAGACCACACCACATGCCACTCCCATCAGCAAAGAACAAGAAACTGAGGCTACATTTCACATGGGTTCAGTGCACCCATATTGTGATGACTGCTTCCAGCAGGATAACACAACACGTCTCAAAGCTCAGATGATCTGAAACTGGTTTCTTGAACATGACAATGCATTCCTTGTACTCAAGTGGCCTCAATAGTCACCCGATCTCAAACCAATACAGCATGCGTGGAATGTGGGATGTGTTGGATTGGAAGATTCCCATCATGGATGTGCAGCTGACAAATATGCAGCAACTGTGTGATGCCATCATGTCAATATGGACCAGAATTGTTGAGGAATGTCTCCAGCACCTTGTTGAATCTGTGCCACAAAAAATTAAGGCAGGCAAACTACTTCTAACCAGGTGTACCGTGAGATTCAAATATTACTAACCCTTATCTGTTTAAAGTAGGGAAAATCCTAAAATAGAATGAGTCCCATTTAGTAAAAGGTATGATTTCTGGAGAGGGGTCAGCAACCCACATGTCCTGATTTACATCGGTACAGTTCAAGACATTTACTCATTAAAGCCACACCTAAATGCAGAAATAGAGGGAACTAAACATCTTTTCAAGCATTTAAAACTGTAAAAAAAAAAACTGTAACAGAGTCTCTCTTTTACCTAAAACAATCCCATCTTTTCTGGAAATAAAAGCAAATAGTAAAGAGTTTCTGTAAATATCCTCACATGCAGCGTCAGATTCCTATCCTTGCCTGACAGTCGATTTTGTAAGTGGCTGGGTGGGCATTAGGCCAAGGAAATGTAGTTGGTATAAGACCTAAATACAAGCTGACAAGTATTTCCTCTTGAATCTGGTCGTACGTCAGAGCCAGCAGAGCTCACACGACAGTCACACTCGGGAAAATAGTGGTTGGAGACTACGATGCAAACAAAGTGATTGCGAACATGTGCAATCAACTTGCAGTTTCCTTGTCTGGGAAGTTGTAGCTTTGTGGAAGGTACATTTTGATACACATGAGTTATATAACTGCACCTATTGAAGGAGGTACAAAAAATGAAGAAGCATGAATGTTGCTCTCAATATGTGTACACTGCTGAGAAAAGACTGGGAGAGATGCTTTCACTGTGTACTGATCTATGTATACAAATGTGACTAAAAGCCTGAAACACTGGAAACCACTCTGCTCATTGTCAAAGAGTAGGGGTTGAGGGTGCCGCGTGCCCAAAGTCTGGTTGATAAGTTGGTCGTCACAACTACTTGCAATCAGTCTCCGACAGCAAAAAACAATTTACTGCACTCAGTCACCCACCACCAATTTTTCCAGGTTGTAGGCTCTTCCATTGACCACACAGTCAACAAATCCAGATTTCTTTCTTCTATTTTTGGCATGAAAATGGACACACACACTCTTTTTCTCGTTATCCACATGTATGTGTTGTCTCCCAAGGAAAAAAAAAAAAACAACAACAACAACAAAAAAAAGAAAAGAAAAAGTTAACAGCTGTGCTGCAGAAAAAGCAATTTGCACAGGGTTATTAGGACAGTGCCTCCATCCACAGCTGGGAACTCAAGGCCTCTGGCGGTTTCATAATGAGACGTCTATTGATTTTGGGTTTTCTATTAGAAATGCTGGATGAATTCCATTTCATTTAGCTGCTGTTCAGATGGCTTGAATGGAAAAATGGCCAAATCAGAGAGTCACTGTTCATTACATGTGGAGAAAATAGTGGGACTCCTGTTTTTGAGGCCAGAAGCTGCTGTGTGTAGAATGCCTTTCAGAAATTGAACTTTTTGAATATATTTTTCTGTGCTCATCCAAGTTTAATATTGGCTACATTATTGTAGTTATTCAGCTCTCTCTATGAATTTGCCACAAAATAAGACTATTTCAGAAACAATCCCCTAGAATCAGATCTTATTTGTCTGACATACACTTTCCATCTCATCTCATTACATCACAGCCTCAAAAGACAATTCCGTACAGGTCATTTGCATTCAGATTATTGACAACAATTTTTGCACTCTTTCATCTTTTAAACACATTGCCCTCATCTTTACAGATTACTACATCCTTGAGAACAACTCTTTGCTGAAGGCAGCCTTGAAGTACAAAAGGATCCAGCTGACAGACTTCAGAACTGTTCCAATGGAACATTTTGGTGAGGAAGTGAGGGGGTAGGGCTAAATAAGTATATACTTCTGCCTACTCCTTTTCAAACAACTGCATGGAAAGATTTTATGAAATGTTGGTGAATGTATATGTTTGAAATAAAAATGAACTGAACTGAAGTGTAGGTTTCTGTGGTGTTAGTGTAACTCACTGGTGAACTGCAATACATCGACTTTTCTCTCATTTCTTGTTACAGATTTACCTTTGAAGATCTCGTACCCACCAGACTTCTCTGATTCCCGCCACTATGGACTTCTGTTGGTCGTGTATGTATCACATGTGCTTTCTACTATATCTCACAGTCCTTGGTCAAGTAAGAGAGAACAGAAAATGTATGAATATTTAATGCATTCGTTTCCAGTTGTAATCACACTCCTGACCGTAATTTGCATGTAAAGTAACCGGGGTCATGTTAAGTCAATCACAGCGTACCTTTGTGGCAACCTGTGATTCAGTCTTTTTCATATCCATTTGAATAATGAACCAATAAAAGCAAAAATAATCACTGACAGGATGAAGTGTTCTATGCCAGACTGATTGTAAAGAGAACCTATTTTCCTTATTTTCTGTCATATAAAATGTATGTAATAAAACTGAAAGGTTGCACTAAGGTCCAGATGAAGGAAAATAAACATTATTGTTAACTGTTAAACAGCTAAAAATAAGTCAATGTACCATACCTTTGCACTGGGTCGCATGTTGCATTATGAAAAAAGCTATTTCAGTCTTTAGAAAGAATCAGCTTAGAAGTCTTAGAAGTACTTGTCTTAACTCAAAGTAGATTAGACCAACTTCTGAGGTAACTTTTGAAAGTAAAACAAATGAGCAAAAATGCTAAACTTGAACAAATTCCTTAATAGTATTTTGATAAATACCGTAAGCCTGTTATTAGGTACTTTCAGTCCAAAGAGTTCTAATGACTCCCTGAAGGTTGCTGCCCACCGAGGAGCAGTGGAACAAGATGAAGGATGTTTGTGGTGCAAGCTGTGCGTTTGTTGTTTGTCACAGGCTTCAGGATGACAACCTAATTGGAAAAGCAGGGTTTCTTCCAGAAAACTGACCAGCCCTAGGATGGTTAGGGTGATTGCAATTAATCTGCACTTGATTAATGTGGCGCTATCTTACCACCAACCACTATAACACTATGATGTCATTGCACACACACACAGTGTTTTTTTTACTTGTTTTCTCATTTCCTCCCTACATTGCTTAGCTACATGTTGACAGCCAAGGTAACAAGCAGAGAGTGAAAATTTTGAAATTTGTCTTTCATAATTTTTTCTTTCATTTTTAGACCTCTTTTACTGTGGAAGTTGTATCAGCTCAAAAAGGAATTTCTTCCAGTTACAGAGGTTATATGACCAATGCGGCTTCATGCTGCCTGAAAGTGCCTGATTATGTTTGTTCTCTGTTCAGTGACGGCGCCCCTGGAGGTCAGGCTGTGAGTGACCGTTTCTCCCTCAGCTGGGACTCGGTCCTCGTCAGCTCTGACAACATCATCGTGGCCCGTCTGGACGGCCGGGGCGGCGGCTTCCAGGGTCAAAGGATACTGCACGAAGTTCACCAGAGACTGGGAACTGTTGATGTTCAGGACCAGATTGCAGCAGTGGAGTATGTTATCACATCCATTTTATTTTACTTTTTACTTTTTATTCTTGTACTTTGAGATAAAAAATTCAAAATATGTGCAAATCCCCTGAACAAGAGCTTTGTAACTCAGTTTGGAATTTAAAGCAGAATGCCACCCTCTTTTTATTTGATCTGAATATTTCTGCACTACTGTGTCTAATTAAAGTCTTGAAAATGGTTATCAAGTCAAGAATAAAGGAAGAAATCCTTTAAAGAATAAAAGTTCCAGATAAATTCCTTTTGACATAATATAGACTAGACTTAAATTGGAAACCATAGTGTAAACAGTTTCAGATGAAATCATAAGAGGTTCTGGATGTTTCATTATTTGGTTTAGGAGCTGCCAGTTCAGACAGCACATGGATTTAACAGCAGACAATACATACCTTTGTTAAATACTGTAAGATACTGATTTCCTTTGCTGTTATTTCCAAAAAATACCTAAATAACAACAAATTCAGAATGTTTATCTTAATGGATGATCAAAAAATCTATGCAAAAACTGTCACAACTCCCCTGACTAAAAAAAAATATATAGATATATATTCAGTTTGTAACCCTTCAGACATATTTAATGATGGATAAAGAATACTTTACTATGCATATTTATAACGCCAAAGTAATTATAAGTAACTTAAAAAGCAAGTGTCAAAATCATATGTTGATCGTTACTCTAATATTTGTATAATACAATTATTACAATTAATTTAAGCCAGTGGTTCTCAAAGTTTTTCATGGTCCATTTCATTAGTTAAAAAACCCCAAAGGTTGTTTTCATTCATGAACAGTGAAACAGTTTCAAATACAATTTTGATAAAATGGTGAGCATAACAGGATCAACTAACTTTTTTTGATTTTTCCCAATAAAAATCATATTTACTCAGTAAACTCCATGTTTTTTCCACTGCTTGTTTGTGCTACACCGGAAATTGCTCCCACCAAGTGGAGCAAGATTGTCACTCTTCCAGGAGAGAACCCCACGATACGTCCAAAACAAAAGCTTATTCCCCTCTATGAACAGACACTTTGGAACCTTTTGTCCAAGTGATGACTATCAAACTTTCTCAGTGTCATCTTACAGGAATTGATCAATGTTAAAATGAATAAATAAAACAGGTTATAGTTTTTTTTTTATTATTTAATCGTCAAATTCACATGTTGTACACAAACAAAGCACTTTGCGGGTGGGCAAGGCAGTAGTAAGGCAGTAGTTGTTGTTGCTACTGTTTGTACAGTAAGTTGCAATAAGTGATCAGTGGACTATAAATTCTCTGCTCGTTCATGCTAATTAAAAAAATAAAATCCTGTCAGCCTCTTTGTCCCACAGAACTCTTTGAAGTTTATAGACACTCTGCTTAATTTGCATTTTATAGTCAAAACAGGGAGAGTCAGGCACAGCAAGAATATGGTGCACACTGAGGATGGACTCTAGTCTCTTAGGAGTCGGGGCAGGGTCACCATTAGCATTTTTGCATTTAGCCAGACTCAACATGTAACGTTATGATGCTTTTTGATTTGGGTCTTGCGATGTGATCTTTCCTGTGAGTTTGTTGATCGAGATTTATAAAGAAGGTCAAAAGGAGCTGCAATGTCTTTGGGTCTAGAGAAAGCATATGAGAGGGTTGCAAGAGAGGAAGTGTTGTATGAGGAACACAGGAGTGGAAGAGGTGGTGAAAGACATGTATGAGGACAATGAGACAATGGTGAGGTGTGTAAAAGTTACAGGGTGGGATTGTATCAGATATTAGCTCTGAGCTGCTTCTTGTTTGCGCAGTGATGTTGTACAGGTCGACTATGATCCTTGCAGATGACATAGTGGAGTGAGTGGAGTGAGGGTCAGGGGTGATTTGTGATTTTGGATTTTTGATTCTGTTTTAATATCAGTTTCATATCAGACTTTACACATATACAGTTGATTTTTTTTTTTAACCTTCTTTAGGCAGGAGGAGGACTCTCGGGATTTAAAATCATTTGCTTTACTCTTGTGCTCAAATTGATGGTGCAGTCATATCGTCTCATGCATGTTTATGAAGGCAGGAGATGTATCCAAGAATAAAATCATTAGAACTCACTGAAGTTTCTGCGATTTTTCAAGTGTTTTTTTTTTTTTTATATTTATTGATATCCAATTCTTGGTTCCTCCCATGCAACCACATTTAAGAAGTTCTGTAGGTCATATAGCATGTGTGTGTTTTTCCAGTTACATGATGAAGTTTCCATACATTGACCGGACAAGGATAGCAGTGTTTGGAAAGGTGAGCCTCCTTTTTTTCCTCCATTTTTCTACTTTTAATTTGCGACCATCTAAATTCTATTCTTACTTCCATTGCTGAAATTATTAAGTGCCAAGAAGCTACTTAGTAAAATTTCTACTGAGTGACTCCAGAGATTGAATCCAAGTTCATTTTTACACTCGATGGATTTCAGCAGAGATGAATAAATGTTTGTGTTTGCTCACTTAGGGATATGGAGCCTACATAACATTAATGATGCTGAAGTCTACTGACAGCCTGTTTAAATGTGCGTGTGCAATGTCACCAGTGACCGACTGGAAACTCTATGGTGAGTAAAACATCTCTCAAAAGAGGTTAATTCACATTAAAGATACATTTTACAAGCTGCAAAGCAAATGTAAGTAAAGACCAGTAAAACTGCTGTGGTGGACTTTCCTGTGGATTTCATACATTGTGGAATTTCAGACCATTGTGTTGGTCCACAACAATAAATATATAATATATATAGGCAGCATTATGTACCACACCAGTTTTATTTGGCTTGAATATTCTAGTTACTAATGTGCACTTTATTTCTCTATACTGTAACACAGTACTATTGAACATGTTCTGGTTCTGCATTTTTGTTTTTTTAAGTGATATTCTTTTTATCTTTATACTTTTTAGTGTCCCCAGTGTTTCATTGTTGTTGTTTTCCCATGTTTTCCCTCTGGGTTAGCTCCCTCGTCTTCCTTGTTTCTGCTTGTTGTTTCGCTTTGGGAATTGTTCTTCCTTGCATGTCAAATAAGTCCTAGCTTCATGGGTACATTTGAATAGTCTGCTTTGGTTAGGAAGGTTTCATTCTGGCACTCATAACAACTGTTTGAATTCTTCAGATACTAAGCAAGAGGAGAGGAGATAATATCATCCTACAATTTATAGCGATGCAATATCCAACCATTCCTTAAAAGATCAGCATAGTTGGAAAAGTGGTGGAGCATATTGTCCGTTTCATACCCTAACCTACTGATATGTATTTTGAATTTTTAATCATTGAACCCCAAGGTTAGAACATTAAAATGCTGTCATGAAGTGCTTGCTGTCCAGGTGTTGTCTTTCATGAAGAACAGATGTATCCCTAGTGTGGTTGGACTCTCTCCACAATGAGTTTCTCTTTCTCTTAGTCTTTATCACTTTATCACTCCTCTTTGGTCTCATTAAGTGTTTCTCATGAAGGCCAAGGAAAAATGGCAAGGAAAGTAGAGATGCAGTAATATTTTGTCTCTGTCTTCCCTCTAATTCCCTGATTGTTTTCACCTGTGTCTTGTCTCCTGCTTTTTCTTATTTCCGTGCTTTGTGATTGTACTCCCCTTGTTGTCATTTGCACTGTGTGAGCTCCCAACTTTAACAGCTCCTATGAGTTTACCAGAATAGAGCATTTTTAGACAATCATGAAACGGTTGGTCCTGATTTATCATCACCATATTGCATCATCATCTTTATTCATTAAAACCTCAGTATATTTTCCCAAACATGAATTATGCATCTCATGTGTAACAATTTAGACTCATGTCTACACCCAAAAGCAAAACTTAATTCTCCATATTGAGCAGTGCTCAATATGTCAATGACAGCCAAAAACTAATCTGTATTTCTAACTGTCAGAAGCAAATGAAAAAGACATAGCTCATGTCTGCAACATCTGATGATTAACGGGCAATTCAACCAATTAAAGTACACAGTAAAGTGACAAAGTAAACCTAGATCATTTATTAATAAACTGAATAAATGTAAACTTTATTCTTCTCCTTTAGCCTCTCACTAAAAATGACCTGTTTATTTCTGAAATCTGAGTGTGAGATGAATCTGACCACTGTAAACATTGTCCTCTGCAACACTGAGATGACACAGATGACTTTTTCACCACCACAAGCTGCTTTCCTTTTTACTAAAAGTATTTAATTTGGACCCTGAATACCAGGATCTCCACTTTGTGCAGGTACTTAGCTGCAGCTGAAGCACTGTGTGCTAGTGGCACTGTTAAGATTGTCTCACTTCTCATTTGCACAGCGTCAGCGTTCTCTGAACGATACCTCGGCATGCCATTACGGGATGACAGCAGATATCAGGTGCGTGTTTACTGCTTCCACGAGCATGTTTCCTGTTGATCTTTGAAAACGTTAACATCAATGACACACCTACAGTTAAGCTCCTGCAGTTACTGAAAGCAGCTGCTATCAAAGTCAGAGGCAGCGATGCTTTGCTTTACTTTTTCTTTTTTTCTTTTTTAATGCTCTGTAGGATTTTGTCACTCATCTGTCTTTGGTTACTCTGAACTCCGGTGTGTCAGATCACATGCCGAAGTTTGGGGGGGGGGGGTTTCAGCCGCAGCGAGACTGTCGCTCTCAGGCCTCTTGATGTTCAGCTATCAGATGTACTTTCCTCCCAGTGTGATAGGAAGGAGGCAGTGCACAAGCACAAACAACAAATCTGACCCTGACAAGTATTTCATGGCTTCTGCTGTACCACACCTTACATTTTCCTCATAATTTATGCAATCTGTGATATTTCAAGAACAGAAAATAATATCTGTGGGAGATGCCTTATCACTTAAAGATCTCGAATTAATTTGAATGACTCTGTCGGTGTGTGTCTGTATGTAGAATGTAATTTAGTACAGTGCCATTCATTTGATCACATTCTGCATCTTTTTTTATTTTCATTTCTCAATGCCAGTTAGCATATGTATCAATTAATTATCTCCCCACTCTTTCTCGCAGTTTTCCAGTGTGCTGCAGAATGTTCAAGCTCTTAGGGAACAGACACTGATGCTGGTGCATGGCACAGCAGATGGTAAGAAGCAAAATAAATCGTAGATAAAAATGAAAATACGCTATCTGTGGTGCATCACTGCTGAGCACAAAGAGGCATGCAATCCTGGAAGGTAATGAGGCAAATGCTTTTTAATCAAAAGATAAATGGAAAAGTGGGTTATCTAAATTGATGCTGGGATTTCCAGAGGAAAACATTCCCTGATTAACCATGCATGTCGGATTTGTTGAGGCATTTCCATTCTCCCAGAATCTGATTGTCTGTTTTTTTTCCCAGTTAGGATTCAGGCTGAATCTTGCTGACATTTTTCTCTTTTTACTCCCAGCCAATATCCACTTCCAGCACACTGCTGAGCTCGTCAAGAACCTTGTGAAAGTTGGAGCAAACTACTCAATGCAGGTGTGTAACCCAGAGATGTCATCACTAGGTTTTTAGAGTGCATTTGGTAGAAAACAATGACCTATGGCAATGATAAATGGCTCAACTGTTATACAGTGTCAAAATAAAATAAATACATTTTTTAAATAAAAGACTTTCCATATTAGGTTGGTTTTTTTTTTTTACAGAATATTTTCAGTATTCTTTGGCCATACCTTGATTTTAACCATTTAATATTCACGGAAGCGTCCTTATTAAATTTTTTTTTAATTAATTAAGACAATTACGAGTAAATTTTCATTTCTTTTTTACTTTGATCCTATCTGCTCTAAATATATATTTTGCATAGCCTCCCTCACACTGACATTTCTTTGGGTATCACATATAAGCTATAAAAATGCAAGTTGATGCAAATAAATAAAGTAGAAAATCTACACTTTGATCGCATCTTGATTACTTCATTTAAAATCCCCTGTGGTAGTGTACCAAAGCACAACTGCAAAAATGGTGTCTTTGTTCAATGAATTATGAACTATGAATTTTAACGAAATGTCCTGTTTAGGTTGTGTTAAAAAAGAAAGCATAACAGGAGCATGTTGATCTCATAGCTCTGGCATGATTAGTGTTAGGCAGAGCATCTTATAGTTGTCGCTTGACTAGAATAACGTGTGGTGGAGCTCATATAGCAAAGTTGTGCATCCTAAATATAGCACCTGCTCATTATGTAAGGTTTTCTTTAAAAGAAGCAGTAAAGATAACTTACAGAGATACAGTCCAAGCTGTTGTCTTTTCTAAATGCACGTCCAGCTTGTTCTGATTCCCAGGAAACTGTGACAAACGTGTGTTGTTCTTTGAAAGTCACTGACATGTCTCAGTTATGCAAAAGCTTCCCTTTGGTGGTGGGTTAGTAAGATTGGGTTGTAAGTTTCAAGTGCAGATTCCAAACAGGAGATGAACCTTGTGGCTAAGAAACCACATTAGGAGGCTGAATAAGCCTCCTAATGTGGCCTTGGTAGGTCTCTAAAATGTGACCGTTATCTCTCAGCTGCCTATATTGCAGTTGGTGCTGCATTAGAGGTACAGCATTAAAAGCAACCTTGTTTTCACTGATGAGGCACTAACAAATTGGCATTTTATGATGCTTCTTGACAAGAACGCATGTGTGTGAAAGAAACAAAATATGACAAGGGTTCAGACTGAGAGAATTGAAGTTACATGGTGTATGTTTTAACCACTGCATTACTAGAAATCTCCTAAGTTGCAAGATTACGTCAAGGATTTTTTCAATGTGCTCTGATCCCATTCTTTTAGATGCTAATGGTGTTGCAGAAACACCAGTGGCTGTGGTGCACTGACGGCAAGATGTCCGTGCCGCCAGTGCACCACAGCAATACTGAATGCTGAGAGACAATAGTTGTCTTACAAGAGTCCATACGGAGGTTGGTAAAGTGGAAGGTAGATGACCATAATTTAATTCAGACCTTTGTGTTTTGTGTTGTTTTTTTACTTTTTCTCTCAGTTGCTGCATAGTTTTAGGCTTTGATTGGGAGGGGTTAAAGTATTCCACTTTATGAAATTAACTCTACTCTGCTATTAATTTTGGCACTTTGTTTAAATGTGATGCAAAATAGGAGGTAATCCCACCTCACTCTGCCCAGAAGCCAGGCTATACAGCAGAAGACGCAGCTGTGGGATTCTAATGGAATAGACAATGATTATATATCACTGCACAAGTCAATGAAATGAAATGTTTGAGTAACAGTACACTTTGAGCAAGAGCAAGTTGTGTTTCTGGCCACCCAGTGAATCGAAGTGCAGATTATGTCGAATGTTATTTTTCTCTTTTAGCACTGTTTTCATTTTTCCTCCACAAAACAGCTGCCCTTTTAGCTGCTAAATACCCCTATATATTAACCAGAAAGTCAATAACTTTGTCTTACTTCTGTTTGGTGCAAAGGAACTAGTCTGTACTGTGTTTTCAAAGCTTTTTAGTTTAGTCCCACTAATAGAAGCAAAGAACATGAGAGGAATGAGAGTGAACAAAAACAATAAGCTAAAAGACACAAAAAAGACTCCACAAACCTGAGATGGTTGTGTGCAATCAAAGTACCCTGAAAGCTGTTTTCCATGTCTTTTACCCACCAGATCTACCCAGATGAGGGACACTTCCTGTCTCAGCAGAGTCGTCAGCACCTCTACACCACACTGACCAGTTTCTACAGGGAGTGTCTGAAGGAGGAGTTGCTACCACTACCCGATGAAGAGGAGGAAGAAGAGGAGTAGGAATGTGTCTTTGGGAGTCAGACCTTTGGCAGAGCTTGAAGAATTTTGCTGAAATCCGTCAAGGCCTTTCGTGTTTGGACCAAGTGTTTAGCCAGAAAAGGACACTGGGGTAGAGCTGCTGATGCTCCCAAAGTGTGTATGTGTGTGTGCGTGCGTATGTGTGTGTGTATGAGCACTCCTGTGTGTGTGTCTGTGTATGTGTAAATGTGATGAAAAAGATAGCTAAAGGACACAACAAGTGACACTCGCATTGCCGGGACTTGAGGCGCGAACTGTCGTCTAGCATAGAGTCATTTCAGTTTTGGGACGCTCAGTTTCTCGGCAAAGCACACTGAAGATCTGCTGCAGGTTCTCCGAGCTGCAGTCATTCACACTTAACCAAGTGCATGGTTCTTTTTCCCCCCTTCGCCTTTCAGCTTCACTCATTCTTGCCATGTCAGTCTCCTTTGTGGTACTGCGACACTTTGGAAGACAAGAACACCGATATACACCTTTGATCTCACTTCTCTTTTGGTTGTTGTATCGTTGCACAAGGAAATGCTCCAGTCATCTGCAAAAATGTTTAGTCACGCAAGTTCACTAAAACCTGAGCAGATCCTGAATAAGTGCAATTTCCTGCTGAAACCCTCTGCCATCGCCCACCCTGAATGGAAACAGTGTTTAGAGGTCACACTTTATTGTACAGCAGTCTTGTGTAGACATGTACAATGCCTTATGAGGTTCAACATACTGTAATATTACTTGCTGGCAGTGGTAGTCATCCATTAGCAGTGTCATGTTAACCTATGTCAACTCAGGTCCTCGAGACACGGTGTTGCAGTCAGTTTAGAAACTCTTAAGTTTGGGATGAAGATAACAGGTTTATAGGCCATATAGTAATTTCAGTTTCAGGCCACACTGAAAAAGCTCTCCATCTTAATATGTGATTTGAACCCTTAAATCAAATTGCACAAGTTTAAAAAGGTGTGAGATCATTTTCCAGTGCATCTCCACCAGAGTAAAGAACCATTTCACGTATTTTTGGACACTAAAAGACATTCAAAAAAAGAACTAAGATGGGGAATTTTACAGTGTCAGTAAGGTGTTTGCATGTCTACAGGGAATGTTTCAAGTGTTGCCACATTTTGTACAGTACAATACAGCAGAGTGTGTACATAAATATATTTTTAAGATGTCAGATCTCATAGAAAGTTTAGTCTATGGGGATGGATTGATTTGACCTGGACGTCTTGTACTTTCATTTCTTTTCTGTTTTCTTTCAAGCTGTTGATTTTCTTCTTAGGATGGATTTTGTAATGCTTGTTCTCGTTCTTTTTGCTGTTTTAAAAGGGAAGGGTTGAGGGTTGAGGTTTTGGGGTTATTGTGATTGTCCTCTAGTGATGATTATAAATAATAAATAATAATAATAAAAAATGTAAAAAAAAAAAAATGTAAAAAAAAAACTAAACAAAAAAAAAACCTTTGAGTTATTCTGGTGGATTGAACACAAATAACAGAGAACCAAATCGGCTGCATTTGTTTGCAGGACTGAGCAATTCAATCTAAAGTTTCATTTGTTTGTTACCTTGGCAGTCACATTAAAGAGACCCAGTCATCTGTCATGGCCATGGGCTACCTGCATTAATGATTTAGCAGGCAAGATCTTCTTATTTAAAGTCAAACATACTTGCATCAACACTGCATGTCTGTGTGCATTAATCACTGCCTGCACTTACAAGCCTGAATGACCAAGCAGATGTTAATTCTTAAATTTGTAGTAGCCAGCAAAATGTGTAACAGCTATGGTGGTTCAGAGCTCAAAACAAACATTATTGGTCGTTTTTTAAGGAGGAATGCATCAACATGGCAACCTAGCCAGATGGAAGATGTTGTGAAAAGGTCTATTTTAACACCAACAGTGATCAGTAGGTGTTTAACGACAAACAAATATTTCTCTTCTCTGAAAGTCCTGTTAGTCATCTCCTGAAGATGACGCTCCCAATGGAGACTTTGTTTTTCTTTCTTGTCTAATGAGAAAAAAAATCTTGATAACCACATGATGTCAACGCAGATCTAAAGAAAATAATAGGACAACCGAACAAAGTCAACTCACAGTTTTAGATCTTTCAGTTCTAAAGTTACTGGTGACATGGTTACATTTGGGCTAACATCTACCTCTTTTTGTGGACTCTTCACCTGTTTGGTAAGCTTTGAAAGAAGAACTGCAAGGCCAAAATGCATTTATGACATTTTAAAAATTACAGTTTCTGGCTTCTTAAACTGGACTTTGTATTTTCTCCACGTGTCTCTGTGGATTCTCTCTGGGAAATCATGCTTTCTCCCACAGTCCAAACACATGCTCATTAGGTTAACTGGTGATGATAAATTGACTGTAGGTGTAAGTGCGATGGACTGGTAACCTGTCCAGGGTGTAGCATGCTTCTTGACCTATGGCAGCTGCAATATGCTTCAGCTCCCAAATTGGAGAAGCATTTAAGAACAGTGCTTGGTTGCGTGGAACTACAAAGCAACAAGCCAGTGTTCTTCAAGTGCCATTCCAAAGCCCAGATAAATCGGGAAGGTTGGATCAGGAAGGGCATTCAACATAAAGTATCTGCCAAATCAAGAATACAGATCACAAAGATCAGTCAAGGCTTTAATTTTATTTATGTAGGATGAAATCACAACAACATTCCACAAGGTGCCTTGTATTTTAAGGTAAAGACCCTACAATGATACAGAGAAAAACCCAAACAGCAAACAACCCCCCCTCTGAGCAAGGACTTGGCGACAGTGGCAAGGAAAAACTTCCTGTTTAAAGACACAGGATGGGGTGAGGGTGTGTTCAAAGGCAGTGAGAGAAGACATGCAGAGGGTTAGTTTGAGCATTTTTAGCATTTGGCTTGAACACCACCAAAGTCTAGGCCTCACCCTAAAAGAGTAACAGAAGTTAAACATATACTGTGTAGAGGATGAAAAAAAACCTTTTATACACATTCACACAACAAGTACCCACTTTTAAACATCTGCAAACAAACAATAACACTGCTCTTATCAGTCTGAATGTTACTCTCCTTAAACATTTTTTAACTTGAGAAAACAATGTGATCACAACATCAGTTTAATAACTGCAGCACATTTCCACCACATAATATGATGTTTTAAAAGTTCCCAATGATGATCAAATTTCATTTTACTTGAATTCCCTTTCCTTACTAGTAATACTTTGAGAGGTGTGCTTATTTGCTTAACATTGTCACTGTTAGGTACTTTCGGCTTAAAGGTGATTTGAGCCTAAATCAGACTTAATCAGGCTAGCAAAGAGCTGTTACAGAAGCTGCAAATGAAACGGTGGATCTCTGCAGGATGCTGCGATATCTATGTTGATGAACTGTTACTTTAAATTCTGAGTAAATCTCCAAGAGTTTTACCTGCAAAGCCTTGTTGTCATTCAGTATTGGTCTCATATCTAAACGTCTCAGCTGATGTTTAGATGTATCGCTGGGAAGCATTGTTATGGATTCTCATTGGATGCGGCTAATTGGTAAATTTGCAGAACTGGTGCTTCTAATGAACATATCTTTTTGTAAGCACCACTCTTCTTTTCTACTCAGAGAGCCAGTCCCACCACATTTCTTGAAAATGTTCAGATTTTTTGACCTTCATGTCTTAAAGTAATGCTGGATTCATGTTTTTCCTTACTTAGTTGAATGGTTTAGCAGTGCTATGTTAGTACAGCAACTGACACTATGTCAGCATAATATAACTGATGATAATACAACTTATAAAAGCTGGAAAAAAAAACCTTGAACTATTATGGAGACTCCCTACTCATCAGCTTTTAATCTGCATGCCATTTGCTATGCTTAGCACATCCTGACAGCTCTGTATGAGCCCCAGCTGCAAAATTGCCATTGATCCAGTCATATCACTCTGTATCGCTGAAGCAAAGGGGAACATTTCAGTGATCTATACTATACTAGTTACATTAGAGTGACCTTGGAGCTTCATGAATATATGCACTGTCACTTTAAAATCAAAATAATCTATTACTGCAACACACAGATCTAAAAATGTCAAGTTTGTCAGTTTATTTGAGCGTACAAATGTTTCCAAGTATACAAATGTCAACTACAGAGGGCAATATATATATGGTACATGAGATGCAGTTTGTCAGGCAAGTGTAGAAGTGTGAGCAGCACAGGGTTATGGTCAACAAACAATCAGTTTGCTACTGAAGGAAAGATGCAGTATTTATTACAGTTCTGTTGTGGCCAAAGCGCACTGTACAGCATAGACTGCTTATCTTACACATGAACTTTCTCCATTCTCCACTTTAATTTCTTTTCACATTTTGTGGATATTAAACACTGTGTGGAACAGTAAAGGTTCAAGCTGGTCACAAACATCTGAAATTTATTCATCTATTTCTAAAAACATAGATGAAGATATTGTTAAACTAAGAAATCTTCCCTGAATAACACAATTAATACTTTTAATATGTCACATGGCAATGTGCACCCAAATAGCAGATTCATCTTGAACAGACACACAGGTTCCTTCTAACAAAGATAAAAGAAGAAATACAAAAAACTAAGACTCACAGTAACTTCCTTTTTGAAACTTTCATATTAAAGGTTTTCTTTACCTGATTTAAACAGCATGGCTAAACCCCATTTCACTCTCTGTTACATATTGTCATACGATATTTTTGTATTGCTGTGTTTGCCCGAAGCTCAGAAAAGACTATATGAGGTAAAGGCACCTGCAGGAACTGTTTGGTGATTCGGTCTGATAGTGATACGATTTGGTGGATTTATAGGTGATTTTTCTCTGTTCACAGAATGTATTCACATGAATTCACAGTAGATTTCAGGAAAGATACAAAAAAAAATACAAGTTTCTTTGATTCCCTGACATTTGTATGCATTACATGGTACAAACATTCAAAACAGAACTCTTAATGGTAGTATAATATTAACCTATCTTTTGTTTTTCCCCACAACCTCAGATTCACTGCTCTAACTTTCTTTGCATTCCAACAAATGTGAAGGGACCTAATTTAAATATTATAGGTCAGTGGGGTTTTATTAATCATTTTTATCAGGCAGCAGATGTTCAGGGAAACACAACCTCTCATCGCTGGCTCACTACAGCAGTTGCTCCAGCGCACTCTCCATAAAACCACCTTACCACAGGAGCTTACTTGGAGCTAATCATCTTCATTGTACCCCTCCTCAAAGCAGCGGTTGAAAAAGTTCAGCACTGAGCTCAGAAAGTAGTGTTGACTCTTTACTGAAATAATGTTGTGTCCTTCATCTGGGAATATCTAGTCAGAAGGAAATGGAAAGGAGAGTCATTATTTCTTTGTAATAAAAAACATAGAAATGATGTATATTCTAAGTGAAAGAAAGGAGTTCCAAAAACAAAATAAAACATTGCCTTGATATTAACATCATAGTACAGCCAACAAAACTACACCAGCAAATACCAGTTAGCATTGGTAATAATCAGCTGACATTGATGAAAGACAAGAAAACAATGAACGGATGAACTGGTGACAGTATGTTCTGATCTGCGGCTAAGGATCTCCTGCTAAGATCTTTTTGCCATATAGCACAGGGAACCTTCACTTGTCTTGTAGACTCTAACCACTGGATGCGCTCAAAGGACTAACATGCTAACACTATTAGGCAAGTGGTTATAATGTACTGACTAAGCAGGAATTGTGAGAGTTCAGGCTGGGCTACTTGTGTTTTCTCTTTACACATTTGAGCAGAAACTGTTCAGAGGTAACAACATAGCAAACATGCTCCAGTGCTACCCTATGGTCATCAGGATCCACACTCCGCACCACCCCAAATAAAATATGCAAATACAGTGACTATATAGAATCAATCTAAAGTGTATAAAGGAATTGAGACACTCATGTTGAAGAATACAATTACTGTAATAAACTAATTAAAAAATTAAAGGAACACTTTTTAATCAGAGTTTAGCATCAGTTACATTTTATAACTTAACTTTGATATGATATTGATCTGTTCAGTTAAGCAGCAGAGGGGCTGTCAATCAGTTTCAGCTGCTTTGGTGTTTTTAAAAGCTCCTCTAGTGCAACAGTTACTAGAGGGGTAACAATGAGAGGATGGGAATTAGAGAACCCCCAAAATAGTAATGGCTTTGCAAGTTCTTTGGTGTTTTTTTTATGGGTTTTTTTTTTTTGTTGTTGTTGTTTTGCATTTGGCTAGCAGGGCACTGCTGTGAATGTATCTGACTAAACAATCAGAAACAGACTTTATGAGGGTGGTCTGAGGTACCAACATCTTCTAGTGGGCCCTGTGCTCACACCACAGAGACTGATTGGCATTTGCTACAGCATTCCAGAATTAAGAATCAGAATAAAAATCCAGCATGATTTTCCCATGGAGATCTGAGGAGTTTTCAAAGTGTTGTGATTTTTTTGTACAATTTTGTTGAGCAGTGGGTGTTAAACATGACATGTGACCATCACGATCATGTTCGGGGGAGTAGCATGCATCTGAGTGCAGGGAGATGGCATATACATTTATTTTAATGACTTTACACCCTCCTGCTGATCAACAGCTGGTAGAAATGAGAGAAACTTGTGGAGCTTGCACATCAGTGCACTCGTAGTGCAGTTGTTTCTTTCTAATTAATAATATTAATTGTCATTTATATAAATTCAATAGTAATGGCTCTTAACTTATTTCAGCACCATGGGTGTTGCCATTAGATTTATTTATTTATTTTTATTCTTCATAGGTCTCTGTGGCTAGTTTTTCTGACAATGTTTCAGTTTGAAATAAGCACTTTCTCATACAGAGAAAGAATCAAAAGATGTCACATGCAGTTTTGTGTACCCAACTAATGCAAATGAAAATCAAGCTGAAGGATCACAGTTTTAACAGACTGGGGGAGATCCAGTAACCACTGCAGAGGCACAAATGCAAGGGGGCATGCCAGGACTTTTACTGAATTATCTAATTATCATCTTATACGAGAAGATGATTTTGAAGGCGAAACCGGCCACATTTAAAACGGATTTTTTTTTTTTTTTTTTATCTTTAACCACAGTTTGTAAAATCTCGCTGACACAAAATAGACTGTTTGGAAAATTATTCATATAAACGTTGCCTAGCATCTGCTCACACAAGCAGCTGTCCACAAACATTGCTTTAATTGCCAAGACCTGATTATCTTGTGCAGCAGAAAGAAACCATCACATATCTGACCACACTGCTTTCTGATATGGACACATGGGAAAGCAGAAGCTTTTGTTAAATGACTTTTCAACCTTCAGAGAATAAAAATAAGAAGGCTGGTTGATAAATTCACAAACACAGCACATGGGTCCGCTCTTGTTAGGGAACTGAAATGAATGTCATGCAGAGAGGAGATGGCAGAAGTCACCTGGAGAGTGTAGTTAACATTTGATGCAGACAGCAGTTTGACCAACTCAGCAGAATGCTGGAAATGAACATTGGCTGTCAAGAGAACAAAGAGTTGCAA
This sequence comes from Aulonocara sp. 'chitande type north' Nkhata Bay, assembly GCF_057382095.1. NCBI lineage: Eukaryota > Metazoa > Chordata > Actinopteri > Cichliformes > Cichlidae > Aulonocara > Aulonocara sp. 'chitande type north' Nkhata Bay. Next base: position 33,740,058 of record NC_141359.1, read on the forward strand.
TGACAATTTACAATGCAATAACTTTGCACAACAACCATTCACCCCATTATGCAGAGCATTGTTAGGAATTCAGTAAAATAAAAGAAATGCAATAGTTAGACTAACACTTACAGTTTTTTTTCCTTTGCATTCATTTTTATGTTAAATTTGCAAAAAAGAATTGTCAGTATGTACTTATTTACAGTTAATTTGGCAGTAAACCCTACTTAATTCTACAGCTACATATCTGCTTCATCATGTTTATCTATTCCCATGCTCACCATCTGCTGTGCCGTGGATAATAAGAAAGTTCAATGGACTTGCAGGTCCTGTGATGTTGCTGAGCAGACTGGAAATCTGCAGGAGACAGTGAACAGTCACCACCCAGTGCAGAATCAGACACAGCTTAACTATATCAGATTTAAATCTAATAAAACAGCTCATAATGTTGAAGCCATTAGCATAAAACTTTGGTTAGAAGACAAGAAACTACATCTTTAAACAGCATCAGTTCCCACTCATAAATATTTATAGCAACTTCTATCAGATGCAACCAAACACAGATGGAAGTGTCAGTAAGCAAGGGTGGATGTACTGAAGTAACAAAACTGTCAAGTGACTGAGCAGCAGAGATCAAAGCTTCCCTTAATGAGTTTTAATTTTGCGCTGCCATCAGCAGAACTTTGTACTTTGCTGATCTTAAACAGAAACTTCAGTTGCAAAGGTGAGAGGAGAGGCAGTTTGGACATCTTAAAATCTGTTTGCATCTGGTGGTGCAGTACTAGAAATACTGCGGAAACAACAGTTTTGATTTTTCTAGTTCAACCCAGACCAGACCAAAACAAACACATTTTTCTTTTAGTGCCTGCAGTGTTATTTATCCATGTAGATTGTTTTTTCATTAAATTTATTGGGCATAATTTAGAAACGCATACACCTGTGTTTATTAGAGCCCATAATTCACACTGCATGACAGAACATAACATAAAGCCAGTAAGTCTAAAAAACTCGCTGTGGACTTTGGACTGTGGCAAAGCATAGACCAAAGCACGGCCATAGAAACATATCTAAAACTTTGAGTGATCTAGGAAGCACAGTGGTCTCAATTAGGGCTGGGCCATATTATACCGTTCACGGTAATACCGGTATAATGTTAGGCAACGATAGGAAAATGAAATATCGCGATAGAATATGAGTAAAACGCGCATGCGCAGTGCCTTTGTTTTCATACGCACATGGCCGATTGTTGAGTGAAACAGATGAACCAGAATTGGTTTGTAAAAATGGTGCAACTTCAGTGATGTGGAACTGGTTTGGTGTTTGTCCGTCAGATACACGACAAAGCACATTTTTTTTTGCAGAACATGCAAGCAGCCGTCGGACTAAGATGCCCTTAAATCTGGGAGTAATCTGGGTCCTAAACTCCGTATGCTTCAGGTCAAACGAACACTGCAGCATCACTAAGAGTTAAAAACTGTCTAAATTCTTTCATCTTTAATAAAACGATCAGCATTGCTGCTTTACCAGGTGTAACTATGAAGTTTAACTTCCAGGCATCCATGAAAACAAAATGTATTACATTTAATGGAGTTAGAAGCTAGCAGGAAGCTAGCGGAAGTTAGCTCGCTAGTTACCTAAGCATGATATTGCATGTTCTGACTGAGACATTTCTGAAAAAAATCAAACGTACAGCTCTGCTATCACTTCCAACATAAATGAAGACAGGAAACTAAACAGCAGTGACGTTTGTAGGGTTACTGAAGTTGGGCTAGCTGGTATATAATAATGTGCTACGTGATCGCTAGCAACACAGCTATGTTAGCATAACATAAACAGTGAAGCTGGAGGACGAACACTAACACTTTTCCACTTATAAAAGTTAACGTTAAGGTTCCTCATGGTTAGAGACAAATGCAATCGCATGGCAGGATGCTGTAAAAGGACCAATCTTCAGTCAGGAGAACAACTGAGATAATCCATCCACAATACGAGGTTAGTCATATACTGCAACAACATGGGAATAGAGCAGCTGCCAGAGAATTCAACATTAATGAATCAATGGTACAGAAGTGGAGGAAGCAAGAAGAATGAGTTTAATAAAGTTTGATTTATCTGACTGCTTTGTTTCGCGTAATGTGCCTTATAATCCTGGGCACCCTATGGTCCGAAAAATACGTACTGCACACTGCAGTTTAATGTTGCAAAGCACCTCTTATGTCAGCCCATTTCTACTGGAAATGCCTTTTGGTTAAACTTTCAGCAAGGAATTTGCATTTGCACTGTTACATTTTTATAAAGCTTTAATGTACATAAAAACCAGCTTCTTGTTTAAGTGAAAATAAATGATAGGTTGTCTTTTTGCGCTAGTAATGTTGTGGAGTTGTATTTTGTCTCGCATCAATTATATCGTTGGTTATATCGTTATCGCAAATTTTCAAATATATATCGTGATAAATATTTTTGGCCATATCGCCCTGCTCTAGTCTCAATAACTGCAAAATGAAAGATGATTGAAACTACCAGGACTTTTAACTGTTATAAGGTTCAGACATTGCCAATGAGATATATATATATATATATATATATAAACAAAAACACCCAGCACGCCCCTGCGGGCGGTTTATCCTTCAAGCTCGGGTCCTCTACCAGACGCCTGGGAGCTTGAGGGTCCTGCGCAGTATCTTAGCTGTTCCCAGGACTGCGCTCTTCTGGACAGAGATCTCCGATGTTATTCCCGGGATCTGCTGGAGCCACTCGTCTAACTTGGGAGTCACCACACCCAGTGCTCCGATTACCACGGGGACCACCGTTACCTTCACCCTCCACATCCTCTCGAGCTCTTCTCTGAGCCCTTGGTATTTCTCCAGCTTCTCGTGTTCCTTCTTCCTGATATTGCTGTCATTCGGAACCGCTACATCGATCACTACGGCCGTCTTCTTCTGTTTGTCTACCACCACTATGTCCGGTTGGTTAGCCACCACCATTTTGTCCGGTTGGTTAGCCACCACCATTTTGTCCGTCTGTATCTGGAAGTCCCACAGGATCTTAGCTTGGTCATTCTCCACTACCCTTGGGGGCATCTCCCATTTTGACCTCGGGACTTCCAGGTTATACTCGGCACAGATGTTCCTGTACACTATGCCGGCCACTTGGTTATGGCGTTCCATGTATGCCTTGCCTGCTAGCATCTTGCACCCTGCTGTTATGTGTTGAATTGTCTCTGGGGCATCTTTACACAGCCTGCACCTGGGGTCTTGCCTGGTGTGATAGACCCCAGCCTCTATGGATCTTGTACTCAGAGCTTGTTCTTGTGCTGCCATGATTAGTGCCTCTGTGCTGTCTTTCAGTCCAGCTTTGTCCAGCCACTGGTAGGATTTCTGGGTATCAGCCACCTCCTCTATCTGCCGGTGGTACATACCGTGCAGGGGCCTGTCCTTCCATGATGGTTCCTCGTCTCCCTCCTCTTTCTTGGGTTTCTGCTGCCTGAGGTATTCACTGAGCACTCGGTCAGTTGGGGCCATCTTCCCAATGTATTCTTGGATGTTCGTTGTCTCATCCTGGACTGTGGTGCTGACACTCACCAGTCCTCGGCCCCCTTCCTTCCGCTTAGAGTACAGCCTCAGGGTGCTGGACTTGGGGTGAAACCCTCCATGCATGGTAAGGAGCTTTCTTGTCTTTATGTCAGTGGCTTCTATCTCCTCCTTTGGCCAGCCTATTACCCCAGCAGGGTACCTGATCACGGGCAGGGCGTACGTGTTGATGGCCCGGATCTTGTTCTTGCCATTCAGCTGACTCCTCAGGACTTGCCTGACCCTCTGCAGGTACTTGGTGGTTGCAGCTTTTCTAGCGGCCTCTTCATGGTTCCCATTCGCCTGCGGAATCCCCAGGTACTTGTAACTGTCCTCTATGTCTGCAATGTTGCCTTCTGGTAGTTCAATCCCCTCAGTTCTGACTACCTTCCCTCTCTTTGTTACCATCCGACTACACTTCTCCAGTCCGAACGACAGTCTAATGTCATTGCTGTATAGCCTGGTAGTGTGGATCAGTGAATCGATGTCTCGTTCACTCTTGGCATACAGCTTGATGTCATCCATGTACAGGAGGTGGCTGACAACTATATATAGATACATATATATACATATAGAATAGAATAGAATAGAATAGAATAGAATAGAATAGAATAGCCTTTATTGTCATTGTACAGAGTACAACGAAATTGGAGTGCCACTCCCTTGGTGCAAGTTTCAATAATAAATATAAATGTAAAATATAAAAAGTACAAAAAAAACAATCGTAAGTACTCAAACAATAGTATGTACAATATATACAGGATAGCAGCATTAATATAATGACAGTATGAATAGCAGCATAATATAATGACAGTGACGGTATGGAATAGGTTCAATTGTTTTTGTGCTTATTTACTACGGTGATAGCTCTGGGAAAGAAGCTATCCCTGAATCTGTTTGTCCTGGTTTTATGTGACCTGTACCGTCGGCCTGACGGTAATAGTTCAAACAGTTGATTGCTGGGGTGAGAGTGGTCCTTGATGATATTGCCAGCTCTGCTGAGGTACCGAGAGTTTGCAGTGACCTCCAGGCTGGGCAGAGAGCAGCCAGTGATCTTCTGGGCTGTGTTGATGACCCTCTGCAGTACTTTCCTGTCTGCAGCTGAGCACCCTGCATACCATGTTGTTATGCCGTACGTTAGGATGCTCTCTATGGTGGCTCTGTAAAATGTCACCAGCAAGATATATATATATATATATATATATATATACATACATATATATATATATACACATATATATATGTATGTGTGTGTGTGTGTATTAGAGGTGGGAATCACCATACATCCCACGATACGATATTATCACAATACTTAACGCACGATACGATATTATTGCAATTTTTTAAAATATTTTGCGATATTCAGATTCTGTACATAAAGGTAAACTTTATCAATATTTATTTCATCTAATATCAAAGTCTCACACTCAGTCTCTCATTTCAGTCAGTTTTATTGTTGACAAACTGAACGGTTTGTATTACAGTCTAGTCCAACTTAACTGATTGCAACCATCTGGTACAATTATAGCTATTCTGAACTATGAAATTTATGAAAACTATGCAGCCCCTTCAGCAACAGAAGAATTTGAAAGTAAATTAAAACAAAATATAATTTTACATTAAATAAAAAAGTTTTAAACTTAATTAATATAAAACATGTCTTAAATTAAAATAAGTAAACTGTCATGTTTATTGCTGCCCAAAAAAAAGTTAAACACATTTGGACAGTGAAGGAATGTCAGGATTCTTGCTCAGAAAAAGGATCAACATGCTCTGAACTCAGAGCATGTTCCATTCCACAAAATCCTTTTTTGTAACAAAATATCGATTTCTGCCGTCCCTGTATCGATACATTATTAGCAAACAAAATATCACGATACTACACAGTATCGATTTTTTCCCCCACCCCTAGTATATATATATACACACATATAGTTGACGGCTGCACATAAAAATAGCAACACAAATAAACCTCAGCCACTACTGGAGAAGAAGTGAATTCTACAGCGGCACAAAATAAAAAAAAATCAACACATATTTATTTTTAGCAAAAATTCAGAAAAGGCACAGGGATAATACATTTTTTAAATTCTCCACAATCAGTGTGCACTCACTAAATTATGGCAACAAAATGAAGGTTTTGCAAGCATGGCTTGCAAGTATGTAATCCCTTTGCTGCTGCAAATTGTGGTGAAAACTTGATTGTGATTGACAAATTAAAACTAGTAGGCAAAATTTATAAAAACAGACACACCTTTCTACGATCCCATGACTTACACTGTACATTATAAATTATATACACTGCAGGACTTAACCTAAAGCCTGCAAGTACAAGAAACTCACTGGAGACTTCTCACTGTGCTGAGATAAAGATCAAGGGAAACACAGAAACTGAAACTTTAAGTGTTCTAGGGAGCATCGTGACCTCACTGACTGTTTGGAAACATCGGAAATGTTCAGAGAGACAGGAGTCCAACCAAAGTGAATGATCAAACAATGAGGGCTTTCATAAATGAAGTTATTAGTGTCCAAACATAAAGATTTGAAGAACTTCTCTGCAGAAAGAGGTTAAGGAATGATGACCACCTTAGCAGTACTATACCAGCCAGGTCTGTATGTAGCTACTCTGAATAAAAAGGTGCAGCACGATAGTGCTTAGTGTTTGCTAAATGTAAAGTTAAAAAACAAATGAGAATATACTATGATCTGATCAATCAAAAACTGAACAACGTGTGCCATCAGCTGTTGTTATCAACTATTAATACTTTGATACACAGAATCGTGGTGGAGGTAACTTCATGGCATGGGTTTTCTTCTCAGAGGCAAAAACTTGGAAACTGATCATAACTGGGGAAAAAATGAAGTGCAAAAAGAGTGAAAGTTTGTATGAAAACTCTGAAAGAGATGGAGGGCTGTATGCTGCAAATATAGAAGTAGATTTACAGAAATTCTGTTGTGGCACTGACAGATAACTTGCATGAGGGTTAATTTCATGTGGTTAGTTACTAACTGTGCATTTTTGCACTGTTCAGTGCTTTTTCACACTATGCCACATCTGCAACATCTTTGGTTTCCTACCACTAAACCCAGTCTTGTCCCTTTACATATTTATCACTTCCACTTACCTGGGTAACTTCTACACCATCTGTTCACTTTTGAACCACAAATACTTACAGGAAAAAAAAATTAAAGGGATAAAAAAAAACAACTCTCCCCTTTGAAGTGTTTCCTGTAAGTATTTGCTGTTAATGTGAAAGTTTTAAATCCCGTCATCAATCTGTGAGTGTCTGCATTCAGTATTCTTGTATTTAGTATTAGAGTTGTGACATAAATAAGAATTATTAGCTAGATTTGAACATGTTATATGGAACATAATAACCCAAAAACCCACCACTAACATACAAGTGTACCTGGTATTTGTGGTCCTCTCTTGCTGGAAAGCCAAAGTATTTCTCAGTGAAGGCAGACCCTTTATCGAAAACCAGAATAAAACTGTTAACAGACATGGCATTGTTGTTTTAATTAACACATGATTAATTTAATATTACTTCTTCACTTCATGGTGGACAAATGGTGACCATTAATAACCAATCTTACTGCTCAGTGGAACCCCGACTTACGAAATTAATTCGTTCGCGTGGGTCTTTCGTAAGTCGAAAATTTTCGTAAGTCGAAGCACCCATCTCGCCTTTTGAGTGAACGATAGGCTATAGGCTAATAATAGCTAACAACACTCGAGTGAAACAGCTAAGCGCGAGTACGAAAGCAAAGGGGTTGTCACATGATTCGGAAGGCATTGTGGGCATTGTAGGCATTGTGGGCTCAGCCAATCACAGCCAGCGGATTTCGTAACACGGGCAAAACACGGGCAGAAATATTGCCCTTCAGTGCCTTCATAACTTGAATTTTTCATTTAACGTGGTATTCGTAAGTCATAACTATAACTAGTGACAATATTATTGTAAAGTCTTGAATAAGCTTACCATACAATCTCCAGTTTGTTATAGGAGTGACAGCAATGCCACACCTTAACACAGAGCTGTGGGAAAGGACCAGGAGTGTGGACAAGAAGCCTCCATATGCCTAAAAAAATATAGAAAACAATGTTTTTGTGAAAAAAGAATTAAATAAATAAATAAATTGCTAATTTTTATGCGTGTTTTAATTTCAGTTAAAGAGGCTGTTACCTTTCCATAAACTCCAACTCTGTTGGCATCAATATAGGGCAGCTTTACCAGATGCCTGAAAATTAAAAGAACATTAACTAAATGTCATTTTGTACGTAGTTTGTATGTAAATATTATCTGTACCAATACATACTCGAGTGCTGTGAGCTGATCGTGAACGTCAACAGTTCCCAGTCTCTGGAAAACCTCGTGTAAGATCCTCTGACCCTGGCAGCCACTGCCCCGCCCATCCAGATGGGCCACAATGACATCATTGGAACTGACCAGAACAGAGTCCCAGCTCAGGGAAAAACGGTCACTCACAGCCTGACCACCAGGGGTGCTGTCACTTTGGAAGGCAAAAAGAGTTTAGAGCGCCAAAGTTTTCATGAAAGGATGCAAAATAAACTACAAAAATTGAAGAAATAATAACAACAACCATTATGTTTTAAACACCTAATGGCCTCTAAAACATTACTCTTATACTCTTCTGGAGAGGAGGGCGGTCCCTATCTTTAGGTTGGGATTTCACTGTAGTCACTGTATAAACTCACTCTACAGTTCTTAACACTTCAACTGAAGCAGTAAGGCCGACAATGAGGCATTCTCAAAGTTGTTAAAACAAAGTTACGTACAGGACAAGTAAAAGTGGGTACTCCTTCGCTTCATCCAAAGCTATCGGGACGATTAACTCCAGGCGAAGTGCTGCAAAATAAATCAGTGTTCAGCATTCAGTCCAGAGGAGATTTTGGTGAAGATTCAGAATAAATTTTTATATGCAATGCATGTACATCTATCCCTCAGACTACATCAAAGCTCTGTGCGCTGCAAGGTCAACACATCATTTTTTGGTTAATAAAAGAAATGGGAGAAGAACTGAGACTTTAGAGGTCAAGGCAGGTAGCACAAAGCTGGTATTTGAAAAGATTTACATTCATTTTAGCTTTAGTACATCCTTTAAATGGTACCATTTAATTCAGTTGACAATCAAAGACCGCGTGACTTGAGTCACCTAAGTGGACAGTGCATGGAAGTTTTCTCTTTTTTCTATATAATATCATAATGTGTGATGAGGTCATCAAAGTTTAATTTGATAAATAGAATACAATAGATTAAAATAGAATAGAATAGTCTTTTATTGGTATTGTACATGTACAACAAAATTGTGGGTGCTCCATGCCAACCGATCAGAAATAAAATATAAGCGCCAAGACAGCAGGAATAAATAACAAACAGCAGAAAAATATACAAACTAAAGGAAGATATGTAAAACAAGACAAAATGCACACACTGGAGAATAAAGTGCTTGTAAATAGTGCAAAGGACTTGGTTTGAATAGAGTCTGTGTGTGAATGGCCTGAGTGATCAGGGTTACTCAGACCATGGCTCAGATTAGTAGAGTGGGTGGGCAGGTGTAGTGTGTGGGGGTGGTAGTGTTTGTTACCAGTCCGAATGGCCCAGGGAAAGAAGCTGTTTATAAAACCTGAGGTGTGGGGACTGAATGACCTGAGGTGCCAACCAGAGGGCAGTGGGTCAAATAGGTGGTGGGCAGGGTACAAGGGGTCTCCTGTAATCACCCTTATTTCCTAATTATGTTCCAAGTCTGGGGACATATTTATTATGGATTTTACACATATATGTAAACAGAAGGAAGGAAGAAGGAACCAGCCCAAGCAAGATGGTGTAGCTCTTCATTGTAGTATCCTAAATTGAACATCAGAGGAAGATAAAATATGACGGGGAGGCAGAGAAGGCACCTATACTTATTAATTGGACAGCAAGCAACAGCTAAAACACCTGATAATTGACCCTTATCACCACCATCACCAAGAGAATAATGCACCAATAGAATAAACCATGCTAGGATGCAAACAAAACAAGAGCAAAAGAAGAAAAACAGGAGTTCAGTAATACTTTTGGAAACAGCTCTTGGAGTGTAAATGATTGAGTGCCAATGCTGAGTAAGAAGCTAAATACATCACATTTCTTCCCAATTTAGGAGGACAAAAGCTGTTATTTGGTAATGCTTGCCGTTTTGTGATGCGAGTCAGTGGCGGTCCCAGCCTGTTTGGCGCCCCGGGTGAACACTCCCTCTATCTATAATTGAGTGATCTGCATATATTAGTGCTATTTCTTAATTGTGTAAAATCTGTAATATAATGGATTGTTTGGAGTTTAGTCTGTTACTGTTGCTATTTTTACCATTTCTTCTTGGAGCAACTGTAACCCACATCATTTCCTTAGGGATTAATAAAGTATTCTGATTATGATTCTGATTGTTTCAGGATACATGATTCTGATTGTTTCAGGATACATGATTCTGATTGTTTCAGGATACATGACCTGCCATTATCCAATGGCAGGTCATGTATCCTGAAGCAATCACCACAACATAACCTAATAGACCTATACGTTAGTTCACAGATTCGCTTTGTCTAGGGTGTATTTCTATGTAGTGTGTGAATGTGCCCATATGGAAAAGATATATATAAATCTTATAAAGTTTTTATCTGTCTTGTATGAAACTTGTATGAAAAGCACATATAAGATCCCTTGAAAAATTATATAATGAAACTTGTATGTTTTGTATACTTACTAAAAAAATATATGAAAGTAATGAGAAAGTGGCCACTTTCATGAGTAAATCATGTATGTTTTTACTCTCTCGCGCTCACTTTTCGCATACAGAATTTCGAAAAAACATTGGTGCAAATTATAACTCTGTGTCATAATGTCTGGTGTTTTTGTGTTTGTTGGTTTGTTTTTATTTTGTTTTATTTTGCGAGTTGGTTATTAGATGCTGCTCCAGCCAGTCAGTGAATCCCCCGCCGCCCCGCCCTCTCCTCCCTGCTGTAAGTACCTCGCAAATGGAGGGCGCCCTTACTCCCAGCAAATGTGCGATAGAAAGCCGATCGGTGCCTATGCCATTCACAAAATGTGCTGGCTGACGTCGGGGCACCATGAGTACGAGCAAAATTATTTTTTTTTGCCGATGCCCGTGATGCCGCCCCCCACCACGATGCCGCCCCGGGCAACCGACCGTGTCGCCCGTATCAAAAACGCTACTGATGCGAGTCATGTATCATCCATCACTAATTCTCTAATTTGACAGACACTGTTAACATGTTTGACAAGTTTCAGGCAAAACAGTACACTTTTTTTGTTCCTACTGCACAATTGGGCAACTACACTAAGATTAGAGTTGGATGTCTCGAGACCGGTCTTGAGACCACATTTACGTGGTCTTGGTCTTGTCTTGTTCTTGTGGTCTCGGATCCCTCGGTCTTGTCTTGGACTTGCCTCAGATCGACATAGTGGTTGGGAGATTTGGAGTCAACAGTATCCATGACACACAACGTAACGTTCGATAATGTGTCATGCTCAAAAACATCAGCTCTAAGAGCCGTGCTTAGAGAGTGCTTTGTAGTGAATCAGAAGAGTCAACTCCCATTGAACGAGAGCCGGCTCCTCACTTAATTTCCTTTCGCTGCTCAGCTCTCACACAGTGGCTCAGCTATGCTCCAATCCCTCCATATTGTGGCCAATCACATGCGAGGATATAGGATAATATCATTATGTGAAAAACAGAGAGGGTGAGAGACGCGACAGTCAAGTGGAGCGTGCGTCTGTGCTCTCTGTAAGTCAGTGAGACAGTAGACAGCGGTGAGGAAGGCTGTGTGAGTGCATCGCAAAAACACATAAATATGCCCGACACCCATAAACGAAGCAGCATCTGGCTGAAGTTTAAAGACTTTTTTTTTGTCTCGGCCTTCGTCTTGACTCGGTGTGTCTAGGTCTTAGTATTGGTCTTGTCTCGGTCTCGGTCTTCGTCTTGACTCGGTCTGTCTAGGTCTTAGTATTGGTCTTGTCTTGGTCTCGAAACCCTCTGGTCTTGGTATTGTCTTGGTTTAGGCGGTCTTGACTACAAGTCTAACTAAGATAGTCTGGTAATACATTGTCCTCTGATGGTGAACATTTTAGTTAACATTTGTAGAAGACAATCACAAAAATAGAGACTTAGGAATATTTTGATGGCAAGGAATTGCCAAAAATACTCATAAGAATCGGAACTTTTATGTAAATAACGAATAAATTCTTCTTTTGCCACTTTGCAGGCCAGTTATCCATCCATTCATCAATAGAATTCCCAAGCCAAAAAATTCCAAGCATTTCAGGCCTCCTCACATTGGAGCATGTGTGGAACACCTGACCTTGGAGGGATCGAAGAGACATCCCTGTCTGATTTCCAAACTACCTCAACTCACTCAAATTCTTGAAGTGGAGAACAATCACCCTCAGACTGGCTCCACTACAGACAGGCATATTGGTGGGCTTGAGGAGATCCTAGAACTATTCCTTCCAGTGGGAAGCTATGCCATCAGTTCAACTTCCACTATATACAGTATATATACATTGTGGGTGGGAAGTATTGTACAGCATTCTGGCACCTCCTTCAGGTAGTAGGGCCACAAGAAGGCTGGCCCTTGTGGCTCATATGGGCTGAGCCTGGCCCCATGGGCTAAGGCCCAACCACCAGCTTGAGCTCCTCCCCTGGGACTGGCTCCATTGTGGGGCCCCCAATCCTTTACCATACCTCTTCCTGAATCCGGTTGTTCAGTTTGACGTCACTATCAGTGTCTGGACCTAAACTCCGCTGCAGGTCCATATATCAAACGATCACTATGGCATTACTGAGAGTTGAAAAGCTGTCTAAAGTCTTTCATCTTTAATAAAATGATCAGCGTTCTGCTCTACCAGGTGTAACAATTGAGTTTAACATCCAGGCATCCATGAAAACGGAATTTATGACATTTAACGGAGTTAGAAGTTAGCAGGGAATTAGCTCGCTAGCTTCTATCTAAATACAATATAGCATGTCCTGACTGCGGGATTTTGGAAACAAATTAAAACGCACAGCTCTGTTATCACTTCCAGCATAAATGAAGACAGAAAACTAAAAAGCAGTGACGTTTGTAGGGTTACTGAAGTTGGGCTAGCTGGTATATAATGATGTGCTACGTGACCGCTAGCGACACAGCTATGTTAGCATAATATAAACAAGCTAACTTTTTTTCCACTCGATAAAAGTTAACGTGAGTGTTCTCGGTGGTCAGGAACAAATGTAATCGCATGGCAGGATACTGTAAAAGGACCAAACTTCAGCCAGGAGAACAACTGAGATAATCCATCCACAATACGAGGTTAGTCATTCATATACTGCTGCATGGGCTGGGCTGTAGTTACATCCTAAGGTTTTAAAAACTGAGCTTAAATAAATGATTAGCGGTAATAAAAGCCGAGGGAGGTCAACAGTGATCACTGACTGTTTTAGGAGCTTTTTGAGATCAAATAGAAGAAAATACATAACATTAAACATGTTAACAACACAAAAGCCATATTAAACGCAGACTACTTTAGGCCCGGAAGTAGGATTCGTCGCGTCATCACTGAACAACCGGATTACACTTAGTTTGGCTCTTCACTTAGAAACAATTTGCCTTGGAAGACTCTAGCATGGGCAAATTGCCGCCATGAACATAGCTCACTAGAGTACACAAACCTCTTCACTTAAATAAGATGGTAATTTGTGATGGGAGACACAAGTAATATAATACGTTTTCAAATTCTGGTGCAGTTATATTTTAGGTAATATCATTTGTATGACAGCACATGAGACAGAAAATATTTTTTATGCAAATTTACATTGTGTTTATTTTTGATAAGGTATTCAGATTTTCTGTTCCCATTCTTCCTTATTCTCTCATCCCTGAGAAAGAAGAAGCGGTTTATGTGAAAAGTAAGCCTGTGATTTTATTTCTGTTTAGCTTTTTTACGATGACAGGATTCCCATCTGACTCCGCTCAGAAGTCCTTAAATATGTATCATGTTGCCTCTAATAGTGAACACAGACTAGAGAGAGGGAGCCATATGGTGAGCCGTCCCTTCTAATTGATACAATATAGGGCTGTGCTTATGATTTCAGGGCTGTTTCATAATCACCAAACAAAGCTCTGCACCTGTTCACTCTGGTATGTTTATCCTAAAAAGATCTTAACTACTGAGCTCATGGGGATGTAATTTGCTGGAAACTATCTCAGTTATTGCTTTACATGCTGTTAAGGAAACAAGTTACAGTTACCCTACCTCTTCAGTGTCAGACAACAGAGTTTCCTGAACTTGGATGGAGCAGAAGAAGAAATTTGTTTTTCCAAGTGTTGTTATTACTCATTAATCGTCATGGGAGAAAATGTTAGAGTGGAGTGGTGATAAGAAATGTCTACTCATGCATACACAGACAATGAAAAACCAAACAAAAGCTCAAAGATGAATCTGAACAAATCGTTATTACAAATCACAACTTTTGCACATCATTAGAGAGGAATAAAGTTTCTTACCAAAGTTGTTGATTTGTACAGTTCTTCTTTCCCACTTGGGTATTGTCCTGTTTATCAGTGCATTTTTTAATTCTCTGTTATTTTCCAGAATCTTGTGCTCTGCTGGATGACAGCACAAGAAGAATTACTATTACTTACAAGAAAGCAACAAATATAACATCTATTAAAGAAAGCTTGTGTGTGTCTGCTAATTACTAGGAAAAAGAAACTGAACACGTCAAGAGTACCTCATTTAAAATCTTATTGACACTTATAATTATACCAAGAACAAGAAAATCAACAATATGTCCTCCTGTTCCTTTCATGTGTTTAGATGAAGAATGTTGTTGTTTATCTAATCTTACAGTGTTTCTAAATACACTGAAACAAACACATTTTCTTTCCTGACATCTAATTGTGACCACTCTGTCAGCTTAGTAAAGAATAATTTTTGACATAATATCAGCAGACAGACAATCCTTGAGTCTGTCTGTCAAAATTACAGTTTTAAACATTACAATAACCTTTATTTCATCTTTATTCCAGATTCTGCACTCTTAAGTAACATATGGTTGTTGTCCCCACACATGCAACTGACCAATCGTGTTGTTGTGATGTCTTAGAGCTGTGACGTCTTGGAAAAAGATGATTCTCTTTTTTTTTAATTGCTTCTTGAATTGATCCTGCCAGTTTCATGTAGAACTTTCTACTGTCAGCATACATTATTGAATATTTCTTAATCTGCCTGTGTTCGTATTTGAGTCAGTAGTTGAAGTTTGCTGTCATGCTATCTGGTAAAAACGTAAAGTAAAAAGGCTTTTAGAAGTTATATAAAAATACTAAGGATCTGAGGATACAAAACAACTTCTTTTCATGGCATATCTACATCATTTCATGACACACTCACTTTAGATAAATCTGTTTGACATAAATTTTCTACAGTTTCTAAGATTCTGCTTAGTACTGAGTCTTTTTCGAAGTTGCAAAGCTATGACATCACAATGACAGTTGGAGTGATTGTCCTGAATACATGATTCATTCACACTTTGAGGTCCAAGTAATTTAACAAGTTGTATTAATTTCTGTGCACTTTGAACAGTGCACTTTGGACAAATGTTCCACTACATAAAAATGTGAAATGATAATACCAACTCTCAATCTGGAAGTCTGTAGTAGCGGAAGAAGTTGATCATTCCCCAGAGGCTGTTCTGAGTGCCTCTGATATATACTCAACAAAATTTCAAGCACTTAATGCTTCACCTAATTGCATCTTCATGCCCATTTTATAGGATTACGTAAACCTGCTGAATGATGATTTAATGACTTAGTCTCACAGACTTAATCTGCAAACTTGTGCTGACCAATTAATGCACTTTTCAGACAGGCAAAGTGTACTGACAGTGGAAAAAATCTATCTGGGCTCCCATATAAATGTAATGAGTGAAAGTCTAAATAGTAGATTTGTTTAAGTGTATCTGTGCAGGAAAACTTACTGTTCATATCATGTAGTTTGTGGAGAGTTGTTTGGGGTATTCCAGGTCCTGTAGAAATGTTTAAATATTAGTTAGTTCTGTGTTTTATTCTCAATGTTGTATTTTCCTTAGAAGGACATTGGAAAGAAAGAAGAAAGTGAACACTAGAAAGAATGATAGAATAGCAAATGAGATATAGATATAAAAATAGGCCTCAATGGCATTTTCTTTTACTCCTATAACTGTCATGGTCCCTGGGTCTTTGACCCAGCATTGTGAACCTAATGAGTTTTGTTATCTCTGTTTCTAGTTCTTGGTGTCTGGTTGGATTTTTGCTAGTTCCTTTTGGTGTCTAGTCTGTCCTAGTCTTATTTCTGTATCTCTGGAAGTCAGTTATGTCTCCATGTTTATTTACCTTATGTCTTCCCACTCTTGCCCCTGTACCCAACTTGTCACTTAGATTTTGTTCAGCTGCACTTCCAGGTGTGTCCACTCTGCCTAATATCTTTCTGTGTACATATTGGCTGTCTCCCTTTGTTCTTTGTCACATCCTTCCTCATGTTGTGCGTAGTCTCGGTCAGTCTGGTTTGGCTTGTACTTCCTACCCTGCAGCTCCATATTTGTTTTTTCTTTTGTTTTCTTTGCCTTCTTTAACAGTGAGACAAAAGCTGTGATTTTAAGTTTAATTTGTCTGCTGACTCCTGCATCTGGGTCCGCTCTCTGCCCCAGTCCATGATAATAACTTAATTATCTTAAGGATAATTCAAACATAATTTAGGTTATCACAAGAGATTGTGCACTGAACACTCAATCAAACATAACTTTGGTCAGGAAACTGGTTTATTTGTCTTCTCCATGGACTCCCTCCAGAAATGGTATAGTAGAGTGACAAACCATTCAATGAGTGCTGAGCAAAAATCTATGGGAGAATTCTAAAGATGCAATGCAACGATGACAGATGTCCTGCATCTGCCTTAGAAAATCCAACCAATGGTCCAAAATGGAAAGATGTGAGCCAATCACGCTGGTTGTCAGATGCATCCATAGAGCCTCATGACCAGGGATTAAAGTAGGATTTGGCAGGTTGGGGAACCCTAAGATGAGGTGTAGCAGAGCAGCATGGGGAAAATAAATATTTAGATATATACTTAGTAACATAATAATTTGTTAAACTCCAGTAGATTTCTTTGTGCACAGGTTGACCTGTGCTTCTACTCCAAAATTCACTGCTCTCTGAGGATATAAGCATTTATGATGTCTTTACCCTTGACATACACAGTAACATTGCCCATAAACATCACAGCCTGCTTCACACATTTCGCTAGCAGACACATTTTGTGACAAACTGCATAGCTTGTCTCTGTACAGATTCTCCGTCATTCAGATCAGTGTTTCCTAAGGAGCTTGAGATACTGGGCTTCTTTAAGTTTCCCCTGGACTTCTTTAAGTTGAAGATGTTTCCCCTCTCATTCAAGAAGCCTCTTCAGTTCTTAAACTAGAGAGAGAGTCCCAGGTATTTAAACCTTAGTGGAGGTTAAGACAAAAGCTGCTTCATCCCAAGGACAAAGGTCCCAAACACAAGCTAAGCCACATAGTGTATGCTGTGAAGTGCAGTGGGGAGTGCTCAGACCTCTACATGGGAGAAACCTAACATCCACTCCATAAATACATGGCACAACATAGAAAAGCCACCTTGACAGGATAAGACTCAGCTGTTCATGTGCATCTAAAGGATAAAGGTCACTTTTTTCAAAGATCCCAATGTTCACATTTTGGACTGAGAAGACAGATGGTTTGAAAGAGAAGTGTAAGAACCCATGTCCACTATGAACAATGATCTTTGGATAGAGGGTATGGCTTAAGACACCAAGTGTCTGCCACCTACAATGCGTTTCTGAGATCCATTCCCAAGTGCCTCAACCCCCACTCACATCTTGCTTCAGTCCCGTCCAGTCACTTCCTTTCCAAGCTACTTAGACTGCACAGATTGTCATGAGAAGTTTTTGCTAGAGAAATGTAAGAATTGGTAGATATTTTAGGGTGACCAACTGTCTTCTTTTCCCCGGACATGTCCACTTTTCACGTTCTGTCCGGGGCGTCCGGGGGGATTTTCGAGATTGATAAAAATTTCCTTTTCCTGTATTCCGACAGAGGACCCATGTGTGAGACGTCATCCCCGAACTGCTGTTTTGTGGGCGCTTGTTCTGCGCTCACAGACGGGACTAACAGCGCGCATCAACGTGCCTAATGATGTTTAAAAGACCCCAAAGCGCAAGTGCATCTTTTCAGACGAACTGCAAAAGAAATTTCCCTCCTACCGACCATAGCTGGACTGGCCATCGGGCATACCGGGCATTTGCTGATGGTGATTTTTTTTTTTACGGGCCAATGGTTTTGTTGTTGTTGTTGTTTTTGTAATGGTATAAACAATGAAAGGTGGTGGATTGGCCAGATGTTTGCAGATGTGTAAAAATAACTCGGTTGTTTGGTGGTGTCTATGTCGTAGCTTCCACAGAGGCCAGCAGACGGATGAGGGAAAGGGGAGACAGGAGGAGGAGAGACTCGAGGCGGCCGAGTGTCGGATGAACTAAACTTCAGGTAAGAAGTTATGACCTGCAGTCTATCTGGGTCAGATATAAACCAAGTTTAGGTGGAGTTTATTTTCGTTGTGCTGACTTTTTATAGTCAGTTACAATAACTCGTACTGCGTACTAGCTAGCACGACAGAGTTTCTATACAGCTGGGCCGGTGCTATAATGTTACTGATAGTGATATGATATCAGTTTGGATAAGTGGTGAGAAGGAAACATGAAGATGAAACCAGGAGATGTCCTTAATGAATCATCAGAGTTGAACAGGTGATGGAGAAACAGGGTTACCTTTAAGGTGACACGAATGAGTTGAAGGGAAGTTATTAACTGTTTCTGAGAGGCAAATAACACCAGGATCCTTTTCTATGTAGCTGACAGCTGGTAACTGTGGAGGGACGGGTCTAGCAAAGTTTTGCCAGGGGGGCCAGGTAGGGCATTAACAGGGAAAGGGGGGCTCAAAGAAATACTTTTCTTTCTTTTTCTCATTTAAAATGTCTCGCTTTTAATAAATAATTTCCTGAATCTTACAACCAAAGTTTTTATCTGATGTAAAATGTATAGAAATCATACATATACCAACAAGACAGTCTTTATGGCTTTGTCTATAATACCTGGTGGGCCGGTCTCTAGTCAAAATGCACTGATCAATTTTTTTGTCCCAATCAAGCCTTCATAGCGACCCAGTACTGTTATTTTTTCTTATGCAGATGAGGCATTATTTCTGTACCATTATTAATTCCAGAGGTTTTTAAGTGGGGTTTTTTTGCACTTGTTGACTTGTAAAAGCCTATATGACATATTTTATTTCATAATTCATTAACCGCACAGAGAAGGCTTCTTTTAAATATGTTTAATATGTTTCTTTAAGCAAGTTCTTCATGACTGAGCTAAGTGTCCTCTTTTTTGGAAATCAAAATATGGTCACCCTAAGATATTTGCAATACTTGTTGAGCCTAGATTTCATTATTTTCTTATTAAAAATCAGGTATCTCCATGCTGACAGTCTGCAACATATAAAAAAATTAAGTCACTGACCAGTAATATTGTTAACTGAAGGTGCTGGAACGCCATTGTGAACAGTTCTGTCCCACTTTAACCACCTCTCAATATTTTAGTTAAGTTGAAGTGTAGCTTTTTTTTCATGCTCTTGGTTTGTGCGCATAATGTGAAATAATGAGGTGTATGTCCTATGGAATGAGAAATATGCATTAATAGTAGTGCTCATTGTGACTGTCCAGTCACCTTCGCCTTTACTGAAGCCTCTATCCACATTATTTCATCTTTCATATCATATCATTTTTTGTAAACCTTTTCTTTTCATTACCCCCTAAGAGCATAAAATAAATTTCAGGAAAACTAAACTTTATTTTTCCCCCACTTTGGAGCCAAAATGGCAACTAGAAGAACAGTAAAGATACATTGTAAAGTCACACAGATTCAGCTGCTCAGATATCGTAACCTTGATATAAAGCACTTGGTTATGGTGTTATTGCTACATGCGATACCTCTGCAGTTGAGAAGAACATGCTGATAGGTGGGACTGAGCACAGCATCATGGTAGGAGCATGTTGATTTGAAAAGGGAGCAGGTTAGGCATTCTTTATGAAACGGATCCACACTGGAGACCCTGTTTAAAGAGAACAACATATAGCTGAGTGAGAACAAAACAAGTCTAGTATAGATGATTTATATTTTCTGAGTTGTAATCAGTCTATTTAGCTGCAGACAAAAGATAAAATGAGGAAAAGTAAGACATGGTAATTTGAAATGGACTTTCATTCAACTGTTTTAATGTATGACATCAAATTCTTACACACAAAGAGAAATGACATATTTTCATCATGTTTCTTACACTGATATTATTCACTAGCTTATAAATCATTATCTCACTGCTCTGTCCTGTTCTACAATAATTTATGGACCCCCAGAGTGCAGAATAAAATCTATTCATCACCAAGCTAGATTAGTGCTACTGCCATGCTTTCATAACAGTGAATCAACTAGAATTTTGGAGATTTGTGTGCCAAAATATAAAAGAAAATGTTGCATCATTTTTGGTTTGATGCGGAGGATGAAAAAGCTACACTTTCCTATCTGTGCATTCACCAAACACTTTATAAGGATCACTATTCTGATGCTGCCTGGACTGTTGACACCGATCATGTTTGGTTCATGGATTCATGCTGTTTGATACTGACACACCATCTGCGGTCCAGCAGAAATCATCAGACCAGGTTACAGTTTTCACTCTAAAGCTGTCCACTTGAGCTTCACATTTCTGTTCGTAGCTGACAAGAGTGAAAGATAACATGATCTTTTGCTGTTGTAGGCCTTTAACCTCAACTTTGGATGTGTTGTTCAGTTTGAACTGCTTTTTTGCTCATCACAGTAGTAACAGGTAATAATATGACATCCAAAGGCTTCTGTAGCCTAGTAGCTTTTCTGTCAGTTCCAACGAGTCTGGCCATTCTCCTTCAACCTCTTATAGACGCAACATTCCTATTTTGGATCTTCTGCTCCCTGTATATTTGTGCCAGCAGGCTCACTAAACTCCTTTAGGCCTAACTGTTGTGGTAGAAATCCCAGGAAATCTTTTTTTTTTCTTCAGAAATACACAAAATAGCCTAGTTGACACCAACAATAATACTGCACTCAAAGTACCTAAGATCCATTCTGACTTTAATTTGAAGTATAACCAAAACTCATCACCTGTACTGTATCTACAGACCTGTCTCCATTGCATTGCTGATACTTATTGGATGACCGGATATTTGCAGGTGCTTTGGTGTTGTCTAGCGCTATCACCTCAGCATGTGGACTTTTATTTCTTTAATCCATATGCAAGCCACAGTGAAAAATGCCAGTTTTGGTTTTGCATAGGTAACATGGCATCCAAAAGATTTCCACTAGATTTAACCTGCCTGGTGTCCGATGCAATAGTTTTTGGTTAATTGTACAAAGGCCGATCCAACAAGACTGTGCTTCAGTTTTGTTTTTTCTTTTAATGAAAGAAAGAATGGCTTCACGTTTGCTGAAAGTTATCACGAAGTCTTATCACAGAGTTCAAAAACCAGTGGGTGATGTCATTGCCTGTGTCTTAACTAATCTGCTTAGAATATTGTAAACTAAGTTTTAGTAAGAAACCAATTAAAGGTATTTCCACAACATCATATAGTTGCTTCATGTGTGATTGTGTCTTCATGCGAAAACTGAGTAATTGCTGAGGTACCTGTACAAGTGATGTTGAGTAGCTCCTGTCTCTGTACTCAGGTAATAACTGAAAGACATAAACTTAATCAGCTGCAAAGAATTATCATAGTGTAAATCTTACAGTGTCAGTAACTTATGCTTACACAGAGTTTGTGCCCTCGTCATAGGCCAGAATTTGAGAGACTTCCCAGCTTCCTGAGGTCAGGTGCCGCATGTTTACTTCTTGACTGTCAGACTGAGAAAAGTAAGAAAGAACACAACAAAACAGAGAAACTATGTTAGCATGACTTCTATTGCACTCTGTGTACCTAAAGGTGTTAACGTTACTACCTAACCCTTTTATTCAATCTCAGACTTTGCTTATTATCTCTGCAGGAAGATGCATTAATCTGGCACACAGTATCCATTGCTTCCAGTGGAACTACCATAAAACACTGTGCTTAATTTTTTCAAGTAAATGTATTCTTTAGTATCTGGTGTTTCAGGAAATGCAGTTAGGATGTAATTTAAAATGATGAGACTTCAAAATGGAATCATATGAACTGCATGAATAATTGTAAGCCCTTTCCTGTGGGCATGACAGATAAGGGAACAAAAATAAACAAGCACACCAACATAAAGCTTTTAACTGGAAACTGAAAACACCTGAGTAAATGTATTCATTTCATTAAAAGTTTTACTTGGTTGGAGATCATAGTGATATGGTTGAATGTCCCGCTGCCACCGTGCTTCAAGGGCATGGTGATGAATAATGTTGTGCAGTCCTTGGAAAACACTGGCTCCTCCCTCTAGGAAAAAAAATAAACAAAAAATGTATGATATCATTACAAAGAAAATAACTGGAGCATCATTTCACTTTCATTAGTTTAATTTCAAATAGAATGACAGCATTAGAAGGTTTCCTTCTAATGCTGTCATTTTTTGTCGTCTTACAAAAAATGATTATAAGAGAATTGGTCATTATAGCCACCTTATCATTTTTGCATCCCAATTGATCTGCCATATTTCCATTCACTTTGTTTATTTATTTATATAGCACCAATTCACAACAACAGTTACCTGAAGGAGCTTTATATTGTAAGGTAAACACCCTTCAGTAATACAGAGAAAAGTCCAAGAATCAGATAAAGCCCTATGGACAAGTGTTCTGGCAACAGTGGGAAGGAAAAACTCCCTTTCACAGGAAGAAACCTTCAGCAGAACCAGGCCTGGAGAGGAGCAGCCATCTGCAGTCACTAGTTTGGAGGTCCTAAGTAAGATCAGTGCAGTGCAATAAGATCAGGTATTTATTACTTTCTTTTACTGTTTATTCAAATGAGCAATGTCTCACTGTTAAAAGGTTAACTTTTGTTGTGACAAAAGAGGGGAACAGAAAATCTAGTTTCTGTACAAGTGGAATGTCTCCACTCCTACAGTGATGTCAGCAAGGTCAGCTAGCAAGATAACAGCCCAACCTTTACATTGTGGAAGTATTTGATAGGGTGACAAGTAATGATTATACTTATCTGTCAGCAGCTACAGAGCATGCTAAAGAGCTCTACTTCATATTTTAAAGAACCACCTAGAAGCTAAGAAAAACTAGTTCACAGCTACAGGTCAGAAAGAGCAACTGTTAGTTTTCTGCTGAGGCTCTCAATCTAAGGGAAATGAATGAGGTTATCACTCGTTACTGGGTGGAGAAAATGCCTCTAATCTTTGCAAGCTAAATACAAAGCATTGTTAGCTGATATATGTATAGATATATAATATATAATCAGCTATATATAGAATTAAAATATATGTGTCCCATAACATTAAATTAAAAGTAAGTAGTATCTTAAAAGCATTTCTTACAAAAAAATAAATGAAGAAAAAAACTATTTAGGATGTCACTGACTAAAGTCCTCACCTGACGATCCAGCCACTTGTCCGATGTCATCACATGTTTCTGAATTGAAAAGATAAATAAGGTTATAAAACCTGTATATATTTACTATGTTTTTGAAGATTAAGGAATTATCGATGATAATTAGGTTTCTAACCTTTGTACAGATGTCTTGTGTTACATCACACAGTGAAAGAATAGACATGTTTTGAGCTCGATTCACCCAGCGTACGCTCAGTCTCTCTTTTGTCACCCACTTCACCATGGTAATGTA
The DNA here is from genome assembly GCF_057382095.1 of Aulonocara sp. 'chitande type north' Nkhata Bay. Taxonomy (NCBI): domain Eukaryota; kingdom Metazoa; phylum Chordata; class Actinopteri; order Cichliformes; family Cichlidae; genus Aulonocara; species Aulonocara sp. 'chitande type north' Nkhata Bay. The sequence continues at coordinate 33,763,557 of NC_141359.1, forward strand.
AAACTCACTAGGGAAGACAAGCAAATGGTGTCTAAAACAAGCCCGAATCATCAAAATTTTAGTGTTACGTCCCATAAACGGGTTAAGTCATACCTTTTCTCAAAACTGTCAGGAGGTTTCAGTTCAGTTGTGAGAGCGCTGCCATCCAGAGTGACGACATAGAGTCTGACAGACGGATTGATTTGGCACATCTAAAGTGAACACACCATAACTTTATCATTATATTCAGGATCCTAATCAAATCTGATGTAAAAACCCACAATACACTGCACACAACGAAGGGATCGGAGTCAACACTGAGTAATTGTTTGCTATTTTTATGTGCTTTCATTTATGCCAATAGGACTTCACAAGGGAATACAATGAGAATATTAAAAAGGTAGACAACAAACTGTGCTGCGTACTGTGCAGCCCCTTGGGCATGTCAGTTGTTTCCCTTCACTTGAGCATCCTTCAAAAATGGAGCTCATTAGTCTATATGACAAAGGAAATCTCAAAAATACAAAGCAACACATCACAAAGATGACAGTAATTTGTCGTAATTCATGTCTTCTCCAATCCTTCACTTTCTTTTCTTGTGAAGATACATTTTTTGGGGGGGAAAACTCCATCCTGTTCTGTTGATCACATTTGCCACATAAAGGTAAGACATGATAGAGCAGTAATTTGATGAAATAAGCACATCTGAAAACTAGCAAGAGTAATGTTTTTTATATACTTTCTACTACTGTAACCCAGTAACTTACTACTTTGTAGTTTATGTAACCAGTGATAATCAAAATATTGAGAGATGATTACCAACTGTCTTTTATCTTAAGTTCCCTTCAGCCAGAACCCCAAACCCTCAACAACAACTTTAATGTTTTTAGCTGAGGTGGCCTTGTTATAATTTTGTGTTTAGCAATTCTAAGTCATAGTTAACCATTTTAACCATCCATCCGTCCGTGCATCCATACATTTTTTAAGCACTTATCCTGTCAGGGGCTGGGTCTGTGACCCAACGTTTTGAGTTTATTTTGTATTTTTGATTTTCTTATGTTACCTGCATGAATGCAAACTTGTGTTGTTATTTAGTTAGGGTTTAGTTGAGTGGTATTGTAGTCTATGTTTCATCTATGTCTTAGCCTTCATGAGTCTTTTCCTGTTTGTCATGTGTGAGCTCCTTGTCTATGCAGGTTCCCCTTGTGTTTCCCTCTCCCTCTTGTCTCCCTTATCCGTTGCCCATGTCCTTCTCCCTGTGTTCCTTTCTGTTCCCCGAGTCTGTCATGTAATTCATGTCTGTGTGTTCCACGTCCTATTGTCAAGTTTGGTTGTCATGTCTGTGTCTCTCTATGTTTCCTGTTTTCATTTGAAAAGGTCTAGTGTTTCCATGTTCAGTGTGTCTCCCCAGCTGTTTCTGCTTCCTTCATTACCCTTCTGTGTATTTAAGTCCTCTATCTCCCTCTGTTCTTTGTTGGGTTGTCTGTTGTCTCCACGTCAAGTCATGTCACAGAGTTTTATTTCTACTGCTCAGTTTCATGTTTCCCATGTACGTGTTCAGTTTGATTCAGTTCCGTCTTTCCCTTTTCTGCTTTTGGATTCGCCGTACAAACACCCCGGCTATTCCGGCCATAAAATATCAAGTTGGAAGGTGGGTGTAGCTTAGCCCTTCCTCTCATAGGGTAAGAGGTAGTATACTGTCTGTACTGGTTGCCAATTTCTCACAGTAGTGAACTGTATCCTATCATATTTGTTACATTAATTTCACTTGTTAATCTGTTTGCAGCTGTTAACGACCAATATACATTTCTTTAGATACCTACTTTATTTGTTCCTTTAGCAGTGAAACCATTAGCAAACCATGCTTTTAGCAAAATTTGCATATGCACCTGTACCAATGCTGGTTTACCTTTAAATATACAATGTCTACCTCTAAACTGTTTAAGCACTCACAAAAATCCCCTCTGTCAAACTGCAATTTTATATCCCATTTAGGAGATTCTCTTTAATACTCTGAGCACCACAACTGCTCAGCTGTGTTCAGAAAAAGTGTGGCTTCAGTTAAAATCTGCCTGATCACAACTTTAACCATGCACATTAAAAACTTATACTTTGGATTTGTTCAAATATGATGCTAAGGAGTTCTGACTAATGATTCATTAAGTCAGGAGTGGGACTGTGCTATCTACTATCAATGTAATTATCAAATTTAAGCATGCTAACATGATAAAATGAGATGATGAATATTAAAAACAACACATAAATGCAAACATTTTTATGGTGAGCTGCTTAGCTTTCAGCTCAAATGACCTGTTTGTACAGAAACTTACACTCCCAAAATCCAACCGACCACATAGGCTGGTTAATGGCTCATTTTTCTCTTAAATTATTTGCCTATAAAAACAAACCATAGCAATATCATCGATTGTGGACTGAGTTATGATACAATTCTTGAGACGACTTTAATACTGCATTTCCAATGTGCATCTCTGGCCTTGTTGTTCACACATTGAGGCTGGTCAGGAAAATCTAGCATAGGCCAGGGTGCAGTGTGGAACAGTTTGTCACTATTAATAATGTGTCCATAAAAGACTCCCACTGGGGTGTGCTTTTTACCATGTATTCACTCACAGAGGAGACACCCACACAAATGTATCCCAGAGTGACTGGCCCAGAGGTATAACTGTCAGACTGCCGAGCAGCATCACTGCTCCCAAAGACAAAATGAATGAGAAAGCAATTAAATCTCTGCTTCATTTAGTCCCATAATATCTCAACTCTGACCTCTCTCAAGGGTGTAAGCAACAAAATGTCAATGTAGGTTTTTTTTTATTCACTGGATGGGCAATTCTAAGATCAGGAGCAGTGCTTCATTAACAACACATCTTCCTTCCATTCCTCCCCATCTGTGGTCAGGTCTAAACCAACAAATGAGGTTGCCCTCCACCTTATGACCCTCATTCTGACAGTTTTCCTCAACCAATCTCCCATCTAAAAGGCATTTGATACGCTAAACATCCACATCAAGAGATGGGAGGTGTGTTAACTTGCCTTGCTGAAGCGTATCATGCTTGTTTCCCTCCCAGTGCCACAGATTCCTGCAGCCATCCCTCTTCAAAGGGAGCAAGACAGCGCTAGCATGAATTAAACAACAAAAGGATTTGCTAACCTTTATGGATCAGCTTAAGGAGAGAGCCAGTAGTTGTATTACTGATCGCACCGGTTTGATACAATATAGCTGCAATAAAAAAGAACACTATCCTCTTTTCAGGTTATAGTGGATTCAGCTGGTTATACAGTACCAACTACTCTAAATGCAGGTTATTCTGGGTGGAACAGCACATCTGAGCCTAGCATCAGAGCAGTGATGTCAAGTTTTTACTACCTTTAATTTTATAATTAAACACAGTTTAAGCTTGACTTTTATGAGTCCCACCTTTGGATAAGGATACTCTTTTCCTCTAGGGTAAAGGGAGCCTGTGAAACGGGGGAGGAACATTGTAGGGACCAGGGAGTCGTTGATGGTGAGGTAAGCCAATCTGGAGCCGTCTGGTGACCACCAGTGGGCCACCTGAGTGTGCAGTACCATCTCTGCAAAGACAAACCAAAACAATCTGAAAGCCCAAGTCAAAAGAAATGGAAGTTTAATGAGTTATTTTTTTAAATGCAATGTACACAATACTCAGATTTTTACATCAACTTTTTAAAATTAAATGAAAAGTGGTGAGACTTTAAACAAAGTACAGTTTTACTGCATAAAAATAAAAAATATTATTTGCATTTATTTGGATGCATTTACAATAAAACAAACTCAAATAATAAAACGCACAGATAATAGTCCTATCAGGTTGGTTTGAACTTAAACTGTAACTGTATCCAAGATCTGCTACAATAAAACACTCATTCTGGTCCTGATCTTTGGGCAGTTGAAGTCTGTATATGAAAAGAAGCTTATTTTTGTAAAAGATTATGTCATGATCCACCAGTGGCTGTCCTGGGGTGTGTTGCCTGACTCCAGTGGTCACCTGATCTTCACAGACATGCACACGCATGTGTGGCTTATCACGGCTGATAAACACCAACCATACTTAAGGAGCCTGGTTGGAGTGGTGTGCCTCACTGGAGCATTGCACTTACTAGTGTTAGTGTACCCTGGCTTAGTCTCTTGTTGATCTCCCTGTGTTCCTGAGTGTTTCTCTGATATCTGTCTCAATCTCCCTTGTATAGACCTGAACCTGTCTTCCCTGGACCCTTCCCAGTTGAGCATTCACTCTCCAGAGTGAGCGTAGTGTTGGAGTGGACGGTGTGGAATCTGGATTTGGATTGTACATAGTGGAGTGTGAGCGTGTGTTCCCCTTTTCCCACCTCTGGACCTAGCCTTGGAATCCCTGGAGCCCTCTTCTCCCCATCTCACTGTACATATGTACATATCACCGGTGTTGTAAATAAACCCACTTGTTTGATTGCACAGTTCAGAGTCCTGCCTTTTGAGTCCAGTGCCAGCATACATGACAGATTGAAGAAGACTTAGGTTAGGGACTTCTAAAATCAGTTTGCTTCTGTTGTTACCTCATGTCGATCTCATCAGCAGTGATCTGAAGAACCTTTTGCCCATATAGAGGTTTCTTTCCACAGCTGCATACATGTTGCCTTCTTAATAAGTGGTTACTGTACATTATTGCACATTACTAAGGCTGAGTGGGACTACCACATCCATTTCTCCTATAATTTCTCCATGATGACCAATGAGTTTGAAATTCAGCGTCTTTTTTCTGTTTTTGTTCTCTACCAGGTAAATATCTGTCTGAAGGTAATATCTGTCTGTTCAGCACTTAAAAATAAACGTTTTAACAGACATTTTATGTAAAACATCAGCAAGGAGCTACACAATGAAACTCTGAAAAGTCTAACACTACAAAGCTTAAAAGTGGCAGAAGGTTTGGACAGAAGTTCTCTGAAGGTTCTTTGAGTGAGTTGAACTAGTTATCACCAAACCTGCAGGCCAGTGTCTGTATTTAGTGGTGACTTGAACAAAACTGCATTGCTGATTGCAGGGGGATGATGAATACACAACAACATCAACAACAGGAAAATGTCTGACAATGTTTGTGGAACGTTTCATTCAGATTGGCCTGCTTGTTGATGAGGAGATATGGTACATACTTCTTATAATAGGATGTTAATATATGTTTAGGATTTAACATTAAGATAATAATAGAAAAAGAAAAGATAGTAGTACATTAAGTATAGTATAGTAGATTAAGATAGGATGGTACAAATCAAACAAAAACAATGTAGTCCATAAAAAAATGATCTTAGTGTTTGTACTTTCATTACAAAGATTTCTTGAAGAGGCATGCAGAATCTTACAGAATAGTAGCTGTGAACTAAAAAGCAGAAACTTTTCTGTGGCAGTTTGCGACCCTGCAGCCTCATACTTACCCTCATAGAGCCAGTCTGAGATGCCATTGAAGACAACCCCCTCCTCCCCAGATGACGTGAGCCTCCACGAGCTGCTCTGAACATCCATTTGGTAGTAGATGTTGTTTTCAAATATGTACACCTGTGGAATAGAGGAAATAAAAAAGTTAATGTATTAAGTAAACAAAAGAGAGAAGATACCGTAATGTATGAAAACAAGAGAAAGATAATACCAGCTTGTATTTATGTCCCCAAGCTTGATTTATTTCATGTATTTTAAGATGCATTGCTTTTTAGACATGTACTAGTTTTAAAATTATGGCCCAATTTCTTTTTGGGCCAAGGTGATGGAACACCTCCACTGAACAAATAGGTAAAGGATCACTGCGACTGGTCCATTGATAAAAACACACTCAGAGAGTGGCTCATCTAACACAGATAAATATGGGAGAGCTCATAAGTAATGAAAACTACTTTGTCATTAGCACCATGACACACTGCTGCAGGGCTTCCTGGTGAACAGTTTCCACTGGGGGCAGGTATAAATACTGAGGAAACGAGATAAATATGCTATCGAATGCTTAATTACCTTCCTTGTCTTCACTGGAGAAAATAATGGACTGATTATTCGGTGCATGATGCATGGCACGTTGGAGGCATTACTCACACAGAGAGCTCCAGTCGCCCAACAAGATGTCTTTCAGCAACAGCTTGATTAGTGAAACTGACTTCTCCTCACAATAATTGTTTGGTTTAAGGGTAGTTTGTCTGTTCTCTCAAGTCACAAACAATCTTTATTCAGGATTTTGTTTTGTTTTTTCTCCCTGCTGAGCAAAGAAAAATTTCAAACCTTTGTGCATGCATAAAGGCCTGGGCTCCATCTCATTCTGTTCACAGATCTTTGAGTTCTTTTGCTGATCACTTTCTCCACTGATTGCATCATCGTGTGATGTATAAAATATCAAAAACTAGTTTATATTCTGGTCCTGATGGTTTAGGATTTGAATGCTTAGTTAATAGATTCGAGTTTGGGTTTCTGTATTCCAGTATTTGAAGCATTGGCTGTTATTTTTTGAGGGTTAATTCTTGTGTTGATTATATTTTGGATCTTTGTCCTAATCTTATGTCTTAACCCTGTAAAACATGATTCATGAAATAATAAGAAGATTTACATCACTCTTGCCTGTCCAGTGTTCTTCTATATTTTATTTTGTGTGAGTTTCCTTCTCTTTGTGACCACTTCCTGCTTTGCTTTGATAGTTTGCTGCTGTCTCTCGTGTTTGACTTTTACTTTTTCCCTGCTATTGTCTTGATTATCTTCAACCATGCCTGCTTTCCTTCCAGATTCTCACTCGGTCCTCCTCAGTGTGTGCGTATGTGTGTGTATAATGCTATCCTTCCCTTTAGTCCAGGTCTTTATTTCTGTCCATCTGTGAAGCATCTGTGTCCTTCCCATGGTGCTCGATACTTTGCATTATTTAGTGTGTGGGTTTGGATTTCTAGTTTTTTTTTTCTTTTTCTTTTGTTTTCTTTTTTTTGTTTTTTTGCATTCTGAACTGAATAGCTTTTATTGCATCTTTGAATCCACAAATATTAACAGTTTGACCCTCTGAGATCTATGTCATCATTAGTAATAATCATAACTATATACATTTGAAGAAGGCAAAATTGACTTGTTGGGAAAAATGTTAAAAAATGTTAGTTAGCTTTTGATATAAATAAATAAATACAAAAATAAACACCAAAATACTAAATATTTTGATTGCACTGGGGCTAGACTTCACAGAGAAAAATGAGAAAAACAAGCCAATTACAGTGTTTTTTTTTCCTATAATGACTTATCGAAACTTTGACTTCATAATGATCTAAAAGCAACAATTCTAAATGGAGATGCAAAAAAAATCTTTTTCATTTCTGATTGAAAATGAATGACATTATGTTTGCTTTTGCTTTTTTAGCTTGACAATTGATTTGTGTCTCAATTATTTCTAAATGCCTGAAGCCTAAAGCAATGTTAAGAAATTCATGATGGGATGGGATATAGCTCATTTGCAGTCTGGGTGGTCACTGGAAAAGCTTAAACTTGTATATCAAATTACATTTTATATAGTTTATGATTTCTGACTCTTCAAGGATGATTTATTTATGCATTGTTTTTCATATCCAGAGGCAGGATTTTATTGTGAATATTTTGCATGCATTTGTTTAACTGTAATATTTATGAGATGAAAAGAATTATGGGCTGGAATGATCTGTGCTGCAATGGCTGAGGAAGAGATGCATACCAAATAAATGCAGTGTGATAAGTTACATTTAACGGGTTGCAATCAGTGGTTAAATAGATGTTGAATAATGGATTGGTTTTGAATGTGTCCAGTTTGAAGCCTTTGCTTTGCTTTGCTTATCTTTCCTTGTCCATACTTTTATCTTGCTGTCATTCTGATACAAGTTCATCTTGGTTTCATTTCTCCAAGGATTGTTTTCTCTTTCTGAACTCTGCAGGCTCTTTCAGATGTTCTCTGGCACATTCTAATCTTGCCTTATTGTTTCTGAGTTTATCCGGTGTTTTGGAGCCTTTTGTATTTCCATTCATAAAAGTATCTCTGGACTGTAGACAGAAAACGATGCACAAGAATGTTCTTCACTCAGTTAGATGTTGTGAAGGGGTCCTTGTTGTGTCCATTTCTTGTTTTAAAGAATGAACCAGATTCTTGATTTTATCTCTGTGACAGATTTGTTTAAAGTTTCTTTGTCCCAGTGATTGCATCTCTAACTTGCCTTGACATTCCTGTGGACCTCATATTGAGAGCTTCAGTGAATAACAAAACTGCTCATCAATCAGTTATTCAGTCTTTTTTGAGCCTCTGAAAGTGTGGGGCTGTGTATAAAACCCTTTAACAACAGTTTTACATCAACATTACATTTTAAATTTTTGGTGGACTTCAGGAAGAACAGCTTTGCTTTAGCTAATGTGACAACCTATAAACCAAGCATCCAGGAAAGCCTATGGAAACCAAGGGAATAAATCCTGAGGTAAACTAACCACTGAATCAATAAAAGCTTAAGAATATAATTCAAGCATGGTTGTTTTAAGATTTAGTGACCTTTATAAAGCTCTACAGTCACTTACCAGTTGTTGACCCCGAACACCCCATGAAGCAAACTGGAGCACTGAGTCAGACACCTCTGGAGGATTGAGCTCCCGCACCTCCCTGATGTAATGGTAATGATAAAAGTATCACAAAATCAGTCTAGCAATCACTGACACACTGTCATTGAAATCTCAGTGAGGTGAACATTAGCTCTGCACTATCAGTTTAACTTTTAACCTATATTATATAAGATTATATTCATCTGTTAAAGATAGCATGCTGACATTTTTGTCCTAAGATGTGTGACACTGGTGCTCTTAAAGGATGGTCAACTGAAAAAGAAATCATCCCATTATATTATTTAGGATTTATTTCTATGTTTCCTTACCTTGTGTATAGATTGTAGAGGAGGTATGATGCCAGGAAAGAGTGCTGGTAGACCTAAAAATAAAACACACAAACAAAAAAATTTTTCAGCAAATGTCAGCAAATTCACATTCTGAGACTAATGTAGAAAACACACCACAAAATATTTTTGACATTTTTCATGGTATTTTAGTCGTCTTTATTCTCTTGGAGACTGCTAATAACAGTGTGATATGCTGTTTATGTGCAAATAAGACACACATGCAACCATTTCAATTTGGTGAGGAAACTATAGTCTCCAATGGGATATGGCAGCTGAACTGTTGATTGCAGGGTAGTGCTTTAGTTCTTTTAATTGGTAATTCTGCTTTCATTCACAAAAGAGAACACAAGTTAATGAAACATTTTGGCTTTCTATTGAAGCAAGAGAGAAGTCTGAATGTACTAGAATTTTTTTTCACGTAAAATGCTGCTAATTTTGTTTTCCAAGGGTTGACAACTAGTTATTGTTTATATAAAGGATATAGCTGCAGTTTAAAAAAATGATTTACTTTTCATCAGTGTGCTTCTGCTTCATCTGTAGACCTGTGATACTTGTGCAGCCTCAAATTCTCTGTATTTAATTGGACAGTGACAGGAATAACACAGGATGGTTTCCAGTTTTAGATAAATTACAGTGAAATGGTAACAATGCTTTACTCTTCTGTCATAGAACCTATGATGAGAGTACTTTATCACACAATGCAGCTGACACTCTGGGGCAACAGCTGTGATTGGATTGCATTAGTGGCACTTAAGCCTGACAATTGCCATTTAAAAAAATATGAAAACAACAAATTGGTCTCTGGAATAGATTTGTATTGAAGTAATCTGATACGTCTAGTAAATAAAAACTTAAAATCTGACAAAAACTAAGAGAGGATGGAAAACTGAGGAAATATTTGAAAGCAGTGAGAGTAAACCGAAACAAGAAGGTTACAAACTGAATAACTGAAGAATGAACTTTGATTGACTGATTGATTGATAATACTTTATTCATCCCGAGGGAAATGAATGATTTGATTTGATGTTTCTTTGATGATTTTGGGGACCGAAGACTTGCACTTATAGTACTTCTATACATTTTACAGTTTATAAATAAGTAGACATATTCCACACATGATTTATCCACAAGGATAAAGATTAGGTTATAGTGGATGTATTGGTCAAATACAGGACATTCCCTCAGCATAATCATCAGAATCATCAACTAATAATAAACAACACAAAAAGCTGTAAATATTATATTATATTATATTATATTATAGTGATATCTTTTCCTGTCTAGTTTGCACTTTAGTTTTGGGTGCCTGTTATAGCCAACTTTGTATTTTGTATTTTGAGTGTTTATTTAGCTTCAGCTTCTATTTTTCTCTCTCATATTTAGTTTTCTCACAGTCTCCGTGTTTAGTGTAAATCTTCTTGTATGCATGTTTAGCTTTATGTCTTTTAGGTTTTTCTGGTTTTACTTTGATCAAGACTTTATCTAGTGTGGTTTCTTTCCTGTATCCAGTACTCCAAGCGCCCATTGTCATTGTGTTTGTTATATAATCTTGAGTGTTTGGTGGCATGTTCTTGTAAATTGCTTTTCCTGGTATCTTTTATGTCTCTGACTGTGTCTTTTGACTGTGTAATTATTGCTGGGGATTTTAACATTCATGTGGACAACCCTCAGGACAAAGGGACTAAAGACCTGAGTAACACTCTGGGCAACTTTGGGCTGACTCAGCATGTAACAGAGGCCACACATAATAGAGGACACACTCTTGACCTACTGATCTCCAAAGGCCTGAGCATTTCAAAGGTTACTGTGTCTGATGTGGGCCTGTCTGATCATTACTGTGTTTTCTTTGAAAGTAAAATCTCAGCCCACACAAATATATCAACAACAGTGATCACAAAACGGTGTATAACTGAACACAGTAGTGCAATTTTTAACCAGGTCTTCCCATTAACACCTGACCTGCCCAGATGGTCAGTCAATGAGCTCGTCAATAGCTTCAATGCTAACATGTTAAATGTAATGGACACTATTGCTCCCATTAAGGTGAAGGTTATCTCTGGAAGGAAAAAGTCTCCATGGAGAAACTCCACACTGGTGAAAAATGAAAAAAGAGATTGTAGGAAAGCTGAGCGCAGATGGAGAAAAACAAACCTCCAGGTTCATTATGACATTTATAAAGAGAAACTTCACAATTATAATTTACAACTGAGGAATGCAAGGAGGTCCTACTTCTCTGACATCATCACTAAAAACAGCCATAATGCTCGGGTCTTATTTTCTACAGTTGACAGGCTAACAAACCCTCCTGTGTCAGTGGCAGCTGAACTTCATTCGACCATGGCCAGCAATGACTTTGCCAAATTCTTCACTGAAAAAATCCAAAAAATTAGACAAGCAATTGGTACATCAACAGCAGATCCAGGATATGTACTGTGTCCACCAAAAAACTGTTTAAACACCATGAAACAGTTTCAACCTATTAACAGCAAAGACCTGGAGGACATCTTAGGTCAACTGAACTCCTCCTCCTGCTGTTTAGATGTCCTGCCAACAAGTTTTTTCAAAAAGGTCTCAAAGACTTTAGAGTCAGACCTGTTACAGATCGTCAACTTTTCTTTATTATCAGGTGTGTTTCCAGAATCACTAAAAACTGCTGTAATCAAACCTATACTGAAAAAGGACAATCTTGACAAGACACAAATGAACAACTACAGGCCGATCTCAAATCTCCCGTTTTTAAGTAAGATCATTGAAAAAGCAGTTTCTCAACAGCTCAGTTACTTCTTAAAACAGAATAATTGCTACAATGCCTTCCAGTCAGGTTTTAGACAGAACCACAGCACTGAAACCGCTCTGACCAAAGTGTTTAATGACATATGTCTGAATACAGACAGTGGAAAAATGTCAGTCCTAGTTTTACTGGATCTCAGTGCAGCATTTGATACAGTTGACCACAACATATTACTCAAACGACTGGAGAACTGGACAGGTCTTTCAGGAACTGTACTAAACTGGTTCAAAACATACGTAGAAAACAGGAAATACTTTGTATCAATAGGTAACTTCACATCTGAGCAGACAAGTATCACATGTGGAGTTCCCCAAGGTTCCATCTTGGGACCCCTTCTGTTTAACATCTACATGCTCCCACTGGCACAGATTATAAACAACAACAAAATAAACTATCACAGCTATGCAGATGACACACAAATATATATCACAATGTCACCAGGAGACCGAGGCCCTGTACAGGCTCTTGGTAAATGCATTGAGGAAATCAATGACTGGTTGTACCACAATTTTCTCCAGCTAAACAAAAACAAAACTGAGGTAATAGTCTTTGGCGCCAAAGAAAAACGATTACAGGTCACCAGAGAACTTCAATCTATACACCTAAAAACCACAAACCAGGCGAGAAATTTGGGTGTAGTGATGGATGCAGACCTAAACTTAGAAAAACACATTAAGACAATAACAAAGTCAGCTTACTATCACCTCAAGAATATATCAAGGATAAAAGATCTGATGTCTCAACAGGACCTGGAAAAACTAGTCCATGCATTCATCTTTAGTAGGCTTGATTACTGTAACAGCATCTTTACAGGTCTACCTAAAAAATCAGTCAGACAACTACAGCTCATTCAGAACTCTGCTGCTCGAGTCCTCACTAAGACCAAAAAAGTGGACCACATCAGTCCAGCTCTGAGGTCTTTACACTGGCTGCCTGTCCGTCAGAGGATAGACTTTAAAGTTCTGATGCTGGCCTATAAAGCTCTGAATGGTTTAGGACCAAAATACATCAATGACCTCCTGACCCAGTATGAACCATCCAGATCCCTCAGGTCATCTGGATCCGGTCTTTTATCAGTTCCCAGAGTCAGAACCAGACACGGAGAAGCTGCATTCAGCTTTTATGCTCCTTATATCTGGAACAAACTCCCAGAAAGCCTCAGATCAGCTGAAACACTCAGTTTATTTAAATCCAGGTTGAAGACTCACCTGTTCTCAGCTGCATTTGAATAAAGCACCAAATCCACACTTTAAGCTTAAATTTCAAAACTTACATTTAACTACTGATTTTATCTACTGTTCTGATTTTATCTGTTCTGATTTTATATACTGTTGTTTGTTTGTTTGTTTGTTAATTAGTTAGTTAGTTTATTTGCTTGTTTTAATCAATTTGAAATCATGCTTTTTATTTGTTCTTGTTTCTAATGTCTCTGTAAAGCACTTTGAATCACCTTGTTGTTGAATTGTGCTATACAAATAAACTTGCCTTGCCTTGCCTTGCCTCTGTTTGGACTTTTTGGATCATGTTTGAAACTTGTTTGAAACTTTGATCAGCCCGACTTTCCTTTTGTTTGATATTATACCTGCAATATTCGGCAATTGGGTCCTTTGTCTACAGTCTATGCACAAACTGACAGCTTGTCCTCACAAAGCAATAGCGTTGTCCTATGATGATAGCACATGACAGAAGTTGTTAGTACATGTTTTGAATCTGCTTTTCTGCTTTGTGGTACAGTAGTAATGGTGCTAGAGAGTATCCTAGCCCTCTGTGTGACATTAGTCATTAGTCTGCGAAGTTTAACTAAAATGCTCTAAGCAAAACAATAGTCCGTTTCCCACAATGTATACTATAAATACTACTTGATTTCCCATTTAAAGGTTTCAGATATATAGTTGTGCAAGACAATTCTGCCATTACAAATATAAATGTGTCAGAATGTAATGTGTGAATAATCTTTAATTGATCATTTATAATCGAAGATAACAAAAGCATAAAGCACAGCCCTCTCAGGAATAATACTCAATTGATAATAATAATATATGCATTTGAAAATCAGAAATATTTTTCACTTTTCAGTGCTCCACAATTCAGCATTTTAGAAATGACCAGAGAAAATCCACTCACAGAGCATTTTATTTCGGATTCACTGAGATAATGGTCCAATACTGCAGTGTCTCGGCATGCTAATCAGTTGCAGCATTAGCATAACAATATTAGAGTATGCACACCCAAGGGGTGATAAATGCTGTAGAGCTCCTCCATTCCCTGCAGTAAAAGCTCAGTTATATGGAGCCACCAGCCTTCACTCTTAATTTGGACTTTCCTCTTCTCTTTACCAAAGAGAATTCCCCAAGAAGGAAAAAAGAAGCTTCCCCTTCTTCAAAAAAGACGTCAGCATCATTCAGGAGACGCCCCTCATAGGTGACAGCTCTGTGATGACTCCCTGATAAGACTGTCAGCCAGGGGTGACACATGAGTTGGGAGGATGTTTGGAGAGACTGTTTCAGACAGCAGGGAGGTGTTTGAATGTGCTGTGTGGTAGTGTCTTCTCAGCAGACTGGGGTTACTTGCCACTTGTGAATAATTCGTTTTAGCTGTCTTAGAATATCGCAGTAGTAGAGTCTACTGCTCAATCAAGACTAACAAAAAGCATAAAAAATTAACTGATGCTTTTCTCATACCTGAGTCATCCTGATGCTGTCACAACTTGTGTATCTGATACTGGTACATTAATATGGTTTGCAGAGACATGAGGAAAATGTCTTGGAAATTAAAAATTAAAAAGATGTATAAAATGTTCAAAATATCAGTTCTTACATGCTGTGGAAAGCCCACAAATGTATTTTAGAAGATATTGAGTGTGCAAAATCGAACAATCTGTGCAGTTTTTTCCTTTTTTTAATTTCCAGTATGACTGGTGTATTTTAACCTTGTGATTGATTTTTTTTTTTGGGAGTTGATCCATCCATTGGTGAGGTCTAACTATTTTGAAAGGCCTGAAAGGGTCAGGCAGGGTGGAGGCTTTTGGAGCACAGTGACCTGATCGCCTTCTCTTTGGCGTCTTCTGTTTTTGCCTCTATGAAAGGCCTCAAGGACGATCTGGCTGCTTGTTAAAAGCAGAGAAACACTATGCTCCTTTATCTGAAAGGTAGATCTAGGAGAGACAGGAAAAACCTAACATTTCAGGAGGAATGTCAGCTTTAACTAAAGTCTAAAGTTGGCTTGATTAAGGCAGCAGTTATTTTGAACAAATTACATTTTCACTCCAATTTGTGCAAAACTATTTTTTTTTCTTCTCCTTTTTGGTAGCTTTGTTAGATGGTAAATAACAAAGTAGCACAGTGCCCTCCAACTGCCACAGGCATTTGCATTGTAATCATTAAAATTCTTTTTAAAAACTCTCAAGCAAGGGTTAAGCAACTATATTGAAAAAAATCTAGACTGCCAATTCTCATTTGCAGTATAGTTCACATGGTGGCTTCTGAACAGCTGTGCTACTAAAAACACCATCAAAACACAATCACTAATCAGACGAGCTTGTAGGTTTTTATAAACGTGCTAACAAAGACCATGCGACAAGAAAGACAGTTCGGTTTTTCTCCATGATGATAGACGTTCATTTGTAGTTCTGAGATGTACTGAGCCATTTTTACTATTGATTTGAAAGTAACAAGTGCGGAAAAGACAAATGAGGCTCATCAAATGCATTTCTGCATAGTTTCAGAGATCAACTTTCCTCAATGCTTTTGCTAATGGACGACTGCGGTAATTAGCACTCTTTGCTCACTACACTTCATTAACATGCACGTCCTAATGAAAAGCAATCGATACTCTGCAAAAATCACCAGCTCAAAAAGTAAATGTACCAGTACAAGTTCTGACAAATGTCCTTTTTTAATGTCAGAAGGCTGCTGACCGTTAAAAAAACCAAAAAAAAAATGGGCAGAAATCTATGGAAACCTTTGACGCAGCAGTATAGTACAGCAGAGAGAGAGAGAGAGTATGATTATGATAAATTCACGAGACAACTGGAGACAGTGGTGCGGGGGCATGCCATTACTCTCCATAGATTCAGGCTGTCACTTTCATGATGAACACATCTACTCCGTCCATCTCAGGAGGAGATAGCACCTCTAAATCTCTGTGTCAGTCCCATCAAGCACACAGAGCTCATTATGAAGCCTGCTTAGTTCACCGACACCAAGATGTTCCTGCAGCCTACAGAATGGAAGAGTGGGGAAAGACACGTAAGGTGATTTGCAACAAGCAATTTCACTGCTTTTGAATGCAGGCACAGCATTAGTTTTCCGGTGCGATAAATGAACAGTGTTCCATTTTCTATTATAACTTCTTGCAAGCACCATAAAAGATTCACACAGTTTCTTCTGCATAACAAAGTCACAGCTGCTCTTCTTTTCTAAAAGAAGAAACCAACAGGAACTGTGGAGAAAAGACTGTTTGATGGGCTCAGGTGCACTCTGCTGCTAACAGTAAGCACTATTTTAATCACAAAATGTTCCCTGTTTATTGTGTTATGCACTTGTTTTTGCCAGTTTGCTGTCAGAGTGGAACTGCAGTCCTCCAGAGATGAAGTGAGATCAGACAAATGGAAATTTGAATTATGGATTTGTTTGTGGAAAAAATTGAAATTTTCCACATCAATGCTGATTTTTAACCAGATAATTGCTTTATAAGCATATTATTATATTAATCTGAACTCATTTAAAGATTCATGAATAGCATTATCATACAGTGTTCCTCAGAGTGTATTATTTACACCATGAAATATGATCTCTGCTTTAATGATAATGTTAAAAGATGTAAAAAAACATTATTTAAATTTGATTAGGAGCTCCACCTGCTGCTGCATTAAGTGCTTCCATTGTCATGGTATCACTGACTGAGTTAACAGGAACGAGTTACCTAGTAAATATGAGGTAAAATTTTATGTATTGTTGGGGAGCTACCTGGAAATCTCATTACCGTTATCATTATAGCGGCTAGTAACTAAACTCAGGAAGAGAATATATTGTATATAGATGTTGGTAACAGGGGAGGAACTTTCTAGAACTTGATGCCTAAATTTGTAGGAAGTAATTAAACAAGAGTTACTAACCTGGTCACAAGTATACAGTGCTTGTATTTCCATTCCATTCCAGATCTGCCTTCTTATTACAGTAGTAATTGCATAACAAGATGCTATTATTTACATATATTTATGAAGCAAATAGTTATTCAGAGGCTGTGAAAGGAAGGGTTGCCATCATTTTTTGGTATCAGCAGAGCGAAATGTGCGTTGGAGATAAACTGCTGAGCAGAAACAAAAAAATCTAAGCATCCAAAAGAATATAGTACATAATCAGTCAATAAGCAATACTGCATACATGCAGTATTGCACATGCTTGCAGTCACTATACTAAACAGCAGAGTCAAACATACACTGGCACGTTTGTTTGTTGCAGTTATGGACTGAGTGTTGAGGGGGTGTTTGCATCTGTATTCACAGTGAAGGACATGTGGTAGTTGGACATTATTCCTCTCACCTCAAATGATAATGTTTTCCTTATATATCGGGTGTTGCTTGACTCTTCATGTGAGGTGGCAGACCTGCACCTTTAACTGAGCTGACAGGTTGCCAGAACATGCTGAGAGTGTTGATTTTTTTTCCTTTTCACCCCTTTCTATTTTTACTTTCTCTTGCTGGTTAGTTTTAGGCACTAAAATGATTTGGAGAGGGTAGGTAATGATTGCTCTTTGGGTTAAGTGTGCCCGCCCCAATGTGCCATTACACTATGTTTTGTGGTGTGTCAAGCACCACTGTAAGACAAAGGTTAAGCATAGTGGAAAAGATTTGTGGGCCTTACTGATGTTGAAATTTATCCGCGTTCGTTTTAAAATTACAAATTTCCTCTAGCAGGAAATAAATCTGTTGTATTATAATAAAGCTATTATTTTTTATTGTTATTTCAGCTTTGCTTTTTTTAGTTATCTGTTCTTTAATATCATACAATAAGCTTTCACTGCTACAGAGAAGAAGCTGTTGTAAAAATTAAAAAATATATCTCCTCACTCACATATATATTGTTGCTGTAAATACTTGGGAGCACATCAAATGTTAATTAGTCAGCAGCTGGAAAAATCTTCTAAACACAAAGACAATTATCTACTTCAATTTGAGCGATGGTTGCTAAAATTGTAGTGCCCAGCGGATCATAGAAATGAATTAGCTTTTGTGGTGTCCCAATGCAACCTGTAATGTGCTGATATTAAAATTGGAAAGCGAATAGTAAAACTGCAGGGCACTGATCAGTCGTTGTGACGTTATGTTAGAAATTCAGGACACTGAAGTTTATGGTGACATGTCATGTTTCAGAATGGAGATTGTTAACGTTAATAAAAGTGAATATAAGGCCTGATTTACATGATTCATATCATTCACAATTTAAAGTAATCCTTATTTGTCTTATATAGTGTGGTCCAGAATTTAATTTCAACTAATTTTCACATATAATGTCTTGAATTCTCAAACACGTAGCCTGATGCAGATAACTCTTAAGCTGGAGAGGAAATGGCGTGTCACAAATTTAGAAGATCATCATTTAGCCTGGAGAAATAGTTTGTTGAGTAGTAAGATGTTCTGGCTTTCTGCAAAGCCAGAACATCTTACTACTCATCACTGATTGAAGAAAATAAGAACAACCCCAGGTTTCTCTTCAGCACTGTAGCCAGGCTGACAAAAAGTCAGAGCTCTATTGAGCCAACCATCCCTTTAACGTTAACTAGTGATGACTTCATGAAATTCTTCACAAATAAAATTTGAATCATTAAAGAAAAAATTACCAATAATCATCCTACAGATGTAATATTATCTACAGCTACATGAATATTCATTTAGACTCTTTTTCTCCAATTGATCTTTCTGAGTTAACTTCAATAATTCAAACCTTCAACGTGTCTTTTAGACCCCATTCCTACAAAACTGCTCAAAGAAGTCCTGCCATTAATTAATGCTTCAATCTTAAAGATGATCAACTCATCTCTAATAATCGGCTGTGTACCACAGGCCTTCAAGCTGGCTGTAGTTACTGTTACTTAAAAAGCCATCTCTAGACCCAGCTGTCTTAGCTAATTATAGGCCAATCTCCAACCTTCCTTTCATATCAAAAATCCTTGAAAGAGTAGTTGTCAAACAGCTAACAGATCATCTGCAGAGGAATGGTTTATTTGAAGAGTTTCAGTCAGGTTTCAGAGCTCATCACAGCACAGAAACAGCTTTAGTAAAGGTTACAAATGAGCTTCTTTCTTCACCCAGCTCTATCTATCCATGAAGCCAGATAACACACACTAATTAGTTAAACTGCAGGAATGTCTTAAAGACCGCTAACTGGATGGCCGCTAACTTTCTGCTTCTTAATTCAGATAAAACTGAGGTTATTGTACCCTGCCCTGAAAATCTTAGAAATATGGTATCTAACCAGATTCTTACTCAGGATGGCATTACCTTGGCCTCCAGTAACACTGTGAGGAACCTTGGTGTGATTTTTGACAAAGACATGTTCTTCAATGCACATATTAAACAAATATGTAAGACTGCTTTCTTCCATTTGCGCAACATCTCTAAAGTTAGAAATATCCTGTCTCTTAGTGACGCTGAAAAACAAGCTCATGCAGTTATTACTTTCAGGATGGACTACTGTAATTCATTATTATCAGGATGTCCTAAAAACTCCCTGAAAAGCCTTCAATTAATCCAAAATGCTGCAGCAAGAGTCCTGACAGGGACCAGAAAGAGAGAGCAGATTTCTCCTGTTTTGGCTTCCCTTCATTGGCTTCCTGTTAAATTCAGAATTGAATTCAAAATCCTGCTCCTCACATACAAGGCCTTAAATAATCAGGCCCCATCTTATCTTAATGACCTTGTAGTACCATATCACCCAATTAGAGCATTTCACTCTCGCTCTGCAGGCCTACTTGTTGTTCCTAGAGTATTTAAAAGTAGAATGGGAGGGAGAGCCTTCAGTTTTCAGGCCCCTTTTCAGTGGAACCAGCTTCCAGTTTGGATTAAGGAGACAGACACCTTTGTCCTGTTTTCCTTCTCTCACCCCAACCGGTCGCAGCAGATAGCCCCGCCCCTCCCTAAGCCTGGTTCTGCTGGCGGTTTCTTCCTGTGAAAAGGGAGTTTTTCCTTCCCACTGTCGCCAAAGTGCTTGCTCGTAGGGGGTCATATGATTGTTGGGTTTTTCTCTGTATCTATTATTGTACGATCTACTGTACAATATAAAGCGCCTTGAGGTGACTGCCGTTGTGATTTGGTGCTATATAAATAAAATTGAATTGAATTGACTTGAATCAGTCCCTATCATATCTTAAAGACCTCATACTATCATGTTGTCACAATAGAGTGTTTTACAGTGGTTGTTAGAATTTCTAATCCAAAGCTCCCAGTTTGGATATGAAAGACAGACACCCTCTCTATTTTTAAGACTTTGTATAAAACTTTCATTTTAGATAAAGCTTATTGTTAAGGTTGGAACAGAGACCCCTGAACCCTCTGTTAGTTAAACTTCAATAGGCCAAAGATCCTGGGACCTTTCCATGACACTCTGAGCGTTTTCTTCTTCAATCGCCTCTTTTTTATGTGTTTACACATCACTTTTGCACTGCGTCATTAGTAGTTTTCATGGCTGAATATGTTATATTCTCACAAATCAAACCTGCTAATTTATTGACTATATGCCTTAAAGTTATACCATCATGCCAGCTCTGTGTTGACTTACTGCACAAAACGATATCTCCACAGTTTGCAGTTCATGGTTCATGAACTGCAAACCTCCAGTATAAGCAGCCTCAAGCCAAACACCAGTGAATGTATACAATGGGAATATTAAGAGCTTCTCACCTGCTTGACATCATATCCCAAAAGGACAAAATTCAGATCTGGAGAAACTGCGAACTTTGACGCTTTAAAAGTCGCCTGTGGGAAGAACAAGAATATGAGAAGAGTGTGAGTTTTTAGTTGCTGCTGTTGTTTTCACAATGAGCCTTTTCACGGGTTGCTGAACACCTACACTTTTCAAACTAGTCGTGTCTTGATGCATCAACATACACACTCTGATAGATCAGTGCATGGAGTGGCTTGAGTGGCCTGAGCTGGGTCACAACGGCTGCTCTTTCCAAGATGTTGCAACCCACAAAAAAGTCTTGCATCACAATACTGACAAAATATGTCATTGAGATTTTTAATTTTTATTTCTTACTTACAAATGTTGTATTTTTCAACAGAAGGTCTGTCTCGTTGGTGCGTGTGTTGACTTTGAAAACGTCTCCATCCCAGCTTCGAAAGATTATTTCATCCTCTGTAGGACAGATAGAGGCATTAAATTGATATGCAATGTTTGTATGTAAACAGATATGAGTTTTTCAACCTGTTTTTCAATGGTCACGTACTGAACATAAACCGGGAAACCTACACATAGATTACATGAATAAAAACAAAAGTCACAAGCATGAAAAGGCAATCAAGTTCTTCTCCTATCAGTAACAATGATATTTATTAAAAAAAAACATAAAACCATCACCTATTATTGCTATAACAATAACAATAACAATAATAATAATAATAATAATAATAATAATAATAATATAATAAAAATCAAGATTCAAAATATTTTCTTCTTTCACAATTCCCAATGAACACAATCTCTTAATGAACAAAATATTATTTATTGGAGGTGGGTTTTTTCCCCTCTGGACAGAAGAGGTCTGTTTAAAACACATGAAGTTTCGACTGCAGCTGACTGTGTTTATTTTTAATGTTGCCGAGGCAACCTCAGCCACATGAATTTGTGATGTGGTCCTGAAAGTTTGCATTATTTATATAATCTAAGATTGCATACTTCAGAAACGCTCTCATCTGCACCTCCGTGTCAGATGGGTATTGGAACCGGCTATTTGTTTGTGGATTAGGCTCGCTGTGGTTTCTATTACTTCTGTTATCTCCTTATTTCTTTGTGCTGTTTTCTTCCTTTGCCTTCTGTGTTCTCCCGTCTTTATTCTCATGTCTTGTGTTAGTCTTTCTGTCTTCTTGTTATAGTTTAGAAATTTTAGATTTCTGATGAGCTATGTTTTGGTTTTACTTTGTGTTTCTTGTTTCCTTTCTTAGTAAGTGTCTCTGTCTTTATCGTATTTGCTTGTATTTGACTGTTTCCACCTGTGCTTTGTTCTGCTACTAGCCAGTTATGTATGCATTGCTCCCTTTGCCTGTACTCGATTGTCTGTTGCTGTTCCTCATCTTTGTCCTGTTTTTTCTAGATGCAGGAACTTTTAATGGGAATTGTTACCATTCCAAGGTTGCTTATGTTGACCATATCTTTGCAAATAAAGTAAAAACTGGAGATGTCTTCTTGTTTTCTCCCATGGAGTTTTCAGTCTTGCCAGATGCACTGCTCATATTATGTGTGGATTTTAAAACACATATTTGAATTTTTCTGAAGCTGTAGTCTCATTTGTTGAAAGTTGTTTTATAAAGTCCAGAGGCAGAAAAGGTTAAAATTCATTTTTCAAGGTGCTCAAGGTAAAATTAGTTTCTTCAAAGTAAAACTGGTCAGCAGATGATCATTTTGTTCCTGATGAATTGCAACAGTTGAACTTCTCACCTTTTGACTCCAGAAAATATTACGGGACTACATTTTCGTGCAGCAAAATACAGTTCCAGCCCCCACACATCCACTCACCCAAGTTGGAAAAAATGTTTTTTCAAAGTTGCAAACTAAGTTAACAGCAAAAATTAGAGCAAGCAGCTAAAACACTGGGAATGAGAAGTGCTAGATTCTACAATAGAATACACATTTGTCCCACAACCTAAGTGATTATTTAGGTAAGTAAAACTATGTATACTGGTTTGAGAAAGGGTAGCGTACTGTCATCTGAGGCCTGTACTATGAAGTGAGTGACAAATGTATCTTTGTGTTATCAGGATTCATCTACTTAACACTGCCAGTCAGGGTTACTGGTCACTTGAAGCTAGATATCATCTCACTAAGTTAACCCTGGATTTCCCCTGTGTGTTCTTGTGAAAGGGGTGACACTGGCAGCATCTGATCAATCACAATTCTGAATAAGTGTCCTGGTGGCAAATAAGCTCATGTTATAAAGAGAGATAAATTATATTATGAGAAAAATATAAATAGGCTGAAAGCAACACATCTGCTGCAGACAAAGCAATAGTATGAGTGAGTGGTAGGGAGGAAAAGCACTGTTGAGTAATTTAGTATTAAAAGCGGTGTATGAATGCATAAGCACTTTATGCGCTTCAGTGAGATTGAAAAAGGTCTTTTGATATTTGAAGCCAGGAAGGAAAGCCAGCAAAAATCTGTAACTGTGTAAGCTAACTAAATTATCAATATCACAGCTCTGACATTAATCCACAGGAGAATGAGATGAATTGAGGATTGGATTTATTTTATTAAAACACTCTTTAACAGACAGTTTTAGTTTTCTTTCCTTCTGTTGAAAACTCGGTGGTGTTTGACAGTCAGAACAAAAATAAAAGTAAAAGCAGAATCTAAATGCAGGATAACCTGCATGTAAATTTGGTTTAAGATCCAGAAGTACAAATAGGAACTCTGTTTTAGGATCATAATGTGTACAGAATAATCAAACTTTTGTGGAATTATTAGCTGCCAGTTAAAAAAAAAACAATGAAAGGAATATAATTGTGTCTAAGAATTTATATTTAGTACTGGTGCTCCTCAGCAAAAGACAAAGACATGCTACTGAAAATGTTTAGATCCACGTGCTGACAGAGTATAATGGATCATCTGGGAATAGTGACGCTATTTTCTTGAGAACTGATTGATCAGTGATTGGTGGTGATTTTATACTTGTTGACAGCGTACTCTGGAGCAGGACTACTCAAGAACAGAAAATAAATGCAATCATCAACAAAAAAAGAAGATCAAAATGCAAGTGACCAACAATAAATCTGTATTGCTACATGAGAGGAAACACTTGTGTCATTTTAGGAATCCTTTACAACAATCTGAAAGGAAAGTAAAATGTTGATTGCAAAGCATCTACTGTTAATGTTATTTGTAATGGCTTTTGGCATGAAAATAACACCTCAGTCCAAGGATAAGCACTTCAATATTTTCTGTAATATACTCACATATCTATATTATTGCTAATATATATTGTAATATATCTATATCACTAAAGCACTTCTGGATGGATGCAAACTGCATTTCGTTGCCCTGTACCTGTGCATGTGCAATGACAATAAAGTTGAATTCTATTCTATTCTATTCTATTCAACCACCGACCATGTGTAAAGACCAAAAGTTTAGAATTCCTGGTAGACATTAAACAGATAAGTCCAGTCAAGGCAGTTTTATTTATACAGAACATTTAAAACAACAGTAGGTGACCCACTGTGCTTTCCAGGCAAATGTTTCTGGTCTCCAAAAACCCAAATTAAAAAAAACACGCAAAAGTCACATAAGCAAACATCAAGAAAAAACTTTCCTGGAACGGCCTGTCTAAAAAAAACTCAGTTTTCAACAGTAGAAACAATAACAGGAGTTCCTGCAATAACTCTCATCTAATCCCAAACCAGCATTACAGTCCACGGAGGCTGGAATTCCATTAATGCATTTGACAGGTCTGAATCATTCCAGGGCCCCTGTCTCATGTAAATGTCAACGAATAAGCTCGGAGGCATCAATCTCAGTCAAGAAAGCCGTTGACTTTCAAACACTCAAAACACTTTAGAGTATAATGACAGGAAAATAAATATGAAATACAGACGGATTGCTTGTTTTCAACAGGCAAGCAAATCCTCAAAAGGGCTCTTGTCATTTAGAAACTCCTACCCACAGTAAAACAAACCACAATCCATTTTTTTCCTTCATATTTTATATGCAGCACGTGTAGCAAATCACTGGTTATAAAAAAAACATTTTAAAGCAGAGGTAATTGGAAAAATAGGGCTAGTGTCCTCCTGAGTTGAGGACAATTCCTTGAGAAATTGCTTCGAGGATAACGGCAACATGTAATCTCAGATGTGATTAAAGTGTCTCAACTATTCAATGACTTGCCACTTTTAGGCAGAGGACAAGAATTAAGGAAGTACCCACTGCTGACACTGTTTGAAAACTGACAAAAAGTCATTTATAGCTCCCAAAGTAAATATAACAGGGTGAAGAAAATATTAATGTTTCACATTGCAGTACTTTCACCAAACACTGATGTCCTTGTCGATCACAACTGATCAATTGAGGAGCGAGATTTATTTTAAAGGTTAAATGAATGCACGTCAGGGCTGCAACCAATGATTATTTTCAGTGTCACTTCATTTAACCTTTCTCAAATTAGCCAACTAATCATAGGATCTATAACTTTACATAAACTGCATTTTTGTTGTTGTCAAAAAATCAAAGATATTTACAAGCAGCAAATCCTCGTGCTTGAGAAGCATGAAACCAGAAAATGGGACTTCAGAGATTAATTAAAATAGTTGCCAATTAAACAAATAATCAATTTCTCAAATGCTTCTTTCTGCTTCATTGCTCTTCGGTTAAACTGGAGGCACAGAGTTTGAGAGATGTCAGTATTTGCCACACAGGGACTAGTGCATCTAATGACACAAGATTCTGGGATTTCAGAGCTTTGCTCATACTCCAAATAAAAGTCTGAACTTTTTTTGGCATTTCTTTTAAAATGTGTCAACATCTGGGAAGAACTCAGTTTGTGCTCTGTCACTGTTATTTATTAGACTGAGATGTTGTCAGTTGTTTGCAAGTAATAGCAAGGTAGGGGACGTGTGCTTCAGAGTACTTAAAGTGCCAATTTTGAAGATTTCTTGTTTAAATAATGTCACTATCTGTCAGCAAATGAGATAACACAATGGTGAACCTATCATACACTGACACAGCACAGTACAGTATTTATCTATTTCCAGTATTGTGATCTGGATGTTAGTGGCTGTTAGTCCTTATAATCCTCTCTCATTATTGTTGTAAAGTTTTCTCTTCCCATGGTTTCCTGTTTTATGAGCCATTTGTGTTTCCCCAGTCTGCATTTTATTGTGTGTGGCTTGATTCTTGGTCCCTTGCTTCTTGATTCATTTTACTTCTTGCTTAATTTTCAAAGATTAGTCCCTGTTTGGTCTTTCTGTTTTCTTTTACCTCCTTCCATATTTCACCCTTTATTGTTGTTTAGATTTCACCTTTTTTCAGGATTGTTGCTGTGTGTATTTAGTCTCAAGATATTTGGTTTTTGTACCATCTTTTGAATTTATTTTATACTTTTGGACCGTGGACTCCATCTGATTTGTTTCTTGTTCATTATGAGGTTGAAAACAAAAGTTTTTTAATTTTAGTAACTGTCGCTCCATTTCATGTGGTGTCTGAAAACAGGTTTTCACTTGATCATTAACTCAAACCATGACACTGGCAACTGGTAAATATTTTCCTCTTTTAAAAGACAAAAATTTGGAGGTTGGAGGTTGGAGGTTTGGGGTTGGCGTTGAAACAAATCGCACCAGAGGCCCATACTTGTGTCATACACATCACAGCAGTTGCATAAATTTTACTACATCATAAGTTAAAAAAATGTGTTGCTTTACTAAGTATAGGCATTGACTTTCTTAAGTTTAAACATTATAAATATCTGGTTGAAATTTTAAAAAATGTCATGATTTGGGTTGAAATGCAACCTTTGCCACATATTTTAAAGCTTTTCTTGGTTGCCATGGTGATATCTCCCTGCTTTCTCTGCATAAAACAGTGCTTTTGACTAATACACTTCCTTTTGAGATGCACTGAAAACATCTGTCTTCATGAAGAAAAAAAAAAGATTTCTGTTTTGGTGACTTTTCCACATTCGGTTATAAGGTTGCACTGGAAAAAACACAACAGTGTCATCGTTAGCATTATTCCACAACAGGTCATTTTGAAATATCACAGGGAGTAATGGGAAAAAAGAAGGAGCAGCCACTGCAAGTGGTTAAATGAAGAGCAGCAGGTGACAGGCTGTACACCTCTTAACTTCCCAGACGGTTACCAGCTTTGATTTTGATCTTTCTACACTGCACAGAGTGCCAGTCTGTGAACAGCAAGGCACAATGAATGACACGCTGGCTCACAGAATGAGCAAAAAAAAGGCCAATTATTCTGACATCTTCCACAAAATGACATGGCTGTCTCCAGAATTCTGTCACCTGTAGTATTAAACTACATTTACCTTGACTATCTTTAATTCTAGGCACTGCCAAGTTGACAACGACTGGTATTGTCAAATAAATAGGTAAGCTAACATTACACAGCATATCTGTGTAGGCCCTCAGTCAGCATTAAACACCTTTTAAAGTTGATGGCAAAGACGTTAGAAGAATGCAAAATGTTTCCGTCTTTTAGCTTTACTTTGTTTTCTATTAACCCCTGAGTGCAAAAGCAGATAATTCCACAAGAACATGTGGAAGCAACATTTCTGCCTGTGATTGATTATTGTGATCCACCTTATACTCCTCGGTTTTATGGAGTGTTGATTCAGTGCATCACATTCTGAATGTTCTTGAGGTCCTTGTAGCAGCTGCCGATATTCACAATTGGATACACTCGCTGTTACGGTTTACTGCAGATAAGCCTTGAAAAATTTGAATCAGTTGGTGAAAGTAAGTTGGCGGTCAGAAAGTCTCAGCACTGGCGGAGCACTGCAGAGCCATTCGTATTAAACTATAACCCTGTCAGAACCCTGCAGATATAATATGAACATATGGTGCTTTGGAGCAATAAAAGTTTGTCTTGTTGTACCTTTCTGATCGAAGTGGACCTAGTAATGAATGAGTAAAGACTTAAAGAGCCCTTGGCAGAGTGTTTATTATGCATTTCAAGAACGCAGTGAAGCAACTGAGAGAGAGACCAGAGACTTGTTTTTCTCTCTGTCTGGCAGAGTTTCTAAACATGATTTTATTTTTGCCTTTACTAGTGTGTATAAAATCTTTATCCCTGATTTGATGCCAATAAGTCAATAATTGGGTGTTCTTTTTGAGCCTGGACAAAAGGTTGACATGCATTTCATTGTGGAGAAGCTATCATGTCTTGTGGTGATAATGTAAATGCATGAGGTGTTTATGATGAAATCAGCACTTAATTAACAGAATATATACATCCCCCAACCACTTTATTATTTATGCCTAGCTAGCACCATGGCTACACATCCATACTCTGAGTTCTCACATTACACCACATCCTACAGGTGCTCCATTGGATTGAATCCTACAGGTGCTCCATTGGATTGAGATCTGGAGGCTATGGGGTCAATTTGAGATGATTTGACCTTCGTCACATAAAATGTTACCCTGCTGAAAGCAGCCATCAGAAGATGGGTTATATTGTGGTCATAAATGGATGGACATGGTGAGCAACAATACTCTGTGGTGTTTAAACGATCCTTACTTAAATGTGCCACAGAAATATCCCCCATTACACCGCCTCTAGTTTGAATAGAGGTGGTGTAATGGGGGATAAACAGTTTTTGAAATACTCGAGCTCTTTTTAGCACCAACAACCAATTCACGTTCAAAGCCACTTAGCCACCTTTCTTCCCCATTCTGATGTTTGATTTAAACTTTAGCAGTCCTGACCATGTCTGCAAGCCTAAATGTGCTGAGTTGGTGCTGCTCTGATTGGCTGATTAGATCTTTCCATAGACAAGCGGTTAAACAGGTGTGATTGGTAAATGTGTATTGTTCCAAATCACTTAATCTCATGAAAATTAACACATTGCAGACACATATTATATTGTTATAATATAATATCTCTGCCTCAAACAAAACGTATCAGTTCATTTCAGTTTCAGTTGTAAAACTACTTTCAGAAACTAGTTCTACAAAGATCTCATTGAGTTCTGTGTCCTTTTACAAAGAAACCTATATTTTGAAAAAAGCCAATTTTGAAGTGCAAGTTGGCTTCCTCAAAGATTACTCTGGGACTTTTATTCTGCTGAATGTAAGACAGGCAGTATTTGAGAGGACCATATAGATTTGCACAGTCCGACTTTCAGGAGCAGAAAACTAAGCATGACCGAGAGGAGCCAACCGCAGTGGTCCTGTCACACAAAGGATAGCTCAGACAGCTTGAAAGCACCACTACTGACATATGGTGTAAAACCATTCACCAGAGAGCCTCTAAAGAATAAAGTCCTTCCATTATGATGAGTGGTTCTTGTGTTGATGTGTTTTTCATGGTGAGTCTGCAGGGAGAGTGCATCTTGGCCTCTTTATAGAAACAAACAAAACTATTAGATTTCTCCCAGTGTCACTTAAGAGTTTCATTTCCAGTAGTTGACTATAAACCAATCAAAATTCACTGATGATAACACTTTGTGTTGAAGAAGTAAAGTTTACTTTTAAATTATTAAAAGGAGAAGGAGAAGGTTTCAAAGGCATGTTTTCAATATCTCTAATTATTATTTCAGTCATTTAAAGCAGACCACATAGTAATTATATTGCAGGCTGTTTGAGCACATGTAAAGTGGGTAATGGAAGAAAACAGGAAAAGAGAAGAACATCCTAAAATTAAATACACATTACATTGCCTTCATTCTGTTCTGAGGAAAACTCTGATTTGGTTTGACACAGTAAGTAAGCAGCTCAGATATGAACTATAGCTTGTCATTTCTTGCCAATAACAAGCTATAGAAACATCCATTATTATTGTAGCCTGATCTATTGAGAAATACAGATAAACAGCCAGTGTTGGGACTAACGCGTTATTAAGTAACGCGTTACAGTAACTACGTTATTATTGTGGTAACGAGCACGGTAACTAGTTATTATGCCGAAACCAGGAACGCGTTACTCGTTACTGGGATTTAGATAGGCTCGTTATTCGTTACTTTGTGTGGTGGCTATCGCGGAGCTTCCACAGATTCAATAACATTAGCAAGTGTTGGAAGCCAGCAGGTGGATGAAGGAAAAGGGAGGCAAGAGGAGAGACCCGAAGCGGCCGCTGGTCCAAGAGTGTCAGGTGAACTGAACTTCGGGTAGTTATAACCTGCAGTCCATCTGGGTCAGATATGAACCAAGTTTAGTATATATCAACTTCCGCCCCCCGTGTGCGGCAGCCTGTTACAGCAGCTCTGCTCATTCTGAGTTTCTTTCTTTCTTATCTTTTTTCTCGTAATTTTTTTATAACTAACGTATTAGTAATTAGACTCTGCAACCATGTTCTACCGTTTTGTGCTAGTCCTGGTCGTTTTTCTCAGTTTATTTCTACTTTTTTCACCCGTGTCTGGGGACCCAGAGCAGAGATCCTTTGTTTACAGTAAGGATCAGCTGTTAGCGCTGAGTCCTGCAGCGGTACTGCCGGCGGACAGACCCGATATTCCCAGCGAGCTGAGGAGGAAAAGACGGGGGTGTCGTGCTGGGAAGGAGCGCCGTCGCCCGAGAAGGAGACGTTATCGACCATCTCTTCCTTCTGTAATTATTGGAAACGTAAGATCTTTGCCCAATAAGATGGATGAGCTCATGTCGCTAACCTGGTCACAGAGGGAGTACCGGCAATGTAGCATCATGATGCTAACGGAGTCGTGGCTAACATCGCTAACTCCGGACACAAGCGTGACACTACCGGGATTCCAGCTGCTGCGAGCGGACAGGACCAGAGACAGCGGTAAGAGGAAAGGAGGGGGACTGGCAGTTTTTGTGAACGACAGATGGTGTAACCCTGGGCACATCACTGTAAAAGAGCAACTCTGCAGCAGAGACATTGAGCTGTTAGCCGTTAGCATGCATCCGTACTACCTGCCCCGGGAGTTCTCGCATGTTATCGCGATAACAGCGTATGTCCCCCCCTCGGCCAATGCGGATGCAGCCTGTGACTCTCTCCACTCTGTGGTCAGCAGACTGCAAACACAATCACCGAGAGCCCTTCTCATAATATCAGGGGACTTCAATCATGCCTCACTGGACTCCACACTGCCCACCTTCACCCAGTATGTGACCTGCCCAACCAGAGTCAATAAAACACTGGACTTACTGTATGCCAATGCAGAAGAGGCATACAGTTCATCACCTCTCCCTCCCCTGGGCAGATCTGATCACAACCTGGTGCACCTTGTCCCTGTGTATGAGCCCTTAGTGCGCAGGGAGCCACCAGCCACCCGCACAGTACAGAGATGGTCAGAGGAGAGCGAGGAGGCTCTTAAGGATTGTTTTGAGTCGACTGTGTGGGAGGTGATTTGTGATGACCACGGTGAGGACATCGACAGCCTTACTACATGCATTACTGACTATATAAACTTCTGTGTGGATAACACTGTACCTACCAGGACTGTACGGTGTTTCTCCAACAACAAACCTTGGATTACCCCAGAAATTAAAACCGTCCTCAAGCAGAAGAGGAGGGCCTTCAAATCCAGAGACAAAGAGGAGTTGAAAAGGGTGCAGAGAGAGCTGAGGGGACTGATAAGGAATGGGAAGGAGAGCTACAGGCAGAACATGGAGTACCAGCTTCAACAAAACAACGTTGGTGAAGTCTGGAGAGGCCTCAGAACCATCTCGGGCCACAAACAGCAGAACTCTGCCTGGGAGGGATGTGAGATGGGCAAATGAACTGAATCATTTCTTCAACAGATTTGACTCAGCCATGAGGCAGTCTGCAACATCGGCTGCAGACTCACCCACCCCCACTGCTGCTGTTCCACCTCAGACACTTCACACCTCCTCTATTCACCCTGCTCACTCCCCCCCACCCCCAACAACAGCATCCAATACACACTCAACACAAGGCTCCAGCCTGTCTCTCTCAACCACCCAGGTTAGGAGGGAACTGAGGAGGATTAATGGCAAGAAGGCAGCGGGTCCAGATGGCATCAGCTCGAGGGTCGTCAGGTCCTGCGCGGACCAACTGTGTGGGGTGATGGAGCACCTCTTCAACCTGAGCCTGAGGTTGGGAAGAGTCCCACAGCTCTGGAAAACCTCCTGTGTTGTACCAGTGCCAAAGACTTCACGCCCCAAGGACCTCAACAGCTACAGGCCGGTGGCTCTGACATCCCACCTGATGAAGACCCTGGAGCGGTTGGTCCTGGCTCAGCTTCGGCGCCTAATAAGCTCATCACTGGACCCACTTCAGTTTGCCTACCAGCCTGGCATTGGAGCGGATGATGCCGTCATTCACCTCCTACATCGTTCCCTCGCTCACCTGGAGACCGCTGGAAGCACTGTGAGAATCATGTTCTTTGATTTCTCCAGTGCCTTCAACACCATTCTTCCCTCGGTTCTAAAGGACAAGCTGGTGAACTCTGGAGTGGACCATCACCTCACTACCTGGATCCTGGACCACCTCACCGACCGACCACAGTATGTGAGGACTCAGGGCTGTGTGTCGGACAGGGTCGTCTGCAGTACGGGGGCCCCACAGGGAACGGTTCTGGCTCCGTTCCTCTTCACCATCTACACTGCAGACTTCTCCCACAATTCCACCCAGTGCTTCCTGCAGAAGTTCTCTGATGACTCTGCAATAGTCGGCCTCATCACTGATGGGGACGACAAGGAGTACAGAGGTCTGACCCAAGACTTTGTGGACTGGTGCCAGCTGAACTACCTCCAGATCAACGCCAGTAAAACCAAGGAACTGGTGGTAGACTTCCGCAGGCACAAGCATTCTCCACTGCAACCACTGAACATCCAAGGTATGGACATTGAGGCTGTGGACAGCTACAGGTACCTTGGTGTTCATCTGAACAACAGACTGGACTGGACTCATAACTCAGACGCCCTCTACAGGAAAGGGCAGAGCAGGCTGTACCTGCTGCGGAGACTCAGGTCGTTTGGGGTGGAGGGCCCACTCCTGAAGAAATTCTATGACTCTGTTGTGGCTTCTGCTATCTTTTATGGCGTGGTCTGCTGGGGCGGCAGCATCTCTGCTGGGGACAGGAAGAGACTGAACAGGGTGATCCGAAGGGCCAGCTCTGTTCTAGGATGCCCTCTGGACCCAGTGGAGGTGGTGAGTGACAGGAGAACGGCGGCTAAGCTGTCATCCCTGATGGACAACATCTCCCACCCCATGCAGCAGACTGTGACAGCACTGAGCAGCTCCTTCAGTGGGAGACTGCGGCACCCACGGTGTGGGACGGAGAGATTTCGCAGGTCTTTCCTCCCCACTGCTGTCAGACTCCATAATAAAGACTTTAACTGATCAAGCACACACATCCATACATATGCAATAATACTAAGTGCAATAATCCTTTCTGTCATCGTTGTATTTTTACTCAGTTGTATATAGTATTTGTATTTGTATTCTATTTTTATCTTATTGTATATTTATTTTATTTTATTCTACTGTATATAGTATTTTATTTTATTCTATTCTGTACAGTTGTGTACTGTATTTATTCTTATTGTATTCTAATTTTTGCCTCATAACTTTTGCACTGTCCACTTCCTGCTGTGACAAAACAAATTTCCCACGTGTGGGACTAATAAAGGTTTTCTTATCTTATCTTATCTTAAGTTTAGGTGGAGTTTATTTTCGTTGTGTTGACTTTTTCGTACTGCGTACTAGCTAGCATGACGGGGTTTCTATACAGCTGGGTGGTGCTATGTTACTGATGTTGAACTTTATTTTGTTCATAAGGTTAATTATTAGAGTTGCCAACCGTCCCGTAAAAAACGGAATCGTCTGGTATTCAGAGAAAATATTACGCGTTTCGTATTGAGGTGAAAAGGAACAGTTTGTCCCGGACTTCAGCTACAATGACAAAGACACAAAGCTGGAGTTACTCTGTGTGTTTGCTGCACAGCTGCCTCTTCTTCTCTCATCCTCTCACCCTCCCTCTCCTGTTTCTACTTCAATCATGAAACTGATCAATGATCAGCTGATCGGCTTTTCTCTCTTGTTTATTTATTGTCCACTTTGCGCCAGAAAGAGGAAACCAGCAGATGTCGCGGTAAACAACAGCAGTACTTTTAAGCTTGATCAGCTGTTGTTAGAATTTATTTAATATTAATTTCTAGTATCAGCTGATGTTGGCTGGAGCCACAGCTGTAAACCTGCTGGTCATGATATCGGTTTGAATATGTGGTGAGAGGGAAACATGAAGATGAAACCAGGAGATGTCCTTACTGAATCATCAGAGCTGAACAGGTGATGGAGAAACAGGTTTACCTTTTAGGTGACATGAATGAGTTGAAGGGAAGTTATGAACTGTTTCTGAGAGATAAATAACACCAGGATCCTTTTCTAAATAGCTGACAGCTGGTAACTCTGCAGGGGCGGGTCTAGCAAAGTGTTGCCAGGGGTCCATGTAGGGCATTTAAAGGGAAAGGGGGGCACAAGGAAATACTTTCTTATTCTCATTTAAAATGTCTCACTTTTAAAAAAATAATTATCTGAGTCTTGCAACAAACAATTGATAGATTGATGCATATATACCATCAGAACAGTGTACATCACTGTCACAACAGCGTTTATTTTCATTCAAAGGCTTTATGATTTTTCCTATAATGGTGGGCCAGTCTCTAGTCAAAATGCCCGGGGCGATTTTTTTGTCCCAGTCCAGCCCTGTATGCAGCTCATCTTCAGTCTGGTGTTACCTACATCTTCCAATTCAGAAGGCAGAATTTCCGAGTTCTGAGTACAATCGAAAGCACCACGACTGCAGTTTTTGTGTTGGATGTAAAAAGCAGGCTAGGATAAAATCAGGCGTGGGATTTCTCTCGTGGAAATGTGCACATTATTTTTTCCTTTCTATTGGTAGGTGGCACAGTGCACTTGTGGCAAGTAAGCAAGCTAGAAGACTGGCAATCTTGCTGGGTATCCAGTTACGGAAGCAACACATTAACAAGAGAATTCTGAGTAAAACCAAAGTTACTTTCCCTAGTAACTAGTTACTCTGAAAGTAACGAGTAACTTGAAGTAACTGAGTTACTTTTGATAGAAGTAACTAGTAATGTAACTAAGTTACTAATTTAAAGTAACTTACAACACTGTAAACAGCATACTCAAATAAACCTCCCATTCTTAATCCACATGGTTTATTTTGATGTTAGCTCCACCGTGTGCAGCTATAACAATTGAAACTCTTCTGGGAAGGCTTTCCACAAGGTTAGAATTGTTAGCAGTAATTGTTTATGGCAATTTTTTGAAAATTCTGGAAGAAGTACATTTGTGAGGTTTGTGAAGTCCAAGTTCCTGAAAGACAACCCCACACTATAATTAACACAATGCAGTCAGACCCGTATCATTCTCCTGGCATCTAACAAATCCATTGCCAAATGGAGAAGTGTGATGTCTCAATCCAGAGAACATGTCTCCACTGCTCTCTATAGTCCAGTGGCAGTGTGTGTTACACGACCGCATCGAATTCAAAGATCACTGAGCTTCTGGACACTCTGGTGTGCAACCTGGCGGAGCTGGATTGACTAAAATAATAATGTCCCAGAAGGTTTTCTAGTGGATTAGGTCAGGTTGGTGTGGTAGGTAGGCAATGTTATCAATTCCTTCATCCAGGAACTGCCTACATACTCTGAGCACATGAGGCTGGGCATTGTCATGCACCAGAAGGAACTAAAGACCCACTGCACCAGTATACAATCTGCAAATTGGTCCAATGATTTCATCTTGATACAAAATGACAGTCAGAGTGCCATTGCCCAGCCTCCATGGATATGCCTCCCCAGACCATCACTGACTCACTATCAAACCGGTCATGCTGAACAATCCATGCTCATTAGACTTTCCTGGGAGGCACAGCAAAAGTGTCTGAAACAAATTAACAAACACCTCTGACACTTAACTGATCAGATCTATATCCCTAAAGATTAAATGAGTTGATGCTATACTCTGATCAAAAAGTGTTATTTTCTTAGCCGTGTATATACTTTATGTAAAAATAATATAACTGCGTGGGGAAAAAAACAAACTGTAACATCAGGTCAAGTTTGATTATCAAAATTATTGGAGCTTTGGTGGATTATAAAGATTGTGGTGGGGAATTTTATTTTGCTCTCTCTTTAAAGTCTTAGAGTATCCAGAGTGAAATTGTTTGCTTAGCTGTACCATAAGGTTTTGAGCAAAGGTTTTAAAGCAGTCTGAAGTCCTTAGTGGCAGTAATAAACTCTGATTACCTTGTTTCACCACTGTGCTGGTATAACTCAATGAGTTGAACAGGTGACATAGATGGAAGATATTTACTCCCTGTCTTCTGCCTGCTCTCTGTTGCAGCTTATGTGCCGTCTCTTTGCTAAAAAGCTGTACATATGATGTATGTCTTTCCAGCTTTAACACATTACTAACTCAATAGAGTGCAGTCAGGTCTACTACATTACATGTACTATATGCTCATAAGGTTACTGGAACCCTGCAAGAGGCAATACAGCAGTCACATTCACAACACTATAATCTTATTGGAATGTACATGTATAAATTAAAAGTGAAACTTTCTTAAATATACTTGAGGTGCTGCGAAAGCTATTTTCACTCATGCACTGCAGCCTGAAATTATGTCGACATTACCCAGTGGGGGTGGATGAGAGAATGCAAATGTCCATCTTAGTTAAATGGTGTTTTACTGCCAGCTTCCTAATGCAAAGTCTGTGTGATGTCTGAGCCCAGGTAATAGTGCAATGTATTCACACCTTGTGTGTAGTCATCCTGTGTGCTGCCTGATTCTCTTGAAGTTTGTAGGAGTACATGCATGAAAACAGCTTAAGAGACAAGCTGGCTCACAGTTATTTACAATCATAAAGAGTGAAAGTAATGGTCAAAGAGACTAGTGGGCAAATAAATTTGCAGATGCTGTATATATATATATATATATATATATATATATATATCTCACAGTGACTGCATTTCTCAGTGACTTTTTTATATGTTAGACATATAAAAATGGCTAAAATACAGTCTCAGTGAATATAAATACCATAATAAAAAAACTAACTCATCCTATATGATGTCCCTTTTTGCCATAATATACTTATTAAGGGTTTACGTGACATAGTTGTACTTCCTGTCATCCTTACTTTACTGGGCTTTAGAAATTATATTGTAACAAATGGGAAATATAGCACTTTTATGTTATTCTAATGTAATTTAGTTTAAGCAGCTACAAAGTAAATAACTGTTTACAGCACAGAGATTCAAGCTTGACTAAAGACTCCTTATAAAGATAAAGACTCTCTTTGTAGCATCCCAGTGAGGCCACATTTTACCTGAGGAATTCATCCCTGGATCATTTACAAATATCCAGAATACCGCTGTGATTCTTCTCATCGGGTACCCTAAAAGATCCTGTATGAAAACAATGCTGTCTTCACTGCACCGTTTCCCCATAAAGTTTAGGGTTTAATTTAAAATTTGGCGGTTACTTTCAGAGCCTTCCATGGTCAGATCAGTGAGCTACTACTAAAAGCGTACGTAACATCTGGATGTATGAGGTCTGCTGATTGATGCTTAAAGATCCTGGTTAAAGGCAAAATGACAATGTGCTTTTGAGGATGTGACCCCAAGTCCTGGAACTCACTTCCACTGAACATAAAATCTGTGGACACTATTGATACCTTTAAGAACTTAAGCTCCACCTGTTCAGGGTTACCTTTATTTAGTTTATACCATCTTAATTGTTGTGTTTTTTCTGTATTGTAAAGCACTTTGTGACTTGTGCTTTGAAAAGCACTTTGAAAAAAACTTCATTCAATTCAATCTGGATCTGTTTTGCTAAAAGAAACACCAGAGTGATGAATGCAAGTTTATTTGATTGTCTTCTACCTGAACAACAATTAAAATGGAAGAGCAGAATGAAAAAAGAAACACTAAAATTAAATAAGCCTTTTAAAAATACCTGACACTTTGTCAGGAGTTATAGCAATCCATTTTGCAATAAAAGGCCTTGTCTACTCAAGAAAAACAAGAGTGTAAACCCTAATCACGCTGAATGCAGGGCACTTTTATGGCTCACTCTGTTGAGAAGGTAACCTGTACTATTGTAATAACATGTCAACTTTCATAAACAGTATTATAGAGTGAACTTTTCAGATAACTTCAGGTCTTTACAGCGTTGACTTGGGGTCTGAATTCTGGTGTTTTAACATACTCACCACTGATCCACTTCGCATCAGGATCATGTATTTGGAATTTTTTTTCAAAAAGGTCATCCAATGTCAGTGGTGTACCAAATAGTTTACCACCATCATCTAAGAAGAAAGTCAAAAAGAACAACAACAAAAGAGTTGTTAAGTATTTTCTGGTAATTTGGTGTTTAAATTAAAAAACAAATCTATAATTAAATTTCTTCAGTGCAGTGAGGAAATGTAAGATGACATAAAGATAATTAAATAATGTTTAGTCATACTTGCACAAACGCCATTTTTCACAACTGATTGGGAAGCAAAAAATTCTGCTGAGTGACAACTCAGGCAGTAAATCCCTTCCAGATGTTGTCTTACACAATCCTTTCTTAATTTTTTTCATAACCTTTTTCTCACACTTTCCCAGATAAACAATTAAAACCTGAAGTGATTTACCTCAGTCATTGTCTTCTGTGCTGTGTACATTCACTGCAGTGAATTAATAAATATGCTAATGAAGGCAGAAAAACAGGAGTTTGCAGACAGTATGCAAATTAGGAAAGACACTATTGTAATATAGCCAAGACTGATCCTTAAATACAAACTAAATAAATATCCACTTTTTTGCAGTGTCAATGCTAATTCTCCTGGCACAACTTACAAGTGATGGTAATTTGTCATTGTTCACTGATTTTTAAGGTGCCAGTCAAACGTTTGCCCCAGCAGCTATACACTCATGTTAGGCAGTGATAAGGGTACATTACATGTGTTTGTAAATGTGCATGCAGATCTGATAAGAAAAGGAGAAGTTTTATTTATCTGATTGTTTTACAAAATGTTTAAAGCCCATAAACATTCTAAAGTGATATCCACATCAAGGTTATCTACTTTTCAC
This sequence comes from Aulonocara sp. 'chitande type north' Nkhata Bay, assembly GCF_057382095.1. NCBI lineage: Eukaryota > Metazoa > Chordata > Actinopteri > Cichliformes > Cichlidae > Aulonocara > Aulonocara sp. 'chitande type north' Nkhata Bay. The sequence goes on from NC_141359.1 coordinate 33,802,209, forward strand.
CATGTCAGCTGAATCAAAGCTTCAATTCTGAGCATTTGGCTCAATAAATGTTATTTACTGTATGTGCATGTGCGAGGGACTAGTCCTTGAGATTAGCATTTGTTTTTTAAGAACATATGCCTACACAAAACTACAAAATTAAATATAAAATTAAATATAACATGAACCTACATGTGACAAAATAAAACAATTTATTGTTGACAAAAGTCAACGATAATTTATTAACTAGATGTGACTCATCTACATGGGGTCTCACCTTTTGACAGCAGAACAATGGACAGTCCGATGAGTGACAGCACCACTGCAATAACCAGCAGAGAGATGCCAATGCCTTTCCAGTTTCTGTCTGTTGCAATAGGTCCTACGTTCTACACAACAAGAAAAGAAATCAGAGAAATAGAAATAGAATATCAATCATAATGACATATTAATACAATTATGATCATGAAAATAATGATGATAATACTATAAAATAGTAACATATAGGAGATAAATATATTAGACCTTCCTCATCTGCGGTTTGCTGAATTTTTAGCCACACATGCTTACGTGGAAGTTATGGATCATGCAAAGTATTAATGGTAGAACACACTGAGCTCAGTTCAGATAAAGGCCAATGTTTGTACCTAGCCTTCTTAAAAGCAGAATTCATATTAAGGTGGAAATGTTTTTAGGAAAAACATGGTACAACTGAACAATTTCTGCTCTAATTGTTTTTATTCAGCTCTTTCTAAACCGTTGCTTTCAATATGAAATTACTCAGTGCTCATGGCTGCAACACTTGAACACTTACATTACTTTTATTTTTACTATGCACATTACTGCTTACTTTTCAGCCACTCGGTGTAGTTTTAATGAACCTGATGGGGATGAAAATAAAGTACTTGATATACAATTCTTGGTAAGAAAAAGTAAGTAAAAAGAACCACAGAGGATCCCAGTCATATTCAGCACCTTGTGAAGGTCATTAATTTGTCACATGCTCATAGAAGGCTAGACTGAAAGATCTGCTTTCTCACTACCTAAAAATTAAACATTCACAATGACAAACATCATGCTTACTGTGTTATGTTTTCCAGATATAGATTTTTTAATGTGTACAATGTGTTTATGAATGTATGATTGTTTATTAATGTAATGTGTTTATGCTGATTTCCCCCTTCATTTTCACTTTCTTGGCTCAAATAAAGCTTTTCTCGTTAGTCACTCTCAGTAGTTTTTTCTTTTTGTTCTACAAAGCAATTTGATAGGGAAGGCATGATTCACACAGTCGCTTTGCAACACTTCATCTAGAGATGGGATTTCTGCAAGGCACTGATGTGAGCTTTAATCTTGAAGGACCATTAATTAATGATTTTTGAGGCTGATGAACTGACAGGTCTTCCTTTCCTGGGGCGGTCCTCACGAGAGCTGGTTTCATCAGAGGTTTTTGAGAAGCTTTGAAGTTCTTCAAATTTTTTACACACTGAATGACTTTCATGTTTTAAAATAATGATGAACTGTGTTCCTCCTTTATTTCATTGAGTAGTTCCTGCTAAAATACAGACTACAGAAGAAGCTGAATTGGGTTAAGCAGAACAGAAGTAAAATTCCACCCATTAACTTTGACAAGAAAAGTTAAGAAATAATTTCGCCTAACTGCTCAACCCCATATCATGGCAAAGTGTGCATGCGTAGACACGCCAGTCCACCATGCCTCTCCAAAGCGTGAAATGGACATACCTGCAGAAGTTGCGGTACCAGCAACACATTAAAAGCCAAGATGTTGCTAGTGACCAACAAAGGTATGAAGTACATTCCAGGGTCGTTCTGTGCCACAGACAATTAAGCTTGGTGGCTAACATGTATTTGCATCTGAATGTGTTAATGTCTGTTTAAAGGCTCTCCCTTTGTTATTTTTATATTGGTTTGAAATAAAATATGTCCCTCTGCTGTTACTGCAGCTTGCAAGTCCATTGGAATGGCAAAGCGTGAAATGGACAGTGTGTGTATTGCACACACTCTGAAACATACTGATACTGGTGTGAAACACTTTATGAAGCTCCAGTTTAAGGCAAATACTGACTGCTTACAAGTATGTAAAACTATGTAATTTTAAATATGTTATTTAAAAGTTAAGATGTCTCTAGTAGGGCTGAGTATAGTCACTGATTTCTATAATGGATTCGATTTCGATTCACAAGGTCCCGATTCGATTCATCTCTGATTCTCTTGTGAGACTTCATCAGAGGTGTAAGTGTAACACTGGGTTACATAAGCATCAGAGCAGGTGCCTTTGTGTCAAAGGAACTGAGGATAAAACACAGAAAAACATGAAGGAGATTTTCCTGGCCTGACTTTTTATAGCAGATAACCTTAAAAATATTCTGCAGTAGATCATAAAATGAAGAAAACCATGAATCAACATATGAACATTACCTGATGCTGCTGAAGTGAAACAGAGCAAAGTTAAAGAAGTTTTTATTAGAGACATAACTCAATGTTTTGCAATTTGGCATAATTTGTAAAAGTTCAAATTTCTTTGGTATCGAAAAGCAAAAATTATAATTTCTTGTCAGATGTCGTTTTTAAAAAAATGATGGTGAGCAATAAGCAGGTAATTAATGCAGAAAACTGAGATTTATGATGGTGAACTGATCTTGAAGAGCTGTGCAGGAAGTGTGATTTTATCATGGTGGGAGCAAAACAGCAAAAGTTAGAAGGAACTAATGACAATGTTTTTCAAACATAAAGCATAGTTTTGATCTGCTTTTGCTGCTGGTTCAGTGAATTTTGGTTGTTTTTTTGAAACCCACCCCAACTCTCCAGTACTTTTTCTGCAATAATTAATACAAACCTTAAGCTTTTAAACTCAGTTTGATATTTTATTTTCCTATTTGTTTGTTTCATTTGTCCTTTCCAGTTTCTACTGTTCTTACAGTTTGATATTTTCGAAATCCAAATATTCATGAATTTCAGGCACACAGTTGCTTGTTTTGTCAAGTAGTTTTTTGTTACTTGAAAAGGTTAGGGCTGTATTATTATTCATGCTATGCAGTTACACAAAATAACAAATGTGTAGTAGTAAAAAGCAAAATGACTTGGCATGATATTCATATAACATTTCACCATACCAGGCTGGTTTTTTACTGTGCTGAGTTTGATGAATGCTTGCATGTAAAGGGGTCAAAACCGCTCTCTGTAGACCAGACCCATTTCTGGACATGTCTCAAACTCTATCTTCCTGTCATCAGTTATACAGCCTTACTTCATTTGCTTTGACAGAGTGGTGTTATAAATAAATCTGTCTCGCCTACAGAGCCGCAAGCTGCTAAATCTCTTCTGTGTGTTTATATTTGCTTTCAAAACCCTTTAATTAGGAATATGATTCCAAGATAAACATCCTGGAGCTTCACCATCACAACATCGCCTGCATTTCTACTCTACAACTTTAACCATACACCCAGTCCCTGTGGCATATAGTTATTAAATTTCTGGATCAGTCACAGCATAAAAGTAATTTTTCCAAAGTGGACACTTCTCCTCTGGTGTTGGTTGAGCATGATTTTGTTTGTGGCATCTTTGTTCTCGTTGTTTTGTTTGGCGTCATTAACTAGAGAAATCCTCATTACACATCAGGGAACATTATATGTCATTACGATTTCCCCCATCACATCGCTATACAGTATTCCAGTCATACACTGAGGCTTTTATGTTCCTCATATCCTGCAATTCTGGGAATCCCATTCTCCCCTGCTGTGAAAATGTTGCTTGGAATAAAATGTGTCCATATTAAAAAACTGATTGAAAATGCCATTAAATAGCTCCAGTTTGAGAGTCTGAATCCAGTTTGATGTAGGTCACTGTGAGAATTCCAGAGCACTTGCAGCCAAGAAAACACAGAAGCAAAAACAACTGCACCCCTCTGAGAACACACCTTAAGATGTTTATATTTAAAGCTGTAATTTTATTGGACCATTGGTTGCCCATTTCCTTTGTATAATTTGTTACACAATGTACTTCCACTTTCTGAATGAAATTTAAAGAAAACATTAACATAAAAACCCATGAATTAAATGTTCTCCTCACATTAGGATTAAAGCTTTTTTGTAGGAAATATCCCATCCAACCATTTTCTTAATCCTTTATCCAGCTCAGGGTCAATGGTGGGGGCTACAGACTACCCCAGCTGTCACAGGCTGAGAGCGACAGTACACCTCCTACATTCAATCCTACTGACAATATAGAACTACCAATTATCCTAACATAGTGACCTAACAGGAAGATCACTGGTTCAAGATCAGAAAAAGACACAAATCTCTGGGAGGCTAATGTTGGGAAGGGCATCCATGCTGTGAAGGAGATATGCTTCATATAATAAATCTTTGCAGACACAGGGAGAAAATACAAACTCCGCTCAGAAAGTCCCTAGCCAGGAACCTTCTTTCTTTGAGCGTTCCTTTATATTTATAAAATATCTGCAGTAACACAGCATTTAAAGTTATGTCATTACAAAATTCTGTCCAATCAAAAGACAGCATCCATCAGGATTTTAAGGTTGTTAAAAAAAACATTTCCTACACCTCAGGTACTGAGCTGTCACAAGCAGAAGCTCAACAGGACTTAATTAACTTCATATCTAATATCGGCTGTGGTATCCAGCAATCACACTGTATACAGGTACTGAAATAAGCAACTGAGATATTACCCATTGGTTTATGAAGTACCATTTTGAACCCTCAAGTTTAGTGAAACATACACCATATTAGAGGTTTACATTGGCAACAGGAACTGGGAATTTCCACTAGCAACGTGTCAGGCATGTAGTGATGCCTAACTATTGTGGCCTCTGGTGTGGATGCCCCCTTAACTGGATCTGGACAAGAGGTCAATGCTCCTGTCCAGATTATAGTCCTCATAGAAGTTGTTTTTAAATGGGAGTACACTGGATCCAGAGATTTTTTTGTTCCCAGACAGCACTTTGTACCTCAAGACACATGTGGCTTCATTTTTCCAAGCCACTGGCTATGTCCATCATTTATATACAGTTTATGATTTTAACTTGTAAGTACTGCTCTTGCACTCAGTGGGTAATGGTTGCAATGTAATAGATGTCCATTGTTGTCAGGTGCTTTAACATTGATTCTGTATAGCAGCTCGCAATGATTTGTGTGAATATGATTGACTATCATATCAAATATAGATGTATAGATTTTTCTGACTCTTTTGAGTCAGAAAAAATGTGATCGTATATCTCCCATATGAGACACTGGAGATAGCTTCTCCTCATCTTTAAGATGCCAACGCCTTCTGTTTCTCTGCACCATGCCAGAGGGCTTCCTGGTTACAAAGCAACACCATAAATCCAAACAGATACTCAATACTGCATAACCTGTCAAGAGAGGCAAAGCATTTCCTCTCTGACTTCCAACAAACTGAAGTGCACATACTGTTTCTCTTTTTTTCTTTGTGACAGTACCATGTGATTTTTACCTCAAGTGAAATGCACTCCGCTATCTGTAGTATTGTGCCAGGTGCTGTTTTGAAGATACACAGCTGATGAAATTGAACTGCACAGGAAAAGAAGACATAGATGGGAAAGCTGTATTATGTTACAGAGCAGCTAATCTGTGTCATGATCTTCATCTGAAACGAAGGCCTTTAGTTCCCACTGTGTGCCTCTGGATTCTTTAAGGGAGAAATGAATGTAAAGCATCCTTGCTGCCAGACACACAAGACAAACAGCAGTCACCTTTGTCTAGATCAGTGACACAGAAGCAACAAAGTTCAGAAGTAACCTGGTGTTTATCACAGTGTGACTTCCTGTTCTATGTTCTTCAGGTCAACAAGAAACCAGGCCTCCTTTATCAGCCACTGAAACCTAGCTCTGTAACTCTATGCACACCATTTTGTTAGTCTGTGTGGTGAATGAAAAAAGCAAAATGTATTTCAGGTGCGAGTTTGTTGATGTTTGTATTCCTCAGATTATATATACCGGTAAATAAATCCAAAAATATTACTCATAAGCATTTTCAGCTAATTATCCATGTGTCCGTCATGGGCTCAGTATTCTAAGCAGAGATACGCAGACCTCCCTTCTCCTGCAACCACTTCTAGTATCTCTGGAGGGACACACAGCATGCCCTGGGTCTTCCCCAGAGTTTCGTTTTAGTTAGCGATGCCTCATATACCTCACCTAATGGGTGTCTAGGAGGCATCCAAGTCAGTTGTTTGAGCTACCTCAACCAGATCATTGGATCAGTTCAGATTGATCTGGATCAATGTAGAGGAGCAGCAGCTCTCTGAGCCTCTCCCAGATATCTCTAAGGCTAAGCCTAGATACCCTTCAGAGAAAATGAAGAAAGTTTGCTTCTGCAAGCTAAATCCTACAGTATATCTTATTCTCTCAATCACCACATACAGCACAAATAAGCTAATGGCTGAAACGTTTCTGTAGCACACTCATATTGACAGCTTAAAACAATCCAACTGTTTAGGTTATTTCAGCCTACATACAATTGCTTTGTAACCAATCTCCATTACAGCTGCTCCATTTTAAGCTGCTTTGGACAGGGCTGCGATCATTGCTGTACTGTGTTGTGATCCTGCACTGTGTTTTTTGCTGGGGTCTTGCTGCAGCTCCCCAAACTTTAGTTTGACTGAATGATGTAGCTACTTTTCAGTCAGTTTCATTCAATGTTAATCCTCAGACAGAGGGTGTTTTCGAGAAATATTATATTTCTCTTATGAAATATTGAGTCCTAGAATAGAATCATAACACTAATTATGCATTACTGCATTATGCACAAAAACATTTTTTTTTCTAGTAAAGTGATACAGACAGAAATTTATAATAATTTTACAATAATAAAAGGCACACTGCCTGAAAAAGATCATTCACCCATTAATAATCTTATATTTGTGCTACTGCGGCAGCTTGCCATTTTGAGAGTATTTATATCTGCTCTTGATATCATGTTATCAAGAGCAAAGTGCAGAAAAAAGGGACGGACTTTTCAAATGGCTTTTCAAGCTATATTTAGAAAAGCAAGGGAAAGAATCTGCAGTGAACTGCTGTTTCTAAGATTTTCAAAGCAACAGAACAATACTTTGCAAAACTCCTTGACACGTAAAACCTAGGTGAACTCATGATGTTCAGCATAACAAAGCATTCAGTGCAACAGGAGAGCAAGAGCTTTCAAGTGCTTTGACAGACTGGATCTCAGTTCAGGCCATGAAGTAAGCCTCTTTCTAATTCCATTGTTCTAAGAGTTATTATATCCCATCTATAAGTCAGTCAGTTTACAACATGCTTCAATCATTCATTTTCAGCAAGACTAAATCAGCATCTATACAATGTTGATCTACAAGTGTTTTTTTTCCAGTGTTTTCCACTATGACACGATGTTTCACTTTTCCACGAACTCATGGATGCTCCAGATGTTTAGACAACAATCTCTGGATCACTGTGAAAGTAAAAAAGAAAAATCCTGATCATCTGGAGTTTTTGTACTGTACTTTAAAAGCAGATTTGAAGTATGCATTTTTAAAAATCAGAGGTAATCATAGTGAAGCAATATTGTCAGCAATTTAGCTGAAGTATGACACTCCATTATGACACCACTTTTTCCTAAATTTACCTGCTTTCATATTCTCCAGACGGCACTTTCATCTGGTGTAAGCAGACAAAATATTCAAAAGAGCACAGCTCATATAAACACAGTTTCAAGGATTTCTTTTCTAACAAAAGACCCACACCAATCCCTGCTGACCTTCACTCCTTCCAAGTTTCAAAACTGATTTTAAGATTTTCCTACTAATTCTGCATTGGCCTTATTGCTGCTGGAGATTTTCCAACAGGGCCTTATTAGTGGTTCTTATAGAGCTTTCCTTGTCACTCTGTATTTTTAAACCCCAGTATAAGGTCAAAGGTATACAACTGAGCTACTAGGAAGTTTGGAATCTGAAAAAAAAAAGTGATTTCTCTGATCAGTATGTGCATTTTAAGACACTTGGAGGGCAGAAATTTCTGCTGTGGTCTGAGTCTTTTCCCTTTGTGTTCCTTCACTATCCCTTCACTCTGTGCTTTGCTTTTCAGCCTCTTTCCCTGGGTCTGTTTGCTTTCCATAACCTGCCCTCTCTCTCTTATCTCCTCCAGCCTTTGGTGCCCATGCCTGACAGCAATAAGCTCATCTCATTCCCAAATCCGTCATCTCATGATGCAAACATAACCCCAACAGCACCAAGAAACAACTGCTTGAAGACAAAACAAAACAAAAATGTAATTTAGATTTTGATGCGGGAAAGTAAAAACATAAAAAAGTAAAAACATAAAAAAAGAAACATTTTGCAGGCATGAGGGATACAGGGCACATAAACTGTTGATAGGCATCATACTCTTGGCATATTAGCTTGTTACTTGAAGTAAAGAGCAAATGAATTAAAGATGAGAAAGGTTTTCTTCATGCACAGTGCATCTTTTGCCTTTCCTTTTCCCTCCAGGTTGAAGGACATTCTCCATTTACAACTCATCTGACGTGGTCTAACTCACTGCAGTGGTTTTAACTTCACAAATATTTAACTTATTTAACCCCCCTCACTTCAGCTTGCTCATCTGTTGACAATGACAAGCTAAAGAAATTGAGTGCATGCTGTGCACCAATCCAATATTTTACCGAGCAGTTTGGCAGACAGGAACAACATTTACATGATGAATTGGCAGACTGAAATATTCTAATAAATATCCCAAAGGCTGAATTTGAGAGATAATATATCACCTAGCTTTGAGTGTGGAGCCTGGACCACTTGGCATTTTTGTCATATAAAAGCAGGGAGGAATGCTGTGCTTCAGCGGTTATTCAGGACACTGACTATTAAGAGAAAGCAGGAGCAGGAGATGTCCTTTGGTTGCATAAAGAGGCCTGCAAGGTTCATCTTTGAACATTGTAATCTTTGCAAACAAACCTGGAGAGATAAAGCGGTCTGGTACAGATGGAGCAACAATTTCATTCATTCATTCATTTCATTTATTTATTCATTTTCAGGCACAACAAATACCTATATTGAACATAAAATACACAAAACAAAAAACAAAACTTGCCTGAAAAAGGAGTGGGACGAAGAAAACTTATTAAATCCCACCCCTATACTCACTCATCAACAAAAAAAAACAATAAACTTCCCGCAGCTACGCCCATCATTGCATACAGACCCATCAACAGCCCCGGGCAGATACAAGCATCTAAGCGGCAGCTCGCAACCAACAATTAGAGCCTTCATAACTGAATACAGAATATATAAATTATAAATTGCATTACCACAGGTAACAGGCAGTAATAACTACAAGTAACAGACACACATACATATACATACATATATATCTACACACACAAGTACATATATGTACATACATACACACACTTTATTTTTTATTTTTTATTTTGGAATCCATACCAGCAATGGTAAGAGGACAGACATTACAGAGCACACTAAAACCCATCATTGAGTATACTGTGACCAGACCAACTGTTTGTAGAGAAATTTAAATCTATGAATATTTTTGCATTGTTTCAATTGTAAACTCAGACTGTTCCAGATTTTCACACCACATACAGACACACAAAAGCCTTTACGGGTTGTTCGAGTTCTGGGTAATTTGAATTCTCCAAAGCCTCTCACATTATAAACCTTTTCTCGAATTTCAAATCTAGTTTGTAAATTTGCCGGTAAAAGTTTAGTAAAAGCTTTATACAAAATTATGGATGTATTGTAATTAACCAGATCCTGGAATTTAAGTAACTTTGCCTGAAGAAAGAATTTGTGAGTATGATCTAGATAACCAGCCTTGTGAATAATACACAGTGCTCGTTTCTGTACTGTGACTAATGGATTAGTTGTATTTTTATATGTATTTCCCCACACTTCCACACAATATGTAAGATATGGAAGAACCAGGGTACAGTACAGAGTACGAAGTGCATCTTTATCAAGGAATTGTTTCACTTTGTTCAAAACTGCGAGGCTTCTGGAAATTTTGGTTTTTATGTGTCTGACGTGGGGTTTCCATGAAATTTTGTTATCAATTATAACTCCCAAAAATTTGTTTTCACTCACATTATCAATTGGTACACCTTCAATGATAATTGGTAATTCTATATTATATTTTAAATTACCAAAAAACATTGCTTTAGTTTTATTTATATTTAATGATAATTTATTTATGTCCATCCATTTTTTTATTAATTTTAGCTCCCTGTTTACAGTCATTACAAGATCAGTATAATCATCGCTACTGAAAAATATGTTGGTGTCATCTGCGAACAGTATGAGTTTAAGTACTTGAGAAACATCAAAAATATCATTTATGTATACATTGAAAAGTTTTGGTCCCAACACTGACCCTTGGGGAACACCACATGTAATACCAAGTTTCTCTGAATGGTAATGCCCTATGCTAACATATTGTTCCCGACCTGTTAGGTAACTTTTTAACCAGTTACCAGCTTTCCCTCGAATACCATATCTTTCCAATTTATCCAGTAAAATTGAGTGATTGATTGTGTCGAAGGCCTTTTTGAGGTCAACAAAAATACCAACTGCATATTTATTTTTATCCAGTGTATCAGTAATTTCTTCTACTGCCTCAATTATCGCCATTGAAGTGGTTCTTTGCGTTCTGAAACCATACTGACCAACATTTATTATTTGATGTTTTTCAAGGAATTTTTCTAATCTTGAATTAAAAAGTTTTTCTAGAATTTTTGAGAATTGAGGCAGTAGAGAAATAGGCCTATAATTGGTAAAACTGTGTTTGTCATTACTTTTATATAGTGGTATTACTTTCGCAATTTTCATTTTTTTTGGAAAACAACCGGACTGAAATGATAAATTACAGATATATGTTAAGGGACTAGCAATATTCAGAATAACCTGTTTAACTACAGACATATTTATGTCATGATAATCCATTGAAGACTTACTTTTACATTTTAATGTGATATTTATTACTTCTTGCTCATTTGTAGCTGAGAGGAACAGTGAAAAGGGATTTGATTTTATATTACTGATATTTTCATTTTTATGACACGGGATGTCCGCTGCTAGTTCAGGGCCAACATTTATGAAGAATTTATTGAACCCATCGACAATATTACTCATGTTGTGATTTTCACCATTTGCATCAGTAAAATATTCAGGATATGATGTTCCAGAAGATCTTTGTTTAATTAAGTTGTTTAACACATCCCAAGTTCCTTTTATATTGTTTTTATTTTCATATAATCTTCTTCTATAATAAAGTTGTTTGCTCGTTCTTATAATATCAGTCAATTTATTTCTATATGCTTTATATCTTTGTTCCACTTCTTTTGTTTTTACTTTGATGAACTGTTTATACAGATTGTTTTTCTTTTTGCAAGCATTAATAATTCCTTTTGTGAGCCAAGGACTTTTTATCTTTTTTTTCTTTGTCATGTGTTCGTTTACAGGACAATGTTTATTGTACCACATAGTAAAAATATCTAGAAAATTATCATAAGCCTTGTCCACATCTGACTGTGCAACAATGGATTCATTACTCATCTTAGGCAGACATGGGGTCATCTCATGCATACAGGTATAGGTGCAGGAATCCGAGGATATTTGTTACATATTAAAATGTCCTCAGGGGGTAAGAAAAAAGCCTCCCAGCGTGTATCAGTGCAATGTGGTCACTTGAGTATTTTGTGTCCCTATTCTTACTGTTGATTGTGCTATTGTGTTTCACATGATTCTGCTGAATTTTCTTCCCACTCTTCCATTGTTCGAATACAATCACTCATTATGAGCAGATGTGGTTAGACTGCAAGTGCTGTTATGATTACAGTTTTCAGAGACGTGCCTTTTGCATGCTGGGAGTGTGTCTCCTGTTACCAAAAAGGCCACTATTTAAAGTGAAATTGCTTCCTGCTGAGTTCCTTCCTACTAGCAAACCCAGTTTGACACATTATTATCACAAATGACCAGATGAAATAATGGCCCAGTGATTTAGATTCTCTCCCAGCTTAAAATTTATTTGTGCTGTGAAATAAAAGTAAGTTTATTTATACAGCACATTTTAGGAAAGACAACAAAGTGTCTTAAATAAGACATAAAACATAAAATGTAATGAATCACACAGCAATGTAATTCATTAGAGTTTAAAAAGGACAATAAAGAGGAAAATATACAAATCAAAAATAATAACAAAATTTGTACATGCAAATATATACAGAATATTAAAAATAATAATTTCATTTTAAAAAATGCATGCACTAATGGAAATTCTGGAATCAATGAGAAGTGAAGTAGAACAATTTGGACTGAAGTCTGAAATTAACATTACTGATAATTAATTCATAGGCAGTTCAGTCCAAATCCTTGTGCTTATGTATCCATGCAAGCCACTGAATGACTTTCTGTGATTCCAAAATACTCCAAGAACAGTTTTTAAATCTTTGTATTACTGGAGGATATTTATGCACTCACAGTTATTAAAACTCAGAGCCCAACTGCAAATGCTTTCATCAGAAGATATCATAATGTAGATCAGTGTTTCATCAGCATATAGCATAGGAATAGTTTGTTGTTTTTAACAAGACGTAAAGAAATGTTAAAAACAAGATGGATGAGAAGAGACCTTAAGAGAAATCCACATGCCATTTTTTGAAGTATGCATTCGAAGAGCAGAAACAAAAAGCAGTCCCTATCCTTCAAATGAGATTGAAACAAGCTTAACACAGTGGCACAACATTCCCAGTTTTTCACTGTATCTAGTAACATAACATCATTCATGATAATATCATCACAACAGACATTTTGCCCTTTTGTGCTTGAGTGGATGGCATTTATATACCTTTTAAGAGCACTAATGGTTCTGTGGTGTGGTCGTGACTGAAAATATCAAAACAACCTTTAGGTGTTGTTGTGATGTGAATAATTAGAGTTTCAAAGTCACACGTAGACATTGTCTAGGTAGTACTAAGAAGTGGCTCTTAGTACTTAGTACTTAGAAGTGGCTCAACAATTGTGGTTTTCAAACCCTGTGGAGAAAATAAATGGATGTAGCAATGTTGAAAGTGTTGACAATTTCCAAAAGTTTTGATTCCAGGCAACATTTTTGAGTGAAAAAATAAGGCAGCAATCATTACAAATGGCAATTATGGTTTTTGTTTTATTAAGAAAAAACACTTAATGACAGTGGTGCCACCATCATTAAAATCTGTGTTCTTAGCTTTGAAACCAACTAAACAATTAGCCAAGCAAGGAAACCTACCTGGAAAACTGGTGTTTTCAGTCATTGTGCTTTGTGATTAAAACGTTGCTCTCTGATACAGAAGACCATTCACTCTATCACCACAGCATCCAATAGTAAAGCGTGTCCTGTGTCAACTGTGTACTTCATCCAAAGCTCTCTATATAGTTGTGTAAATTACACTCGCCCTGAGAATAAAATATACATTTTACTGTTGAAAATGTGGTGCCAAAATATCATTAAAATACAAAATGACTTTTAAGAACCCTCAAAAATGGCATTTCTATCTTGTCCCAACTTCTTGAGCTTCTTTGTGAGGTAAGAAAATAATCTTCTTAGCTCATAAGTGTTTAGTTTGAATTACTACTTGAATTATTACTTTGAGTGAAGATTTGAAAATAAACACTTAAATCCCTTCTCCTGTCACTCGTGAACAAGACCCCGAGATACTTAAACTCCTCCACTTGGGGCAGGGTCTCGTCCCTGACGAGTGGGAATTCTGCCCTTTTCTGGCTGAGGACCATGGCCTCAGATTTGGAGGTGCTGATTCTCATTCCCACCGCTTCACACTCGGCTGTGAACCATTCCAAGGCGAGCTGGAGGCCATCACCTGATGAAGCCAACAGAACCACATCATCTGCAAAAAGCAGAGATGAGATTTTGAGACCACCGAAGTGAAAGCCTTCCGCCACTTCGCTACAGCTAGAAATTCTGTCCATAAAAATTATGAACAGAATCGGTGACAAAGGGCAGCCCTGGCGGAGCCCATCACCTACACACATGTAGACTGGTTGGGCAAACTCCCATGCACCCTCGAGTGTCCTCGAGAGGAGAAAGAGCTTGTCCAGTGTTCCGCGACCAGGACGAAAACCACATTGTTCCTCCTGTATCTGAGGTTCGACTAACGGACGGACTCTCCTCTCCAGCACCCTGGCATAGACTTTTCCAGGGAGGCTGAGGAGTGTGATTCCCCTGTAGTTGGAACACACCCTCCAGTCTCCTTTCTTAAAGATGGGGACCACCACCCCGGTCTGCCAGTCCAGAGGTACTGCCCCTGATCTCCACGCAACATTGCAGAGACGTGTCAACCAAGACAACCCTACAGAATCCAGAGCCTTCAGGAACTTGGTGGCAGACCTCGTCCACCCCAGGGGCTCTGCCACCAAGGAGTTGTTTAACTGCCTCAGTGACCTCGCCCCCAGAGATTGGCGGGTCATCCCCTTCGCCCCCAGACTCTGCTTCTGCCACAGAAGATGTGCCAGTGGGATTGAGGAGATCCTCGAAGTATTCCTTCCACCGCCTGACAATTTTCTCAGTCCAAGTCAGCAGCACTCCACCCGCACTATACACAGTGCAGGTAGAACATCGCAGTCCTACCAGACTTAGTTAGCCTGTGGGACTCCGGAGGCAGCTGATAGGTACCGACAGGCCAAGCGGAATGCGGCGTGGGCGGTGGCGGAAGCAAAAACTTGGGTGTTGGGAGTTCAGAGAGGCCATGGAAAAAGACTTTCAGACTGCCTCAAAGAGATTCTGGCAAACCGTCAGGCGACTCAGGAGGGGAATAAATGAAGCTATGTTTTTACTGTTCCTCTTGTGTCGTGGTTTCTGGACCGGACCATAACACAGACAACAACGTTATTATAGAAATTGATGAGGCAGACCTTTGGTGAAGTTTCTCATCTCATTAATCTCATTAATCTCATCGGCTCAATCAGGAAAAAGCTGGTTTCTCTTTGCTAACTTTGTGACTGCATGTGCTATATGGAGGATTGAAACAACTGTTGGAGTAGTAACTAAGAGAGGAAGTCTATTAGTTATCAGAATCAGAATCAGAAACTTTATTGTCATTGTCATGAGAACAACGAAATTAAGAATGGTCCCCGATCATTGCATCATCCCTAGCAATATCAAAATATAAATAAAACAATAAAATTCAATAAATAAAATAGATAGAATACTTAAAATACTAATAAGATATAACAGTAAAACATTCACATACATTCCCACACACATGCTTCAGACCGTGCATAGATTAACACAAGAGTGGCGTGATGGACATTTTTTTGTAGTATTCAGATGTGTTATTGCAGTTGGATAACAGCTGTGTTTGAGTCTATTAGTCCTTGCTCTGATTGCCCTGTACCGTCTGCCTGAGGGCAACAGTTCGAACAGGGAGTGGCCAGGATGTGAGGTGTCTTTTATGATGTTTTGGGCCTTTTTAAAACAGTGGGCGTTGTGTAGAACTTCCAGTGTGGGGAGAGGGCAGCCAGTGATCTTTTGGGCGGTGTTAATGATCCCTTGGAGTGCTTTCCTCTGAGCCCCTGTGCAGCTAGTGTACCAGATGCATATGCAGTAAGTTAGAACACTCTCAATGGTGGCTCTGTAGAAGGACACCAGCAGTCTCTGTGTGATGTTATTCCTCCTGAGAATTCTCAGGAAGTACAGTCTCTGTTGGGCCTTTTTCAGCAGCTCGGAGGTGTTCACACTCCAGGAAAGGTTCTCCTCTATATTGACTCCCAGGAAGCGGAAGCTTGCCACCCTTTCTACACAGTCCCCATTTATGAATAGTGGTTGGATCTCTGCCTTTTTCCTTCTGAAGTCTATTATGAGTTCCACTAATTTGCAGTCACATTAAAAGAAAATAATAATTAGCACAGCTCAAATCTTTTTAAAACCATCTGATCCAAGTCAATGTCAAATACATTATATCATAAACCTGAAATATCCGAGTTATTTCAGTCCAGAGTGGCGCCCTAGAAGCAAGAGATATAGAGGCTGGAGGGTGTGTTATATTAGCACTAGAGGCTCTCAGTATGGTAGAAGCGCTGCTTGCTCTGTTTTTCTGAATATGTTATCGAGCAGGCACAGCTTGGCTGCTTTGTGAAGCAGTGGGTGTTTATGGTGGAATGTATATACTTTTTTGTGCTTGTGCGTGGAGGGCCATATGGAAAATAAGGAAGGGAGTTAAAGTGCCTCCATAATGTAACAACATGAGAAAGTGTTCTGTCTCCCACTCTTCATTCTCACTGCCAGCTTTCTTTCCTGCTTCGGTGGGCGGTATTCAGGTCTTCTTAGTGTCAGTAAACATGAAGACATATAAGCGTATGATCTACATGGCCGACGTTCATTTCTGTGTCGCAGAGCTGTGAGTTGCATGTTCCCAAAAATAAAAAAAAAACAACATTTTTTTTCATTCCTTCAAAGTGATTCTACTCAGTTTTCTGTCAGCAGACATTTGATTCAATTGGAACACTGGTGACATTACGTATTTTTGCAGGTAAATTGCTGCCCTGCAATTTCTGAATTCCTTTAGTAAATTTGCAGGTTCTTGCAAGACTCTAAATGTAAGAAGTTAATGTAAATGCATTGTTTTTCCCCACAAATTGTTGAATTTCTTTGAAACAGATAGCAACACAAGTCCCAATTTGACCTCAATCAACTGCAAACCGATAGCACACTATTTCCATCTTATTGCTATTGCTGTCTTGATGCTGAATGCAAAACTATAAGACTTTCATTATCACCTTTTCAATGACAAACATGCACAGGGAAGCTGGTGTAAATGGATGGTTAACCCAAACTCTAATCTTTAAAGAATAAATAATAAAGCTTAATTCTTTGTTTTCCCTTAACCCAAACACAGACAACAATTATCTGTTGTACACTTGAATGCTGACTGAGGAAACACTTGAATCTTATTCAGTGACTTTGCTTTCAGTCAGTGCATTGTTTAAACCATGTTATTAAATGATTCGTATGACATTAGGAACTCTTCGCAGCATTTCTTAAACGAATTAGTAAATCAAATTAAACAGATGTGCAGAATATCAACAGATTTTTCCGTTTTTCCATTTTAAACCCAGTATTCTAAATGACGGGTAAGTAGAAACAATTTCTAAGTGTTCTTGTCATCTATGTCTCTCCCTTTCTGTGTGACATTTAAAATGTGCCTTCATTACTTGTCCCTCTCACCAAAGTCTATGCCCATTAGTCAACACACAGCAGATTCCAGGCTCCACCATGAACAATTGTGAACATTAAGGAAAGAAAACTCTCAGCCACATTTAATGAATTAATCTGACGGGTTATAACAAAGTGAGTTTTCATGCGCAGACAGATTCTCCAGACTCATTTGCAGAGGTGAGCAGAGCCAAATTGAGGTCAAGAAAAGGTAGTGATGTTATCAGCCAATCCATCTCTTTTCAATGAGCTTTTTAATTAAAAGAAAGAAAAGTCCGTTAAAGGTATTCTACTCATCCTGAAGGCTTGCCTAAACAGGGAAGGACTTCCATTTTCACGAGAGGCAATCAACTGATTTATCTGCAGTATTACAGGTAGAATGATTTGCTTTATGAAAATAAAGTCAGTCTGGTATTTTATCAGTACTGAGGATTTTGACAGCCAGAGGGATTAATGTATTGCTACCTGATTCCTTTTTGGTGATTTTTTTTTTTAATGCTCTGTGTGACAGATGAATGTCAATTATTCAGCTTCTATTATAATGATTTTGTCAAATACTGTCTGTCCAAAGTTTCAAGTTGCTATCATACTTTTACTTTAAAAAAAAAGTGTTTTAAGAGCAAGGATTAATGAATCATGGATGCTGACAGACTTTTTTGCCATCATTTTTTTTTTTAAATATTCTAATGCTAGATCGCCGTTTAGCAGTTTTACCTTTGGTGAAATGCAACATTTCAAACACTAGATCAGCATGAATTGTAAAAATGTGTGCATGTGCATACAAACAACAAGTGAAATCACCTTTTTAGACAAAAAATGCTGGTTTGGATTAGAAATTACTAACGTACTTACTTTTTCATCTTTGTTAATCATTTTGTCCAACAAGGTTAATGTGTTTTCATTTCTGTTTGGTGGTCTGTCTGTCTGTCTGTCTGAAGGATGCCAGAGCTAAAGAATAATTCCTTACATTTTGGTAAAAGGAATTTTTATTTCACCCCATCAAGAGAAACTTGTGTTGCAAAATTGTTTCCTGACTGAACTTTATTTTTGTTTTCAGCACCTTGATGTCAGGGCGCTGGATGTTAGCGCCTAGAATCACCAGAATAAAACGTATCCAGCAACCAACCCACAGAATAAAATACTGGGAAAACTATACAATCTTGGGTTTGCTGTGGAGACCAGACATTGAGTCCCTGGCCTGACTCAGTGCTGGTGGTTCCCAGAGAAAGAAGAGGCCATAGACACTGTCCAAGAAGAATAAATGCAGCAAGAGGTTCTAGGCTAAAAATAAACTCTAAACCCATTGGCTCTCCCCTTCCTCCACTTCTTGCATATTCATTGGCTAGTAACCAATGCATTCAATAAGGAGAGATCAAATGGAGTAATTTGTACATGAGTTACTGAGACAGAGAAATTAATGTATTTGGTGATTAGACTCCGATGACCCATCATGGAACAGAACAGAATCCCAGCAGTAATAGGATTTAGGACAGGATCCCACCAAATCTAGATGCTGGTGGTGGTGTAGACTGAGGCTTGGATGGGGCTCTGACTGAGGTGTCTGTGAGGTGGAGATGGGAAGGAGGTGAGTCTAAAAGGGAGAATGACGGAGAACAAATTAAGCAAAGTAGAGGCTCATTGGCCTAAAGATGGGGAGCACAAAAATTATTGGACTAATGACTGGAGTATTGATGACAGTACTGGCTGACAACACAGGAAAGAGGTAGTAATGTAAAGAACAGAAAAGCAGCCAAACACCGAGGAAAACAGCCAGATAACTGATTACACATAAGCTTTATTCCTATTTCAATCACTGACCTCCTGTCCATCAACATGGTTGACAAGAAGGCAGAATCACAGAATGTTTGAAAGTAGGAGGAGTACTTTTTATTCTCATGTTCTCGCTATAAAATCTAAGGGTAGAAAATTATAATGCTTAAGGGTTCTGGCTTTCTGGTTAGAATGCTAATCTCAGTAAAGATCTCTACAACACAATGCACAGATACTTTTGACAAGTAGTCATTACTCTTGATTATTATTCACATTCTGTTGAGTCTGCATGTTTTAAACATTTTTAAACTAACAGTCTTACATGATGATCTAATGATATCATTATGGTATCATTAGCCTTGGCAGAATCACTGTTGTGTATAATAGCTTCATAACTTTGCATAAAGTGAAGAAACAAACAATTAGATATCTTCTAAAAAATGCCAGAGGACCAAAGTTTTTTTTAAATGTCTGCACACAACTATGGCAAGTGCCTACAGATGAGCAAACCTCAGTCCCAGAAGCAATAATGAAACGAAATCATCATTTAATATTGCCATTAGAAAAAAAAAAGATTATACAGCTTCTCTTCTTACAGCAAGCTTTAGTATGCTCACTAAGATATATAATATACATTTTAACAGTCTACACCAAAGCAAATGGTTCTTGTTATTTAAAAAAGTAAATATCCTATTTTTTTTAAAATGCCATCCTTCAGTTAAATTTATAATGCTGATGTGTGTCTGATGATAACCTCTGCCAAATAATCTTAACCTGCAGTTTAATTGTGGTGTAACATGTTAATCTGTGTCTGTTCTATGTGGCAACTTAAGATGCCAAGAAGCAATTATTTAAATGTGAACAAAGCTGAATGAATGCTATTATAGAATAAGGTTTCTGTGTTTAACTGACCTCTGCAAGTTCAAATCACTGCAGTGTGTAGTCTAAGCTAACTGTTGCATAATAAATTTTATGAGCACTTAAGCAAGATAGACACAGGTCACATTCTCTACATAAAAGACTCCCACAACTCCAGCAGCAACCTTTCTGTGGTTCTTGTTCAATAAGATAGGACACACTAGGTGCTGAATAAGGTGTCAATTTAATGTTGTCGCTGCTGATGTTGTCAAGAATCACCAATATCACAGAAGCATTCAAGTCTTTGACTTTGAAAATGTCACCAAGGGCAGACACACAATTTAGAAAGCTTGTCAACAACTAAAGAGTAATTTTAACCTTGAGCAGTGAGGAGATCAACCAGCATACAAAATCAAGTTCTAGTTTTTCAGACATGTTGAAGGAAAAGCTCTTTTTCCAGTTCAAGAAAAGAAGTCCTACTCTCACACAAAGTACTGGATTTTTTCTTATAATCAAACATCATTATAGTTTAGGTTGAGGCAAGGACTGTAGGTCACTCCAAGGCAATGAAATGCTACTTATTTTGGTGTTTAGAGAATATATATTTCAAATACATATTCGAGGTTTTTAAATGCTTATTTCATAAACAAACACAGTTTGTACATCTGATGTAGATGAGAAAAGTGGAATACCAATTATAATGCAAACAGGACCTTTGTTTCGTAATATGTTCTCTGCAAGTTAACTTTCTGACTTAAATATTACCTCAAAAGTTAATCCTCTTGGTTTGTTGTGTAAAGTAAAAAGTATAAGAAAGGAACGATGCAGTACTTTGTTAAAGGTCAGGTGAAGACAGGAAATGTTAAATATCTACACCTGTGTCTCATTCACTCAGCTGCTCCCATTATTAACCCACTGTGTATGAATAATCCTGCCTTGTCCTCAGTCTCTTCACAGTGTCTATTGTGTTTTCCTTGTGCACTTGAGTTTCTGATAGCTCATTTGTTTTCTTGTCTTCTGCATCAGCCCAATAAAACAGCTTACCTTTTGTTTGAAGTCTGCCTTCATGTGTTTGAGTACTAATCCTGCAAACCCTGAAAGAAACACTACAATTTCCTGCATTACATCTGGGTTCATACGTAATATTTAACCAGCAATTACATAACCATGCAGATTTTAATTGAAGAAAAGCTGCATTAAATTAATAATAATAATAATAAATTTTATTTGAAAATAGCGCCTTTCAAAGCACCCAAGGACACTGTACAACAAATAGAAACACAAAAACTGGAAATATACACAATAATAAGAATAACAGATAAAAGTAAAGAGCATACAGAGGTTTAAACATAAGCAATTTTAAACAGGTGAGTTTTGAGGGTGGACTTAAAAAGAGGGAATGAACTAATATTTCTGAGGTCAGGGGGTAAGGAAGTCGAGGGGCAGAGCAACTAGAAGCCCTGCCCCCTAAATTAGAACAAAAGGTTTAGGAAAACCCCACAAAGGGAAAAAGACAACACTGTATGCGAAACAGTAAGTAGAAAATGAGGAATTGGTCATTTCAGGCTATGAGCTCACAATCTTTCAAGCTTCCAAAATATAGCTCAAGTAAAAGTAACACTGTTGCCTTTTATCTTCTTACCAAATAAAACTAAGTGTAACTGTCAGTCTCCTTCTGTGTCTAGCTTTATTTGTGCCTTTCAGCACAGTGACAGTCCTCAGAACCATAAAGTACTTGCCTTCCACAACATAATAATGAGGTGGCTACGTTTTGTCCACTGGCATGTTTTTTGGCAGGCACATATCCTGTCTCTCCTCACCATCTGCTGTCATGAGAGGCATTATGCGAGGGTGGACCTTTCACAGAGTGGCACGGAGATGAGAAAGGATACTGTATCTGACAGGGAGGGGAAACGATGCACCGCCACCTCTTCATGCGGCACATCTTATTAACCTATCCACCCTGTCGACAACGGGATCATAATTAATCTTCATTGAGTCACTGGGCTGTCTGGCTGACAGGCTAAATGATTGGGGTGGAAGAGGGCGTGGATAACAGTGTCCTCCAAGGTGGCATCAGAGTGGGATTCAATGGCATTAAATAGGAGGTTGAGGAAACACAGCAAGTGGTGGTTTATGGCAACTGTTGACTCTCAAAAGAAGTGCAGAGCAAAAGAACAACAATGGTTTAAGTCCCATGGTTATTACATAAGTATGAAAGTATTAAGCAAGCTGCAATGGCAGTCAGTAGATCAACCGTATGGTGCTGCAATTCAGTTTAATGTAATGCAAGTTTAATTTGCCTCCAGTGGCTTACCATTGCTTCAGTATGGCAACCCACTCATTTATTATAATTTATACCAACCCCAGATTCCTCAGACAAAAGATACAGGGATTTGTTTACATCCTGGCAGTAGCTGGAGGGTGATCAATTCACCAAATCGATTGTAACTCCTTTTGAGCTCATCAGTTTATTGCATTGCAAAACAGCCTGGAGAAAAACAATTTATTCCACCAGTAATAGCAGGCATGCATGCGTATAATGTGATTTCTGCTCAACTCATATCCACTGATGCTTTCAGACTGTTTTTGAAGGTTCGACGGGCCTTCAAAAAGAGATGCTGAATAAAAGATTTGAAATATAATCGCTTTTGGAAAGTTATCTGCTAGAGTAAACGTCTAGGAAGGGAAAAATCAGCAATACGTGGGCTATAAAGGCCACCTTCACACATTGTTCTGTGTCACAAATTTCAGTGATCGTACAAAGAAGACTGTATCTAAAAGATGAACCTAGCCACCACTCACTGGTTCTTACTCTGATGATGTGGTTTAAAAGTAAGTTCACCGAGTTTGGTTAGTAAGCAGCTTCCATAAGGAGCAAAAAGTAATAGTAATCTATTTAAATACTGCAAGCACAAAGCATTTAAGAACTAACTGAAGCACAGAGAACTTGGATGTTCTGTAAGACATAGAAAGCCATCGTAGCCTATTTGTAAGATATTTATTTTACGGTGATCTAAAGGCACTAACATCACAAATACAGTTGACAGATGAAAAGTATTAACTGGGATTAGGACTAGCAAACAGCTAGCAGCTAGAAGAGCCCACATCTACATACTTGTTCAATCATATCAAAATTTAAGTGTTAACTAAATCCAAATTCACAAATTATGTAGAGACCAAAACCATATTTTTGCCACTCTGGAAACTTGAGTTTTGGGCATTTATGTTTCAACCCAAGAGTGATTGTAAAGGGGGCTGTCACACAAGGTCCTCTAACCAATTACATTACCATTATCAGGTGACTTGAAAAATGTGACTTTCTGCCACTTGTTATGTGCAGTCATGTCATGGCTAACCATGTGACTATACAGAGTCACGTGAATGAGGGTTCAGCCACTTAGTCTAAGTCCCTCTGTAAACCAGCAGTCACTTGGTAAATATGGGAATTTTTGGTGAAAAATCTTCTTGCCATTTCTTTTGGTGCTTTAAGATTACCACATGCAGCCACAGGGTGCATGGGTTTATGTGCAAACATGCATCATTAGCCAAGGAGTAATACATTTTAGAAACTGCTTGGCTTCAAAGTAAAAACTGCACTTTTTGTAACCTGTGGGCTGCAGTGCTAAGGCACAACTTTTAATTAAGAATACATTATTTTAATTGTAGTGCTATATATTATGCTTAAGATGATATCTATAGTAGATATCCCTTTGCTCCATAACAGCATGATAAATGATTCCAGCCCAGGTTGACCCTGAATAAGTGTCAACAATTTGATGGATATCAAAGGTTTAAAGAAACACTTGATTAAAAAAACCTTATGACAACACTGTGCTCTTCTTTTTGCACAAAATCAGTGTAAAGCTTGCTCAGAGATAAAATAATCACATTTGCTTGTACCAATTTCTAGACTCAATATAGTGTGTGCATTACTAACTAGTTCTGCAGGCCTTAATATGCTTAAAAGAGGACTTTGCACAAGAAAGATAAAAAAAATCAACACTCATTTCAAGAAGCGGAAAATGATATGATATTGACTGGATATGCACGTCTCGTTAAATCTAAAGAAAAACTGTTGTTTGCTCCCAGGTTTCCCCAGACCTTTTTATTACGTTTCCTGTCTTCACCTGACCTGTAAAACAGCCCTATTAAAATGCATTCTGCATTCCTAAAATGTCATTGGATGACTCTATAGCTTTCTAATAAATTGGCAGTAAGTTGGCGTCAAGTAAGACCCACAACACAAAGAGCATGTCACTTCTTTTTTTTTTTTTTTTTTTTTTTTAAAAAGACTGTCTGTCTTTGTTTAGCAATTATGTGGACAAATGTTTGCAGGTAATATTAATGACATTAAGATACAATCTTTAGTGATAAGAGGTTGTTTCCATACTGTGAACACCTGCATATTTGTAATCATTTTCACAGGTTGAGCTGCGTAGTCAGCCAAGTCGCATTAAGCTCAATAACCTTGTCAATTTATCCAGTGAATGGAAGATATGGCTCATTGGATCTGTAATACCGTCAGGCATCAATTGGCTGATAAGTGATTTTGTGGCAAAACACAACCATGACCATGGCACAGCCTGTCTACCCATCTTCTCAAACTATTTTCTTTAATTTATATTCACATAATTTTTTTTGTTGTTGAAGTAATACTACATCATTGATAGTATTATTTAATTTTCTCAATGAAAACAAAAGTTATAGAAGTCTTGATTCATATGCTACAGCAAGCTAAATACTAAATCCTCTGGTAAATCAGCTGCTTTACCAGTTTTTCTGTTTTAGCACAAAACATTAGCTCGGCTCTCTTACACTTGTCTACCGAGAAAACAGTGTGTACCTGCAGGTTCACTTTTACATTTGAAACTCCAGCTACACCTTGACCCAAAGATTTGTGGAGCCATAATTACCACCATGTTTTATACCTAAAACAGTGAAGTTTAAGTTTACTTCCATGTCTTACCAACCTCATACACAGTAAAGCTTTGATGAAATTTAATAGGGCGCCAAAGATCAGAGTCACCAAATTAGTATCTGACCAAATGTGAAATGTGGTCACGATCTCTGCCTCTTTTCCTCAGTTACTTATATAATGTGTTGTAGAACATGGTCAAGTTTTTCTTTTGAATTTGGAAGATTAAATGTTATAACACCAGTGTATGAATTCTTTCATCGCTACAGACACGTTTTTGAGGTCACTTGAACACAAATGAAAACAGTTCTGCTTTTTGTCCATGTGAGTATTTGTGCTGAATTAGAAGAAATTCTCCTAAGATAAGATATATATCTTTTTTTTTTCCTTTTCTGCATTTGTAGGCATGTCTTAATGGCTGAGGATACTCAAAAAAGGGAGCAATAAAAGAGTGAAACAGGAAAAGTCTAGACACAAACCCTGAGTGGGCTTTGTAACTTAACCTCCAGAATGGCATTAACCTGGTTTGGTGAACCCCTGAACCCCAGGCATTTTATCTCTGTTTAAGGTCTGAAATAAGAAACAGGGATGTAAACACTTTTGCTTAGGTGTCTTTTACATCAACAAAAACATCTGCTTCAAATAAACTACATATACCCTCCAAAACATGTTTGGGGAAAAAACATGTGCTACAACAATACTGATTTTTCTGCTGTGATTGGAAAATGACTATTTGCATGATGCACATCATGAACCCGCAAACACCGTTATTTAGTTGTTCAGCCAATGACCACTGCTGCTGTTTTCTGATGTTACAAAATCTAATTTGTTTTTTTCAGTTTCCTAATGTGAGCAATCTTTCTCTGAGTCACCTCAAAGGATTCTCAGTCAACACTGGTACTTTTCCTGTGTTTATTCCTTGATTCAGAGCTCCCCAATTATTATTCCCCAAATGTTAACAGACTGGAGGAGCTAGTGGAACCACTTCCCTTTTTGCCAAGGCCATTTACATGTTTATCTTGCATAAACTATTTTTTCCCATGTGCTGCAAATCATGTAATGGCTGTTGGCTCTATTTTTTTTCTTTTTTTTTTTTTTTTACTATTTCCATCATTTCCACAGTGATTAGCCTTGATAATTTACTGATTTCATAAAATAAAATAATGGGATAAATGCAAAATTCAGAGACAACTGCAAAAGAAACAGTAATAAATTGTGCCAGAATCATTTCAATAATGCCCATATATTGGACTTTCTGGAAGTGGAATTGATACTAAGTGAATTAATGTGATGAAAGTAAATTAAGAGAGTGAGAAATGATTATTATCTATAAACTGGAAGGTTGTAATAAATGTGCTGCATCTCCATAATTAAACCACTTACTTTATATTACATTTTAGCTATTCATAAGTGATGGGTTGGTTCTCATACACTGACATTATATGGAAAAATCATGTGATCTTCATCACCAGCAAGAGTTTGAGCATCTGTAGAGTCACTGTTTTGTTTATGTATATGACTGCAGTACAGGTTTGTTTCTGTCTCAGTGCTGTCAACAACAGCAGGCAGCAGTTATCAGGCTTGCAATAAATATATACATTAGCTTGGTAGTTACAGTCAACATAAATAATATTCATTATGTGAACACAAACACAGCACCAAATGAAAACTAGCATGCATGCATACTTTTCTCATTTCAAGAATTTAATTTCTGTTTCAGGATCCACACAGCCCAATACCTACAATTGTACCCAGCAGCAGTGACGGCAAGCCCTTGAGTGATTCAACTGAGGTCAGTGTCCAGATGGATGGACAAAAAATGATTCTGGAGAGTGGGGAAATGGACATTTTATTTGGCGATGGGTATTGTCTTCTCCCTGTACCATGTCTACAATGTTGCCTATCCAAGTGAACTAAAAAAGACATTTTGCTTTTTGGAGGCATTTGTTCTCAACTTGGGAACTCTGACTACACCTGTACCAGTAGCTGTGCAAAGAGTGGCAAATGCATTAAATATCTCCTAGATTGCCAGCATAGTGCAGGTGAGAGACTGAAATTGTCCCAATGTGGACTAACAAAGGACCATGAGTCCCACATTAAACTTAACTTACATAACTTAAGGCTGCAGTTCGTTGATAATTTAAATAAAAAGATTGTTCTTGAAATAGTTTTACTGAAAATGCAAACATGCTGATGAAAATGTGTTGTTTAATTGTCTGTTATGAAAGTATTGCTATTTCTAATGTAATAATTGTTGTTTTATCTATAGTATAATATTTATATGTATTTATAGTATAGTAAAGATATTTAATTATTACTGTTTAAATGACTTACATGCTATTATTAGTAGTGGTGTTGTGCTTTTGTCTTTTTCTGTAATACAAAGTGCCAATAAACCATTAAT
This sequence comes from Aulonocara sp. 'chitande type north' Nkhata Bay, assembly GCF_057382095.1. Lineage (NCBI taxonomy): Eukaryota > Metazoa > Chordata > Actinopteri > Cichliformes > Cichlidae > Aulonocara > Aulonocara sp. 'chitande type north' Nkhata Bay. The sequence continues at coordinate 33,829,368 of NC_141359.1, forward strand.
ATATGCCTATGTGCTTGTATTTATTTTACCCTACTCTAGTTAATTCAATTTAAGATGCATTTTATTTTAAAAGATTTAAAATGGTTCTTTAAAGAACCACTCAAAAAAGCACCATTTTAAAAAAAGGTTCTTTGAAAAACCTTTAAAGGTGCCCCAAAGAACCATTTCTTGATGGTTCTTTGGGGCACCTTTAAAGGTTCTTCACTGAAAGAAATGGTTCTTCAAAGAACCATTGTTTGAAAGGTTCTTTGTGGCACCAAAAAAGGTTCTTCTATGGCATCAGTCTAAAGAACCACGTTTGGTTCCAGTTGGCACCTTTAATTTTCTGAGTGTGGCTGCACATCTGCAGTCAGTCTTGTATGTATACTGTATAATATGATTGCTTTTAACCTGGCTTAATGAAATCTGGCTTTTATCTTCTGCAGAGAATCTTTCTAGAGCCTATGTGGTCAGTGCTGTTGCCAGCATTTATGGCTGTCCTGATGTTTACTATGTGATGCTAGACACCAAAGAAACAAATACAATTGTAGGATTATTCGCTGTGGTCTTGTTTTTCCCCCCAAAAGCACATTCCCTCATGTCCATTCCTTCCAGGATTTTGTGGACATTTGTGAGTCCTTATATTAATACTATGATTATTATTCCTGATATGAACTGAATTGATAACAATGTTATTTTCTCACTGACAAATTCCAAAACTGCTGCGAAAAGCCCCTCACTCTGGGCCACATTGCCCCCAACAACATAGCTTCTGACATTACTCAGATTATGCAATGGTATTAACCTCCACACTGATAAGTTTGCAGTTCATAGAAAAATTGCATTTGCATTGTAAAACACTCAGAAAACAAAACTATTGTCAAACTTCTAGCACTATATGCTAGAAGATGATACAAATATTTGTGATAGCATTAACCGGGACTTCCTCAGCTCCTTGCAGTCAGGATTTCAGATAAAGTTTGGCTGTGATGATGAATGAATATGATGTGACAAAACTCTTTGAGCGAGCGACAGAGGGATTATGTCATTCACCGTGATCATTGATTCAGACCTGTTCCTGATGGTGGGCAGAATAGCTGGACAGAGATCAGTGCTGCTGTTGTAAATTTGAGACACCAAATTATAGCATATAGAAGAATTTCTTATTAAAAGGTTAGCAAATTCATTAGCATTTTTTTTGGCTGTCTAACAGATATCAAGCTGTGTGTGGAGCTGATGAAATGGTAATGTGATTCAATGCGCAAAATCACAGACATACTGAAGTCTTTAAAATGCAAAGCTTCTCTGTGTACAACTCTTAAATTATGGACAGTTGAGCAAAAATCGCCAACCATATGATGTTGAAGTCATCTAACCACCCATGGAGAAATAATCCCAAACTAAGTCATAAAGTGGCACGTAACAGCATGAAATCACATGCCTGGAGGGAAAACTTCTATTACTTTGGACTTGTGTTTTAATTAATAGTTGATGATTAACTATGGTAATCTTTTAATACTCACTGCTGTGTGTGCCATGTAAGTCTTGCTTTTCAGCTGCTTCCAAGTTGGTCAACACCTATATTTGCAAGTGAACAGCTACAGAAGTTGTGCCAGCTCTTAAAATATTTAGTTAAAAGTTTTTTATTAGCTGCACATTGAATTAAATGGAAAGAAGACCTACTGTATGAGGGGAATTTGGAGAGAAATTCTCTCTGTAGATAATAATGAAATATGACTAAACTGAAAATTACTCTGCAAAACGCTCTGAAATTTGTATGACTTTTTCTGCCCTTATATTGCAGCTCACCTCACCAACTGTAGCATAAATCTTAAAGAATATAATCTCCTCCATCTGTCCATTAGAATGGCATGCTTAGGTGTTTATGCAGAAACATTCCAAAATGTTCGTGACTCACACTGAAACTAATTCATTCAAATATCCTGTCAATTTGTAGTAGACAAAAAGAGCCTAAGTTACATATGTCTAGAGACCAGTCAGTCTCTAGGAAAAATTGTGCATTCTCCAAACAGTTGGTGAGTAGTTGGTAAAAATCAGTGGTCACAAAGAGGGTATTGCACACACAAAACAACATGATTGCTTTTGTTTATTAGCAAACCACGAACATGTTGTGAAATGTGTCGCAAGTTGGAACCAAAGACTGGTTCAACACAAATCCAAAGAGTGTCCATTTCACAATCTTCACAGTTTCAGAACCGCTTAGCGAGTATTTGGGGAGTTTTCGCAGACAAGTTGGCATCCTCCATTCAAACTGCAGACAACCTGTAATTTGCTATAGACCAAAGAAACTGATATTATATAAGCAAGTAACTTCCTGCAACGACTCACCAACCAATCAGGATATACACATTTTTCCCAATTGGTCTTCAGGCCTGCTGTAGCATCATCTCACAGTTACAGGGCATTCACCAACCAGTCTCTAGCAACTGGGGGCCAAACTGTACATTAAACATTCATGGTGAGTTTAGGTGGTAAATTATAGTAATGAGGACAATGTCAGAAGTAAATGCTTTCAAACTTTTATTAATGGGAATTTACATTTTTAATTGTAATACTGTGCCAAAAAAAGGGAAAAAGTTAAAAGGGAAAATATGTGTACTCCCTCCTTTGTTAGATTTTCTGTGCAATAAGATTTATTTTAAGAGGACTGATATCTGTTCTTTGTACTGAACAGTCTCTGAGAAAAGTAATTATATAGCAAACACAAGCCTAAACTTCAGAAGGATTCATGATCAACTCAGAATTTTGCCAGTGGCCATGCAGAATTCATTATCATCATCTCTGTGCTTTCTGAAAATAGTGTCTCATGTTTTCCATCTACAAGTAAAAATTAACTGACTGCTGAGCAAATGCTCCACAAAGACTATGTCTTTGTTTTGCATCAGCATTTTAAATGGGCTGAATTAGTTCGGGACAGCATCTTACACAATGTATACCATGATTTGCAAAACGCGCTGTGCTAGATTATGTAAATGGGGGGGATCATTTAACTATATAGTGCAGTGTGATCACAGAACTGCTCTCTGAGAAATAAACTTTCTTCACTGATGACACAGGAAGCTGTTAAAACCTTCTGGAGGCTTAGTGACAAGGCTATAAAACTCCAGAGAATATTGGACATGGTTGTAGTAACAGCCTCACAGACTATTTTCGATGCCTTAATAGCAGGAACAATCTAGTTACGTTCCCGAGCCAAATACTTTGCTGTGTAAATCTGGTAAAATAGTGTAGGAGCAATTTACCAGGTGTTTAGGAGTGAATTACATTTCATGCCTTGATTTATCTCCAGGGATAGCGCTTAAGTCTATCCAGGACTGCGTGATACAATTAAGCATGCAGGAGGTAGTGTTTGGAGCACAGATTAGTATTGAAACCTTCTTGTTATTCTTCAGAGACATTATTATACAGCATTCATTAAGAGAGGGTCTAGTACAGGCAGACAGCCTCAGAGAAGCTCTTCGTCAACCTATCCACAGGAAAAAAGAACGTTTTTTTCTTTTGTTTACCCATATTAGGGTCAAACAACTTGTGTGATTTTTTCCAACCTCCACCATCAATCAACCAAGCACTTGCTTAAAAGAAGAAAAAAAAAAGAAATAGCTTATTGGCATTTTTTTTTTTTTGTAAATATGAACTGTCAATCAAAGAGACAAAAAAAAGAAAAAAGAAAACTCAGAATAAACAGTTTTGGCCATTAAATATTAAGATCTTATCATCTTCTCTTGCACAGATCTATTGTTTCCATGTGGATGCTATTTTTAGATTACTGTAGAGAAGTTTTGTTATGTCCTCTTTACTGGGGAGCATGTTGGATCTGGATTGACATGCAGATCAAAGGTCAAGTTCAGTGCAACATTCAATAGCATAGCCCCAAATCAGTGTCAAACAAGTAGTTACCCGGGAGCTTTCAGACCTGCTACAGAACTTTTCAAGCCTCCTGTGGAACAGTAACAAGTCATAGCAGTGTTTCTTGATTTCTTGATTTATGGAGTCAGTCCAGGTATATAAGCAACCATCAAAGAATATTCCAGCAGTAGCAGGGTGGGATTCTGCTCAGCTGCAGGAGAGATGGAGTAGTGTTATTCAGGGAGCAGTGACAGGGAGTGCTTTTTGTCACAGGTGATGCATACTGACTAATCAACCTCTTCCTTTTAAAAGCAGTAGCACGCTGAGACCTTGAGTCTTATATATGGACTGCAGGAGAAAAATGGCCATGGTTGGCTGAATAGATCGCTCAGTAAAATCTCTCGTTACAGTTTGTTTGGGCATGGATGTGCCAAGATGGTATAGCACAAAACCTTTATGCTCTTTTTAGTGTATGAAATTATACAATTGCATTTTTAAAATATCGCCTAGATTTGGGTTTGTGCTGTGGAGAGTTTTTAGGTAGTGGAATTACTGCTATAATTACTTGTACATAATTTTCAGTCAAGAGAACACACCATCTGTTACTGATTCACCAGTGGATGATCTCACTTCTTTTTTTATTTCTGTTCAGTTTAGTGTGTGCTAACCAGCTAGCCCTGATCCTTCTAGTCTCCTTTTTGCAGGCTGTCTGCAGTACTCGACTTTATTCGGCTGCCTCTCCACAGGACATCTCATCCCAGGATTTGAATTCCAACTCTACCACTGTGAACTCCAGCTGGTTACATTAGTCCTTGTACTCATCTGGAGATCCACTGACAGCTGGAGGGCCACTCCAATCAGAACAGGTGGAGAGCTGAGTCATGTGCACCTTCATCAAGCTCACTGAGGTTGCAGAGCAAGACACAATAAATACCAACGTCAACTGCAGTCCAAGATGATAGAGCTGGCACTGAAGTGGTATCCAAATAGGTATTAGTCCTTTATTGGCACATAGGACTTTGTAATTACAGTATTTAAATTGTATCACAGTGCAGTGCTATTTAATAATTTTATAAAGCATGCATGATGACTTTTGGCCTGAAAACACTACCCTATAATGGTACCGAAAAAATAGAGGACCCCAACAATCAGAGCAAGCGCTCTGGCGGCAATGCGAAAAAAAAAAATCCCTTTTATCGGGACGAAACCCCTGGCAGAGCCAGGCTCAGGAGTGCCGCCATCTGCTGTGACTGGCTGGGGGTGAGGGGAGGAAGACGGGACAAGACACACCGTGGAAGAGAGCCAGAGATTAATAATAACTAATGATTAAATGCAGAGTGATGTATAAACACATAATGAGTGAAAAAAAAAAGGTGAGTGAAGACAAAAAACTCAAGCATTTTAGTATTAATTAGTATAAATATTTACTATTTAGAAATAAAGTCATTTTGAAGGCAATGCTAAACATATAAACTAAGTTCAAGCTAAGAAGATAACCAAAATACTAAATTCTCCAACCAATAAATGTACAAGCTGTTCTATATCAGCTGACCTCGAGTGGTTTCCATTGCTGTCAGAGGAGCACCTGTGGCATCAGACTAATGTATCACAGACCTGCACGAACAGATGGGCTCCACAACATCGTTAGTACTCAGAGTCCACGGGGGCGTCTGTGGTATCACTTTCTGATTCAGCTCATATCATGAATATTCATGATTCTTTCAGGCACTGTGATGAGAGCGAAGGCCAAAGTTCCACTGAGCATATGTGGCTGGATAAGGAAGAAATTATCATTCTCGCCCTCATTTATTACTGAATATTTTTGGGCACATGATTGGGAGGGTAGCACATGGTCATTTGCAAGGTGACCATCCCACGTGAAAATGTGGATGATAAAATGTCTCTGTATAAATCTCTCATTCTCACTCATCTTTCACTGTCTGTCGACACAGCTGGTGGGACCAGCAGCTAATGTTGAACTTATAAACCAAAGAGAATGGGACATGAAGGTGATGGACTCCTCTATTAACCAACTTGTCACTCGTCGTCTCTTGACCCATCCTCGCAGACAGAGAGGAACATGCCTTCCACTACTTTAGAAGTCTGCACCTTCCTTATTTTGTTTGCTGTCGCACATTTTAATCTGCTCCGCTGATTGCTTTTTCGCCTGCTTTGGCTGACAGCCCTACAGAGCCTAATCACAGAGGCCAGAGTTTTATGTCACCGCTGCCCAAACACAATCAACTGGACAGATTATGCTAATGTGCTCACATCCGAAGACCAGTGTAAGCCTCAGTACTCACATAGTACTACAATCCCAGTCAAACGCATGTAGCAGACAATTCATTTTCACCTAGGATTGGCTGTCTTTACAACATTTAACTTCCACCAACAAACCGCTTGGGGGATAGAGACAGGATTCGGCTGTATTTTAAGTACATTCTACAAGCGTAGATTCAGGAACTAGATGCAAACTTCCAAATCAAAATTCACACATGTTACATATGAAACAATTCCCAATGTCTGTGAAATGCACAGTGTGAGTGATTAAGTAAATATATACAGTTTGCACAAGTTTGAACATTAAAATAGTGCTTTGTGATTGTCCCAGTAACTGAAGATGTGCTTTACAACAAACTTGAATAGTGACCGTTCTTTTTTTCCTTCGCTGTCTTTGTCTCACAAGAATGAAGATGTTACTTTTGAGCATTTTTGCATTCGTTATAATTAGGGATGGGTATCAAAAACTGGTTCTTGTTGAGAACCGGTTCCCACTGTTTCAATTCCTTGGAATTGTTTGCCATTTTTGCAAACGATTCCCTTATCGATTCCAGTCGCCCCAAATGATGTCACCACATTGCGGAGCGTCATTTACCTGGCAGGAAACATGGAGGTTCAAATGCTCAAAAGTTTGACAACTGGGCAACTTGCAATACTTGCAAAGTGGATATTTCATTTAAGGGAGGAAACACCACGAATATGCAAAAGCATTTGCTCACAAAACACGTGATAACCTTAAATAAATGTCATGTTTTTAATTCCGCTCCGGACTCGTGAATCTCAACCCAGCAGCAGTGTAACGTTTGCACATCCTCTCCCGTTAATGCGGCAGGTAAATAATCAACTAACAGTGCATGTTATGTTAGCGCGATCTGCCTTATTACAAAACCTGCCATTACTGTGCATTTAGGTGACCATGATGAGAGAGACAGAGTCTGGCTCAGATGCTGGCAGTTCTTGCGGCAGTCTACTGTTAGCGTCTCCTTTCAGGCCAGGATAGACGAATGTCACCGAGCAGTGACTAAGTTTGAGGTAAAAGGCTTTCACCCATTTGCCACAGCAGATGCCTCCGATTTTCGGTAAGTGAATGTGTTTAATTGTAGGCAGGGACATTACTGGATATTCTTGTGTAATTGCTACAGAATAATTTATGTTATACTTTGTTATTGCTACAGAAGAATATTTATTTTATTATTTTACATTTACTTTTTTTTTTCCTGGGGACCCTGTGACACCCCATTGAAGAGCCGTAGGCTGGATCTCTTAAGATCTCACTGTTGGGTTTGTAAGGCCATGTTACTCCTAAATTTCTATCTTGTTCAAAGAGAAGATATAAAACAAAGTTCTAAGCTAATCGACCTTGGTGTTCTCCTTTTTTAAAAAGAATCGATAAGAGAATTGATAAGGAATCGAATCGTTAAACAGAATCGAAAATGGAATCGGAATCGTGAAAATCTTATCAATACCCATCCCTAATTATAATTAGATTATTGGGTTTGATTTGCAACCTCTCACTAGAAAAAAAAATATTTAGGCTCAGTAGATAACAGTTTCACTCCACAAAAGTCTACCAAAATGCCCTTGGCACCCTTCAACACATTGAAAAATGTCAGCACGAAAACACACAATGTGATAAACAACAAAATAGTTTCCCTTAAAATGTCCGGCTCTACAGAAAAGTGTCTAAACTGTATTTGTTGAGTGTATAATGTGAGAGTTAGACTGAGCCAATGTGTCAGGCTAATGGAAGTCTAATGGAACCTGCTACAGCTGATGCAATGCACAGAGTAAAAATATTTTCTGTGACTTTTTCAAGGTCTCTGGCTATAAAAGTATTTTTATTCAGAAAAAAACCAGAACATCTTAGTTTTTAGTTTTGACCTTTCTGTGACCTGGAAAAAATTTAATTTAAATGTAAGCTTTATGATTGGCTTTATATTAATATAGTCATATTTTAGCATTTAGAGGTAGCTAATAAGCCATTGAGGTGGAGGTTTTTCAAATTATGAAAAATCTAGAATTGTTTAGTGGTAAAAAAAAAACCAAAAAAAAAAACTTCATAGTCCACATGTGGATTCAACAAATGACATTAAACCTTCTGCTAGAAATAATGACTGAGGACAAATGACAAATCTGAAAAAGGCTTTGTCTTGAGTTGTTTGCTGTGTTTGTCCTTTTTCTGAAGTGAACCCTTAAGAATGTGGACTGTGTTGTTTTTGATAGGAGGAGCTGTTGTTTTAGTCTCTTTGGGTTTTCTGTCCGTTTGTCATTGCTGATCATTGTTTTGTTGTTGTTGTTGTTAATGAAGAAAAAAGCATCAGTTGTACAGAAACAACTAACTCAACCATCTTTTCGAGCACAATAAGGCTTTCCAAAAATATCTGTTTATCGTACAGTATTTTTATCTGACTGATTCTGTGGACCTACTTTTTTCCTCCACTGTGTAAAATCGGCTGACACCACTATCCCAGGTTGTCTACATTGAAGCCTTAGTATTCATTACATGTTTAGTTGAAAGTTTTGGACTCTGGGTTTTAACCAGTATTGATATTCTGCTCCTGTACAGACCCAGCGACTTTGATGTAGCTTCACAATTTCATGGCTTGCACAGATCCCTATTAGTCCACCAAAGTTTGTAATTGTATTTTCTTATTTCCGTAGCAAAGCTCAAATTGAATCAAACCAACAGGCTGATATTTTAAAAGCCAAGATCACCATTTTTAACCTTTTTACACTCATCAAAACATGAATGTTCTTGCAGATGTGTACATTTAAAATGTTGTATGCCTTGTCCTGATCTTTTAACAATTTCAGTGCCGTAGTTCTTTAATGAAATCCTTGGCACTGACCGAATATTCTTTTCTTTTTTCCTGTACTGAACATGTACTGCAAAGCCTCATCTGAATTAGTATCCTGGATGTTGTACCGGCAGAGGCAGAGAAAGATGCAGACATAGACCTTGAGGAGATAGAAGCTTTTCCTGCTCATTAGAAACATGAAGGAAAGAGGTGGGACAGCACACTGCCAGCACTCAACTACGCACCTCTCACTTTCCCTCCAACAGCAAATGCACATGTACATCTTTGGGATGAATAATAGATCCCCACATCAAAGTGGGGACTCGCTCTGCGCTTTTCAATGTCCAAGGCTTGAATAACCCAGTCCTGCAATTTCTCCCTTTCAGTCCCTGCTCAGCCAAGGCTGTCAACCCCTTATGGTCTAACTTGCTTTCAGCACTGTCCAGCCTAAGAGACAAAGTGTATGTTTGCCAGCATGAATGTTTAAAAAGGACCAGACATATAAAACATCCATATGAAGATTAGACCTCTGATGACTGTGATATCTACAACTGCACTTTAGCTATATTGGGCTGTGTTGCAGGAAATTTGTCTAATTGCAAATGCTGTATATTTTCTTGAAATATAATATATGTGATTGGTGATAAATGATGTTATGAATGGGAAACATAATTTCAGTTATCTGTTCCCTTTGTTTGTTTGATTTGATTCATTTGCACACACACTTGTAAGATTTTACTACAAAGGCATGACTAACTGTAGAAAGACATGTTAAAGAATAACAGGAGAATAAAAGCATTTTTAATATAACTCTGATTTCAATAAAACTAATTCAGCAATGGTTTAAGATGTCTTGTTTTTATTTGTTGAAGAATATAATGTGCATTAGAACAAAAAATTCTGTTCAAAAAGTTGCAAGTTACTGGATGTAATAATTGTTTTGTTTCTTTGCTTGTTTTCAGGCAGAATAAAAAGGGTGACGTGGATGTTCATCGGCAAGATGGCAACAGGGAGCCATAATAAACCTTTTTTTGTGTGTTAAGTTTGTCTTTTTAATACAGGAGCGTACACTACCAATCAAAGGTTTAAACACTCCTTCTCATTTAATGTTTTTTCTTTATTGTCATGACTATTTACATGGTAGATTTGCATCAAAACTATGAACAAATACATATGGAATTATATACTAAACACATAAAGTGTGAAATAGCTCAAAACATGTTTTACATTTGAGATTCTTCAAAATATCCACCCTTTGCTTTGATACTCTTTGCATTCTCTCGATGAGCTTCATGAGGTAGTCACCTGAAATGGTTATCCAACAGAGTTCCCAGAGATGCTGAGCACTTGTTGGCCCTTTTGCCTTCACTCTTTGGTCCATCTCATCCGAAACCATCTCGATGTGGTTTAGATAAGGTGACTGTGGAGGCCAGGCCATCTGGCGCAGCACTCCATTACACTCCTTCTTGGTCAAATAGCCCTTACACAGCCTGGAAGTGTGTTTGGAGTCAGTGTCCTGTTGAAAAATAAATGATGTTTCAACTAAAGACAAACCAGATGGGATGGCATGTTGCTGCAGGATGCTGTGGTAGCCATGCTGATTCAATTCACCTTCATTTTTTAATTAAATCCCCAACAGTGTCACCAGCAAATAATCTCCACACCATCACACCTCCTCCTCCATGCTGATGTAGAGACCATCCGTTCACCTTTCCTGCATTGCACAAAGACATGGTGGATGGAACCAAAGATGTCAAATTTGGACTCATCAGACCAAAGCACAGATTTCCACTGGTCTAATGTCCATTCCTTCTGTTTCTTCGCCCAAACCAATATATTTTGCTTGTTGCGTTTCCTTAGTGGTGTTTTCTTAGCAGCTACTTGACCATAAAGGCCTGATTCACACAGTCTCCTCTGAACAGTTGATGTAGAGATGTGTCTGCTACTGGAACTCTGTGTGGCATTTTATCTGGGCTCTCATCTGAGGTGCTGTTAACTTGTAGTTTCTAAGGCTGGTGACTGGCTGATGAATTTATCCTCAGCAGCAGAGGTGACTCTTGGTCTTCCATTCCTGGGGCGGTCCTTGTGTGAGCCAGTTTTGTTGTAGCCCTTGATGGTTTTCGCGACTGCACTTAGGGACACATTCAAAGTTTTTGCAATTTTCCAGATGACTGACCTTCAATTCTTAAAGTAATGATGGAATCTAGTTTCTCTTTACTTAGAATTCATTTTATGGCAAGAACCAATCAGCTAACAGTTGTCAAATAGGGCTATCAGCTGTATACCAACCTGACTTCTGCACAACACAACTGATGGTCCAAACCCCATTAAGAAGGCAAGTTTTATATCATCTGATAATGTGAAGGTCAAATTTATTTATATAGCACATTTCCAGATAGATGATGCTGTTAAAAAGCAACAATGTAAAACAATAATAAAAACATAAATCAATGACAGGAAAATAAAAGAATTAAAACAATAACTAAGACTATTAAATAAGACCAAAATGCCTGGGTCATAGTGTTGTAAAAACCAGGCCATAAAAATATGTCTTTAGTAGCGATTTAAATCGATCAAGTGTTTGTGCACATCTAATATTTAGGGGAAGACTATTCCAAAGTCTGGGACCTGCCTCAGAGAAGGCTCTATCTCCACGAAATTTGAGATTAGTCCGTGGGATGGATAGCATTAATTTTGAGCTAGACCTCATGGTTTTTCCTGGAGCATATAGATAAAGGAGCTAAGAAGGGGTTCGGGTGTTAAGTGACTTAAAAATAAAAAGTAAAAGTTTAAATTGGATCCTGTAGGAGACAGGAAGCCAGTGTAGAGAGCTAAAACTGGAGATATATGATCTCTCCGTTTGGTGCCAGCTAGCAGGCGAGCAGCTGCATTTTTGGACCATCTGAAGACGATGAATGAGAGCCTGGTTGAGACCAAAATACAATGAATTGCAGTAGTGCTATCTGCAAGTGAGGAAAAGGTGAATGACACGTTCGAAGATGTCAGCAGGGAGGTATGGCTTTACCTTGGCTAGCTGTCTTAACTGAAAGAGGCAGCACTGGAGTACTGCACTCACCTGCTCATTCAATTTAAAAGAACCACCAAGGTAGATACCGAGGTTTTTTACATGTTTTTTACAGTAGGAGGAAAGGGGGCCCAGAGTGCTATCAACGTGATTATTAACAAAGTTGCCAAAAATGACATCTTCAGTTTTATTTCGTTTAGCTTTAGTCTCTGATAACAACAGAGAATATATAAATTCACTTTTTTTTTTCATTCATTGTTCAAAACTATAATGAAGACAAATTCACTTCATTGTTCAGTTTCAGCCAATTTCACACATCTTTCATGTAGTCTCACTCGTTTGGTACACTTAAGATCGAAGTGGGCTGCATGTGGCCCACGATGTAAAATGACTTTGACATCCCTGCTGTAGACAATAAACTGAAATGCAAAGATTTTAAAACTGCAGCGTTTCTGTTTGACAGAGCCATGCATTGGTATTTGCTCAGGAAATAAACCATGAGAAATTCTAATTGTGAGGTTAGTATGTGCTTCACATATTTCACTGTCTAAAGTGAAATTGCAGTGTGAATGTTTTAAAGTTGTTTTGATCTAATGGGCTTTGGCAGCATGAAAATTAGAATACCTTAATATCACAAAAACCATCTTCAGTCTTCAGCTTTTCAACATTCATCAAAAGCCCTCACAGAATCAGATGTTTGATGTCCTTTCCAAGTCAGACACTGAATTTTCAGTTTCTTATGTATATTAAACAGGGATGTGTCTTTCATCACAACGCCATAGTGTGGCTGCTTGCCTTAAAATAGATAGTTGAGATTTTAAAGCTATATTAAGTATGCTAGATTGAGTAAAAGGCAGACACCAAAACAAATCCCCAACAACTAGTCTGGTCTCTGTCAAAAACACGTCATTTGTCTTATTTCCATTGCCCTGCCTTGTATTTGCACAATTCTCTCTACTGCGGTGTGTCACTAATCCCACATATACAAAATTCATCACACGGAGTATATGCTATTTTCATTTATCAAGTTCATATAGAAATGTGTTGGCAAACACTGCCTAACTTACACTTATAGTAGAAGCTGAGAATGATAGCAAGCCTCTGGAGTCCTCTTTCTTTCAGTACCTCTTATATAAAATATTCATTGGAGCTTCTCTCCTAGTTTTTCCACAAACTTTTTTTTGGCTTGCTGCAGGTTTGACTCTTTCACTACTCGCTTGTTTCGGCTCAGCTCAGTTGGCTCATGTGAGCTTATGTGCTGCTGTTCACAGTTTTAGAGGAGGGCTGAGTGAGTGGATGGAGTCAGTGAGAGCCTTTGGGACTTAATCATACTGACCAGCAAACCAAAACAATACGCTGAGAACAGCTGAAAGTTGAGTAGAGCTGCCAAGTGTTGATTCCTACTGGGACCAGCAGTGCTTTTGCTTTACAGTGGAAGTCATTTAATTAAGACCACTGTCTAATTAGACAGGATACTGGCGTTTCCACTTGAGAGGAAAGAGAACACAAACAAGATTAGTGATCACAAAGATGGAATGAAGAGTTGAAGACAAATGAAAAAGTATGGTAGTTAAACTTGATTTGCTCTGCTGGCTTAAGGCAAGACGCAGGATACACAAAGGTAAGGTCATCATCAAAACAGACAACCACTCACAACCAGAAACACCAGTTAACCTAACACACATACCTTTGGACTTTGGATTAAACCAAGCAGCAACATTCAGAACTGAAAAAATAAATGAATAGATAAAATAAGCCAATGTGGAAGAACCAGAAACTGCTACATAAAGTGAGTTCTCCCCCTTAATTAGCTGTGTGAAGAAGCTTAAAAATACATTATGTTTGCCTGTTCATCCCATTCTTAATTTGTAGGGTTTAATATGACGCTCGTTCACCCTTTGCAGCTATAACAGCTTCAGCTCTTCTGGGAAGCCTTTCCATAAGGTTTTGTTGTGTGTTCATGAACATTTTTGACCATTATTCTTTGTGAGGTCAGACACTTGTGGTACAGATAGCATCTTATCCCATCACCACACTGGAATTCACTGAGCTCCTGACAGTGACCCCTTCTTTTACAAATGTTTGTAGAAGCAGTTTTTGTGCCTACGTGCTTGATTAGAACACCTGAATTCAATGATTTGGATGGGTGAGTGAATAAATTTGGCAATATAGTTTATTATCAAAATGTGTTGAAAATGAGCAGTTGCTGTTTTCTTCTTCCTCCAGCTCACATCCCCCAGATTTTTGGGTGAATACTTAATGGGACAAAATGAAGCATGCAAGCCCTAATATCTGAGTAGCTGGTGCTCATGTAAAATTTATGGTAGCACATTATTCTGTTATCTAAATAGGCTCATTTGTAGCTCCAAAAAAAAAAAGATGCTTCATCTGTCTCTCATATACAGAAGAATGTGCACAGTCCATAAAGAAGGGCCGCAGCCTCAGTGTGTTTGTCTGAGGTGAGCTGTTGTATGCTATGCTGTATGTTTCACAAAATAAAGTTGATGAACCAAAATGGTGTAACAACACAGAGCCAAAAACCACCTCGGGTTTTATATAAATGCACACATCTTTATGATTTTGTTTAATCAAGAATGGATGCGAGCACATACTGTACAGTAAGATATTGTGCCCAGCAGAAAACTACAGTAAAAACTTGCAAAAGGCAAAAGGTGAGAACAGACTCATACGTCTGCAAGTCACTGTGTTTTGCATGTAGGAGCATTAATCTCTCTGCATGCTTCATGAAGACACCTGCACACTGTCAGTCTCATTATTGTGTAAATGTGTGCAAGCATGAGTAGCGCTGTGGACAGACCTTCAGCATGCACACAGGAGAAGAAGAAAGCAAGCTACTTTGTTAAAATGCTAGCAGTATCTATTTTTTCACAGTATTATAACCTTATATGTTGATTTCCACTCTTCTTGTTCTTCTCAGATTTATAAATGTTTTAGTTATCCATCAGTCAATTTTGGGACGAAGCAGAAAAAGAAGGGACCGAAACGTGCATCAGAGTGGCCGCAGAGTAAGTGACGTGTACGCATTTGGTGATACTGCTGCTAGAAGATTGAAAATGGGTGAATTATAGGTCTGGTGTGTCTTTCTAAAACAAAAAGGAATGTTATTCAGAGCTGCTCCAAAGTACTAAAAAATGCAGGCAAACATGAACTTAAAATCCAATATGCTGCACTTCTGGAGCAGACCCCTGCTGTTTGAATAACTAAATGTGCAGGAGACGGTTTCAGCAGCATATACTGCAACACATATAGTATTATTTTTCTGGAGGAACAGAGAAGCTCAGACCAACACGAGTGTTTGTCTTTTGTTATTTTGTTTGCTGTTCTTCCTTACATTTCCTAGAAAGAAAAAGTGCACATCATGTGTCATGTGTCGAGAACACAAAAGGTTTGGTTTCACTGACACTATTGTGACTTTCAGGTGAATAAGACAGAGGAAGAGGTGACTGCTGGGCAGAAACCTTGACTTCAGAAAACATAAATTTCCATAGATATGAGACAAAGCCCCAGCAGTGCCTTTGATATTTCATGGAGCATTTCTTCACCCATTTGATTTTGATAAGGTTATAGACAGTGTGGCAGATGGAGTAGCAACCCCAGTAAATATGCCTTTTCGAGCCAGGGAGTCAATTATGGGCAGCAGATGACTGACCTCATGCAAGCTGGAAATAAATATGTAGGAGATCATCCAGATGAGGCTGGAATAATAGACTGGTGGAGGAAAAGGCAAATAATCACCCAAAATGCAGATGAAAATAGCTGGGTGCTCTGGGGCTCCTTTGAGCTGCTGTGTGCTGTGCTGGTTTCAATCACTAGCTCGAGATCAAAGAGGATGTTCTGCCTCACTGGTCCACCTGAAGAAGCTTTTGATTACAGTTTGCTACCTTGAGTCCTTCCTCTAGTTTCAGGAGAGAAAGAAGAAGTGCTGATCAATTTAATGAGGGTGTAGTGAGACTGAAAGGATTAGAAAGAAAATGTAGGGATTTTTATGCGAATCTTTTATTGGATCTTTAGCAACTACACAGTTAACCTTTCTCTACAAATATTAGGCTTGTAGTTGAAAAAGTCTCAATCAAATCTGCCCTCACTTCTGTGAAGTTTGAAATTTTTCAAAAGTGTGGTTTTGATTCAGTTTATTTGATAATGGGAAGGATCTTAGCTGAAGTCACATCAGCTGATTGATGGAGTCACTGGGGGACTGGGACTTGTAAATAGCACAAAAAAGTGGCATCATTATGGTTTGGGTTATGGATTACAATTGCCTTGGTTTATTTACTTTAATGACTGACCAGAGGTGTTAAACATACAGCTGGGTGGCTTCACAAAGTGTGAAAATCACAGAGGCAGGAGTTTTGTTAGTTTTAACTGTAGGTTTACAAAGACACAAGTTTGCTTAGGAAGTCTCCAAACTGAGGGGAAGTGACCCCAAATATCAATGTGGCAGGCACAATACATGAACTGAGCATGCATTAGAGCATCCTTGTAATGCCATCATCCAACTACAGTGATCATCTGGACGGTAGCGCTCTCACTTGGTGTCCATTTTCACTGCAGTATTGTATCACTGCGCCCCTCCCCAATCAAACCAGGAGTAATAGCTGCATGTTCTCCATAAACTGCTGCCCGTCTGAGTGGTATCCAAAAAAAACAACAACACATGGGCTTTATAGATAGTTGGGGAAAAGTTTTGAAAAGAAAACTGGGCTTATTATGAGAGACTGTATCCATCTTCATTTCTAGATATTTGTCAAAATTTATTAAACCCTCCAAAACGGGACTATCTAGAGTTGGAACCAGGAAGCAGAGTTGCAGTCTTATATGCCTGTCGGCAGTTTCCTTCCAACTCTTATCCCCCAAAACCTCATCCCTATAGAGGTTGTGTCTGCTCCTGGACCACGAACAACAAAATGAAAACTATAAAACTGTAAAACAAAAAAAAATTTGAAATATAAACATTCAAAAAGAGAGAGCAATGGCCACATAGGAGGAGTGGCACAATGCAGAACAGGTACCTAAACTCTACTCCATCAGAGGCAGGTTATCTCGTCAGCAGTGTTACATCCTTGTTGCATTTGATTCTAGATACTGTGTCTCATTTGAGAAAGATAAAGCCTCAAATGGGAAGTTCTCACAGATTGAGGAAAAAAGAAACAACCCCAGGTTTCCTTTCCCTACAGCTAGGCTAACAAAGAGCCAGAGGTGTGTTGAGCCTAGTGTTCCTTTAACAGTTAACTAGTAATTACTTCATGAATTTCTTCACAAATAAAATTCTAACAGTTATAGAATAAGATTTTTCAGAATTGTCCAGAGATGTGAGATTACGTACAACAATTTTGAAAACTGTTGGTATTTACTGAGATGCATTCTCACCTATCAATCTTTCTGAGTGAACTCTAATAATTTCTTTCTTTAAATTTGCCCTTTAGACCTCATTCCTACAAGACTGCTCAAAGAAGCTTCACCACTAATTAATACTTCAATATGAGTTTTGACTCTTTAATGACAAGCTGTTAAACCCACAGCTGAACTCTGACCAGTACACTGCTGTGATAAGTGCTTAAGATGAACTTTTATTTTTGTCCATCTTCTGGACATTGTAGTTTCACCCCAATAGACCCACATAAACAACATCATCCACCCTCACGTTAAACACTTTACATGCACTCAGATTGCCTAAGACGTTCTCTTTTCCTAAGCCCTTATGAATTCTCTCTATCTTTCTTCACCTCATGACATTTTCCATTGTGGTCAAGGAAACGTGATTAGGAAATAAAATAGGAGATGATTATTTACTCAGCTACAGCAATGGATTCTTCAAGAACGCTTTATTTATCTAATTTGTTCCTCCTCATTTCCTCAATCCCTATACTTGTATCTTTACTCAAGGGTGCACAGGTGTATAAGTGTTCTTTTATATAAAAAGAATTGTGGCACACGGCTGGAATTAACAAACCACGGTGTGAGGAGGACTCTAAACAAGATTTTTTATTCATTTTTTCATATAGTCATATTTAAGATGATCCTGCACTACAACACTTGTGATGGGTGAGGATGTGTTACTTCATTAATCCCTGTTGCTTCCAACAGCCCTTGTATCCATTCCTCATCCCTTCTGGTCACATCTCTGGTGGGTGAGGAGAGGAACTGTAGATGCGCATTTTGGTAAGTTAAAAAATCTTGTACTCATAGTGAAGCATCCAGGATATCATCACAGTCTTAATTCCTGGTGTTTCTCGCATTTCTTTCCTTCTGTATTTATCTATTGTAATTTCCTCATTCGGCTTTAATTGCATTCTCCTGTATCCTGGTTTGGATCCCCCTTTGAGTGCCTTACCATCAGTATGATAGTGTATTGAGGGATTGCCAAACTGTCTACTATAACTTCCAGTGTCAAAATAGCAGTATAAGGCTGCATGCTGTTGCATTACTGGAAGACCTCACAAGTGTCCCTTTGTGTTGGTTGACTTTCTACAGTGTTCCTCTCTAGCCCATGTGTACCAGTCATATCCTTGGTTTAAGGAGATTTGTAAAGGTTACTGTTTGGTGGTTTTACTGCTTCCACTTTAGATCAAATTCAGCCCATTTAAAAATAAATAAATAAAATAAAAATTTGGCACCCAGCATTCTGGGTTGGACTCGAGGCTACACATTAAAAATCCTGTGATCCTTCCAGTTTTGACCTCCACGTCTACCACAGTCAGACCTGGAGCTCAGTGGCATTCGAAACCACTGAGTTCTTTCCGACAAACTGAGGAACCCTTCGGGACAGAGAACCGGTTTTATTTTGCCAGACAGAAGCTGAACTTAGAGCCAAGTCATGGAGCACATGAAGGTCAGACAGGTGACTACAACACACTCACTGATGGATGTGACTAATATGCGTTTGTGGGCTTCATCCACTATAAAGTTTATAACATTCATACATCTCTGCCTGCTCTGCCATAAGGATGCTTCGTCTGTTATTTCTATTGCCTGGTGATGGAAGAGCGAGCCTACATTTGGCTGCACATCAGCCCAGTATTTGCAGCATTAACGTTGCAGTGAAATCATCTAAAGTAAATGCTTTGAGAAAACATGCAAAAACATGAAGTAATTTTCTTGCTTGAAATATAGCATCTGCCCTCTGAGGAGACTAAAACACACAGTGTTGTCACTAAGGCCCTGCTCTGCAGACATGGATGGCCAAACATCTCTGATGAGTGCCGTCAATAGATAAATAAATGGCGCATGGACGAACCTCACAGTGTCAGATGTGCTCAGAAACACACTGGTCCGTGAACGCCTAGACAGGTGCAAAGCTGCAAGACATCCCGTGATATCGCTCTGAATTTTATTTTATTATTGTTTGTTTCAGAGGAGTGATTTATCAATATTTTTTCATTTAGGTTAGAATTAAGACCCGCAGAGAATGAAGTTGCATCTGGGTTATTAAATGAACGCTACACAGAGCTAGTCTTATTTTTCTGCAAATGAAGAGAGATTTTCAATAATCATTACACTACAGTCTGTGTTGAATATGGTATATGCCAAGAAATCTGTGATATCTATGTTACTGACAGTGTCTTAAAGCTGCGCTAGGGAAAAGTTAAAAAAGAAGAAGAAGCAAGAATTTGAAAATAAAAATCCCTCCTCCTGCAGTTCTCCTTTTTCTTTTTAAGCCTTTCCTAACAGAAAGCAGGGGTATAGGCAGGTCCCTCGTGCCCCCATGGAAGCTAAAAATAACTGCATGTTAGCGTTCAAAGCCTGTTGTCCCACTGCTTCTACACCCTCTGCAGATTTTTTTAATACTACTTGATACAACCCGCCAAAGATCTCTGTTAACAGGTGAACTATCACAGTTGCACAGAAGGTAGAGTTTGTGAAATCTCAGGTCCTTTCTATTCATCCAAGAGATGATAGGCTGGTTTTAGAAACCTACAAAGTTTATGTTTTGAGGTCAACAAAGTCTTGGTTATATAAGGTTCAGGTTTAACAATCTGGAGACTATGATTAGCATCTGTTTAATCCTTTTGCAGTTTGATTTTTCTTTCGCTCTTTTTGCTCTTACTGATTTGTTTTAGTTCCACGTTCTTTCCTTTTGACTTGCTGGTTTGGGAAAAGTTCATAGGCTGGTGTGAAATGTATGTTTTCACAACAGTAGCTCTGCACGTTTAAAGTCCATCAAACTTTGTCACAATCCAGAATGTTGTACACTCTGGGATGCACACTGTAACTGAGACACTCGAGCGACTTCGACAAAATGCATTTGAAGTATCGAGAATGAGAACAAGCCCTGGGCACTCGTGTCATCTGACTTTCCAGCTCCTCTCGCTGTATAGCACATTTCAGCATCGTTGAGCTCATTATGTCGGTTTTATCATCTTTCAGCTTTATCGCTTTAGTCACTTTCATCATTCACATCAATGTTTTTTCTTTAGTGAAATTTCCTCAGTAAATCCGGTGTACACTACCTGCTCATTGGCCCAGCAGCTGAACAAAATGAGCTCGTGAATAGATGCTGAGCAGATAAACTCTCAGCCTGCAAGCTAACATGTTCAACGTATCAACATCATTAGCTAATTGTTTGTCAGTGTTTACAACTTGCTTCTCTTGGACCAAAATCCTCTTTCTTAATCCCACGACGAGTCCAGAATTCACTCGTTTGCCAGCAGCCAGCTACACCAAGCCTCCCTTTAGCTCGTTAAACGTTCAGCTGTCTTCCGCAGCCACTTTCTTTACTCTTGCAGTGGTGTATAATCAGCGTGTGTGAGCTTGTGAGTAGAGAAGGCAGTGACTAATGATTGACTCTATTAAGCCTTTCACATTACAGGCAGTCATTTAATTTAAACAGTTACTGTGATGTGTCATTTTGTTGTGTAAGGACTGTCCTTGCTGTACTGTGTACAGTATAGTAATATATCTAATAACTTTTATAATTACCGTTATACATTTTAATTTAATTTTAAAGACTAATGTTGTTGACAACCTCATATCTAATTAACTTATCTTATGGCAACTCCATAATCCCCATTATGACTATTAATCAGGATTTCTTAATTGTGCTGGCTTAGACTATTAGCATAAATTATCAGGCACTGTACCGAGTCTTCTCCATCGGGGTCCAGTTTCTGCCCATTAAGGATCTGACTTAACATAAAAAGGGAGGGAGAGAGAATAACAGAGGGATGTTCCTACAATTCCTGGATGTCTTTTCAGAGTCATGAGAGCTTCTGGTGGACACGTGTCTGCTCTCAGTGAGTATGGCCCCTAATCCTCCACAGGAAAAGGAACAAAGCAAAAGCATACATTAAGTCATCTCTTTTTGTTCTGCATGCATACATTTTCTTTCCTGTGGTTTTGTATTCCTCTTGTGTGTGTGAAATAAGATGAGATAAGATGTCCATGAAGAAAGTATGAACGAGCTGAAGAACTTTCAGGCCCTGGAGGGAGGTATAGAGAGGGGGCACTGGATGACTTTAAACATATCTCCTGAATGCAGCCTCGGATATCTCTGCCAGAATTTAAGCTCCCCAAAAAGAGATAAGAGAGAAGCCCAAGTGCATTTGCCCAGTGTAGCTGCTATTTCTTTTTCTAGCCAGAAATGCTCCATATGTAGGTAAGGGGTAAGGGGCAAGCTCCAGGAAAATGAACCCAACAAGGAAAAACTGCATTTCCTGCATTGGCCACATGAGGCTGACTCCAAAACTTTAATCTCAGTAGACTCCAATGTTAAAATATCCATGTCCCTCTCCATAATTAGAGAATTATTTCTTTTCATAACTCATCCATCTAAACATCGACATTAGGAGTCAGGCTGCCTTGATAGACCGGTGGCCAGGAAGCCAATCACTGTCTGTTTGGACTCATCTTTGGTAAGCATTTGTAATTAAATGGTCTAACTTATAATATGACTTCATGTGAAGTACAGGTACTTTGGTGAGTAAAATATTATTTTATTAGTCACTTATGAAATACTATCAAATCCAAATAATTCCGACTCCAAAAATCTAACAAGTCAGCAGCTTTAAACCAACGGCTGACATCACTGTGACTTCAAATTTCCATATTTTAGTGTCTGTGAGACGTCAAATTCAGAAAGTGTCCATCTTCCTCACTCCTTCCTCTTGCTTTAACACATGCTTTAACATCCCTATACATCAGATGACTGCAGAAATAAAAGAAAAAAACATAAATTAGGCTGATTTCTGTCACTGAATTGTCATAACAATGTGAGCCCAATGATAAGCCCCGTGTTCAAAAACTTGGTTATACAATCAATCTTAGCTCAATCAATTACCTTTTCATTATTAAAACACATTGGATAAAGCCTACAGCAACATCCAAAAAGGCTACAGAGCAACCCCTCTACCACATCTAGGTTTGTCAGACCACATGTCCATGCTGTTGATCCCTGCATACACTCCCATTAGGAGAAGAGCCCCCCCAGTCACAAAAACTGTGAAAACCTGGCCAGAAGGTGCATCACATCAGCTGCAGGACTGTTTTGAAAACACGGACTGGAGCGTGTTCGAACATCAGGACCTTGAAGAGCACACAACATCAGTGCTCTCATATATTAACTTCTGTGTCAACAGTGTCACTGTGGACAAACGTCTCCGGGTGTATTCCAACCAGAAACCCTGGATGACTAAAGAGGTCCAGGTCCTGCTGAAGCAACGTGACGCCGCTTTTAGATCCGGTGATGGTATGCAGTACAGTGCAGCCAGATCTCAGTTGAAAAGAGGCATCAGAGAGGCCAAGGCAGCGTACAAGAGAAGGATCGAAGACCACTTCACCACCAACAACTCACGACAGGTATGGCAGGGAGTTCAGCACTTAACCAACTACAAACCTGGCAATACCACGTTGACTGAGGGTAACGCGGAGCTTGCAGAGGAGCTGAACCACTTCTTCGCACGCTTTGAGGTGAAGGGACCAGAGGCAGCAGCAGCAAAAACATCGGACAGCAGCAGCCCAAGCCTCATAGTGCAGGAATATGAGGTGAGGTGCACACTGAGGGCAGTGAACCCCAGGAAGGCCACCGGACCAGATGGGGTAACCGCAAAGGTCCTAAAAGAGTGTGCAGACCAGCTGGCTGGGGTCTTCACTAAGATCTTCAACACTTCACTGTCCCAGTCCTGCATCCCGCCGTGCCTAAAGTCAGCCACAATTGTCCCACTGCCAAAGCGTACTAACATTAGCAGCCTCAACGACTACCGACCAGTTGCTCTAACACCTGTTATAATGAAGTGCTTTGAGAAACTGGTCCGACGTCACATCATGTCCTGCCTGCCACCCACACTCGACCCGCTCCAGTTTGCATACAGAGCTAACAGATCAACTGAAGATGCCATTGCTACAACGCTCCACACCACCATCTCTCACCTGGAAGTGCAGGGCCGTTACGCCAGGCTGCTCTTTGTTGACTTTAGCTCTGCTTTCAATACGATACTCCCGGACAGACTAATAGATAAACTGCTGGAAATTGGACTTCCTTCCACCACCTGCCGCTGGATCAGAGACTTCCTCTCAGACCGTGTACAGAGAGTTAGAGTGGGGCCTCATCTTTCCTCAGCCCTCAGCCTCAACACCGGCTCTCCACAAGGCTGTGTACTGAGTCCCCTACTGTACACTCTGTACACACATGACTGTGTTAGTTCCCACCCAGACAACACAGTCATCAAGTTTGCAGATGATACCACTGTGGTGGGGCTCATCTCAGGGGGAGATGAGACTGCATACAGAGCTGAAGTTCAGAGGCTGTCAGATTGGTGTGCAGACAACAACCTGGACCTCAATACCACCAAAACAAAAGAACTGGTAGTTGA
Source organism: Aulonocara sp. 'chitande type north' Nkhata Bay (assembly GCF_057382095.1). Lineage (NCBI taxonomy): Eukaryota > Metazoa > Chordata > Actinopteri > Cichliformes > Cichlidae > Aulonocara > Aulonocara sp. 'chitande type north' Nkhata Bay. The sequence continues at coordinate 33,853,142 of NC_141359.1, forward strand.
CTTCAGAAGGAGGAAGTCCGAGCTGCAGCCTGTCAGCATCAACGGGGAGTGCGTGGAAAGGGTCTCCAGTTTCAAGTTTCTGGGTGTGCACATAGACACAGACCTCCAATGGAGCTCTAACACCTCTGCGGTCTTAAAGAAGGCCCAACAGCGTCTCCACTTTCTGAGAATCCTCAGAAAAATGGACCTGAAGAAGGAGCTGCTGACCGTCTTCTACCGCTGCTCCATTGAAAGTGTGCTGACATATTGCATCGGTGTGTGGTTCTCCAGCTGCACCACAGCACACAGAAAGGCACTCCAGAGGGTCATCAACATGGCCCAAAAAAATCATTGGACATCCTCTTCCCTCCCTGAAGGACCTGTACAGCACTCGCTGTCTCAAGAGGGCACGCAGCATCCTACGGGACTGCACACACCCAGGACACCGGGTGTTTAAGCTGCTGCCGTCTGGCAGGAGGTTCAGGCTGCTGAGGTCCCGAACAAATAGACTCAAGGACAGCTTTTACAACAGGGCAATAGCCCTGATCAATGTAAATAGCTGACCTGACTGGATACCTCCCTGGACTTTTTAGGGGGAGGTAACAATGTTTAAAACGATAACAATAATATTTATATTTATAACAAGGTGCAATAATAATTAATGTGCAATAATAACAGTGTGCAATACACATACACTTATTCTTCTTTTTTATACTAAGTTAATATACTGTGTTGTGTTGTTTGTTACGTTGTGGTGTGTCATATCGTGTCGTGTTGTGTTATATGTAGTGCCGACGTAGGACAGTTTTTCCAATTTCATTGTACTACTGTACTATGTATGACTGTGCAATGACAATAAAGAGTTATCTTATCTTATCTTATCACAGGGATAAAACTGCTCTGCAATTACCTTTGTGCAGCTGGACAAAGGAAGACTTCAAGACAGTTGCTGCAAATGCTATAATCAAGTAACAGCTTCTATAAAATGTAATTATGTCATTGTTCTCTCAAAAACAGACAGACCAGCTGATTCAAGGATATATGTCAGGGCTGAAGCTTTACTATCGTCCCCCATCCCCCCATCCCTTAATTTGTAAGCCTGGTCTATGCGATCAGTGATACCAAGCAGCTTTTGCTCAGTGTGAGACTGCTCCCTGCTGGTTACAGCCACTTATTACAGCAGTTTCCATATATAGGATCAGTACAGGCGAGAGGTTTTCAGACTGGCTGTGCAGATAAAATGTTTCCACAAAGGAACGAACAAATAAAATAAAAAATCATTAAGGCAGGATGACATGTGGACACAGAGGACCTTGGTGTTATATAACATCGTGCATGACATTAATTTTCCTTTAGGGCCAGAAAAGAATCTCAGAGAAAGGAAAAAACAACATGCAATGTTGCATCATCTAAGCTAATTAGTGTGAGCAAGCCAGCAAGTTTATCTGCTATCCTCAGAGCAAGTCACACTAAATTAGCAAGACAGCATTAGTAAAGACTTTAGCCAACCACAGACAGGAAGTTCACATTAACATTCACTATTTGATAGAAAATCATATTTTGGTATGTCCCAGTCCTTCACTGGCTCTCAGCTAGAAAAAGACGGCTTGGGGTTGTGGAGGAGATCAAACATCTTGTGGTGTTCAGAAGTGGGGGAGAATGAGGAGACTCAGTCATTTAGGAGGGAATCAGATTTGTTTGTGCTCTCTCCTCAACATCGAAAGGAACAAGTGATCACGTAGTTACCAGATAGTTCAGTCATCTGTCTAGGTGGCACCTGATGCCTAATGAGTGAGGCATTTTAGTCATGTCTTATCAGAATGAGAAGAAACCGTAAGACAGGACAAGAAAAATGGAAAAATTATGATTTGGGAAACCCTGGGTGTCCTCTAAGATAGGTAGCTGGGGAGACGATAGTCTGCACATCTGTGCTCAGACTGATCGCCACCTGACTCTGAAGTAGAAAATGGATAAAAATGTCAAGTTCACCAAGGAAGACATAAAGGATAACTGTTTGCCTTTCCTGGACTGTGCTGTGCACATTGAAGAGAATGGCAAACTAAACATCGAGTTTACCGGAAGCCACACACATGGCTCAGTACCTCCTCTTTGACTCCCATCACCCTCTGGAACACAAACTTGGAGTAATTAGGACTCTACACCACCGGGCAGAACATGTTCCCTCTAAGCCTGAAGGAAAAAAGAAGGAACACACACATGTAAAGGAAGCACTCAAAACGTGCGGCTATCCTAAATGGGCGTTCATAAAGTCAGCAAAGAGGCACAGAAAAGAAGCTCAGACACCAGCGAGAGAGGATAAGAAAGACAGATGCAACAACATTGTCATCCCCTATGTAGCCGGTGTATCAGAAAAACTCAGGAGAGTTTTCTCCAAGCATGACATCCCGGTGCATTTCAGACCCAGCAACACACTCAGACAAAAACTGGTTCACCCGAAAGACAAAACTCCAAAACACAGACTTAACAATGTGGTGTATGCTGTACAGTGCAGCGAGGAATGCCCAGACCTCTACATTGGAGAGACCAAACAGCCACTTCACAAGTGCATGGCACAACATAGAAGAGCCACCTCCACAGGACAAGACTCAGCAGTCCATCTGCATCTTAAGGATAAAGGTCACTCTTTCAAGGATGCCAATGTTCACATTTTGAAAAGAGAGGACAGATGGTTTGAAAGAGGAGTGAAAGAAGCCATTTATGTCCACTGTGAGCGACCATCTTTGAACAGGCGGTGGTTTACAACACCAACTGTCTGCCATCTATAATCCAGTTTTGAATTCCCTCCCCAGACGCCTTAATGCCCACTCACATCTTTGGGGGGATACTCCCACTGGGTTTAAATCTGGGACTCCCCACCATTTGACCTTAGAACTGAAGAAGCTTCTTGGATGAGAGGTGAAACGTCTTCAAGCAACTTAAAGAAGTCCAGACGCTTTTCTTTCCAAGCGCCTTTGACTAGAAAATGGGTGGATGATTTGAAACTCAAATAAAGTTATTTTATTAGCTGCTGTCCTGCCATGGACAAAGCCTAACCTGGGAAAGCAGGGAAACAGGCTGAGACAGAGCCGATGATATAAAAACATTAGGCAAAAATATTCACAAACAACTAGAAGTCAGAAAAAGCAACGTGTCAGTGTCTAAAGGAAGCCACAAGCAGTTCCTTCCTTCATTCTTCTTTTAATATTTGTTTTTGTGTCAGTCTTTTTAATTAATTTGTTTTTTTAGTGACTTGTTTTCAGCATGTTCTTTGTACTGTGCACACATTGTTCACATTTGGTTTGCTTAAAATTTCATAAATATTCATTTGTAAATGTTAACACGGCGCACTGCCATTGTTTTATTATGTCAGTGAAGAGAGAGATAATATCTCTGTGTACTCATACTTTAAACATGGAATGTTTGTGTGTGTGTGTGTGTGTGTGTGTGTGTGTGTGTGTGTGTGTGTGTGTGTGTGTGTGTGTGTGTGTGTGTGTGCGTGTGTGTGTGCACGCACGTGCCTACGTGTGTTCCTACTCTTGGTTTGAGATTGAAGCTACAAATCACTCATGGCCTGTGCAAAAATATTGGATTGCTTTCAGGCTGATTCCCCTGTCGCTGCTATTGATTTAAGATGGCTAATTCAATGAGCATATACTAACATAACTGGAGACTAACAGGAAGCCCCCACCGTACATCTGTCCAGCAGCACCAGCAGCATTCCCATCACACCAGGTCTGGATCTATTAACCAGCCTTGACTGTAAATGCCCTACGGCACCCCTTTTAGGTGACAGTCTGCAAATGACATCATAGATCCTCAGAGTAAAAAAGAAGGCCTCTCCATCACTAGGACGTGTGATTTATAAATGTCAATGAAACTCGTTCTAATGGCTTTGTCTTTATACTGATTTTTCTTAAAGCAACAGCACCTCTGAGCTCTCTGCTTTACTGGGGGAGATTGGAAGATTTGTATGAATTTCACACACTGCTTTCAGCAACAAACATTAAGGAAATTTCAGTTTTTGGTGGAAAAGTTTGGTGAAAGTAAAGTAATTGGAATGCTGCCTTGGGGGATTTATGCTAATGATGAGGTGAAGGTTTTGCTGAATAACAAAGCAAACACCTCAGGCAAAGTGATATAAGCAAGTTCTGAAGTTAAGAGGTTAAAAAAAACATTTGCATGCCAATGATGCAAGCTCTCGTTGTAGAATACCAGATGCACATTACAGATGTTTTCAGTAAACAAGACGTTACAACAGTTAGCACAAGCTAACTAAAATGTTAACTACCACTATTAAGTGAACTGATCCTTTTTAGCTGATTTTAGAATAACTGAACATTTAAATGACTAATTTCACAGGTGTTATTCGACCTAAAGTTGATTACTTTATCAGACACGTAATGGCTAATAGACGTTTGAACTGAGACGGAGGGGCAACCTCTCGAAAATCTGTATTCCTATGTTAAAACACTCAACTTCAGAGCATTAAAAACCATATTTAAAAAATTAATATTTTAATTTTTTTAATAACAAATACATCTTGATGTTTAAATTAAAATTTCTGGATCCATTGATTTCTAGGTGTGCCGATCAATATCTGTTAGACCTTAATCACTACTTGAGCCATTGTACTGGATCACTTCAACATTTTAACGTATTATGTAAGTAAAATGTTGGCTCTACGTAATCACATATACAAAATGTTTTGGTTGAATACAATTCTAATACTTAATTAGTCCATTAATTAGCACTAGGAAGTATGTCTGTGCATTGTACCCATACAGTTTATGAATGAATATTGCTGCTAAATTTGCTAGCATTTGATCCTTATGATTACATACGGTGGCCCTGAGAGGCCAAACGGACTGCAACTTCAGAAAACACTTGCAAAAAGAAAAAATGCTGCAAAAAGAAAAGCACCTGCAAAAAGAAAAACACTTGCAAAAAGAAAAACACCTGTAAAAAGAAAAACGCTGTTTTCAAAAACAAGCATTCAAGTGACCAAACCAGAAAGCCAAGCTGGTTAGTGACATCATAGTGGCTACATCCATGTTTTATGCTGATCTGTGGGGAACCTGGACGTGGAGGTCAACTGCAGCTTGAAATTAAACCACAGAACACATGACATGTTTCATGTCCATGTGATGGACATGAAACATGTCATGGACATGTTTTGTGTGGTTCTGGGTCAAAATTTACAATTGTAAATTGAAAACTTTTTAATTAAACCGTTTCTATTGCACCACTGTTGTCAAGCTTGGGCTGCTTTCCATGTTAAACGTCTGGTTTTGAATCTGGACCAGATGGTATTTCTGTTATATCGTTAAGCCATTTAATGATATGGTGGAAATTGAAGCTGCATGCCACTCATTTTTATACACACAGTCTTTTCTAAAGGGTCTTCTTATCATATCTGTGGCCATGTTGAGTTATCTTAACACGATTTGGGGCTATATAAGTGGAAGATGAACAATGTGTAGAGCTGTGGTGGCAACTTTAGTCATGTTTGTGCGTCCCACATTGAGAGAGGTTCAAAATTGGTTGTTGTAACACTCCCTCAAGCAAAGATAGGCTGTGACTGCTCCACTGACCTGTGTCTACAAACCAACCAATTCAAATGCATCTTACTAGGTTTTTTTTTCCCACATTATCTTCATAAAGAAAATGTGAAAAAAATATCCAAAATGAAATGTCTTTGACTCAAAAAAATGATTTAGTTGAGCTGTGGCAGCAGAGGCGTTTTGTATGATTTGTCCTTCAGTTTCTATCATGACTGAGCAAAGGATGATGTAGCACAGAAACAGAGGTTCTTTTAAGGAGGATTAGCATAATGAGGCAGAGCTGCAGCACGTTAAATAGCTTCTTCTCCTGCTCCTTCCTCACCTTCACCTCAGATCTTGTCTTTTACCAGAAGGCTGGATGACCGCCACCAAGATTAGACTCTGCAGGACATTGAAACAAAGGACGCAGATGATAATATGCAAAAGGTGTGACGCTCTGACATTGGGTGCACACAGCAAGCCTGTACACCAGAGTGTAATCAGATAGAGATACGGAGAAGCTGCACAGATTGAGAGTGTCTAAATGAAGGTGCAGCGAAGGACAAAATGGTAGATACTGAACGGAGAACGCGAAAGGTGAGTGAAGCGGTACAGAGCTGCTAACAAGCCTCGAATGTAATCAATATTATTTATGAGAAGGTGTGTGTGTGTTTTTATGTGTGTGTGTGTGTGTGTGTGTGTGTGTGTGTGTGTGTGTGTGTGTGTGTGTGTGTGTGTGTGTGTGTGTGTGTGTGTGTGTGTGTTTGTGATAAGGAAAATAAGGGCTTAAGCTCAACATAGGTGAGAGAATATCTGCAGGAAAGTGCACACAGCTGAAGAAGGTGAACAACTCTGGTGGAAAAAGTTGACCTGGACCAATAGCAACACGAGCATCAGGATGTGCTGGAGTGTCCTCTCCAGCCTGAGTGAGGACAGTTTATAGTTTAAGGTCACTGAGAAGCAGGCAGACAATCATTCAAATCTAATCATAAACACCCCATTTTATTTTCTCTAAATTATAACTGTAAAAATCCTGATCCCAATAAAAAAAATATTCCATCTTCTCTTACCCACATGAAGCTCTTATACCCATTTATAAATTTTTGTTATTTTTTTTATGTTTTTTATTAACTTCACAGATTTTTCTTTTATAACTTTTACCCATGGATCTAGTATTTTATTTAATATATCTCTGAAGGGTTTTGATTGACAACTCAGATAAATATTTGTGGTTACTGTTCTTATTCGTGTTATTTCCCTTAAGAAAAAACTACCATCTTCCTTTCCAGCTCCATATTTTTAATTTTGGAAATTCAGTTCAAAATAGTCTTTATCTGTCTTATAGCTGGGCCTTGGTCGAGCCCCTCAGTTCATACAGTGTAGACTCTTGTATCGACTCCCCTTAAAAGCCCCTCACAAAACAAAGTTAAAGAAAATAGGGGAAAACATAGGTGCCATTTAAGGCCTTTAACTTGTTTTAATCATAGCTCATCATGTCTGGTGTTTTATTTTGCCTTTATATTATCATTCCATCATTTGATATCTGTTACATAAAGTGTTTGCTTACGTCACATTTTTGATCATAGTATAAAGCAGGCTGCACTTGAATGAATAACTTACAGTCCTGTCACACTCAAACAGTTTAAATGCACTTGGTATGATGTTCTGTTCATGCACAGTCATGCAAAATTGTGGCAATTTAATTTCTAATCAAATTGTCACAAGAGAGAGTCTAAGAGAGTCTAAGAGAAATAATGGCCATTAACATCAGGTTCTCAAACTGAACACATTGAGACTGCATCAGTGTACAGAACATTTAGCTTCACAGAGGCGGTTTATTTTCAGTGTTTCTTCTTCAGATTCTTTTAAGTTAAAGAAGCCTTTCAGTGGTAAAAGCATTTTGTACGTGCACTCCCAAGGGAGCCACCAAGAATAAAATTTTAAAACGCCACCAGGAGAGAAGGCTGAGGCTAATCTTTTTCACTCACTCACTTTCCTCTTCCCTTTTTTCCCATTTGGTTTCTGGGCTTTTTTGTTTCCTTAGCACATTTCACAGGCATTTTCTCCAACAACAAGCCGTCCCATTTCTGAGTTACTATAGAAGCCATCCACTTTTTTTTCCCAGAGGCTGAAAACAACAGCTGTGTTCTGGAAAACCTTTCATGGGATGACAATTGCTATTTGAGAGGAGAGGAAGCACCTCCGTTCCAGTGGCTGACTTATTCAAATCACTCCTTCTGTGAACAACTGGGAAGATAAGGAAGCAGCCATATCTTATTAGGTGTAATCGTAATTGACAGGTATCCAAAAACAGATTAAGCGCACATGAGTTTATGTGTGCAACATACACAAGTATCTGTGTCTCATTTCTTTTTGTTGCAGCAAAGTAGTGCTCAGCCTGCTGAAATGTAAAGGCAGAAAATATAATCTGCAGACACAAGTATAGTACAGCTGTGTGAAGCTTTTGAAGCAGTCAGTTACTGACAGATAAAAGAAATTATACAGCAGAGCTACAAAGTTATTTTCCATTTTCTGACAAGAAAAATCTAGACTAGAAATATAAACTAAAATAATTATGGAACCAGCCATGTCTAACCATCAAGAAACTGGACAGTGTTATTGTTAAGGTTAGTGTCAGTGGCAACTTACTAAGAGCCAGCTCTTTATATAGACAGAAGGATTGTAAAAATTTAGTGTACACAGGGGCAACAGAGACTCACTTGCATGCAGCCAGCAGCACGTAGCTCAGTGGTGATGACGCTATCTTTAGGCAGAATACTGAAGACTTGAACAGAAAGGGGTTAACTGTATTTATCAGAAAGAAGAACTAGGCTAAAAGATAAATATCAGCACAAACATAGTTGTTGAAACTGCCCCCTGGTGACAATACACAGCTACAACATCTAGACGTAGATCTGTCTTTCCAGAACTTTCTAGTTTTTGACTCTAATGGGACTGTAATTTATAAAAGGAGCATCATGTTTAAACTAGCGATATCATCCTCGTGACCTTGTGTGATAAACACAATCACATATTGTCACAAGTTTAGAAATGCATTCCATTAATATATTTTGTCCCACTGTATGTATTCTTAGGAAATAAAAGGTAAATAACTGGTCTGAGCTGAAAATAGTTGAAGTTGTTCTGGAGGTAAATATATGCACAACGCCTTACTGAAATAGTTTATGCATATTTTTATTTATTTTTCCATCTTTTCCATCATTTAATTGTTGCATCTTTTCAAGTCTGAAATGAGTCATGCTAACCAATGCTGAACTTTTCTTGATGTGATAAATGCAAACTGTTAAATGGGACATTACTCATGCCAGGAGGTGCGGTAGTGTGATGGTTTTTGGCTCAGCATCACACTGGGTCCAAATCACCTCAGTGCTCATATAAATGGATTTAGTTTCACGCCCCTTTTATCCAGGAAGTGTGCTTAATTGGTAGGATTGGTGAAAAGAAAGATCTCAAAGCTGCAGAATGGCCAGTTTGATGCTAAAAATACACATTTGAAAAGTAATTTCCATTTGCTCCCAGTCAAGGGGTTTAGGCACCATCTGGTGTTCCTAATAAGTTCATAATGATTCATTACCTGCTTTAGTTACACTCTTGAATAGTTATGAGATGAGACTTCACACAGCATCACTTCAGGACCTTAATATTGCTAAACCCACCAAGGTAACAAAACTACTGTTCAAGAAGGCATTGACTGTGGGATTAATTCAGTGTACTTCCACTGTACACAGAATGAAGATGGATCAAACAGCATTCGTTATGCACGTCCTTGTAAGTCCACCTGTGTGTGAATACACATCTGCCTCTGCTAGCTGGTTAGCGGCTACTGACTAACAAAATAAGAGTGAGAAGGTGATAGTGTATTGGTTATCAAGTTTATTTCGAGACAGGGACGAGATATAAAACTATGCCCAACTGAACAAGCAGATCCATCAGTTTTGCTGATTCCTTGAATAAGAAGCAAGAAGAAATTTTTAATCTCCTGACAAATAAGGTGACTTACTGTGTGATACAGATGGTTCAAGAAGTCTGTGCTTCAGTTTTGTTGAGTGAAATTCTGTTATTTCATTAGTCTGTTCCTTACCACCAATTAACATGCACGAGTCGGTTACTCCACATTTTCCTCCTGACATGGCAGCAGCTAAAAAGCCAACTTCGAGGCTTTGAAACCAACAGGTGATGAAACGGTGGCTCCATACATCTTTTATAAACCCCCCAATGATCTGATTTTAGCTGAACAGTGGAAGCAATTAGTGTGGAAAATGAAAAGTAAAAAAAAAAACATTTGAGAAATTGAGGTGTTTTTAGCTTGTATGATTTTTATCCTTTTACTTTATTTCGCTTTGTGTTCATACTATGCAATAGCAGGTAGTGCAATATATGAAATACCTCATACAGATGGGATTGAATCTGAAAGGTTTCAGTTATATACTGTAGCTCAATTTGTGTTTTGCCCATGAAGTTATCAAAATATCATAACCATGAATGGGTCTATCTAACTTAACTTATTTCACAGTCCGTGCTTCCTCCTTAACAAATCACCCTGCTGCTGCTGGCACCACTCCCCCCCTGACCCAGATTCACACTGAACACTTTGTAAATAATAATCCAGTTTGTCCATTCAGAGTCTGCAAACGATGAGGGAAACACATCTATACATCAGGACTGAGACATGTGCCTCAGTAGCTTGGCTCCCCAGAGTGAGATCCTGTCCCCTGAGTGAAATCTGGAGTCGGCCCACTCTCTGCCTCTGCAGCTCTGCTCCCTCCCCGCACTCTAAGTCTGGATGAAATTCATCGCTTGCAGACACAGCTTTGTTCTATTTTGATACAGCCATGGCATCCTCTACATTTCTCCCTTTGACAACTTTTTTACATTTCTTCTTACTCTCTTGCCATCCATTGCTCTCAAACATGTCAGTACTTTCTTTTACCACGTTTTAAGTATTGGCATTTGTCTCCCTACACTGTTAAGCTCATTAACAGCGACTATTTATGGAGAGGTGAAAGACACGCAGGACAAAAATAATTAAATGGAGAAGACACATTTTACTATGGTGAAACACAAAGTAAATCTTTTTCTGATTTTTTTTGTGATCATCGAAAACCTCTTCCTGTCTAACAGCACGTAGAGGAGACCTGCATGTTTTCCATTCAGTGCACCGAGTCTCATCCACATTGTCAGGAATTATACAACCTCACCTTCAGATATTCAAATGCTTCGGTGTAATTACACCATGGACTGTTTAAAAGACCTGACATTTCAGGAACTTTGAAAGGAAACAAATTATCATAATTGCAGTTTGAATCTGCATAGCACAAAATTTAATGACAGCTCAAAACAATTAATTTGTTTGGGGGGGGGGAAGAGTTGGTGTGACCTAGTTTAGAAAGTTAGTTGTTTTCTATAGGATGCTGTTTGTGTAACAATGCATCACTCCTGAAAATAAATAATTTTAAGGGACTCACAATTATTTTTTTTAATTTTCTTTCTTTCTCTTCTGCAAATATTAAAGGTCATCATCAGCAACAAATTATTATTCTGCAGCTGATGATTTACCTGATAAAAGGAACATTGATGTTTTTAAGCATTTTATTATCATTTCTAATTATATTCTAAGGTTTGGAATGAGGTCATTCAGAGTGGCCCAATTTCCTAAAAGTAAACAAATACATAAAAGTGATAGAATGTGTCGTAACCAGAGATGGGCAGTAACGTGTTACTGTAATCTGATTACTTTTTTCAAGTAACGAGTAAAGTAAGGGATTACTATTGCAAAAACAGTAATTAGATTACCGTTACTTTCCCGTAGGAACGCTGCGTTACTGCGTTACTAAAACCGTGATTTTTTTGCCAGAATGTCTCAAGACAATGACGTATAAGCGAGTGCGACGTTTGTGACAACAGATCAACAATGGGAGAGAGTATGAGCGTGCAGCGTTTAAAGCGTGGAAGTACTGACCTTATTTTGAGTTTGATTCCATAAACAGTGACAAAAACATTAGTGTCCGTTGTGCGTGGGAAGAAAACTTATTTTTACAGCGAAAAAAAACCCTAAACAAGCTCCGAGTGCGCAACGACGTAATGGGAAATTCACAGAAACTCGCGGATTCTTCAACTGACCGCTGCGGCACACCTGCACCAGAGCAAACCTCCGCCTACCCCACTCCTGCTTTACAGGTGAAAATAGAGCAACAGGACCGCTAGTCTTTGATTTTATTTATTTTCTGCTGTGTTTTACTTGCATCTATTTGAAAGACTGAGTGTAAACACAAAAAATATTTTATTTTATGTGCTGGAATGTGCAGAAAATAGGTTTAAATGTTAAACTAATTTCTTCAAGTCAGAGAATGGTGCATATAATTTACTTTTTGCTTGATGCATAAAGTTAAAAGATTAAAACTGATAAAACAAGTTTTTTAAAAAAAAGAGACTTTTCCATTTGCTTATGTAACCCTGGTTAACATAGCTAACAACAAATAAAAGCCTGTTAGTAAAAACAGTCATAAGAAATATATTACAGGTGATAAATAGTCAATAAATAGATCATAATGGTTAGAAAATTCATTAAAAACATCAGCAATGATATAATTCATGGTATAGGATTTCATTTGTGTTTAAAAACATGTTAAAAGGGTACAGAACTTGCTAATTCATGGTGTTTTATGTTAATTCAGGTAAAATGGCTAAAATATGTGTTGAGACTCTTATTGTGAAAGGGCACGCTGCAGCGTGACTCCTGTGATTAGCCACACCCAATCGGGTTGTTCCTTCTTTTTGATGCTCGAGAGGGAGAAATGCAGACAGTCCTTGCAGAGCTGCTGCTTAAATGAGTGAAAAAATAGTAAAAATAAACCAAAAATCTACTTAAAGCCATTTTTGTACTCTGGAAAATGTATTTTTGTTTTTCCGACCTGTCCTTGCCTTGGTGACGTTGTGAACATAACCGAACGGGACTTGGTGAGTTCAGAAATTGTCTTTTATTTCATGCAAGAAATTTTTGTTGTATTATATTGCTCATTTCATGCAAATGGAGAGCCAAGGTAGCAGATTTATGTTGTTTTATGTTAAAAACGGTGGATTCGTGCTTAAACGACACACAGGCTGCAGTTCAAAGGCCTTTGACGGTGTTTCAGCGCGCCATATTGGCGTCACCTCATTTACGGCTAAATAAGCTGAAAAAAACGGACTTTTACTGTTATTTAAGGGCTACCCGTGTGTTATTTTCGAATGTTTATGCACTTTAGTTTGTTGTTATGGTAGGCCATTAAGGTTTGGATCGGGAAATGCCGAGCTAGAATCGGAGTTTGATCCGCTGAGCGAGAAACAAGATGGCGAGCCACCCACGGACCCATTGAACTGTACCGAGCAGGAAAAAGGAAAACGCCCCCTGCTGGACGTTGAGCTCTTTCGCTGATAAAACTGGTAGGATTAATCCATACACCTCTGCAAAAGAACAGCGGACTTTTCAAAGCACTGGATAATCATTCGGAGTAATTCCAGGACTAATAGTTAAAGGACACAAAGACAACTTTCTTTTGTTTATTTGTTTGTTTAAGGGATTTATTCAGCCTTTTGCTGAATTGTTTTCAGTTTTACATTTATTTATTTATTTTTGTAATTTATTTTGGTCAACCTTACATTTTAATGCTGTAATGGTGTTAATGGAAATGTAAATAATTTTGTTGGGTTAAAACAAAATAAGAACTGGTTGAGAATTTAAAGGTGAACCTAGACCAAGATTAAATTAAATCTTGGGCCTAAAGAACCGAACTTGATTTAAAATAACACAGTGTTAATGCAAATAGATCAAAGGATAAACTTGAACTTAGAACTTGAAATAAATAAAACAATAACCTAGGTTGAAAATAACATCCTTCTAAAGCCAAATAAAAGGTTTTGAGATAAATAGGATGAACTGACAGAACATACTGAACTAAAAGGGGGGAAAGAAAAACCTTGTTTTCTTAAATGTGTGATGTTGAATGTTTTATGTAATGTGTCTATAACTGTCTATTCTCTGTCTTCACAAAATAATAAGCCGGCAATTTAAACGTATTTACTGGTCTGTGGTCTTTATTACATGCTACGCTCATTACTGCTCTAGTAGTCGAACCTAACTGGTCCTAGTATACTGTAACGACTCCAGAAGTGTTACACTTACATTTTGTATGATGGATTATGCAGAAAAAGTAGAATTGGGCTGAAAGATCTATTGCTTTATCACCTATTCAGGTTTTTAAAAAGTGACTAAGTAACGTATTACTTTTGAAAATAAGTAATCAGTAAAGTAACAGGATTACTTTTTGGGGGAAATAATCAGTAATTAGTTACTGATTACTTTTTTCAAGTAACTTGACCAACACTGGTCATAATACTGTTGACCATTTGTTTTGCTTTTTTCATTTCTTGTTTCAGCATTGGCTGTTTGTTCACTTCCTGTTTTGCTTTGGTAGATGTTTTTCTTATTTCTTTTTGTTGTTGTTGCTGCTATAATTTTTCTTTCCTCCTTCGTGTCTGTTTAACCTGCCATCATTCCTTTCACCTCCAAATTACTTTCACAAACATATTTATACCATCTTGTTTGTCATCCTTTAGCCAGTCCATGTATAAATAGTCCTGCCTTCCATTTGTCAAAGTGTCTGCTATGCTCCTCTCTTTTGTTTCTGCCTTGCTTTGCCTCTGTGTGGTTTCTGTTCTCTTTATCATCTTTGTATTCTGGTTTTGTTGAACTTTGTCTCAATAAAAGTTTGCCTTTAGTTAAATATTCAGCTTTATCTCTACAGTATACTTAAAAAAAATGTATACTTTCATAATTCAAGTTACAAAAAAACAGTAAAATGGAAAAGTATGTATAGCTCTACATTCGCCACATCCTAAAGGATTATAATGTTCTAATAAATTACATGGCTAAAAATGATTGACAGGTGGAATCTTTCTTATTTAACCTTCTGAAACCTGATATCCCAGGTCTCATGTCCTCTTTGTATGATAGCAACATGCACTCCAATAGCAAAAAGCTTTATAAGACCTTTAGAAAATAAAAGTGCCTGGATTGCTATGAGTCTGGCAAGGAAATTGAGAAATTCTTCCAGGATATTCTGGCCCAGCAACAGAGTAGCAAAGCAAACTGTCTGATGCAAAACAAAGAGCTCCTAAATTTTATCACAGCATCTGCAGGGTCAAAGTACATGTGTCTACAATCAGTAAGAGGCTGCACCAATTTGACCTGCATAGGAAGTGTTCCAGGAAAGTCTTTGCTGGCCAAAAACAATGAAACACTACAGTTTGCTAGAGAACATACAGAGAAAGAGTGGACAAAGATTTTGTATTTATTCATTGGCCACACGAATGGTTGATCTGTTTGATGCTGGCCAAAGACCAACTGGTTAACTGGTGCAAATGTTCTGGTTTTGGTTGATTAATATCTGAAAATGAAAGCTGATAGGATCACAATCCAGTTTAAAGGTCCATACCTAGTTCAGACCACCAAAAAAAGGTTCCAAAAGAAAACGTGTGTGGTTATGGAGTCTGTTAAGTCCAACAGAATGTGAACAATATCACAGCAATCTAGAAGTCCAAGACTACTTCCCACTTCCTATAAATCCTATTGTATAGACGCTTTTATACTTCGTGTCAATTCAAATGAAACATTTAAAACTGAAAGTGGTATGGCTCAATGACGGTTCAATAAGTGTTATATAACTACATTTAACATTATGCAACTGACATTTTAAGACATGCTAATCAGTTTCATTCAACCAGTAGCTAGCTGAATACATTTATTCATATATTCATAAATTTATGACCTTGTTCATTCCATTTCTCTCTGTGGCTTCTACATACCAGCAGCACAGTGAACACAGTAGGCACATGTACAATCTTTAGGTTGCCAAACCTTTAATTCAATTCAATTTTATTTATATAGCGCCAAATCACAACAACAGTCGCCTCAAGGCGCTTTATATTGTACAGTAAATCGTACAATAATAGATACAGAGAAAAGCCCACAATCATATGACCCCCGATGAGCAAGCACTTTGGCGACAGTAGGAAGGAAAAACTCCCTTTTAACAGGAAGAAACCTCCGGCAGAACCAGGCATAGGGAGGGGTGACCATCTGCTGCGACTGGTTGGGGTGAGAGAAAGAAGACAGGATAGAGACATGCTGTGGAATCTTTAAACAGATAATATCTGCCTCTTCCTTCTGGTTTATGGTCAAACCAAAAATTTTCATGACATTATAAAGACACCTTCTTGGGTTGGCTAATGTCCCAGTATCTGTGCCCTACGTTCTGAATTCATCTGTTATTTGTAGTGATTGTAAGTGATTTCCTCACCACATAGACTGCATGCAAAATATACACTCAGTCACCACAAGTCTCAGTGTCACATGTCACGAGAAAAGGATGGATCTGACTGAAAAACTGAAGGATATTGCACAACCATATAGTAATGTCAGCAACCTTTCAGTCAAAAACTCACAACATACCCTGCATTTCTCTTCAGACTTGAACAGGGGCCACAAACATTATGCAAATTGCAAATAAACCTATAAATTCATCAAGACAGTGTTTCCTGAAGTCATCGATCAAGTGAGTTGAGGGCCGACCTATATACAACTGAACCTCTTGGAAACCAGAGACATTGCCCCCTGCTGGCCATTAGAAAGATGGTCTGTCAGCTCTTTCCGGGACAGTGGCGCAGCTGCCCCTCTGTTGGTCTTCCTTGGTCTCTTGTGTTCTGGGGGCCTCTGGATGTCTGGAGTTTTGATCTCCTCCACACCTGCTTCACGCCCTGGAGGACGGGGCTGTGGCCCCCCCACACCCTCTAGCAGATTATTACATGAAGGAACCTTTTAAAAAAACAAAAAACAAGCGCGTCCATGCTCACAGGTGTACACACGGGTGATCACACCCACAAACTACACCCTTTTTGGCTCCTACCTCAAAGCACACTGTGTTCTGTTGATCTTATGTGCTGCACAATAATGTTTAACATTTAGTATTTACTGTCATATTCCCATATATCATTGTGATGTTGTTTATTCTATTACTCTTGTTCTCTTCTGCTTGCTTTCTTTTTTCTTTCTCAGCAGGTGATCCAGGTGATTGATATATGCATTTTTTTTTCTCTGCCCGTTCTGTTGGTTTTTGTCTTTTGCCCTTCTCCCCCGTCCCTCTTCTCAGCTGTTTCTCTTTCCCTCTTTCTTTCTCCCCTTCTTTCCCCCAGTCAAGTCTGTCCCGTATTCAGTAAGTGAAAATAAAATAAACAATAAAAGGTGAATCAAATGGACCATTACGGCAAGGCTGGGATGGTCAGTTTGGTAAAGTAAATCCGTTGGGCATCTTTCTTTGCCTTTAGACAACAATTCTGATGGCAAAAGAGCCAAACGGGACAGGCCAAAAAAAAGAAAAAAAAAAAAAAAGAAAGATGGTCTGTATTTGTATAGCGCTTTACTTGGTCCTAAGGACCCCAAAGCACTTTACACAATCATCCACCCATTCACACACACATTCACACACTGGTGATGGCAAGCTACAGTGTAGCCACAGCCGCCCTGACAGAGGCGAGGCTGCCGGACACTGGCGCCACCGGGCCCTCTGACCACCACCAGTAGGCAACGGGTGAAGTGTCTTGCCCAAGAACACAACGACCGAGACTGTCGGAGCCGGGGCTCGATTACAAGACGAACGCCCAACTCTTGAGCCACGATCGCCCCACATCCAGCCACTTGAGCTCCACTTTACAGACCCAGAAGCTTTATCAATCTTTTGTATAGTCTCTGCTGTATATCAGCATCATCATTACCTTCTGGTTATTCGCAATGCAATCATTAATTAAATATACAGAAATAACTGAGGAAGAAATCAGGATGAGCACCTGCAGGGAGGAACGCACTAAATTATGTTGAGCAACACTTTTCAAATTAGCATTATTTAAAGATGAAATGGCATATGAATAAAAAGTCAATGTGCATGTTACCACTTTGTTTTGCCCTTTGTGTGTCATTTCACCACAAAACTGATACCCTGACCTTTTCTAAACTCCCATGACGGTCTGTTGTACATTTAACAATGTTGCTACAGTTGCTCCCTGGTCTCATACTGCCAGGCAGCTTAAGAGACTGTTGACCTTTTCACACTTGCCCTTTATCAACGCGCTGCCTCCAGGTCAGCCTTTCATCAAACAGTACTCAGAGAAACCTAATCACACTGATCTGCTCATTGACTGCCTTATTGGCTCCTTGCTTTCTGTCTTGTAATCAATATGTCCAAACCTGCCCTCCATTCAAGAATGACACTAGATCTAGGGTCACTAGATTTTATTAGATTTTAGACTCCTGCAGGGACGGTCCAGTCACATTTTCAGTGTCTTTGTTACCAGTTTTGCTGTTACTGAAGCAGAAATCCAGACACAAAAAGAGGGCCCTCTTCTGCTGCAATCCTGTCTGTATTAATACTCTTGCCCATTAGCAGCTTTAGCATTTTATAAATCCAATTCACCTCTAAGTATTGGATGACAGCTATTTATGAACACTACATTTTATGGCATCGACTTTCAGCATGCTTTTATTTTGGGCCGAAACAGTTTTCTACTCCATTTGAACACAAAATCAAAGCATTGTACCAAACTGTGTCCTGTCTTATGATTGACGGGAAGAGGTGTCGCCCCTTGCTGAATGGTTGCCTGATTGCTGAGTTTGGCTTCCAGGATTTCCAGAGGGGGCAACTGCAAAGCGTTCAATTAGGCTACATGCCTCACTGCCTCTCTTAAAAGAGCAGAAGAAAATGGATATAGAAGCTCTGGAGCTTTGAAGGTTTTTATTTATTTAATTCAAACGCCTATTAAGGGGGAAAGAATGTCAAAATTGAGATGCCAAAATTACTCTGAAGACCAACTGCAACCGCTGTAAATAACTGTCTATGAATCTTAGATGCAAACCTGGCAGCTTATTTGTGTCACAGTTTCAAGAGCTGTCGCCATTGCTGTGGCAGCAGAGTGGAACTGAACTCTGGCAGGGAAAGCAAACATGTTTGTGTCGATGGCAGTTTGCAGTCAGCCTCATCGACAGATAAAGGTGGACTGTGTAAGATGTGGAAGTGCCTCATAACACAGATTCCCACATGGTAGTCAAATTGAATTGCTGTTCACATGCACTCCAGAGTTTCATTTCTCCAACCCCAAAAGAAAACAGCTTTACGCACTCTATGGGATGAGACCCATACTTCGAAAGCACAGTAACTCTGAGATTGACATCAACAAAACATACTCTATATCACTAACATATTAGTGTTAAATTGTCCCGTAATGAAAACTAAAAAAATATTATTTATGTACTTCTTGTTAGTACTGTCAAAAGTGTCCAAAAGGCGTATGTGGTCATTCATTCATTCATTCAAGTCCGACACAGCTTTGGACCATCTGAATACTGCACATCTGCAAATGTAAAAGATGTAACTACTCATACAGATACAAATGATAGAAGGTGTCATTTAAAAAAAATAATGTGGGATCCATGAAGCTTTTCCCACTAGTCAATTCATAAAGCTTATTCAGTGTCTAATCAACTTTAAGGTTCCACAGTTTCACCATCTACTAAAAAAAAAAACCAAAGATAAATTTCCAGACTGTGCAACTTCATCTCTCAGGAACCGAGTTACATTCCTCATCGCTTTTGTCCTGTGCATTCATTTTAATTTAGTTATGATCTTATTCTTCAGAAAAAAGTATATCGGCAAAATAGGTGGCGAAAGATATCGGTCAAATAAATGAACACTGCCAATCACTGAATTTAACTGAGGTTTCAGCAGCAATTTAATACTTTGGCTGCTCATATGAAAGTTTCTAAAACAAGAGAGGGTAATGAAATCAGCACAGCTTTCTACCACGCATGTTTTATTATAATTAATTTTAACTGAAGTTTGTGCATTTAGATGAGACGTGGTCTGAGATGAGGAGACAATAAAACAAGATTTCAGACCCTGGGACTTGCTTCTATAATAACATAGACTGTATATACAGAGATGGACACGGCCATTGTAGAGCATCGAGGTAAGCAATTTGTCCATCACCCTTTCAATGTTTTGAAAGCAGACTTCTATTCCATCATGTCTTTTCCACATTAACTTTACATTTAAGATGTATCTATCTCTCTTCTATATACAGTCCATGTATAACACCACATTGGGTTAAAATGTTATTTCCTTCCTATCTTAACCCAGGATATAACCTAATCCAAGACTTGATAGGAAATTGCTGTAATATGTCACCCAGATAACATGTAATCAACATGCAAAGAGAAAAACACTCATGCCTTGCCCTCTAGACAATGATGCAATCTATCAGAATTGCCTTTCTGCCTTCCACCTGTCTTCTTAGCTTTGTGCCTCATGCGCCTCACAGAGCCAAGCAGGGAGAGCTGCTGGGAAACTGCAATCACAATCATCTCCTTTCAGAGCAAGACTCAGATTGGCTCTCCAGCTGTTTCACCAATTACAACTTTTTCACTGGCACTGACACCAGAAGATCCAAGCAATATTAAAATGAAGGCTGCTTTGATACTTCAATAAAAAATACTCTGTGAATACTGAAGTAGTGATATTGAAGTTATAAAAATTGTCTTTCTAATTAGTCCGTTTTTGTTTGTCTTTTTGTGGAACAGTAAAAATAAAGTGGTGGAAATGGAAGTTGAACAGGGCTTACCACGTTCACATACATCTGATGACAAACCCACTTTCTTATCCTGTCTTTGTTGTTTGTTTCTCCAATTACAATAGTCTCGTGGAATATAAGGAGCTTACATACAACAAGCCAACAATACAGCTGGCAGGGGCTGAGTAAGAGTTGAATCAATTTCAAGGTTTTTTTTTTTCTCATGACTTCATCATGTGGACAGCAGCCAGCGTTGTACACAAAGCTGACAGCTGGATTCATCCTAAGCTGCATTTCTGCGGTCTTTCAATAGCAATTGAAAAATAGCAATTGAAAAAAAGAAGCACAACAACTTGTCTAATATTATAACGCATCAGTAAAACTACAGTCCTTTGCTGTCTCAAACGTTTTGAGCAGTTAAAAAAATTGGTCAATCATTTGCAAAAAGCTGTTTACTTTTTAATTCCACTCTTAAATATTCTTGCATAAAATTTAATAGTGTCATGTCACCTTAAATGTTTAAGAATGCCATTCTGTATTCCCTTAGAGGATTTTCTGGTGTTTAATTCATGTCTGTTGGGTGAATCTGTGGTTTGTGCATGCACATAGAGCAACTTTGATAAAGCTTCAAGAGTTTTCACAGTTGACTGAATGTCTGAACACCCCTAGAGAGCTTGGTACAGTGTCAGAGATGCCTTTCCATATGTTGGTTTTGGTGAAAAGGTCTTGTTCATGTATTCTCCTGAAACATTCTTTGCAGGGAGTAAGTGAACAAGAGCCCGACTGTTCTGCCCATCTGTCCCACAGTGGGGACTCGCTTTGGTGCCTGGGTGTTTCTCAGGTGAGCACTAATGTTCCAAGAGGTTTTCCCTTGAATTACACACCAGACTATCTCTAAAAGAAGCATTGTTGCTCTGCATGCTTCATTGGAGGGATCCAGAAGTCTGCTGTATTTCAGCTGAACTTGTCATTCATTCTTTGGATGTGTTTGTATTTGTATTATTCATACATACAAAGCCTCTGTCCAGGAATTTCTCACCTTTCCCACACTGGAGGAAATAAATTAAAGCTCTATGAGTAGGATTTGGATTGGCATCCTACATAATAAATAAATATCCCATTTAACATCCTCGCAGCAGCTGTCTGATGTGGGAACAGGCAGGGCTCACTGCCCTTGTGAAACTGATGTTTCTGATGTTGTTGACTTTATGGATTTTATATCTGATACTTAACAGCAGGGTAGGGCTTTGGCTAGTTTATTTATATATTTATTTTCTCTTGGCGAATAAGTTGGGTGATTACTCTCTAAAAATTGAGAAAGTAATGGCTGGGTCAAAAAACCTTTAATATAAATAATTTTTGTTTAAGCAGCTGGGAATGGGACTGAAAAAGCCTTCCACCTCTCCTCAATCCACAAAGCTCCAGACCCCAATTTTTATAACACGGGTGGTAAACCCGCAGACGTACAGAGCCATGCAGCTCTTGGGCACTCTCAAATGAGAACTTACTCTTTGCCTGGCCCTCTCACCCAGGACCAGATTGCCTGAGAAGACTCTGTCTCCCAGAAAAACTGGAACATGTGGCCTGGGAGAAGGATGGATAAGAGACATTTGACTATCAGTGGTCTATACGTGAGATAGATATAAAGAAAGAGAGAGAGAGAGAAAGAGATAGCCTTGGGCACAGAGTATCTTAAGTACAATCACAGTATAATGATTTGGATCAAATTCTGCAGGTTTTCTTCTTGTACCACTGCAACATGAAGCACAGTCCAGGAAATTCAGTTTGATTAACAGATCGGTAGAAAATCTCTGCTTACATTGTGAACCATCATGCAGGCACAACTGATAGAACAGCTGGCTCACTCTGCATTTCCTTGGCATGAGCTGACATGTTGGCGCTCTTACTCAGTAGCTAGTTTGAACTTATTCCAATGAATATAAAAGGGATAAATTTTTTTTCATGCAGGGTAATGGTGGTCTAAATAAAACCTTAGTTAATTGCTCAGTTTATACATGCTAGCCTTTTTCACAACTGCATTTCAGCCTGTTGACAATACCTGCATGCAATAAGCCAAATGTATAATTCAGCTAGATTCACAGATGGTACAAAGTCTGTGTAATGTCCAATTGCTTGCATTTGTTATGTAACTGTATTCACAACAAGCGAGCAGGAATCATGTGTTCTGCCTCCTGCACTGCCTGAACCAAAAGGAGTGTCCAGTAAGGAAAACACATCTGAACCTCACTGTCTCTGTTTGGCAGAGAGAAGTGCGAGAAAGAATGACACAGTGATGTTCCTAAAGCTGTAATTTAAAAGTTACTTAGCCACTATCTATCTATCAATTACCTAACACAACGTACTACAAGAAAAAACTAATATAAATAAAATGTGATCTTCTCAAACTATAAAGAAAGGGAAATTGTTGAAATTAAGTGAATGTCTCTATTTAAAAAATTTCATGATGTGATATTATAGTATATAATATATATTATATCAGAAATCTGTTCACTATTTTATACAGATTATATCTGTAAGGAAGCTGACTAAATATTAACTGATAACTTAAGGGTGTACTTTGAACCTTCACAGACTTAAGGGTGTACTTCTTCCCACTCCCTTTCAACATGTAAATGAATCAGCAGTAGCAATATTGAAATAAATTAGCAAACAAACAAACACAACTGGGTCTTCACTTACAGTATGTTGTTCTCACCTGTTTACATTATTCAAAATGCAAAAACACTTAAACAGCTGTTGGAGGAGGACAAATCCAGTGTGACAATGTGAGGACAGATCCTCACATTGTTTTCTTTTTTTGGGTTTACAAGGAAAGATTAATGAATTTGTAGGTGTTTGAAGATGGCTCGGCCACATCCAGACACCTTCCTGACCGCTCCACTAATTACTACACATAATGTCCCCTTTGTATATATTTACCTAGTTACTGTATATAATGTTTTCTCTCTCTTTTTGCACAGTCGAGGAGCGTGTCACGACACATTTCACTGCATGTACTTGTATAACTATGCACATGACAAATAAAAGATCTTGAAACTTGAATCTTTTAATAACTAATCAGCTTTAATTGATCAGATTTACCAATAATTTGTGGTTCTTTAATTTTTTCGATATGGTAATGCTTTCTAATCCACCCAACACATATTAGCCACTTAAGATTTATCATTAACAATACCTGTAAATAGATTTGTAAGTTTCCTAATCTAGATAATCACAGTAAAGAGATAAAACAGACAAAAATGTAATAAAAACAATACAAAAAAGTTAAGCCAAACCCTAACAAATCATGCTGTGAGCATAAGGCAAACACCCACTGTTCCAAAATGCAGCATGTGCCTTTTATCTGCATCGTTCCCCACAGCAGATGGAGTCCAGCCCCAGAGCACTTTTATATCCTGGTGACATATTTCTTTTGATAACAACATGCCTGCGAGGGAATCCAAACAAAGTAAGACAATGGCAATCTGCAGTTCACAAAAAAAGTGTGTGATCATACACTTCAAGACTAAAGCTGGGATAAAGACGGATACGTAACACTTAGGAAGCTCTTTCTTAGCTGTGAGTCTTGCCTCAAGTCAATGGGTAGTCCACTAGGGATCATCAGTCTGGTAAACGCTTTATCTTTTGTTACACCTGGCTAATGAAAAATGTACATGTTGGAACATATAAAATTCAGTCAAAAATAAATACTAAACCATGCAATATATTCAGCAATTTTAGTTATGGACACAACACTGTCCTTGATAAACAAGTACTGACATGCTGAGTCACAAAATGGTTGCTGTGCTGATTCCTAAAATTCCAACACAAATCATAAAATCCAGTCTGGTAAATATATTCTAGTGAGTGCTGAAACTAAAGAACCATATCTAGCTGTTAAAAAGTCATCTTTCCAAAGTAAAAGGATCAAGCCACTGAGGGGTATATGAGGAAAAGTATGGACTTATTAACACTGAGTGAATGAATCATTCTTTATCTATATACTTTGATCCCCCAAACCTTTCATTTTTGCCCATTTCTGTACTGATTTGCATTGCCATCACAAGTCAGTATGAGACATTTTGAGTAATCCAAATGTAACATATGAGCAGACACAACTAATCTGTGTATGAACACTTGATCCAACAAGTGGTAAAAAAAGAACACTTTCCAATAAGTTACAGCTTACATAGTCACATGATGTTTCCTTTCTTTGCTGGAAAATCAATCTTTAAGTTATTTTTCTGGGAAACTCTTAGTAACAAAATCTCCATTAAGCAAAAAGACAGTGATTGGTGCATCCTGGCAGTCGTGGGTTAAAGGCACTCAACAAGTAATCGCAGCACTTTTGAGTTAGAGACTCAGAGACTCACACTCAGAATCTGTTTTCCAAAAACCCTTCATCTCTTCTCAATCCCCCACTCCAACTTCCTGGAAGAAATTTGAATCCCTACACATGATTGGGGACTTTTTAAAGAGAGGTTTTTTTGCAGGGAAATAGTAAAAACAAGTAAACAAAACTAAATCCATGTAATGTTCAGGATGTTCAGAACCTATCTTTAGGATAACTCTGTCTCAAATGTACAGCTCACATACAATTTAATAGCCTGGACCAAAGGAGGCAAGAAAATGAACAACCATGAGCAATAGCCCCGGGCAATGCATGCACATTTATTTCTCCACCAAAGCCCAAGGGGGGGCAGTGTCACAATTGTCCTCAATTTCCATTTTCTTTGCAGCTGGTTTTAATGGCCACTGAATGCTGGATGTAATGAGACAAGCAGAGACTGTAACATATAGCCAAGGTGAGTGAAATTAATTTCTGCTCCTCAGAGAGAACTCTACATTTTCAGCCACACTAGTAGTGTGAGTCTAGAAATAGAAACTTCACTTAGTTGGTCCATTTGTTCATTAATCTGTCAGTCAAACACTTCCAGGGTGATGTCTCTGAATTGACTCGACTCACTGCTTCTATATATAGAACATAAGGAGCTAATGACATTGATCTACTGGCTATAAATGCGTCACACTTTCAATTTGTTCAACATTTAATATCCTGACACAGGACTGCTTTACAGCTCAGCATATCCCAATGACCTTTGACATATCCTGCACGGGTGGTGTGGATGGTTTCCCACAAATTTATATTATGTCACTGGCAAGTATGGATGAGGTCATGTTTGGATGTGCAAGCATGTGGAGAAAAAGGAGGTTCACATGCTTTCTTAAGCTGATTATCAAATAATTCCCTTTAGCAATTTCACCATAAAACAATATTTAATATATACAGTCTCTTCAGTATACCTCTCACGCTGCATTTGAACTGTCACTTTACAGTCTGCCAGGGGAAGTCCTTGTTTGTTTCTGCATTGTCCGTAAGCTTAGAACACGGGTATATGAAACAATTCTCCACCTTCTGCAGGTTCTTGTTGGAGCAGACCTTCAGAAATGGAGAATAAGGACTATCATGGTCACCTGCATGCAGCCAGACATGCCCGTGGTCTGACAAAGAATCTGATTTAACAACAGGAGATTTAAGGCTAAAAAAGAATTTTCTGTTTCCTGTTGTATTATGAGCTGCTCAGCCATTTTAAATGCCCCAGAACGGGTCCTTTCATGATCTCCATGTTCAAACAGAGGCTCAGTCCTAACAGAAGAACCTGTTAGAACATGCGAGGTCTTCTACAAGTCTGAGTCTTTAATTTGTTCAGCTCTATTCTTTGTCATTGTTCTTCTTTTAGTGCACTGTTTTTGTGCTATTATTCAGCTCACTTTGTTCTGTGTATCTCTTTGCTTCTAAATGCTGCCTTAATCCTTTTTCATGTCTCAAAGCAGTTTGAGCTGCTTTACTGTTGAACACTGCTGTAAAATAAACTTGAAAATTGTGAGGCTCATATTCATGCACATTGTGTGAACAGTTTATTCTTTGTTTGATATCATATCCAAATCACCCCCTGTATTTATTTTTCCTGCAGCATAAAAGAATCTAACCGTGTATGCTGAGAGCACAAACATCCCTAAAGA
The DNA here is from genome assembly GCF_057382095.1 of Aulonocara sp. 'chitande type north' Nkhata Bay. NCBI lineage: Eukaryota > Metazoa > Chordata > Actinopteri > Cichliformes > Cichlidae > Aulonocara > Aulonocara sp. 'chitande type north' Nkhata Bay. The sequence goes on from NC_141359.1 coordinate 33,879,358, forward strand.
TAAAGTTTGAGCTGACCTATAAACTTTAATAATATGTAGAAGGTTGCCCCACCTTCAGGCCACACTTGCTGGCTATGAGACCTTTTTCACATTTCAGTTACTTCTGTTATCTGTTATGCAACAACCTCTCCTGTCTGACAAGCAAAATCTTTACTAAACACCTCTATACTACTAGGAAGCATCCCAAAAATAAGCCCAAAAATTCTGATAGCAAAGTCACTTTCACTTGTTTCACATCAGGAAGATCAAGGCTTCGACATTAAACGTTAATACTTGCACTGACATCTTTGACTATATAGTTAAACTCCCATAAATCATTTAATTAAGTGGATGCACCCGAGAAGCCATTTATCCTGCTTTTTGGTTAATTCATTTATCCAACATGGTGTCTGCACTAAAGGAACACAGCTACCGATCATATCTCTAAACTCTGCCTGCAGGTATCACACCAAGTGACACAGAGTCTCCGTGTCATTTAAATGACTTTCAACTTTCTCCACGTGGCTCGATTTTAAGTTACCGTAACTTATTCAAGCAGCTGCAAACTTCCAGATAAAAGTTCTATGCGTGTTTCTAAGTCTGGTAGTTAACCCACAGTGGGGTGAGTAACAAATGCATCCTCAATCAGGCAACATGGACGAGATGAAGAAAAAGAAATTCGCTCCATCTCAGTCTTTGCTTACCTTTCCCTCCACTGAGTATCTCCGAGTGTGCTGCACTGCTCCTGCGCTTTGATTCATGTTTCAGCACCGCGGACAGCTCCAGAAATAAAAACGATCCAAATCAGTCCGCAGATCGACAAACTGTAGCTGAGACTCCGCACAGACACCAACTGCCCGATACTTCACCGCTTTGCTTCAAGCTGTTTACTGGTTCGTCGTCTTCCCTGCGACACGCGTGGCTTCTCAGCCAATGATGCCTTGTGCGTAAAGACTTGCTCCGCTGGTGCGCCAGCTGTGAGTGCGAGCGGGGGACACAGCCCACTTATCCCTCACTCGCCAAGATAACATAATAAGCTAGGAACAAGCTGGTAGTCGGACAATAAACATAAATATTAAAACTTATAATCCAGCAAAAACATGCTTTTTTCTGATAAACATAACCCGATACTGGACTTGACGTGACGGGGTTACAGGCACCGGAATTAAGCCCTTTCTAAAAACTGAGATAAAAGCACGTCTTTGCATGGGGAGATTACATAACATGATAAAACTGATTACAACAGCTTCCTGCATGTTTACAGAGCTGCACATCTGCATAAGACATCTATATTCGTTTTTTTAAATTTACTTTTTTCTAGCTCCTTTATTTCACTTTCTTTTTCTTTTATCTCATTTTACTTAATTTATTGAATTTAATCTATTTTGTTATCTGTTATCCAAGTTTGTTTATTTTTTGCAAGAGTTTTGACTGCTGTAGTGGATGAATTTGCTCACTGTTGGGGGTAAATAAAGTATATTTTCTCTTTCCAATGTTTTTTCAGCATTTTTTATCCACCCTTGGAAGCCAGAGCCAGTGGCAAGATTTTGAAGTGGGCCAGTCAATCATAACTGCATTACTTTGATTGTAACTTTATTTTAAGAATATTTTGATGCTGAAAATTTTGTACCATTCATTATATTATCAGGCTTTAGCAGGACTTTTATGTCAGTACAGAGTAACCATTTTTGACTCAGATTGCAAGACAATTTTCAGGCTCTTGTGCACTTTTCATCTAATACATGTGTAAGAGCATGGAGCTCCACAGGAATCTGATAATCATGCCCGGTGTTTTCTGCACCAGATTTCTAAACTGTATTTCTCTCTGATCAGACTCCCCTGCTTTGAATACCATTTTTGGTTAATAAGGCAGAAAGAATTCAGCATGATTCACACACAAATCCTAACTGACGTGTTAATAATTAAGAACACAGGTACCCCAAGTTTACAGCATCAGTGTTGAATGAGTACAAAACTGTTTGTGTTCAGACACAAAATAATGCCATTTGTGGGTTTTTTATGTGAATCTTTTTTGCTGTGAGCCTGAAAACACACAAAGAAACGACATGAGCAGTTTTCTTTTGATGCCTCCAGATAACCACTCTTTCATCTTCACGATAAGAATCTGCTAAATAAGGACCTTAATGTAACAATCTCTGACTTCATAAAAGCTGCTTTCAGCTGCTGCCTTATTGACTGCCTCAGCGGGTTGCCCCACATGTTGATCTGGCAGATTTTTTTTTTAGACCAGATCCCATTCCTCATGCAGCCCTAAAGAGATTTGTATCTCCTCCACAGTCAGACTTATTTAGCATTGCTGAAAATGCACGACTTCGATGTATTGTGTGCACATTTTGTTAGCCTTCGCATATTTAATGCCGTTAAGTTACTTTTTAGCAAACATCTTTCACACTCGCCCCGTTCAACATAACTGGCAGAAAAACTGTCCCACAGTATGATGCTACCTCCCCATGCCTTCATCATTACTCCTTGGGTAGCTGTTGCCAAATAATTTTTCCTCACCTGACTGTAAAAAAAGCTCTTTTTTTTTTCTTTGCCCATGTGGTCACCTGCAAACTTTACATCAGTGACAGGCCCTGACACGACAGGCCCTTTGTTCTTGGAAAGCAGTCTGTCAGGCCACAGTGGTGTCAGACTAGCTTGACAGCAGACGATGGCACTAATGCTCCAGCATGGCAGACTCATGCTTTGGTGGCTGTTCTAGACCATCCAAACAAATGTTCTCTCAGGGAAGGATGTAACTTCTAAAACAATTTAAGTCTGATGACAATCTTTATTTATTGTATTGTTTAAATTATTTTAATAAATGGCTCCAAGAGAGTTTTCTGGCTCTTTGACTGTGGTTTCTGAAAGAACTGTAACATTTAGTTTAATCTGAAAAAAGAACTTTGGACCACTGGGCATCAACTTTTTCACCTTAGCCCAGGTGAAACACTTTTGTAGGGGTGTGACAGTTGTAGCTCCTGTCCTAAAGACATCTTTGTGTAGTGGCTTTTGATGTTCTGACACTCCTTATGACGTTCTCCCAAGTTCTTGGATCACTTTTCATGAGAAACCTCTCAAAGCTGTGCTTGTTCCTGGTGCCTTTACATCTTTGTTGAATTAAATTACAAACAATAAATAATATGCTTTTTGAATTTTGAATGCAGTCAGATTCTCTGGGGTTCTTTTTGTTCCTAAGCCCTTATAAATTCATCACATCTGTCTTGACCTTGATGAAAAACATCATCATAATTATTTTTGACTGTTCGACCATAACCAAGTGACTCCAGTGGTTGGTCAGGTGGTGCAAAGTGATTGTAGAAATACTAGTAAAAATAGTATCAGGTTAGTGTATACCTACATAACAGCATCACAAAGGCAGCTATGAATCATCAGGGATAAACCAATGACAGATCTTGCTGATGAGACTCGACATGAAGCGTCTTGATTATATGTATGTCCACGGAGACAAAAAGCCAGGAGATAAATCCCTGTGGAGTTTGTAGGCTGGTGATAATGTGGGGAGGGTGGAGGAAAGCCAGCAGGGAGGAAAGATTTAACCTTTCAGGTGAACCTCCTTGAACATGCTGAAGGGCGTGTGGATATATGGAGATGGAGGGGTGTGCAGTCGCAGGTCTGAGCGTCATTAGAAAATATATCAGCTCTAAGAATGAAAACACACTTAGATGTAAGATGTGGATGAGAGGAACCATGGAGATGTCGTGGAAATCTATAGGAAATGTATTATTTTGTACAGAAGAAGCCAGTATAGACAATATTGTGTAAAAAGCAATAAATAATCAGATAAATGTAAATTACACTTGACATGTAGTGCACCTGTGCTTATTTTCATTATAAAGTAAAGCTGCTCATTGTCACTTGTATGTAAATGTATATTCTGAAATCTAAATTAAGATCCAAAGCAACTGGCAGAAACTGAAACTAAACCACATGAGGATAGTTTTTCATTAATAAGAAGACCCAAAAGCATCAATGCAGCTTTAATTTATGCTAAATGCTCACAGATGTTGGAGGTAAGACACAATATCATTACACAGCAATGTCTCAGGAAATACTTAAAGGAATCTTTCTAACCCACCTTCTGTACTATAACATGGTGTAGCCTTCAAAAAATGTTATCAACTGAAGAATAATTCTTCTTCTTTAAAACTATTGCAAAATGTTTCCTGAATAGGCAACAGTGTATTTATATTCCCTAGATCTCTGTTCCCAAACTGCCCCCCTGGTGTTTCTTAACCCTTTCCTCCCTGGAAGTCTCTAGAACATGAGTAGCTGTATCCACTATTCAGGGACATCACTACCACTAAAGTGAACACAGCACTGTTGTCTGTCGTTCAAATTTGGTAGAGTTGTAGATTTTGTTTAACAGGTTCAATAATCCTGATGTGATTTATTCGTTGCTATAAGATGAGCGAAGAGTAGAAAACATGGCCTGGTTAGTTTAAATAACATCAAAGTATGGATCCTGTCATGCTGGTTCAGGGTGACAGTGGTGGCCCTTATTACTGACTGACCAATGTATAAACACCAGAGCCTATTGTTGACAAACATGTCCATCCCTTTGTGACCACAGTCTCCATCTTCTGATGGCTGCTTCCAGCAGGATAATCCACCATGTCACAAAGTTAAAATCACGTCAGACTAGTTCATTGAACATGGAAATAATTTCACTGCACACAAATAGCCTCCACAGTCTTCATCATGGATGTGCAGCAGATAAATCTGCAGCAAATTATGTGACACTATCAACTCCTACTGAATATATGCCATAAAGAATTAAGGCAGTGGGTAGTGTATATGAGACACACATTTAGCAACGTGTTATTCATTGAGTTATAGATTTATCCCTTACATTTTACTGCTGCCAGTCTTAGTGTCAAGCTTTAGAGGAAAAAAATGAAACAAATAGCCACATGTGTCCTTTAATAATAACTACAGCTCTGACCACAACTCCATCTTCAGAGGTCACAAGCAATTTCCTGGGCCCTTTCCTTGCTAAGACAAGAAGGCCCACAGCTTGGCATTTATGGGAAATATCTCCTGTATAGTACTTCCTTTTTTGTTCCAGGTTGTGCTATTATATAAAAATGACACTCATAAAATGCACTTCCTGACAACGTCTGCGATCCATAATTTAATCAAAGCATCAGTGCAAGCAAGAAGCTATTAACCACTAACAAACTAACCTACCTTCAAACTTGACCTCCATTACATTTTAAGATACTCAGCATGGTTGGAAGATGTCTCACATATTTGTAGGTTACACTTAAAAAGACTGAACATGAGTGACATACGACTAATACCTCTCCACAGTACAACGGCAGCAAGCTGTAGTTTCCAGTTTTTGTCCTCTCTGCCTGCTGATCTCAACATCAATAAGTAAAAGCACTTTGAAGGCAACTGCTAGCACTCACTTGAAAGCATGTGTCCAGTTTTAGAAAGTGGGATACGTGATCGTTTGATGCATGAAGGTCAAGATGTGAGAGGAAATGTGTCACTGTCCAACAGCTACGCGCTAAAATGTCACCAGGAAGTGCAAATGTGTACCCAGGCAGACAATAACAACATAAAAAACGATGAGCTGTAAGTTCCTGTAGTCACATTTTTATAAATATATGTCTTATGGATTTTGATTGCTAAGTTTAGTGTCCACGGTGTACAGAAGTAGCATCTGGTAGATGGAAAGAAGGGACCTCAATCTAGTCATAGCCTTTCTTTAGCCCAAAAGCCACCAAATATTGGGCTAAATTTAGTCAGACTGATTCTGTCCAAATTTAGCCCCCAAATGGGCTGTTTTGTTCTCTATATAGCCCCAATACAGCCACTAAATCAGGATTACATTCAGCACAGCAAAAACATAAAGTTAAAAACATGCAGTTTCTCATCTTTCTATGTCTTTCAAAGTCATAAAATTAGGTTCTTTACAACCAAAGAAATCGAAGGTGAAAAGAAGACATTTCAGGGTTTTGCAAAAATGTGTTAAGAGAAAACAAATCCTGAGCATTCAAAGAACTTGTTTTATACTCCACAGCACAAGTACTGGGGTAAATTTGGGTTCCAGTTTCCAAGACACTTCTGCAGGAAGAGGGGGGCATGGAAAAATTAGAAGCTTTTCCCAGCTTTATCACATCTCAGCTTGTAAGCAGAGTTATGCATTCGGCTTCATAGCACTTTTACTCCTGTAGCTCTATTTTCTATGTGCAAAACAGGTAGCCTTGGTGGTCAGTGCTGAAAAATCATTTCAGCCAGCAGCTCAATATACTGGATTTATATGAGATTTCACACACTTATGAAAAATGGTGAACTGGTGCAGTGTTCCACAAATGAGAATTTGGGTTTCAAGAAGTCATACTACTTTTTTAATCCATTCTTTAATTTTTACATGCATCTAGAAAAGAAAATGTACACTATAGGTAGGGCGTGAGTGGTTTTGGATCAATTTACCCATCCAGATTTTGTACATTTTAAAAATTAATTTCCAGAAAATCTAGAGGTGAACATGTAGACAAAAGTGCAACTCGTCACAGTCCAACGGAAAATGAATGAAAATAGTGTAAGAAATGGAAATAAGACATCTGTGTTTAATTGTGCGAGTAGTGGGTACAGGCTGTAATGATGGCATAACAATGAGTCAGCATGAACAGTACCAGGACCCTGAGCTGAAATACTATTTGGAATTAATTTCTTCTATTTTTCATCTATTAAGCCCTTCTGGACATAATGCATTTGACTTCTTTGTCTCTGTGCGGTCTGTCCTCTTAAAAAAAAAAAAAAAATCCTGTCTATCTTGCTTTTTGGATGTTTGCCTGTGTGTTGTTTGTTCTTTTGGTCATACATTTATTTTGATTGCTTACAAAATGCTGCCTTCTCGTCTTATATAATAAAATATTCCAACCTACCTGCCTTCTCTTAGAGTCATGCTTTTTAGTCTCATACTGAGCCATTACAGCAGTAATGGATTTTGCCTTCAGTCAGAGGGTTTTTTTTTTTTTATTATCATTATTATTATTATTATTATTATCTTAGAAAATGGACTGCATAAAGAAAAACTGGGCAAAGCCCCAAGGTCTGAAGAGAAAAGCCAATGCAAAGTGCCTCAAACCTGCATTTTTTTCTAAAGGCCTAACTGTTTAGAAATCTATGGGAAAACTGCTTTCTCTGGATATGACCTTACCAAGCACTTTCCTGGTGAGTTTAAGGTCCACATCACCGGTTTAAGATCTTCTTTAATGCAAAATGATGTACTTTTTGTAAACACTGTGCCCCAGAGGATTAAGCAGGGTGTGTTCAAGAGTGCAGCTATCTTCTAAGTCACAAGCGGGACACGTATGAGTGTGCTGTCAATAAACTGGACGTGGCTCTGATGGAAAGTTCGAATGAAACTTTTCAGTCATTGCCCCCAAATTCTGGAATGACCTCCCTGCCCATTTTATGATGCCCCCAATGACCAAGGACAATATGAATAGTTTTCACGAATTTCAAACTATTATTTTGAATGCTGCACATGGTCTGCAGTGACTGCACCAGAGTCAATGCAGCATAATCTGACAATGTTCCAAAGAGCTATCTTGTGATGTCTGATGTGCTTGGCTTCCTCAGTCTTCAAGCACCCTCATAAATGTTTGATGAGGATGAGGTCAGGTGACTGTGGAGGAAATTAAGTCAGCACTCCTTCAGGATCTTTGGTCTTCAAGTACTTCTTCAAAGCTCAGAGGTGTGCTTGGCCTCATTATCTTGCGACAATATGAAGTATGACCCTTCTCATGGAAGGGACATACTCTAATCCCTTATCTGTCCAAGGTGTGTGTGTGTGTGTGTGTGTGCGTGCGTGCGTGCGTGCGACAGGTGGAGACTGCCAACTGGCCAATTTGGAGGGGATCACTGGATGGAGAGCAGCCTCTTAAACTCCGATTCTGCCCTCTCCTTGCCTCTTTTGCACTCAACATTGAGCAAACAAATGGTTTGCCATTTGGTTTGTGTGTTTCTGTCGGCAACAGAGTCCCAAAGTTGAGTTGCAAATTCTGACATCTGTGCCATTAACTCAAACCTTCTTGTGAACAGACTTTGTAAATAGTAAATACTGAACACAGACTGTAAATATTGAGCAGTTTACAGCAGGTTAGTAGGAGTGGGAACCCCTTATGTTGAAATAATTGTTAGGGAAGAGTAGGGATCATTTGAAACTTCTGTTGCTTTGGGCATTGCTCTCCTCTGAAGTAAATAAACTGCATCTCAGCATCTTGAATAGTTCTCTGCCACTGGCCCTATGTTATGTTAGACAATAACATGATATGTTATTGTCTAGATTACCTCTAGGCCAGGGACATAACAGTAGCAAGTGTGCCTCTAATCTCTGTGCAGGCTGACAGACCAAATGGGTGTTTGCTATCTTAGCTGCTGTTGTTGCGTCACCACTTCAGCTTTCTTTACTGCAACGTCACTGTAAAGATTTAGACTTTAAAACACAGTGGTTGGAGCTGTTAAGTGTGGCAAAGTTGAAAAGATATCCTCAGCTTCAAGTTTCCCCAATCAATAACTCATAGTTAAAATGCCATAGAAACACAAACGTTTCTCTCCAGCAATATTAAACAGCATGGGATACAACCAAATGTTGCAGCTCACCATTTGAAACATCAGTGTTTGCTTGTTATACTGCAGGTCTTAGTCTTGAAGGGAAAAAGCCTTTTAAATATTCAAAAGTTTGCATTTAAGGATTTTGTTCATTGCAATGTGTAATGTGTCGTACATCGATGGTTTTTGTTTGCTTATATTAGAAGACTTAGAAGGCTGATTGGGACCCACACCCAGTTTCACACCTTGGCTCAGGCGATTAGAGGATCATCAGGGTACTCCCACTAGGTTTATATCTGGGACTCTCCACCATTTGACTTAGAACTGAAGAAGCTTCTCGGATGAGAGGTGAAACGTCTTCAAGTAACTTAAAGAACTCCAGACGCTTTTTCTTTGCAAGCTCCTTTGATTAGAAGACTTAGCTTGGATAAAAAGATAAAAATTGCTTTTGCAGCCAAACTACAGCCTTTTCTTGAACCTAGCCAAGTAATTTTTAGTGCCCTAATGTAACCGGTAGAGTAAAAATTAAAGCAATAAGCACACAGAAATAATGCAAAGTGCAATATGTCAAACGTGTCCGCACTCTGCAGTGGTAATAAGGAAATAATGCTCCCCTGCAAACTTGAGGTGCAGCCACATCTGTAACAAGTGAAAAATGAACACATGAACATTCTGATCAAAATCAAATGAATAAACTTTTTGTTATAACTTCATACAAAAGAAAATTTAAAAAAAAACCTAAACTGTGTGAAAAGTCTTCATTAACTTTGTATCAAAAGCTGATTCCTGACATGAACCAGTCTGCACTCTGTTTTGGTTCAGACTCAACCGCGTCTGCAACCCAGGAGGAAGAGCTCTCAGTCAAATGTGATTTGGAAAAGGAAAAGAAGGCCAAAGTAAGAGCATTTTCTGCACACTCTACATTCATCCTCTCTCACTGGAGGACACAAATGTGACCGCACAGTCAAGCAAGCAGATATCCAGCAGCTGCGTTTTCCCCGTATCCACCTTCAACGTGCACATGCTGAATGGTCTGTCCCTTTAAGTAAAAAGAAAAGTCAACGTGGTTTTCCCAACATGCTTTTATATCAAGCCTGTTACAGGAGATCAGCTGCTGTGGTGGATATGCTGCAGCTTACAATAAGCTGATTGTGTGCGCTCTGTCCTGCCACACTGACCGTGCCCTCATGGGTGCCAAATGTACTCATCCCTCTGACTCCTTTCTAATGTGTGGCCTGCGGATAATGTGCCTGATGTTACATAACAATATTTTTTTTTCTCAGACCTCTTCTTATTTGAATCACACTTGCAGTCAGTTTATTTTTGTTTCTTTTGATTTTACTATATTTATCTTTATTTCAGTGCTTTTTTCCCCCTCCCTGTCTCATTTGTGTTTGATCATTTTTAGACACCAAATAGAGTCTAAATTTGTATTCTGAATCCAGCACAAAAATGCAGGTTCACTAAATTACTGCTCCAAAGAGGCGCATGATCTTCCTCTACATGACAGCAGTGCACAAGTTTGACTGTCCACTCAGAAATTCCTTTTAATCTGTCTCATCTGTTCCTCTTCAGCTCGTGTTCATACGCAGCATGGGTATGCTTTCAAGGTATGATGATCGATTCCTCTTTGATCTACATGACAGAATTCTGCCCTGCTGATGCAGGAGGAAAAGCACCAGGTCCTCGGTCAGAGAGTGGTGCTGTGTCAGTCCAAACCTGACCTCCTGATGTCCCAATCTGTCCATCAGTCTGTTGGACCTACTTCCTTCAGTCAGCTACAGGAAACAGAAAAGCGAGGTGCATCTCTCCTTCACTTCCCTCTTTTTCTTTCTGATCCCTTTCTGGATGTTTTTTTTGTATATGTTCTGCAACTGCCACATCTTTTTTTTCTCAGCTTTTCAAGCCTAGGCGAGAAAATGCTATTTGCACACACACACACACACACACACACACACACACACACACACACACACACACACACACACACACACACACACACACCTGATGTGTTACACTTGAGCCAACCCGCGCGACAGCCGCTCACAGTCATTAAATAAATCTCCACCCCCACCACCCTCAAAGCCAGACGCCGTTATTTGTGTCCAATGTTTCCATTAGCAGTATACACATCGACTGATGCGGATTCTTGTTACCTCTCATACAGAGGAGAGATATTAGTGTGAGATTGATGCAACTTCTCCCCCACCGAGATGACACAAACAAAGAGCTTGTCTCTTCTCTTTGATGGATCCCTGGAGCTGTCAGTGCAGCTGGAACTTTGCAACTGGAACTTAATCATTGGAACTTATTTATTTATCTCACATCCTGTTATGGGAAAATGTTTCCCCTTCCAAACAGTAAATTATTACCACATACTTTATGGGCTGTTGCTGGGGGAAAAAAGATTTCCAGTGCATCTTTTGAGCCAGTTATTTACATATTCATGTAAATTACACCAACCACAACTTCCCATCATGCATGTGTCTTCCCTTGACCTGATTTGGTTAATTTGACAGTTTTTCGAGATAAAGTAATTTTAAGTTTTTGTTATTCTTTCCCTTTCCTAATGCATATTTGCAGTCTGAGCACAAGGCCATAGAAACAGGAGTCTGGATTGATGTACTTCGGGAAACCCAACTGAGAAACCAGTGATTGGTTAAATGCTGAACATGTAGAGAGTTGAAAATAGCTTTCTAGTAAAATCTAGTATCAGAATTAAACTGGGGAAAACAGCCCAGTTGTTGTTGTGTTTTGTTGTGATTGTATCTTTGTACCTGTCATTTAAGATGCTATCCTACATCCAGCCGCTAGAGGGCGCATTACGCGCAGTGGTATCGAGTAGCGTTTTGGGGCACAGAGGAAGAATAAACCTTCCTGTTGTGAAACTGGCATCAGCTCAACATGTGTCCCTTTTTCTATTCTTTATCACAGCGCCACACGTTGTTGAACAGGAAACCAGTTGCCCCTCTGGTCATCATCTTAGGGAGGCAACAATTCTGGGGGCTCGTCCGGGATTAGCGCCATGGTGGTCAGGTGCTAATCAGCCAAGAATTGCGGGATCCATATCCCTCTGATGCACAGCATTAGTAACGATTGACATCAGGTATCCAGACATGGCCACTCTGCACGACCTACAGTGGGAGATCCAGAACCAGCTCCATCAGCTGACCAGAGCCGCTAACAGGGACCTGCTACATAAACTTGCAGCATTGTGTCAAGAAGAAGAGGTGGAAGATGTTCCCGGTGAGGATGCAACTGAGGTGGAGCTCTTTGACTTTATTGTTGACTTTCTGAGAAGTAAACGACTGAAGAGCCTCGAAGATCAGGGCATGTCTCGTCTGCTTGCATTTCGTGACCTCATTGATGACCTGCAAGCACCTCAGGTAACTGTTGAACTTGGTCAAGCATCTGATGAAGGGGATGCTGTTTCTGTATCAGAGACTGAACCAGCAGTAGTAGCATCAGTAATGAAAAAGAGTATCCCAACAGCAGTGATTGCTGATCCTGTAACTGGTTTAGTAAAACTGACAGATGTGGCTGCATTGTTACCACATAGAGAATTTAAGATACATGGTGGTCAAATCTCAGACTCAGCTTCTGATTTGAGTTTTAACTGTCTATGTAAACAAATTGATGAAGGTCTGGCTGAGGGGTTCTCAGAAGCTGAGGTCTTAAGAACGGTGCTCAAGATAATTAAGCCTGGTACCTTTAAAGACATGCTCATGACCAAAGACACCCTGACCCTTGCTGAGTTAAAAAGGTTCCTTAAAGCACACCTTAGGGATAAGAGCAGTACTGAATTGTTCCAGGAACTAAGTAACGCAAAGCAACATGACAAAGAAAGCCCACAACAGTTTATGTATAGACTAATGGGGGTCAAGCAGCGTATAATGTTTGCTTCTAAACAAGGTACAGACTTCCAATATGATAGCAAACTGGTGCAGGGAGTGTTTCTTCATTCGCTTTACCAGGGGATGAATGAAAAATGCTCATACATCAGACGAGATCTTCAACCACATATTTCAGACATGAATGTGACTGATGACTTTATACTCGACGTGATCACAAGATCACTGAGGGAGGACACTGAGAGGAAAACCAAGTTGGGACAGGTATGCAAACAAAAAGCAATCAGTATCAATACAGCCCAGCTGGACAGTGACAAACAGAATGCCATTCAAGTGCAGGCAGAGGTGCAGGCCAATCGCAGTGCTATACAGGAGTTAACAGCCCAAGTGTCATCTTTGGCCAAAAGTTTGGAGAAAGCCATCACACCGGTAGTGAATGTGGCAACAGAAAACACCTACAACCCTTTGCCACACATAAAACAGTCAACCAAGCCTGAAGTTAAAGGGAAATGTCACCAATGTGTATCCCAAGGAAATGACACCTGCTCACACTGCTTCCGATGTGGAAAAGAGGGACACAGAGCTATTGGCTGCTTACAAAAGGGAACTCTGTCGGGAAACCGGGTGAGGTCGCTGGGGAGGGACCACCAGTGACCTTGGAGAATGCAGAGTCCCCAGTCCCAGAGAAGCTGCACCCCAAAGATAAAATTCCATCTTCAACCAAGACCCCCAAATCATGTCAAGTGTCCAAAAGGGAGCGTGTTGCCCAGCTGATTGGGGGCAGGTGTATGGTAACTTGTTATCTAGATGGGGTCAAACTTCAAATGTTGTTGGATAGTGGGGCCCAAGTAAGCATTGTGGAGAAGTCTTGGGTGCAAAGGGCCTTGCCAAATGTGACAATTAGGCCACTGGAAAGCCTACTCTCAAATCACCCACTCAAAGTCACTGCAGCTAATGGGACAGATGTGCCGTTTGAAGGGTGGATAGAAGTTTTTCTTGAGATCACAAGTAGCAGACATGGCTCAGTTGCTATTCATGTTCCCATGCTAGTAAGTCGAGGAGGGTTGAGCAGCCCGCTACTAGGCTTTAATGTGATACAAGAGATGATTGCAGGGAATGGTGATCAAAGAGATGACGGCAACTTAGTGAGTCTCTTTTCAGAAGCGCTGAGAATTCAGAAGAGTAATGCTGAAAGTCTTGTTTCGGTGGTTCACACAAAGCAACCCCTGGAAGAGTCAGAATGTCCAGTATTAAGAGTTGGAAAGAAGGGACTCACGATCCCCCGCAGTCAGATCTGTCAGGTGAAATGCCGCATGAGAGCTTTTCCTGGAGGAGGAGTCATGTTGTTTGAGCCAAATGTAGACAGTCACTTGCCAGATGGGTTGGAGTTATTTCCTGCGCTCGTTGAAGTGCCGGCTGGCGCCTCAAAAATAGTGAGAATACCAATCCAGAATTCAACAAGGCATGATGTTTTTTTACCTCCAAAAGCAGTCTTAGGATTCATTGAAGAAATTATTGAAAGCACACCTGTAAACATCCATCCAACTATGCAGGGGCCTGGAGAACCACACAATGACACCCTTCTGTGCGCTACCCAAACAAGTCCGACCAGTGAAGAACAAAGTAATGGGAAGGAAAATCGCCAGGCTGGCAGTGTGGAGGAAAGATGGCATCCAAATGTGGATTTAGATCACCTGCCGGAGCCTGACCAGAGCAGGGTACGGCAAATGCTTTATGAGGAATCAGACGTGTTTGCTCATGATGAAGGAGACATTGGGTGTGTCCCTGGCTTACAGCTCAAAATCAATACGACTGATGACACTCCAGTTCAAAAAAGCTACAATTCCATTCCACGGCCACTGTTTAAGGAGGTGAAGGAGTATATCCAAAATCTCCTAAACAGGGGGTGGATTAGGAAGTCTGTTTCTGCCCATTCCTCACCTGTAGTGTGTGTGCGAAAAAAAGACAACAGTCTTCGCCTGTGTGTTGACTTCCGTGAGCTTAACCGCAAAACCGTCCCAGATCGCCATCCACTCCCACGGATCCAGGATTTGTTGGACAGCCTAGGAGGCAATTCATGGTTCTCCATCTTGGACCAAGGGAGTGCGTACCATCAAGGGTTTGTGAGTGAGGAGTCAAGACATCTAACTGCCTTTAGCACACCCTGGGGACTCTACGAATGGGTACGAATACCCTTTGGACTGACGAATGCACCAGCTGCCTTTCAGAGGTGCATGGAGGGAGTGTTAGAGGGCATCAGAGATGAGTGTTGCGTGCCGTATTTGGATGATGTCCTTTGCTATTCCAAAACGTTTGACGAACATGTAGACCATCTAAGACAAGTGTTTCACCGGACGCGACAACACGGCATTAAGCTTCGCCCAGCCAAATGTGAGCTCTTTAAGAGACAAATTCAGTACATCGGGCGAGTGGTGTCAGGAGAAGGGATTCAGATCGATCCAAAGGATTTGGAAGCAGTTCTAGCCCTGAAAGACAAGAAGCCTCGCACAGTTGGAGAGGTCCGGACGTTGCTTGGATTTCTCAGTTACTACCGGTCCTTTATCCAAGACTTTTCACGACTGGCGAGGCCCTTGTTTGAAATTCTCCAAAACCCAGCTGAGACAGGTCATGCCATCAAGCCTCAGACTGTTAAGGGAAAAAGTCCAGCGACCAAAGGGAACAAGGGGCAACTTCCCTCTCGCTCACCTGTCACTTGGACTACTGAACATCAGAACGTGGTGTCCAGGTTGGTGGACATGTTGACAAACCCCCCCATCCTGGCCTTCCCAGATTTTGATCTTCCATTTGTGTTACACACGGACGCTTCAAACGAAGGTTTGGGAGCTGTATTATACCAACGCCAACACAACAAACTGCGTGTCATTGGATACGGCTCCAGGACCTTAACACCTGCAGAGAGGAACTATCATCTGCACTCGGGCAAACTTGAGTTCCTGGCACTTAAATGGGCTATTTGCGACAAGTTCCGGGATTACCTGTATTATGCACCAACTTTCACGGTCTATACCGATAATAACCCCTTGACCTACATCCTGAGTTCAGCAAGACTAAATGCTGTGGGTCACAGATGGGTTGGGGAGTTGGTGGATTTCCATTTTGACATTAAGTATAGACCAGGAAAGAGGAACGCTGATGCCGATATGTTGTCCAGGTATCCCGTGAACCTGCAGCAGCAGATGAGTGACCATACAGAGACGGTGTCACCGGAGGTGGTCTCTGCGGTGTGGCAGGGGACAAAAATGGTACAAAACGATGATGTTCCCTGGGTGGCTGCATTGCAACTAAATGGTGATGATGGAAATGCTGTACCACACAATAGCGTTTCAGGCATCATTCCCAGAGATATTAGAGCTGCACAACAAGCAGATCCAGCTATTAAAGAAGTTATTTCTTTGAAACTGAGAGCTTGGACTCCAAATGAAAAAGATAAAAAAAAACAATGTCTAAACAGACAAGGAGACTGCTCTATGAGTGGAACAAGTTAGAAGTAGAAAATGGACTACTCTACCGAAAAACAAACCAAAACCGACAACTGGTCCTCCCTGAACAGCTCAAATCAGTGGTACTGAAAAGCTTACATGACGACATGGGGCATGTAGGTTCTGAAAAGGTGATCCATCTGGCCCGAGAACGGTTCTATTGGCTGTACATGCAGCAAGATGTGGAAGAATACGTGACAAAAAAATGCCCGTGTATTAAACAGAAGCACCCCAATATCCAACAGAGAGCTCCAATGGGATCCCTCACCACCAGTGCCACCTTTTGAGTTGGTCTCTATTGACTATTTGCACTTGGAGCCAAGCAAAGGAGGATATGAGTATATCCTTGTCCTCGTTGATCACTTCACGCGCTTTGCGCAGGCATACCCAACGAGAAACAAATCAGGAAAGACAGCTGCTGAAAAGATATTTCAGGACTTTATTCCTCGCTTTGGGTATCCAGAGAAGTTGCATCACGACCAAGGACGTGAGTTTGAAAACAGCCTGTTCCAAAGACTGCAACAACTATCAGGAATTGCACACTCACGCACCACTCCTTATCATCCTCAGTGCAATCCAGTGGAGCGATTAAATCGCACACTTCTCCAAATGCTGCGCACCCTACAAGAAGAGAAAAAGAGTGAATGGAAAGATCATCTGCCTCAGATCGTGCATGCCTACAATTGCACAAGACATGACGCAACAGGGTACTCTCCATTTTTTCTCTTGTATGGCAGGGCTCCACGGCTACCAGTTGACCTACTTTTTCACCAAGGGAAAGACACTGAGGCACAAAACCACCAAACGTTTGTCCAAAAGTGGGCTGAGAGGATGCGAGTCGCTTACCAAATAGCTGCAAATAACAGTCCTCAGCCAAAAGCAAAAAGCAGTACGACAGACATGTAAGAGGTATTACTCTCCAGCCAGGTGACAGAGTACTGGTGAAAAATTTGTCAGAGAGAGGAGGGCCAGGAAAACTGCGCGCCTATTGGGAGAAGGTAGTACATCGCGTGGTGGAGAGATTGGGAGATGGACCCGTCTATAAGGTACAGCCAGAGAGAGGTAGTAAAGCCATGCGGGTTCTTCATAGAAACCTCCTACTACCAGTAAACGACTTACCTTTCGAGGAAGAACTTCCTGTGGAAGAAAAGACAAAAGCAAAAAGGCAAAGACAACCTGAAAGAGATGTCAACGAAACGGCGACCAGTAGCTCGGATGAGGAAGATAGTTATACCTACCACCATGACCTCCGGAGGAAGATTCCATGCTACAGACTCGTGAACCCTCAACAACAAGGACCTGCTATTCAACAGGAGCACCCTCAGCAACAGGAAACTGTCATTCCAAAGCAGGATTCTCAAAGTCAGCCCAAGCTACGGGCAGCAGCAAGAGAGTTCTGTCCTCTTGACAGGCCAGAATATGGGGGAGAACAAGATGTTGTGGAGGCCGAGGAGTTAGCAGAAAAAGACATGGAGGAAATGGATGGAGAAAATAGAGAAAATGACTTTGTAAGGAGATCACAGAGGAGGGGGAGACCAGCAGAAAGACTCACGTACAATGCACTGGGTCAGCCATCATACTGTCACTGGAGGGCAGATATGAACACCCTTTCAGCTAGCCAACCCTGGATGTGGACACACAGCGTCCCATCATTCTTTCACCCCATCTATTCTCAGCCGTACTACCACAATGACTGCACACTCATACACTAATGGGTCCACACATGAAGAAACAAATGTCAGGAGACATTCTTTTAAGTGGGGGAGAGTGTAGAGAGTTGAAAATAGCTTTCTAGTAAAATCTAGTATCAGAATTAAACTGGGGAAAACAGCCCAGTTGTTGTTGTGTTTTGTTGTGATTGTATCTTTGTACCTGTCATTTAAGATGCTATCCTACATCCAGCCGCTAGAGGGCGCATTACGCGCAGTGGTATCGAGTAGCGTTTTGGGGCACAGAGGAAGAATAAACCTTCCTGTTGTGAAACTGGCATCAGCTCAACGTGTGTCCCTTTTTCTATTCTTTATCACAGCGCCACACGTTGTTGAACAGGAAACCAGTTGCCCCTCTGGTCATCATCTTAGGGAGGCAACAAACACATTAGCATTCCTATTACCTTGTAAAGCGAAGGGTTGGAAAATCATGACAAATGCAGAGTAACTTTTGTGGACACCACAATCCAAACCACCAGCAAGCTTTCTGCAAACATTTTAATAAGATTTGCAGTCATATTTACTTAGTGTTTGCCAAGTAATTTTGGTGCCTATGCCAGATCAGGAGAAAGTCGAAACAATGAAACACTGAGTATATATGTAACACATGAACATATTATTCTGGAGGAAAGTCTTGAGAACTAGGCCAGTGCCTCTGCCAGCTCCAAAATGAGTGTTACGCAATATTTTTTTCATGTATTTTTTCATGTAGCATGCTTTTTGTTTTGTATATGTTTTGGACCAGCAAATCTGCTGATCAGAGGGTGTACAAGAGACCCTGCCAACCCTCTAATTTGCGGCAACTGCCTTGACTTGTAAGTGTTCAACCTCTTCTGAAGTTGTACTTCTCTAACTTTACTACATCTAAACTTACCTTACATTTAAACAGTGCAGAGTTCACTTTCTGAACAGGCATATTTTAACCAGAGATGAAAAAAATAACCCACCGATGAAGCAAAATAAAAAAAGAAGTACAAAAATTTTAGAAAATTAAAGCTCCTAATCAGGACATCAAATGAAGCATCCTGGCTGTGACATACTCCATCACTTTGTTTCCCACTCAGTGGTAATTAGTAACCATTGTTCTGCTGGGAATTAAAGGCTGTCATATTTTTCATGGTGGCTTTAAGTGGAGCCTCAAACAAAAACCAAAACTCATTTTTGTTTGTCATTTTCATATGTGAAAGTGCTTTAAAACATACATCAAAAATATTAACATGGAGAGAAATGTTGATTTACTTTGTTTTAACATGATTTTGTGCTTTGGACCATCACATTTAAAGCTGCGAGACTGAAGAACTTCCTAGGAATTTTTATATTCTCATCACATGTGCCATTCATCTACAGGACCTCCTCTCTATTTCTGCTCCAAGAAAGTGCAGAATCCCAAGCGTACCCCCCATGCTTGGACTTATACCATCACCACACCTCTGACTCTCTTCAGAGACCACTGTCTCATTCATCACCAATGATCATTAATGCATTTTACATAAGGCCACCAGTCATACAGACCTATCCAGCAAACATGCACCCTTGGTGCACATGAACCCTTGGTAGCGGGTTACATAGTGTGGACCTTGATACTGGCATGAAATCTAGGGTATTTAAAGGACCCACAGCTTACTAACGGTATGCCCACACTTTAGCTGGACTTCCCTACTGGAGGTCCACCCAGGCCTCATACTACAGTGTCTAGATGTGCTTAGAAAACCTTTCCTAATAAACTGGCATGATATTTGTTTGATCTCTTTTAGAAACGAGTTAAAATAAAATCACCCTGCACATTTTATGGGAATGTACATTACAGTAAGTGACAGAGAAGACAGAGATTCAGCCTTGAACCCACAAAAGTCATAGCAAGGAATCAAATTTCTCCTTTTGTGGCTTCTCTGCACCATTTGGGACGGGCACCATGGCACACTTACAGTCTGAGTGCAGGCCGACAGAAAGTGATTAATGCCCAGGTCTATTTAAGACTTTTTGTAATTACACAGAGAATGGGGGAAGAGGAACTAAGTCTACAAAGCCCTCACAGCAAGACGTGTGTGATGGATTGAGAACAGACCCTGTGACACATGCACTATAGAAAAATTTTTATTATATTTTAATGATGTTTGACCTAGTATTTGAAAGAATACTGTGTCATAAGTACAGCTTTGGAAATTGGATATCTGGTCTGATTAAATGAGAATAAAAGTGTATCACAGTGGGAGCAAATGATAATACATTTGATTCAGTCTTTTTCATTGCATATTGAAAATATGTATTAAACTGCAAAGCCTTGTCTTACAATCCCATTTTATTGAAATTGGCCATGACTATGAAATGACTTTGAGAAGTTGCAACAGCATACTTGATTTAAGAACGCAAAGTCTAATCTTTATAAATTTTGGGCTTTTATAGATTATAAACCCAATTATATGAATCACTCACTTAAACTGACATGCGGGAGCCATTATTAACTCTCCAATGGACTCCAAAGACATCCTGTAAGCTTTTGTAAGGCAGTATAATGTTTTCTCACAATTACTACACAATTACAGGGATTTTTCTCTGCTCTTTTTATCAGTAGATATTTGGGTGACTAATACAGTGTATTCTGTCCTGCTGAACATTTTCAAGTCCTTTGTATCCCAGAGTTTTAGGTTCTAATTGTAGTTTCTTGTCCTGATCCAGTTCATTGTTGTCCTCTCTCATCCCGCTATAGCTTAGTTCCATGAATGAGCTGTAAGCAGGCAGAAAAGCAAAGACATTATTAAACTTCAGTATTATTTTTGGCACAGTTTGTGTAACCACTAAAAGGTTAAAGCATGAAAAAGTCAAGATGATCAACCTGAACCTTATAGGGGAAATGGACCTAGTTTACACCCTCTAGTGAATGTGGGATACTTGCAAAACATATATGAAACATTCATGGCTCTGGAGAACGCTACTTGAAAAGTAGTGGTCTTTTTAGACCTCTGTAGCTTTTCACCCATAATTGTACAAGTGTGGCACAGATTGATATTTTTATCTCAAGTTATATTTTGGAATGTGTATGGTGATGCATTTACATCCAAAGGCATCACATTATGCTGTTTTGTCACATGACAGCATCTCACCGTTACACACGAGGGATGTTTTGGTGTTGCTACAGCAATACTGGATGCTGAGAGAGAAACGTCATACTGGGATTCACAAACAACACTTGTAACAAAAACACATAATATGTTAAATTTACTGAGTAAAGTGTATGAACTAACCAGTCAACATACATATCTACCAGTGAGGCACCAACAGGGATAGAAAACCTAAGTGACACCTTAGGCTTTATAGTACTTCCTAGATATCTTTCAAATTTTCTTTTCATAGTTTTAAAATAATTTATTACATGCGTTCATGTCCATGCGCCATGAGAAAGACAATCTCAGTCTCAAACACCTCTCAGGTCCCACCTCTTACATACAATCTCATCACTGTGGTCTCTTTGTAAATACTGACCATACTTTTTACTGACCTTTGATTTCTTCCTATGACTAGAGAACACTAGCTGCCTTGTTTTGCCATCAGTGAACACACCATTGTGAAATCTATCTCTCTTTTATAAACAAAAGCCAAATCTGACCATCATCACTGTAACATAAATCATTATATATTAAGATGAAGATTCAGCCAGAGTCAATTAAAACAGAATGTTGCTTATTGAAATGATACAGAGCCAAAACAGCTGTTACCTTTGGCAAAAGTACATTATTAGAGAAACACCTTAAAATACTGATTTGTTGGGATTTTTTTTTTTTTTTTTTTAGCAAGAACTTTAAAAAAAAAAAAAAAAACAACTTGATTTTAAGAGGAAGAAAACTCCAGCAGAACCAGGCTCAAGGAGCAGCCTCTAGTCACAACTGGTCGGGATAAAAGAAAAGCAATAAACAAGAAGCAATAGACCTTAACGCCAGGATAAACTTTGGTTAGGCCCCAGTTAAACAGACCTGTCAGCAACCACCAACCGCTAAAATGTGTATTCCCCAACTTTCATCCACAACTGCCGAGAAAATGCTGCAGATTTCTGCCAGTTGCTGCTTCTACTGTTTTCACAGAAGTTGAAGTAGTGAAACTGCGTAAACTGCAATGCATCACACTTTTCATAGTTTCACTCCTGCTTGACCAGTAGCTGGTGAGTGTTCAGGGCGTTTTTTCAGCAAACTACAGGCAATCAAAGTAATCAGAAGGAGATTTTTGGAGCACATTCGTCATTCAGCTAAAAATTGGCAACAATCTGAGAGCAAGTGCACCTCTTCCCCCAATCAAGAGAGCCTTTTTTCCCCATCATTTTTACTAATACTAATAATTACTGTATGTCTTCTTTCCTTTAATGTCCATACACACAGAGATCAAACCCATAGTTATTCGTAGTGACTGTCTTTGGTCTTTGTGCCAGCATATTCACCAACAGGTTTTCAAACAGTAGGAGGTCACTGACTGCTCTGATGACCAGGGGTATTTGTTAATCCACATTTAGCACCATTATTGTAATCATAATCTGTAATTTAAAAAAAAAAACAAAAAAAAAAAAAAACAGGAGAATACAGGCAGTCAGTGGTGGTGTATCATTCCTAATAAAAGCCATGCTAACTTAAGTAGGTCTCTTAGTATGTCTATTCAATAAAGTTTCAAAATATGGATGCATTCAAGCAACTTAAAAACACATATCACCTGCCAAGAGTTCAATTATCTCTCAGTATTAAGACGCTTTTCTGCAAACTGATTGTGATTGCCTGCCAGTGATCGGATCAGGTATAAAGATTCCTGCTGACTAGCCCATAACACTTCATTACTCAGCTCGTGAGTATAAAATAAAACAATAAAACACTGAATTAAATATGAGTGACATCAAAGTAATGTGTGCCTCTGTTCTGAAACATTCACTTGTACACCTGGGTGTTTGGAGACCTGTACTCTGGGACCGGAGCTGATGCTGTCTAACTGGTGCACTCACACTTGTTTTCCCACTCATTACTTACTCGATGGGTGTGAAGAAATCTCTTGTGCTGCATGAGCTCCAAAACATGCTTCTCAATGCATACTATCTTGTTTTATTATTTCTCTGATTGCTTTGGAGTGTGCAGCGTGACACAATGGTTACACCAGCTGAATTCTTCGCACTCTTGCTGTCTATGATTGGCTCAACTTACAATACAAAGCACCCTGACTTAATTTTTTCTTGTCAACACATTTGAAAAGAAATCAGTTGGAGCTTTCTGAGCCTGAGAGTTAGATGATTTCTGCACCTTTCAGACACGTCAAATGATCGCTAACAATCCAATTCCCCAACTTTTGCCTCTGTGCCCTTCATCCGGTTGTTGTTGTTCTCACTTGCAGCTATTTCTGTTTTCCAAGAGTTTTGTTTCTTCAACTTCCACAGACATGAGATGCAAATTAATTAGCATCATGCACCTACATTATGTCTTCATAAATTTATGCAGAACTCATTTGTGCCTTTGTTTCTATTTTGGGCAAGTTCATTTTCAGTGTTAGTGTACTTCTCACAAACACAGCTCTAAAAATAAGGTGTCTTCAAAAGATGGCAAGGTTCAAAAGAGATTCTTCTTTAGATAAATTTGAAACAATGCCATCTGGCCAGTAAGAAGATTTCACAAGAGGGTTTAACTTAAAACACACTTTATTCCATCTTGCTAGTTTTATTCTTATTGTGAAAATCACAGGTTCACATGAAGGTGACAATTGGCAGGGAAGTTAAACAGGAATATTGAGGGCAGGACCCATAACCAGTCAGATCCTTCCTTAACTAATAACATCAAGTTTCAAACCTTCAAGATCTTCAAGACAGCCCATCTGCTTCAACCTAAGCAGGGGATCTTGACTGTGTTTCTATGCC
Organism: Aulonocara sp. 'chitande type north' Nkhata Bay; assembly: GCF_057382095.1. Lineage (NCBI taxonomy): Eukaryota > Metazoa > Chordata > Actinopteri > Cichliformes > Cichlidae > Aulonocara > Aulonocara sp. 'chitande type north' Nkhata Bay. Next base: position 33,902,867 of record NC_141359.1, read on the forward strand.
TAAATGTATTGAAATTAACTCATTGGATATTTGTGTTAACGAGTAGTCGATCAGATGTATCTTATAAAGAGGCCGGTGAGTCTGTGTTGGTATTCTAATTAACACTGACAGAAGAGACAATGTGTGCTTTGTGGTAGGATTTGGATTGTCCAAAGTCTGCCCATTGAAAATATATAAAAGCTAGGTTTTTAAAGGTGATCAGGGTTAGTGTATTAAATGGTATTGTCAGGAGTCAGAATAGAAACTGCTGATGTGCACAGTGGATCAATAAGTCTTCTAAATTGGAGGTAAGGGGACCTTTGTAAATTTGGCTACAGAACAAATAGGTATTCAAGGTTACAGAGCAGTTAAAAAGAAACTAAAATCGACTCTCAGCTCAAACACAAACACACTTTTCTGTTAAACAGAAGGGCAGCCTTCCTACTGAGGCTGTTAGTGTCACGACTAGGGGCAGCAGTCGCGTGATGTGTGGAAAGGAGGACTCAAATGCAGCACTTATTAGGATGTGAGGGTGATTTATAAAGAATACCGAACATAAAGTGGGGATGGCAAAACAGAACTAAGGATGAACTAAACTTGGAGAAAACTAAACTATAGAGCAGCAAACTTGAACATGCAGGGGCTTCACGAAGTAATGTAGCGTACACAGGGTAAAATGATGAACACAGACGACGCGACAAGGATCACAGGCAGACACGCAGTATAAATACACACACCAGGTAATTAGGAAATGGCAGACAGGTGGGGACACAGCTGGAACTAATGGACATAACGAGACAAACCTACAAAGTAAAACAGGAAACTCACAGACTTTTTTACACTACCAACTGGGGACATGAACAGAACACAGAGGGGAGGCACAGGTAGGGATGATAGAAACATACAACTCAAACCCTAAGAACAAATACAAAATCAGAATAAACTAGAAAAATTATAATAATAAACTTAAAGCGCTGGGTCACCGACCCAGGACCATGATAGTTAGACTGGGCCCATGTGGTTTTATGGTTACAAAACCCCAACTGTTTTGGTACTTCAGACTCATAGCATCCAGTTCCAAGAAAACTCATGTTAAACTATCAGACCTTCAAACAAAAACTCAGCATAAAACAAAGACAGCCTGCAGGAACACAAAATACAAGTCTGAAAGCTATTTTATATTTACTGAACCAAAACAGATGTTTAATACTAACTGAGTCTGTGTGCAAAAAAACTGCTGGATTTGACACATTCCCTAGACTGATTATTACCAGCCTAGTTCATTTAAATTGTTGACCTTTTTTAGAAGAATGTGGTTGTTTTAGATGTCTCACCATTAGCACAGTGTGCTAAAATTTAAAAAGAAAAAACGAATTCCCAAAGAAATGAGTAGGACAGCGTCGGAAATCTGTCAGTTTGGGAAGAATTACCAGACTATTCTGAGCCTCTGAGTTGGGGTTCTCACTGATGATGGCTTAGCCTTAGGCCATCAAACAGCTGAGGCGCATCTGATTTAAACCAGTGTATTCTCACTTTGGAATCAGTTAGAAGTTGAGCTGTTAGGTTAAAGAACATATCTCCACTGCTACCTCTATGAAAGTAACAGGGAAACATGAATTTTGCTGCTTGATCAAAAATCCAAAAAGAAACAACTACAGTGAATTAAAGCTGGAATAAATAAAAGTCCACAGACAGAGGTCAACAAAAGACAGAGAAATTGTAGGGTTAGGGGCGGAGCTAGAGTATCAGAAAATCAGACCTACTCATTTTATAGGGTTTCACTTTTTCACCATGCTGAAACAGAAACTTTTTACGGCAAAAATGCAAGGCCAAAATGGAAAAAATAGTTCTGAAACCATCCTTATTTAACATGTGCTAAAATGTAACCCCATCCCTAAATGGACAAGGTGGATGTTAAGACAATCAAATGAAGAGGAAACCTGTCAATTGTGTATCAGAGATATTTTGTTTCAAGACAACACCTTCCTCATAAACAAATAATTAGGATGCATCAAGCAGCCCAGGGAGTGAGACCTTTCAATATTAACAGTTTTTGCAGGAATGTTTTCTGTGTCTGTGCTACCAGTAATTGAAAGTCTGTCTGTGCAGTTATCTTCAGAGAGAATTTAAACATCCCCATCAGTACCCTCATATTCCTCTGTTCATCTCCAGATGGTTCAAGTAGAGTGCAGATAAGATTTTGCATTATTGATGCACTCTGTTGGATTGTCATCAATAGCTCGGGCCATCATCGCTACCGGGGAGCCCATTTACTGTAATGTATGAATTGATGAGCACAGTCTTTGATTTGAGTTGACACACACTGAGCTGCAGTGGCCAATGGCAAACATTCAAGGAGACTCTGTTCAGTCCGCTGCTGGAGAGCAGAAAATAAAACAGCTGGAGCAGAAACAGCAGCAACACTGTAATCCACAAAGAGATGTATTTTTTCTTTGAGTCCCTATTGCATCAGCATTCTTTTACCGTGCTGAAATGTATCAGTGAGCCTTGTGTTTAAACAATTTAAAGAAGAGATAAAAGTTCATCTTTCTAGTTTTGTTACAGGGAAATATCTGCATCACTGAGTTACAGGGAAATTTCTGGGGGAAAAAAAACAACTCATTAAACGAAAAAAATGCTTTGGTACCAACAACCAGAATATAATATATTTTATTTATTATGTCAGTGCGAACTTGTTAGCAGACAAGCTGAAAAACAAAATCACTGCACAGAAATAGCCATTACAAATAGCACTGAATGAATTATCTGCACCACGTCCTTATTTATAAATGTCAACACAAACTAAGAAAAAGAAAAGAAATTTTCCAAGGACCTCCCTACAGAAAGTAGAGCAAAGATGCTACTAACACTTTCCATGTTGGTCAAAATTTGGGTCAGTTGGAAATCCGTTCTAAGCTAAGGATAATCTGGAGGCTTGCTGAGGACCCTGTTGTCCTAAAATCCAGGCAGTGCATTCAGCTGCTATTATGTGTCTTAGTATGTGAATGTGTTTCTGCGGATGAGATGGAAACTCTTATGCCTCAAACACGTCCAATGATTCTCCAGATTCTGCAATAAAATTAACATCAGCGCAGAAAATAATAAATGTTATAATAGTGTCAATGACTCAAAACTAAAACATTTTATCTCAGGCAAAGGGAAAAGTATTATTCCCAGCTGAAAATTATAGTTACTTCCATTAACACTCAACCAAATATTATTTTTAAATTTGTGCCATGATCTTCTTGTCTACAAGGAGAACTCTGCATTCTATATCCATACTAAATCATTCCTTTCTGAAGGTATCAACAGTAATATTTAAATCTAATAAGTTTAAATATCCAGGAATCAGGGTGCAAAATACCCACCACGAGTAAACTGTTGAGACACAGAATTTTATAACCAAAACAAAGGTCATGACCTCAGAGATAGTTGCGTGGTTAACCAGCTGCTTGGAAATGAATCTCATACAACCAAAAAGTGTTTTATAAACTCTTATTTCTTATGCACATAAAGACTTTACTGTGTACCAGCCTTTTAAAAGATAATTCAAGTCTTTCAAGCTTTCAAAACACTGCACTTTTCATCAGCAACCTGAAATTGTGCAGGCTGTGACAAACTGCAATCAATTTTGATTAGGCTATTTTCCTCTAAAAGATCTCTGTAGTGCCAAATAATGTCATATTTAAATGCAGTGATTCGTCAAGACTTCTCTCCAGAATCAGTACGGGATGACTTTTATTTTTAGAAACCTTTGTTCCCACAAACCCAGAAGGCAGAATCAAGACTCTCTGACCACTTCCCCCACAAAATGAAACACACACATACGCACAAGTACCCGCCTCTGCATGTGTTTATGTGTGTCTATACAGCTTTCAGGTCACTATCGCATTTTATCAAGAAACGCATGGCAAGCCTTGTGTGAAATCAAAAAGCTGCATAAATTATTTGTGTGTGTGTGTGTGTGTGTGTGTGTGTGTGTGTGTGTGTGTGTGTGTGTGTGTGTGTGTGTGTGTGTGTGTGTGTGTGTGTGTCTTGGAGGAATAGACATTGATAATAATAATATGTAGGCACATATGGCTGTACACGTGTACACACAAAGCTTATGAGAATACCTCAAAATATACTTAGAATGCAAATAATTTACATGTGAGTTCTGCACAATACATTAAATCCACCTACATTAAATAAAGGAAAACTAATAATTTATCTCTGAAAGTCTCAATAAGTGAAGAATACTTACTTAGACTTATATCCTCCCATGCCTTATGTGGCATATCGGGGGGCAAACAAACACCACCAGGCTCGATCTTGTGCCCAGGCTTGTTCGATGTCTTTAGGTCTTGATGGAATGACCTTTGCCAGGTGTTGCGGGGGACGTCCTCGTGGTCTTTTAATGCCCAGGGGTTGCCAGCACATCGCTGTTCTTGTAATCCATGCAGAGGATATGGCCGGCCAGTCGGAGTCTTTGGAGTGCGAGGATGTTGTGAAGTTGTGCCACTCCTTCACAGGACCTCCGTGTTGGTAGTGTGGTCGGTGTAGCGGATCTTCAGAATCCAGCGAAGACATCGCTGCTGAAAGACGTCGAGCTTGGTGTTGATACAGGCCGACACCTTCCAAGTCTTGCTGGCATAAATCGCGGTTGGGATCACGATCGAATTAAGCAAGCGGAGTTTGATCTTGAGGGAGATGGTCGAGGAGGACCAGACCTTGTTCATCCTCCGAAATACCGCAGCTGGCTTTCCTGACATACACCTCCGCATCGCCGTCTTTGGAAATCATGCTACCAAGTTAGGTGAATTTCTTCACTTCTTCTAGCTGCTGTGTCCCAATGTAGATCCCCCATTGTGGGTCCTTGGAGCTGACGTGCATGATCTTCGACTTTTCAGAGCTGATCCTCAGGCCAATCTTACCGGCTTCTTTTCTTAGATCGGTCGTTCCTTGCTGTAGCTTCAGCTCGTGTTCCTCAAGTAGGGCGATATCGTCAGCGAAATCGAGGTCGCCAAGACGGTCTTGGCCAGATCAATGGATGCCAGTTCCTATACGGGCACCGGCTTTCCGCATGACGTAGTCGAGGGCAACAAGAAAAAGCAGAGGTGACAGGATGCAGCCCTGCCTGATGCCGGTGGTGATGTCGAAGAAGTCAGTGTGGCCATTTCTGGTTTTAACGCAACAGCATGATCGCAAGTACAGGTCATTGAAGATGTTGATGAAGATGGTAGGGACACTATACAAGTGTAGGATCTGCCAAAGCGAATCGCGGTGGATGTTATCGTAGGCCTTCTTGAAATTGACAAAATTGATGGTGAGTTGTTGCTGGTACTTGACGCACTGTTCGATTATGTTTCTTAAGGCAAAAATCTGTTCCGTGCACAATCGGCCGCTTCAGAACCTACCTTGCTCCTCTCATAGACGTTGGTTGAGGGCACTCCTCAGTCGTCGAAGGAGGACGATACAGAATAGCTTGCCAGGCACAGAGAGGAGGGTGATGCCTCTTCAGTTGGTGCACTCAGAGGTGTTGCCCTTTTTTGGTAGTTTGACTATGGCGCCCTTCCGCCAGTCCTCCAGCACTGTGCCACTTTGCCAGCACAGGTTGAACAGGGTCGTCAATTCTTCTACCATGGCTTGGCCGCCGTGTATCAGGAGCTCTGCTGGTATTTCATCTAAGCTGGCCGCTTTGTTGTTCTTGTGGCTCTCGATCACGATCTTCACTTCCTCGATGGTGATTCTGCCAGTGTTGAACCCAAGCTCATCTTGTGCATTCTCCACCTCGAAATTGTACGTCTTGGCGGGCTCTGGCTGGTTAACCCTTTAGGACCTACCATAGAACCAAGTCCGCCAGAGCTTATATTATATTTTTACCTGCTGTGGAGCCATTTTTGGGAGCATTTCAAGTTGCTATACATCAATACAACCATTATAGCCCAGATTTTAATAATATGTATTCATTAAGTGCATAGTAATTACATAAATTGCAAAAAAGTGCAATAAACTACAAAAAAATTGAAAATCGTTTTTGATTTTTTTAACATATATTTGTAGTTAGAGAAATTTAAGAGGCTTATCCCTCAAAACTGTAAATACAAAAAAGTTGCACAAAATAGTTTCCCACCACAGGAAATTTATTTTGAGTGTCTTCATAGTTTTATTTTTGAAATACACCAATTTTTATACACTGCAGGAAAAACGAAAATAAATATTATACTGCAAATTTGCAAAAAAGCAGCATATGCATCAAAATAAACTATTTCCAGCAGTGCAATATGAGTCCTAAGCATCCCAGAAACGACACAGAAAGTCATAAAGTCAAAGATAACTTTTAAAAAGAGCAGTATAGGCCCTGAGGCCCTGATCGCAAAAAAGACTACATTTCCGCGAAAATGACGTCACTTCCGGTTTCGGGCAGGTAATGGCGAAATGCAAAAGTTCGCGCTGACGTCTATTCCAACGTAGGAAGTGTTATGGACAGCTGATCGGATCGGTAAAGCGTGTTTCTGGAATATTATGTTTTTGTTCCTGCAAGCGCTTTTTATGCAGTTTTTGCAAAGCTTTATGTGGAAGGAAACCGTGACCTAGGACAAGCTGATGGCATAAGATGTAAGTACAACTCTTCCGGTTTCATATGCAAAAAAAATTTTTGCGCTAGCTTACGTGGTTGCAGTGCTACTGGGATTTAAAAATAGTTACGCATAACAGAGCGTTCCCGCTCCGATCGGCTCTAAAGGGTTAAGGGTCTCTTGGAAGTGTTCGGCCCATCTTTTGTGTTGCTCTTCTTGGGCGATCAGGAGCTTCCCATTTTTGTCCTTGACCTGGACGTTTGCATTGGTCCTCGATCCTGTAAAGGAAGAATTCAAGAAAAATAAGTTAATTTAAGTAGCGGTGTTATTTACTGTTAAAAGGGAGTTTTTCCTTCCCACTGTCGCCAAAGTGCTTGCTCATAGGGGTGCTTAAGTGCTTAAAACCAGCATTACTTCAAAAAGCCAGCAGGGGGCAACTCCTCTAGTTGGTTTTAAGTCTAAATGTATAGAAGTCAATGAGAAATAGACACTACTACTGTGACTTCAGAAAACATTTTCATGATAAGTATCTGATCTCAGTTGAGAGATTCAATGCCAAATAAAAACAACATTATATAATTTTATAAACTTTGCACCCATAAGTGTTTCTCTGGGCTTCATAATGGAATGTTACTAACAGGGTGCAGTGAGTCTGTCTACATCCATCTTTTATATAAAAGCTATGATACTGATTGTTTCAAATTGTTTCAAAAGAAATTTTTAAAAAATAAGAAAATAAGTAGGATTTTTTTTTCCTGAGGCAAATGCTGGGGCAGGGCTGCTGTGAGAGGAAGCACAGCAGGGTGGAAAGCTGCAGGCTTGGCAGATGCATCATTTCCCCACATAGCGAAAGGGCAGCAGATGTTGTCTACATTTCATCATTCTTACCTCTGCCACTGTGTACAGGATGCTCCCCCTGTTCTACTTTAGGCTTTAGGAAACAGCTGATCATATTTTTTTTTCTTTTCCTGTCAACAAATCCAGGAAAAAGAACCAACAACAAAGAAGTCCTACTAAAGAGTCCTGTCCTAATCTAGAGCCTGACTTCCCAGTACGCTGTCCAGTAGATCCCTACTGTCATGCCAGAGCTATTCTGCTGCAGTAGAAGACACATTTGTTTTGAAATTTGTCTCAAATATTGTCCAAACAATTCTGTCACTGTACTTATCATAGCACCAGTGTGTATTACAGTATTTGGTCCCTGAAATATTTGTCCTGAAACTGTAAAACACACCCAGGACTGAACCAGCAACCTATGCAGCAATCAGTCTTGGGGTCATTGCTCAAAAACATTAATGTATTACACATTTACTTTTTACTTCTTTTTTTTTTAAGATAATAATGTACTGCTCTTATTTATTCCGGCAATAAGATAGATTGGTAGATTAATTGCTCTGCAATCACTGATGGAATCACTAGTTACTAATATAACAATAAACCTTTCATCTACCCACATATCTACAGTAAACTCTATTCTAATGAGAATATCATTAAGATCCTTCTTTTAGCAGCCTGCTTAAAAAGTGCCACATAGCTAACATCAAAGTCTGTGACAGGCGACCATAGAGCACAGAATAATGTCTTACTGTAGCAGCGAGTTATTTACTGATGCACAGTCCTTTTAACTTTTGCACATTTGGCCGTTTAACTCTGTGGGTTTGATCCTTATAAGGGTCAGAATCTTCCTATCCAAAACTTAATTCTAATGTGCACTAACACGTGTATGTTCCAAATGGCAATAAAGTGTCTGCTTTGTTCTTTTGTTGCCTGTTGAATATAAGGCTTTTGGTGGCTTAGGTGAAGTGGGCATATCCTCAGATTAAGCTTTACTCAATACCCCCACACGCTTGTCTGTTTGTGCATTAAATCAGAAGTAACTGTGACTACTCATAGTTTGTAAATTGTCTGATTCATGATCTGCAAATGAGTAAATGAGTGTGAAAACAGGCTGCTTTCATTACGTGATTTTTAAAATATCACTGCAATTTCTTAATTAACTGGTTTGAAAAGTACTATTAAAATTATTTTTTATTCATTTTTTATAGTATTTATTTGAGTGCCATTTTTAAACACATTTTTTAGTTAGAAATGAAGTGATGAAGAAGGGAAATTGTTTTCCATGCAGTAAGTATTCAGTAAGTATTCAGAGGCCTATGAGTCAGCCTAGTAGAAGCTTGGCAGGAAGAGATTAGCACCATCCAGAGAAATGTCAGTAAAATAACTGTTAGCAATGTGAAGCCGGTGTGTCCATAAGCAAATGTATCAACTTTGAGGCAAGTGATTGAAGCAGCTGGAGCAAAGGATATTGTTGAATTACATATGACAGGGTGCTAAATACAACAGAGGGCCATTTATGCAACTAAGGCCTGGAATATCCACAAGCTGTCAACTAACAGCTACAAAGTGATGCCTAACAATGGTGACAAAGCTGTAGGTATCACTTTTCAACAACTCTATAGAGTTGTTGCTTTTAGACAGAGCCATTTGCTCTCTGCTTCCATATTCCTTTTGCCAGTAGCAATGAAAAAGGAAACTTGTGCTTATCTTTAAGATGCCAGCATCTGACAGTATGGGAATAAGAACAGGTTGTTTTAACAGGATGGTTGGATCAGTAACAATACTAGTATTTTCTTATCACTTGTCTGTACTGTTGGTGACATCTGTCACCATTTCAAAATCCCCTTTTTGAACTTTAAGTCTGTCTTAAGTACAGATAAAGCAAATAAAAAATGTTCTCAGAGACAGTGCACCAATAGATTAATTCAACTTTGACTGTTAGAAACTTTAAGCAATTGCAGTACTTGAAGCTACCCACACATGCATTGAAACATATAACTTTAAGGAAAAATCTGAGATAATTCCACTAAAAATCACACTAAGTTTAATGTGATGAGGCATTAGGCAACATGTTTTGAAGTAAAAAGCACTTAACTGTGAATTATTTTGCTTTGCATGCTCATGTTGATGTGTTTCTCACGCATTAAAGAATAGGAGCCATTCAGAGAGCAGTTCAAGGGGAAATTATATACACATCAAACATGTTTCATTTTGTCAGCTTTGAAAAAAACATTTTTTGGAGCACTCTAACACACACTCAAAAGCACACACACACACACACACACACACACACACACACACACACACACACACACACACACACACACACACACACACACACACACCAAAACAGTAAAATCATAAATATTGCATGTCTCTATCGCTTATGGGAATATCGGAAAAATCTTGACATGCACCCGCCTACCATCTGTGAATCTCAGCCCATAGAAACAGCTCTAATGGTTATGAAATGTGCCTTTCTTGGCATGAGAACACAACAAACTGGAGGATCAAAAGAGTTTGGGATGCGCCAAGATGAGCTATGATATGTGGTTGCACTAAAGTGAGCTTCTTGTTGGATCTAATGCATGACAAGTGTAGGGAAACTTGATAGAGTTGTTAAGCAGTAAGACTTAGGGAGAAGTGCACTTTCTTCCAGATGAAACTGTCTAGATCAAGGCCTTTTCCTTTGACTCGTCCAGCCATTACTGAATGATGAGTTATTGTGCCTTCAAACTTCTGTTTGTAATTCTTTGTCACACTTAATCCTCTGGGATTTTATGTATTCTGTGTGTAACCTTCGTGGCTAAGATACGGTAGCGGCAAGCTGTAAGATTCAAGGTGGGACAGCGTTCACTAAGAGACACAACTACATGATTGGGTTAGTGTACAGAAACATCTGTGCCACATATGGACTAGAAGTCCCCAAGTCCCAGTGGGAGATACCACCAAAGGTGGTTGGGAGCAACAGAGCTAAAGTCCTTTGGGTCTTTGAGTTCCAGACAGACAAGCAGCTGCTGACCAACCAACCAGACATAGTGGTGGCTGACAAGGGGCAGAAGACCCCAGTTATGAGAGATGAGGCATCCCCAGTGGACTGTCCTCAGCCCTATTATGCTATGAGCAAAAAAGTTGGGATTATGATTATGCTCACAGCGCAATATTTTCACTGGAGTGAAACTAGGCAGCAAGTAAAATCCATGCAAAAGTAAGTGCTAAAATTAATTACTCACTGGAACTTCAATTTCTTGGTTGACAGCGTTGTGATCTGGAATTTGTGTATTTCCATGTAAATGCTCTTCATGAGTGGATATGTTGTCAAGGATACACAGTATTCTTTGTAACGAGTGTTTTTTTTACTTAGCCTGTAAAAAAACACATCATACCTGCACTTCGGCTTTGCTTATCTGTTTGGTTGTGTGCCTGTAACATGGAGCAAAGGATTTGAAAGTGTGCTAAACCGTCAAAAAACAATATCTGCTAGTAGTGTCACATTGATGACTTTTACAGACCCAGAAAGCAAGAGGCTATGTGCTTAATGTGTTAAAAAAAATGTGGCAGTGCAGTGAGACTGAGTTGCACAGAGGGAAAGAGACAGGATCCATGCAGGATGGAGGCTGTGACTTGTAGAACTGATTGTAATATTTGGAAACAGTCTCACTTGAAGGAGAGGTGAGGAAGGAAGTTTTTTTTAATGGAAGGTTGAGAGGTGCCGGAGGAGAGTGCACCAGCAGATGAACAAGTAAATTCTTACTCCTACAGGTGTCAGAGGTAACTAAGAGCCAAGAGATTCTGAATTAGCTGAGGAACAAGTGTTCCAGTCACATGATACAAGGTTGGCCCCAGGCTTCACCAGTGTGGCAAGAAACTGAGGCAACCTGCGACTGAATAACAGAGTTTAAAACACAAACCTAACTCCTTAAACTGCCACATCAAGACATCATATCCACTTCACTGCCCATGCCAAGATAACTTGTAGGGGACAAAATACGTATTACCACATCCTGAACACTTAACAGTAAGCTAACAGTGAAATGAAAGTATCCTTGAAATAAGACTCTGCAAACTACAAAGTAAGAACTGATGATATGAATTTCCAGCCTGTGGTGCAGCCCAAACTTTCACAAGTCCCCTAGGCAGTATCCCCTTTTTCTTCGAGGTATGGAAGCTTTTATTTATTTATTTATTGTCAGCCAGAGACACCAAAAGTAGGTAAATGCCCCAAGAAAAACAGAAAGTGAAAATGGGAATATTCAAATGTTTGACTAATTTAAAAGAAAACCATTTAATAAAACATGTTTGGCCCTGATGGTATTAAATAAAATTAGGTAGAACTATACTTGAGATATAAGCATGGATTAAAAACGTGACTGAATTATTTAAGGTTGATTTTTTTTCCCCCTTCAGGTCCTGAAATCACCAAGAACACCATATTTTTAAATAAAGTTCTGAAGATAATAAGAGTAGTAATTTGTGCAGACTTAAAAAAGAGCAAAGCACTTTGATCATGTGCAAAGGTGCACTTTGTTTCTCCTGTTTGTTGGTTTTCTTTATTCCTTAACTCTATAAACTAAACGTGAATTTTCTGAGAAATCATACTTAATAACAAGCAGAGGAGCAGCTTGACCGAAACCCTTAAATCATCTACGGGAGCACTAGGAAAAGTAAAACAAATAAGACTGCAGTGACCCTGATGTGGGATGCATAGCAGTAACACACAGTTTGACCTGTTTTCATATAAATGTCTCATTTTGTAGAAAGTCAGGGTATATTTCTCGTCTGCTGGGACCAAACAGTCAGTGTGAATGATTTATAGCCTACAGCTGTGGGGACAATACACCTGAATGAGTTAAATGGGGCAGAATTAGACCCAACACAGCTGAATATTGATGCTTTAGTAATACTTGTTAACCTAGAAGTCTTCAGGCTTCAGGCTGAAAGATTGAAAGATGGAAATAAATTGTCAAATGGGAGACAAATTAAGAAGTGGTCTGGTTAAAGGATAGATGGATAAATTAGCATGAAAAGTGTCTTTGTTGTAGAAAGAGTGTTCAGTTTCTGGGCCATGGGAATTGTAGCACAGTAACTCAAATAAGTTCATGATAACAAAGAAAAAATTATTAGAAAAGCAAAGACAGAAGAGAATGGTTGTTTAAAATTGAATTCATAATCGTGAGTACTGATTTGTATGCAGTACTGCACCGAAAACCTCTCTGCGATTACTTTGAATGCTTGCAGATTGCTGCAGTTGCCTCCAGTTCGAATAGAAAACATTGACTTGTCTACAAAGACTTGCCAGCTTCTCAGCAAGCAGTAGCAAAATTTAACAAAGTGCAATGCAAACCATCAAAGTAAGAGCTGTGTTTCAGCACTTCAACTCACACATTTCAGAATTTACCTTGAATGCAAAATATCTCAGCTTTTGTGTTTGTGTAACCCTTTTCATGACTTCACTATCACATGTTGGCAAATTTGCAGGCAAACTAATGTTTTCCATGCAAACTAAAGGCAAATTCAGCAATTGCTACTGCAAATTTCACCTAGCAACTGCCAGATACCACTCACCAACTCCATCAACCTGTGATTGCAATGGTGTCACTGAACCGTTTCTAGGCTTGGATGCATAAAGGAAAGCAATGAAATGAGCCAGAAGTAGAAGCAACATTGAGAACTGGTGACAGCTCCCATCCAGATCCCCCAGAGTACTTTTTACAAAGAACAATGAAAGGAAGAAGGTCTGAAATGAGAACGTAGTTGTGTAATGTAGGCGGGAGTTTATTGATCTCTGGGTACTGAACTCCATATAAAATAATCCTCAAATTTATTAAGCTTGATTATTGATTTAAAATACTGTTTGCTGTAACGCTGGATTCAGATCCTTGTATTTCTAATAAATCATATGCATAACACATACAATGCCAACTTGAATTTACCAGCTAATGGAGAAAGGGATGACAATGTACATGCATTAAGAAGATTTTAGATTAAACAATGGTCCCTTTTTAAATTAAAAGGCACCATTATATATAAGATTAGTACCATGTTGTATTAAAAAAGACCTTAGAGTAGTGATTGATGAACCGATTGAAGTATTTAATGTGAAAAAGTTGAGTCATTTTTCAATAACATTACATACAATCTGACTTCTTATTGCAACCAGAAGAGTTGACCCCCTACTGTTCACTGGAAGTAATTCATGTAAATTAATTAACTGGGTTTGCTGGCAGTTATCACTGACGCTTTAGCTATTTCCTTGGAAAGCAAGGAAATAGGTAAAGATCCAAAATTGACACATGTAACACGATATTTTTTTTAAAATATGAAAACGTTTTACAATATCCTTTAAATTCCAAGGCTGAGATATTAAAACTAGTTTTCATTCTGATTGATTCTTGCGCTGAAATAGCAGCTTATAGTCAAGCTGTGTGTTCAAGTGGTTTTGAAAACCTGCAAACAAATTGCACAGAGCGTTCAACAAATAGCTTAATCAGTCAAGCAGACCCCCAGCCCTATCTGGCATTTAAAAAGTGGACACTCCGTTCAAATAATAGCCCAGAGGTTACAAGTAATCATCACAGAACAATTCTCCTGTTCCCCAAGGAAATAACTCCCCAAAGCAGCTGCATTGTCCTTTTCTGTAAGCCCACAGAGTAATAACTCAGGTCGACACAACAGTGTTCACACAATGTAAAGGGGAGAAATGACAAGACTGTGTGATTGGCACGTTGTTTTTCTTCTTCCTCTTTAATATTCTTTATTGAAAGAGTTATACAATAGGGCGCATATGAGGCATTATGAGAACAAAAGAACAACAGAGACATAGCAAATTCAAAAACTACCAGGCTGACCTGACCAGAAATAACAAAGCTAGACAACTGTTCAAGAGGGTTAAAACAACTGATATTTTGAGGGGGGTATCTTTTTAAATGATCTGAATGAGTGCATCTACCCCTGTGACAGACTGGCGACCTGTCCAGGGTGTACCCCGCCTCTCGCCCTATGACAGCTGGGATAGGCTCCAGCACCCCCCCGCGACCCTGAAAAGGATAAGCGGAAGCGAATGGATGGATGGATGGAGTGCATCTACAGGGTGGGCAATTTATATGGAAACACCGTAATAACATGGGAATGGTTGGTGATGTTAAAGTCCTGTTTGTGACACATTAGTAGGTCTATATGTGAGGGGGCAAACTCCTCAATCTGGGTGGTGACCATGGTGGCCATTTAGAAGTCGGCCATCTTGGATACAACTTTTGTTTTTTCAATAGGAAGAGGGCCATGTGACACATCAAACTTATTGGTAATGTCACAAGAAAAACAATGGTGTCCTTGGTTTCAACATAACTTTATTCTTTCATGAGTTATTTGCAAAGTTCTCTTTGTTCACAGCCATTGACATGTCGAAGAGGTTAACACCTGAGGAGCGGATTGAAATTGTGTTTATATCTGGTGAACGCAGTAACCGGGTCATTCCAGCAAATTTCAATGCAAGACACCCTACGAGACCACCCATCTCCCATGCTACAGTTAGCAAACTGCTTGCTAAGTTTCGTGAAACTGGTTCAGTGTTGGATTTGCCAAAATGTGGACGCAAGAAAACTGTCACTAATGAAGAAACATCAGTGGCTGTCTTAGCATCATTCAGCAAGAGCCCACAGCGTAGCACTCGCCACATGTCGCAGTGGCATTGGTCGAACATCCGGATATTAGCTACTCACAAATGGCACCCTTACAAACTCCAGCTACTGCAGCATCTCAACGAGGGTGACCCAGATCAGCGCACAGAATTTGCAGAATAGGCAAAACAGAAATTGGAACAGGACCCTCAGTTCACGCAGAAGATTTTGTTCAGTGATGAGGCAAACTTTTATGTGAATGGTGAAGTTAACAAACCAAATCACCGCTATTGGTCTGACACTAACCTACACTGGATGGATCCCTCCAAGACTGTTGGGACAACAAAAGTGATGGTTTGGTGTGGTATATGGGGTGCAACGATAGTGGGTCCATTCTTCATCAATGGAAACCTCAAGGCCACTGGATATTTGAAATTGCTACATGTGTTTCCCTCTTTATGCACTGAAGCTGGCACGTTCCCTGAGTTTTTCCAGCAAGATGGTGCACCACCACATTATGGGTGCCAGGTCCGAGCATTCCTAGATGAACAGTTTCCTGGAAAGTGGATTGGTCGCCGTGGGCCAGTTGAATGTCCCCCAATGTCTCCCGATATGACCCACTTAGACTATTCTCTTTGGGGTCATCTGAAGGCAATTGTCTATGTTGTGAAGATACGAGATGTGCAGCACCTCAAAATATGGATATTGGATGCCTTTGCTGGCATTTCTCCTGCGGTGTTGCTATCAGTGTGTGAAGAGTGGGAGAAGAGGGTTGCATTGACAATCCAACACAATGGGCAGCACATTGAACACATTTTATAAGTGGCCAGAAACTTGTAAATAACTCATGAAAGAATAAAGTTGCGTTGAAACCAAGCACACCATCATTTTTCTTGTGACATTACCAATAAGTTTGATGTGTCACATGGCCCTCTTCCTATTGAAAAAACAAATGTCCATATAAATTGCCCACCCTGTACGATCTCCCTCTACAATCTCCACCATTGTCATCAGCCTCATTATCCCTAATAAGAAAACTGGTGTTGCTCTTGGCAGTTTGCCTTCTACCAGAAAGGCTTTCTGAGTTGGTAAATACTGTGACTCTGCAATCCAGCTTAATCAAGTAGCTTTGGTATCAAAGCCTCATCTACCAGTAACTTGAGAAAGAAAATGAATACATTGAAGAAACTGATGTAAACTGAAGTAAACTATTTAATTTACCAGTCAGGCCCTGAGTTTGGGATAGTGACTGAAGAAGGAGACCTGTGGTATAGGCAGTTTATGATTCCTGTAGGCTCAGAGATAGGGCTAGACACTGATCAGCTTCAAACCTGGCCAACCCAGACCTTTCTGTTTGGACCTGTTAACTGGGGTAGACTATTTTATTTAAAGACTATATGAAAATACTCTGCAGATTAGTGCAAAATAAACAGGTCAGTTTGCTGTACTGTGATGGTTTTAAAGTATAGAACAGTGTGTGACTGGTGTACAGTGACTTTGGTGCAAGTTGGGATACAATCAAGTTTAGCAGAGATGAATCTGAAGTTAAGCTGATGATGTTTAGATGGTTCATACCAACTTTAAACCATCTAGTAAACAGTTCTCCATCCCCTACACTGACTGAAACATATGCGTACATGTTGTTGGATTGTGTACAACAAAGTTTTGTATATCCACAAAGAGCAGTGAACCTCAGTGCATATCCATATCAGCTGATCACAGCCTGTACACTAAGAAAATTAACCTATTGTAACCTACTTTTCCCCACACTGAGTGGCTACAACTGATGTTAGGGTTCCCCACATGCTGAATCCCACTTTAACCTCTTCCCTACTCCCCTTTTCCTGTTCAGAGGCAAAGTCACCCACTACAATGTAGACAACAGAAAATATAGGGTTTTTTTAAGCTTCCTTCTTTTCCTTCTGATTCAAGCTGAATATAACTAATATTAAAAATTAGACTAAAGTTTGTATTCCCATCTTCTAATATTATTTTGTTATTGGATAAGTAGCTTTGCACAAAACATTTAAGATGTTTCTTGTTAAACCGGACACAATAAGGTAATATTTGGAGAACATGAGACACCTGCATTCATTTTTGTTAAGTGAAAATAAGCAACCCAACAATTCCTCTCAGTGCATCCTTCTGCCCAAAGACTCAGTCATGCATTCAGCGTCATTAAACTCTTACAATTCAGAGATCAAAGACCCATTTTCTCAGTTATTTATAGAAGCCTAGCAGCTCTTAGTTGTGGAACTAAAGCCACACAACATCACATCATTAACAGTGTTTTCTCTTACAAAAATCACAGTTATTTTTATAATAGGGTGTTTATCTCATGGTCCTGGATTTCCGACGTAGGTTTTTGCTTTGGGACTCCTTTGGAATTCTTCTGCCTTCAGGGTCTCTTTTTGTTTGGCTTTCTTTTGGTCCTTGGTTTGTTGTCTACATTTTGACTTTAATTTATCAGGACAATTTCTGTTATTATTACTGAGTCTAATTATCCCTCAGGTTTCTGATTTCTCTTTTAACTTATGATCTTTATATTTTTCCAGTTCTACGTATTAATTATTTTGTTGTGTTCACTATAGTTGCCTGTGTTTTCACGTTTCATTTTTCCATTTACTTCCTGTTTTTCGATACGTCATCAACTTGAAATAAAGGGTCGCTTTGTGTTATTTCCGCCTGCCTTTTGGAGCCTGAATTTGGTACCTCAATCTGCAGGACATGACGGTTTATGAGGCTCTTAAGATGAGGGATTTTTTTTTTCATGTTTTCCCCATGTCAACATTTGATTGAGTCAGAGAGTCTCAGTAATGTCTGGAGCTGAATCATGCACATATATAAAGAATTAAGAACATCAAAAGTCCTCATGAATTCCGCTGATGCAGCACATGGGGATTTCTTCTCAGAGCTGAACACTGAGATATATTTAGAGAGGAGAAGCTAAGTAAATAAAATCTGTTTTTATTATTATTCTTTATATTCTATTCTATGTTATCCACACTTCAGAGAAAGAAGCTGTTCTGATGTTCTTTATGTAGTTCATCGTGATTCATTCATGTGTTTATGGGATTCTCTTTCAGCATTATTAAACTATTAAGACCACTGCTTTGCATTTCTTTGATCCTTTCCTTTGGCCTACAACATAACAGGGATTATGGTCCCTATATACTTTATTGATTTATTGAGGATTTGACAGGAGGGTCAAGGTAGCACATCTGAAAAGTCTTCTAGGTTTTCAATAAGTGGCTGCTGAGAACTGTAGTACTGTGATTGTAATGTAATGGGAAGTTCCAGAACGTTGAATTTGTCTGCACTGGGTCCTGCTTAAGAGTCCACATAATTTATTTTTCTATTTTGCATGCAACAGTAATCTCAAATAAATTGGTCCATATGTGTTGTTTTACAAGATATCTATTATTTCCATAGAGATTAAAAAGAGCTTGTGAAGCTGATAAATTGATTAGTGCATGTTGTGTTCCAGCATTGATAAAAACAAATATATAGGAGGTTGTGACCTCCAAAAATGAATTTTAAAAATCTCAGATTTGTCATTATAACTGGATTTTTTAAGTAATTTAAAAATGTTGTAATTAAAGTGTGAAAAAGATGTCTGAGGGGTGGTTTTCGTTTGTTTTTACACATTTAGTGTTCCTTAAGATTGCAAAATACCACCCTCAGTGCAGATTTAAAAAAAAAAATCAAAAGCTTGGAGAATGATAAATTTTCTATATCAACAGTTCAATATCTATCTAAATGAAGAAAACACATGAGAGCTGTGTCTCAGTTGCCAAGCTAATTTTTTAGAGGTTGAGGGGATAAAAAGGTATGTGTAGTCACCACCATCAAAGGCAAAGAAAAGATCAAAAGGAATTAAAATAGAGGAATGCCCACCACTGGCAGGAAGATCATTAGTTTTTTTTTGTTGTTGTTTTTTTTTTGCCTGTCCCGTTTGGCTCTTTTGCCATCAGAATTGTTGTCTAAAGGCAAAGAAAGATGCCCAACGGATTTACTTTACCAAATTGACCATCCCAGCCTTGCCGTAATGGTCCATTTGATTCACCTTTTATTGTTTATTTTATTTTCATTTAGTGACATACGGGACAGACTTGACTGGGGGAAAGAAGGGGAGAAAGAAAGAGGGAAAGAGAAACAGCTGAGAAGAGGGACGGGGGAGAAGGGCAAAAGACAAAAACCAACAGAACGGGCAGAAAAAAAAAAGCATATATCGATCACCTGGGTCACCTGCTGAGAAAGAAAAAAGAAAACAAGCAGAAGAGAACAAGAGTAATAGAATAAACAGCATCACAATGATATATGGGAATATGACAGTAAATACTAAATATTAAACATTATTGTGCAGCACATAAGATCAACAGAACACAGTGTGCTTTGAGGTAGGAGCCAAAAAGGGTGTAGTTTGTGGGTGTGATCACCCGTGTGTACACCTGTGAGCATGGACGCGCTTGTTTTTTTTTTTTAAAAGGTTCCTTCATGTAATAATCTGCTAGAGGGTGTGGGGGGGCCACAGCCCCGTCCTCTAGGGCATGAAGCAGGTATGGAGGAGATCAAAACTCCAGACATCCAGAGGCCCCCAGAACACAAGAGACCAAGGAAGACCAACAGAGGGGCAGCCCCGCCACTGTCCCAGAAAGAGCTGAGGAGAGTCCCAGATGAGGGCTCACTCAGCAGCCGCGGAGCAGAAGCCAGGGGGAGTTGCAGTGACGCGCCCGTGAGCTCCGCCGGCAGCCAGCCGGGCTGGGAGTGACGGAGCCCCAGGCCGAGAGGCCGGGGGCACCCCACCTCCGAAGTGGCCCGAGCGAGCCCCAGGCTCTAGGCCCCGATAAGCGGTCGCCAAGGAGTGAGCCGGTGTGTACCTGGACGCCCATCCCCGGACACAAAGAACCACCAACGCACCGATGTCTGAGGGAGTCCACCACTGGCAGGGGAAGTGGTGGTAGGGGGAGATAGGCCTCCAAACCTTGGAGGGCCTGAGATGTCCCCAGAGAGGTGGCGCCTGACACCCAACCTGACATATAGACACAGAAATATAGGCACACACATATACAAACATCCATTCCCACCCTCATGCTCTCATATGCACTTACTCCACACCCAACCAACGTGGAGACAGACATAAAGAGACGCTGTACACACGATCACAGGAAGATCATTAGTGAATTCAAAGAAAAAAAGTATCTCTCAGCACTGGGAGTGTTATTTAAAGAGTGATTGTTTCCCTGGTAGAAGTACCAATAAATGTAAACTTGCATGTATATCTTAAAGTTGACAAACTACAGCATTTAATAATAATGACAAGAACTTTTATATGAATAAAACTCATTAAACTCTAAATTTACTTAAAGAAACAACAGTTTGTTATACATAGCTTGTAAGATTTTGCCCGTTTATAATATATTTAAGCTTGTTTGCAAGTATCACGTTTTCACAATCTAGTAAAAAGCTGTCATCATCTTTCATTGTCCACAAAAATCTTAGTATAGTTATGTGTTTGATGAACATTGTAGGAGTTTTCTAGATTATTTTTAAAGTGTTTTCCTCTTAATCTTTTGCCCACACAAAAAGTGTATAAATGTGCTTATTTATTCCTGATATTAGGACAATTACTTACTGTCAGAAATGGTAAATGGCCTGCATTTGTATAGCGCTTTTCTAGTCCCTAAGGACCCCAAAGCGCTTCACATTCAGTCATTCACCCATTCATTTACACACTGGCGATGGCAAGCTACATTGTAGCCACAGCCACCCTGGGGCGCACTGACAGAGGCGAGGCTGCCGGACACTGGCGCCACCAGGCCCTCTGACCACCACCAGTAGGCAAACACGGGGTTAGTATCTTGCCCAAGGATATTTGGCATGCAGTCAGGAGGCAGCCTGGGATCGAACCACCGACCTTCTGATTAGTGGCTGACCTGCTCTGCCACCTGAGCTACAGCCACCCCAGAAGATTACACACACAACAGTCCTCTCTGCACAGGTGACAACTAGCCAGCAAAACAACACCTGGTTGTAAGCTAACATTATGGCTGCTAATGTAAGGCTCCAGTGTTCTAAAAATCACACATATCCCTCTGATAAACAGTTTGATTGCATTGATTGCAGTCTTCCTCTGTGTAATTCAGACATGTTTGTCATACAGCTAAAATATGTATTAGGGCAGCTTCAGGGTGAAATTTGTTGAACTGACAAGTTTTTCCTTGTCACCAATGGCAAGTACTTAATTTTTAGTAATCTTTTTTTCAGAATGCCACAGCTCTGAGTCCAGCAGAGTCCAAGATCTCCATTTTGAAAATAAAAATAAAAATGAGGCCATAGCATATGATTCACATACCCAGTGGCGGTCCTAGCCTGTGTGGCTCCCTGGGCAAACACTCCCTCTGCCCCCCCCAAACACACACACACACAGACAGACATACACATAAAACATATTAAGGATTGTACATAAACATAAAACTGTTGTTGGAGCCATGCTGAATTTCACCAGAGAAACACACACACACACAGACATATGAAGAGAGAGAGAGAGTGCGCCTAGTATGCAAACAGCCACCAAACAGCCATCATAATTCATCATACAATGAGAACAGAACAAATCAACAATTGACAATGATTAATTAATATTAAAACCTGTAACATAATGTATTTCTTGTCCATCTTCCATTGGTTTTAATTTTACACTCTAGTATGAACACCCATCCCTCAACCCGAGGATCACCACAACATAACCTAATAAACCTACACCTTAGTTCACTTTGTCTAGGGTTTATTTAGAGGATTTCGCACAACCCAGGATTCACTGTAGTTTGCGTTTTGGCCAGCAGAGGACGCGGGTGATCACACACCCGACGTCGGACTCGTAATAATACGGCGAAGACACCAAAGAAGAAGAAGTAGAAGCAGAAGTTTCCGGTGCAACAGCTAGGCATCATCATGCCTACTGCTGTGATTATGGAGGAAAATTTTGATAAACTATTAGAGCAGTGTGAAGCCCAAGAGCTTGAGGTAAGGACTTTGTGATCTTAAATATGAACAGGAAGGTCGCAGAGATTTTGTGGCTTTGAAAGCAGGATGGGAACGCTGCGGTTTTTAGATATATTAGGCTAGCGTACTGGCTACGAAACCTAGCCTGTGTAGCCTACCTTAAAGCTCTGTGAAATTAACTTATCAAACACGTTTTCTCGTAGGCGAAACATTCTCATGTTAAAAATGAGATATAGGCTGTAGCAACGTGTTCATGTTGGACTGCTCTTTGCTTTACCTTTGCCTTTACTTGTCAGCAGATAGTAGGAAGTTAGCGATCATAATCTCTCCGTTAAATTGGAACATATCTGCAGGTCATGTGTTTGATTTAAGAACCTTTAAGTCTTATCTGTGTTGACAGTCTGTCTGTCTATCTGTATGCAGCCTACGGACTGACAGTTTATAGTATAAGAATAAATGAGCGAGACTAGTACTGTAATGTTAGCAGGAGCTAAAACTATTAACTGGACGCTTGCTGTTGGCTGGGTGAACATCAGCGACTATTATTTTTTCTTTATTATGACAATAATAAGACAATAATAATAACAACCCGTTTTCTCTGAGAAGTAACATTTGTTCAGTTTTCCGCTTGTTTTAGTTCCAATGTAATCGCACACCTGCATTTCTTTGTAACAGGCTCCAGGGGGCATTGCAACACCTCAGGTCTACGCTCAGCTGCTGGCGCTCTATTTACTTAATAATGACATGTAAGTCTCTGATCTCTATGTATTTATAAAAAGAAATACATTTAAATCTATATTTGGGTCTCAGATTGCAGGTAGCTGATTTAGTTGATGAGACCCTTTTTACTGCCTGTATCTGTATTATGAATGTGTTGTGTGTTTTCCTAACAGGAATAATGGCAGGTATCTGTGGAAGAGGATTCCCCAAGCAATAAAATCGGTAAGCTTGTTAAAACATGTGTAAACATTGCTAAAAAAAAATAACATTTGAGCATGTAAATGTGAACAGTAAATGCTGTTTACTTTAAAATCCAATGTTGGTTTTATTACATTTTTCAAACCTACTCATACTGTCATGTACACAGTTACTAGACACTTTGTAAGGTGCACTTTGCTAGTACTGGATGAGCCCTCTTTTGCCCTCAGAGCTGCCTTAATTCTTTGTGCATTCATAGATTCAACGAGGTGCTGGTTTTAGAGGTTTTGGTCCATGTTGACATGATGTCATCACACAGTTGGTGCAGATTTGTTGGGTGCTTATCTCTGACATAAATCTCCTATTCTGAAACCTCTCTAAACGCTGTACTTGCTTAAGATATGATGACTGTGGAGCCCATTTGATTAGCCTTCCTATCAGTTCGAAACAGTTTGACCATTCTCCTCTAAACTCTGTCATCAACAAGAAGTGGCACTCATTTGATTTTTCCTTTTTTCTGAAAATACAGTGTAAATCCTAGATGAAAAATCCCAGCAGATCAGAAGTTTCCTAAATACTCAGACCAGCCCATCTGACACCACCAACCATTCAAAGTGTCTTGTATTACCATTCTTCGTCATTCGAATACTCAATTTGAATAGCATTTTGTCTTTGTCTCGTCTTGTGTGAATGCACTAAGTTAATGTCATGTGACTGGTTGATTTAATGAGTAAAGACAAACTCATGGATTGGAGAAGTCCTTTAATGACTGAGCAGCCAGATCCATCATAGCATCACAAAGGGATGGCACAAGGAGCCAATGGTGAGAGGCTAATAAAGATTTCTTTTTCTAGTCCCTGTTTGCTTTGGATCAACTGGAGGCTTTTCATGGAGCTTTCAGAACAATATGATAATAAGGAATTATATTCTAGCTTCAAATTAGAAGTTAGAAATGTATGGTCTGTGTTTTTCATCACCTTTTTGCCATTGTGGTGCCTGCATCACATTTAATATTAAGGGCATACCACCCTGACACAACCAGTTCCATGTTTCTAGAAAAATTGCTCAACTTTAAATGTAAGTAACTAAAAACATATGTAATTGGCATTTTCACTTGTATTGCAAAATGATCTTAAGTCCTGGCAGATCAATTTGCCCCACAGGAAAACTTTTTGGACCTGCTTAGACAACCAAGAGAGCACTATGAAATAAATGGAATTATGGTACTGCCAATCAAGTCATGACTTCTTGCCAAGTCCAAGAAAAGACAATTTAAGGATGATGGAACCATTGTGATCCAACAGTGTTACATATATATTGGGCTGTGAATGTTCTTCACAGTAGCATTAAAGCCACTACCTGGTCAAGTGTTGCATTCTGATTGTGTTTGAAATGCTTCTCACTTGTTTCCTGCAGGCAAATCCTGAATTAGCAGCTATATGGGGAGTGGGCCAGCGTATTTGGCAGAGAGACTTTCCAGGGATCTACACAGCCATTGCTGCTTATCAGTGGTCGGAGAATATTCTTCATGTCATGGAGGCCCTTAGAGGTAACCAAAAAATGTTAAGAACACTAGTTGACTTCTCGTGCCTCACGTTGACCTGTTATTACACTCTTCAGATTAATTATGCTTCCAAATATTCTTTATCTGATATATAAATTTGGCTCTGTTGAAACTAGGAACTAAGGCAACATGTTCTTTCAGCAGGTTTAAGTGAGTTCAATATTTTAAAAAAGTTTCATAAATCATTTAGAATAACTGCCAGCAGGGGGCAACAGCTGAACCCAGTCAGGGCTATGAGGCAACAAAGCAATGGGAAAATAAACAGAAACCCTCATGGTCATGAAGGGTACATCAAATAACCACAACAAGATACTTGCATATTAAGAAGGTGGTTGCGTACCTACATATTTTTCTGTTTTTCAGATCACCTTCTCAACTTCAAAGGAAACATCAGGTCATAAAGTTATATCATCTGATGGTCACAGTTCTAGCTGCATTTGTATCATGTGTCAATTACATTGTGCAACAGTTTAAGAATAGCTTCTCACTTATGTTTATGACACTGTGTGTTGATCAGATATTAATGCTCAGAACAGTATGTCATAGCACAGTTAAGCAACCACTGGTCATAACTGCTTAGTAGATGTGTGAATAAACATTAACAAAAAATGTGCAACAGTCAAGAACTGCAGCATTTATTCAAGATTACATTTTTTTGCAATCTGACTGTACTTCCAGGCACTTAATGTACTGAGTGTATTCATGACCATCATACAGCTCACACTAATTAGAATATTGCATAATATATATTTTTTCCATCAATGTGTTAAAAGAATACATTTCCAAACGTATAAATTAATCTGAATATTTTTAATAAATCTGTTTAAATCAAAGCCACAAAACGAAGACATTAAATATATTGAGAACCTAAAAAGTAATAAAATATATTATCATCTTACCTTAAATTTAATTTAACAGTCTCACTAAATTGTGGATTTTATTATTAAACTCATCAGGTTCCAGTGCTGAAGAATAAGCATTGCAAAAGAAAGAGACTAGCAGGTAAATTATCATTTAGAAAAAAGAGGCTTAAATGTTGTGTCCGTGGTAGTTTAATAAACATAATTGATCCTCAGCCATTTGCTTTTACCGGTTAGTTTAATTTAAAACGTATGAAAATTGCTTTTCTGTACAGTCACTCCATTTACTAAACAGAACCGGTTACATAAATTGGCACATTGAGCAGATAAATGAAAAGAAATCAAATGGAAAAACAGCCAAGTCACAGGATCTTGACACAGACTTGTTTACCAATAATACTGAGCCCTCTTTCTCAGGTCGAGCTCCTCTGAGCCGGTCACATGGACCCTGTTTGTCTGTACTCAGTTGGCCACTTGGGTCACTGTTAGAGGGGACTCTGCGCCCACTGGGGCATGTGACACATGCTGCAATGGGTAGGAGGGGGAGTTTCGGTGAAAAGATCCTAGGCTAGCAAGCGGGTAGGAATGCCTGGTGGAAAGGATCGGGTGTCACCAGCTGTGAGTGTGCAGTATAAAGGACAGAGCCGCTAGCTCTCAACCAGAATAGATATCAGCATTTCAAGTACGGCACACCAACAGGAGAAGTTCTTAGACGCTGTACTCTCTTTTAGCGACTCAGCTTTTAGCTTTCTCCTTGTGAGAACATAAGACTTCCTAGTCTAGGTGTACGCATAAAACTTACGAAATGGACATCCAGAGGACAGGATCTGTAGTTCGGCCCCCCAGCCCCATGGATAGCCTTGAGAAGCAGCTGAGCTGCCCCATCTGCCTGGACATGTTCACGAAGCCTGTGGTCATCCTGCCTTGCCAGCACAACCTGTGCCGTAGCTGTGCCAGTGACCTCTATGACTCGCGCAACCCGTACCGCTTTTCTGGTGGCGTCTTTCGCTGCCCTACCTGCCGGTTTGAGGTTGTGCTCGACCGCCATGGTGTGCACGGGCTTCAGCGAAACCTGTTAGTGGAAAATATCATTGACATCTACAAGCAGCAGCAAGAACTAAGTGGCAGTGGAAAGACAGAAACCAACCTGAAGCCTAAAGAGTCCAAAGAGCCAAAGTGCCAGGAACATGAGGATGAGAAAATCAACATCTACTGTGTGACCTGCCAAACACCCACCTGCTCCATGTGCAAAGTGTTTGGCCAGCATAAGGACTGTGAGGTGGCCCCTCTAACAACTGTTTATGAGACCCAGAAGGGTGAACTGAGTAATGCTATCGATACGCTGGTGACCAGCAATGGTCTCCTGCAGTCTCTGCTTAATCAGATGGAAGACGCCTGCCGTGCTGTACAGGAAAACGCTCAGCGTGCCAAGCAGGGCCTCGCTGAGCGGTTTGATCTGCTATATGCTATCCTAGAAGAGCGTAAGGGCATTTTACTTGAGCAGATTGGGAAAGAGCAAGATGAAAAGGTGGCAGCTCTGCGGGCACTGGCTCAGCGTTACGGTGAGCGACTGCAGGCCAGCTCAGAGCTGACTGATTCGGCTGTGAGGGCATTGGAGCAGAGCGGAGCTGCTGAGTTCCTGTTGGCTTCGAAGGGCCTTATCACACAGACCAAAGATGCAGCCAAAGCCTCACTGGGGGAAGAGAGGCCCGAGCCAGGCTTTGAGAAGATGGACCACTTCACTATATCAACGGAGCATGTTGAAAGAGTCCTTGGAAAAATGGACTTTGGAGTGGTTGGAGATGATGATGAATTTGAGGATGCAGAGGAAGAGGAGGAAGAAGAGGAGGAATGATGAGAATTGGAAGTTGTTTTGAACTTAAGTACTCTTGAAGGTGTTTTGAAATAGGGCAGTGTTTGTCTTGAGGACTGAAATATTAAGGAGGTGAAAGAGGATGTGGGCTGAAACTGTTTGCCCTGTCAGTGCAATATCTAATTTCAGTGTCATATTCATTCTTTTTTTCTTAAGTTCTTTTTATACTTTTGTACCTCTAAGTCTGTTAAATGTAGAAACAGGTAGTATTTAGGAATAGTTGTTATTTTAGATTTCCTTTCTCACTTTTTTTGTGGAATTGGTGATCAACTGACCTCGATGTAATCACCAAGTCTGTTGTTACTGGTAATAAACCTGCATGAATTGAAGCAGCAATGTTCTTTATTTTTAGCTCAATGTAAGCCCAACTTAAAATATTGATTTATTTATATTAAATAAATGGGGCTTAAAAGGAAAAAAAAAACCCCTACATGACTTAGGATTATTTTGGTGCTACAGACTTTTGGAGTGCTTCCATCCAAATGGTTCCCAGTCTGTTGCTGCTCTTACTTGGCAGTGGACTGTATTTAAAAATAAAGCCCCTTGCCATGTCCTGTCTGCTTTGCCTTTGCTGGTGAAAAGTGGGGGCTATTTTTAAGAGGTGAGATGGTGAGAGGTGATAGCTCACCCTGGAATAGACTGACAGGGAAGGACAAGCCAGGTCCCGTTTCTCCTGCATAAAACTCCCATCCTCCCACTCACTGATGTCTTACTCAGCACCTCCAACCCAACTCTGAAGTGTCAGAGGGGCATGCTAAGAAAGGCCTGTCCAGTTGCCACACAAGTCATTCTCTAGCGGCCAAGAGGCCATGGTAAAAATATACATCTTCCCTGAGGCTGGGTTACAGAAAAAACCCCTTGAGATGATCGGCCTTGTTGGGTCAGGAGCATTTGAATTTACAGATGGTCAGCTGCCAGAAAGTTGTTCCAACACAAGAAGCAGTTTTATAAGCTGTGTCTCTTTTTAATAGGAGTTTTTAGCATAGTGATGCACAACAAAATGGGTTTCATTTGGATTTCTTGATTTAAGAGGTTGTTTGAATCAGAACAGTATTTAAATAAATAAGGATTGTGGCTATTTGATCTCAGGCCTCCATTTCAGGGACGACACAGAGGACACCCAGTCAGTTTTTATAGTCCAACATATTTTTTTTTAGTTTGTTTTTGGCTAAGCTTTTGTTTTCAGTGCAGTTTAGTTTGTCTACAAAAACTTTGTCTTTATTCGAGTCACAGTTACAGTTTGTTTTTTAAGGTTCAGGAAAAGAATTATTTAGAATAAGCTTCTGTAACATTTTAGTGAGACAGAACACCTCGCCAGAATATGATTATGAATTATTTGTTCAGGTCCCCTGAATCTTTTGGATATATTTAATGGTCCCCACCACACACAAACCCAAACACACACTGATCTCAATCAGTAGAATCACACCATTCTTCAAGCACTCTTCCTTTACATAAATAAAGATTTTTTTATTTTTTTAATAAATTAATGGAAGAAACAAATTGGTGTATATAATGGTCAAACTTCCCTAGAGCTGGACCCACAGATCATCCCCCCCCCCCCCATGCTGAAACGCCACCTACAGTCATGACTTTGGTTAAAACTCAAGCGCAGCTGTTGCGTAAACGGTGTTGACATATTTTCCAAGACATGTGTTCAGCTTCTTTTTGCCTCTTTTCGATAAGAGCAGTAACATTTAGGACAGGAAGCTCGTTGGACATCACAATGGGAACGCGCTCTTGACAATCTCCGGCCTTCCCCTACACAGCTGTCTTTTCTCATCCCACTTGTTATTGTTACTGCTGCTAACGGCTGCAGCAGACAGGAGGATGATTGTTGGTATACACACAACCCGTTGCTAGGCTATAAAACACCAAAGGCCATAACCCCAAGGCACTTGCGTGATAGCTGCTGTAGCAGCAGCGAATACCTGCCAGCGTATGTTGTTTTTGAGGCCCTGTCACTCCTACAGTAATCTCCACAGCACGTCAAGTCAGGCTAGATAAACAGGGCAGTTTGGAAGCTGAAGCCAGAGCCTGCTGATAAAGTCTTCAACGGGTCTGTGGTGTGAGCTTATTTGTGATTCGGCTTAAGCATGCTTCATTTAACAGATCTTTAATTAAGTGTACTTGATTGTGGAATTCATTTTAGCTCAAGTCAAAGTTTCCTGAACAACAAATGCAAGATTTCACTTAAAGCAAACCCAGATGGTATGATGAATTAAAGACAATTTTTTTGTTAAGACTAGCTTTGTTTGATTTTCCCAGAGCAGTTCCTGTTAGAGCTGCGTGTCATTGTGTGTTTGTTTGGGCTGGGATGAAGTGACTTGCCAAACACATACAATTACCACAAGAAAGGTTAAAAATCTGCAAAGTCAGCAGAGTGACAAACAAAGAGCTTCTTCCAAGGCCAGTGCACTGTCTAGTTTTAAAGAAATCAGCATCAGAATTTGTTAAGTTCCTTTCCCACCACATCTCTGAAATTTGGTCCAGGGGGCGTTGTGTAATCTTGCAGATGGACAGAGAAACAAATACCCTTACTTGACATGTTCAGTTTTATTAGGATGATACGTCTCATACTTAAAACATGAAGTTGGGAAAACGCATTACTGATGATGTATGCATCATCAGTAATGCGTGAATGCATGTTGGGAGTGACAGATCTGGGTTATGGCATAAGTGAGACAGTACAAAAGATGGAAAATCCTCTCCAGCATTGACATTTCAGTATTAAGTGATGCCCCAGGGATGAGATCAGTGATGCACGCTACATGAGTGCAGCTGACCATAGCAGAACAAAGCCTCTGAATATCTATAAAACTAATCAATTACCTTAAAGTGTTAAAGTCAGTGGAAGAACACAAATTATTGCCTGAAAATGCAATAATGATTGGGCTTGAATTTATTGCATTGCATATTCAAAATGGAAATAGTTTGATAACCAGATTTCACTATTAAGGACCAAAGGCAGTGATAAATCATGTAAAAATAATAGAAGACAAAAACAATGTTCCCCCTCAATCCATGGAAAAATCAGTGAGTGATCCCAAGTGACCTGCAAAAATCATCAGATTTTGTGTACATCAGCTTTACTTTTTTCATTCAACCCATGCAAAATATTTCCAGAGTTACAGACCCTCAGAGTGCAAAGGTGTGGGTTGAAATTTGGAGCTTTTTTTTTTTTAATCCGCTTACTGGTCCAGGATTTTAACTGCATGAGTACCAAAGAGATCCACATGACCTCTCCAGAGTTGAGGGAAAAATAAAAAACACATTAAGTTCTGTTTAAAAACTGGAGCCAAATCAATTTTACACCCACACTAAGGGTCATGGTCTAAGGAGAAAATGTTTCTGTCCAGCCCTGTAACCAGTTTTGAGCAACATTTTAATGGGATATATCATAGTTGAAATAAACTGCACCATTTTAATGTCCACGAGAAGAAAAAAGCTTTGGTACCATAAATGTTTAATATGTTTCTGATCAGAATCAGAATCGTGTTTATTGGCCAAGTATATGTGCAGACACATACAGGGAATTTGGTTCCGGTAGATGGTGGCTCTCAAGCACAGTGATGTAAAACAAACACACACACACACACACACACACACACACACACACACACACACACACACACACACACACACACACGTGTCTATATATACACATTACACATACATACACAAAGCTGTGTAAACCAACTATAACTAACGGATCTAAACTTATATACATAAAATACAGAAATGAATGAGGTGGAATGAATACTACAAAATGTACACAAGGTGCAGCTGCAGTCTGGCAGTGGGAGCAGTGTGACAGGTCAACTGTTAAGAAGGGAGATGGTGAGGGGAAAGAAACTGTTCCTGTGTCGGGTGGTCTAAAGTGTGATTCATGAATGATTGCTAGCTTGTGAAAACAAATTATACAAGCCCCCCCCCCCCACCACCACCACCACCACCACCACCACACACACATTTTCATACTAGCCTCATCGTCCAGCCACAGTTCCTTTTGGGTCAGAATAATTTTCCTTAATGTATTTTGACAGTCTGTAATTCTGGCAGGTTTCATAGCATGAAGGTAAAACTGTACATGGCTTTTTAAATATAATAAAGTTGTGCTCAGAGGGAAAGATCTATTCAGAATACTTTTTAAGTACATGTTTCATATGTAATTTAAAACAGCCTGTGAATATAGATTATTTGTGCTTTGTACGTTATGAGATGAACAGTCTGTTCAGTGGTTCATTATAATCTGATGTGTTTCTGGTTCTCAGAGCTTTGTTCCTTAGAATATAATAAATCACTCCTGAAGAATTGTTCGTCTCAGCATGTGACCTCCTGTGCTGTTGCTCATTAGAAGTGCTGTTTACACGAGACATGTTGCTTAAATATCATGTTAAAATGCTGTAACATCATACTCTCCTCGTGCCTGGAAGCTCCCAGCAAGTTGCCCTGTTTGCTGTGCACTTTAAATAGAACCAGAGCCTAGATTTAGCTCATATGCACTCCATATGCACCTATCTCATATGTCTTCACAGAGAGCACACGGCAGCGGGCGTACAGCCTTGTGGCCCAGGCGTACACTTCCATTGCAGCGGAGGATTTTGCTGCCTTTGTGGGCTACTCTGTGGAAGAGGCGGTGAAGGGTAATGTTATATCTGCTTTTTTTTAATCAGTCAGTAATCTTGCTCTCAATTTTATCACATTACTTTATACAAAGTTATTAAGAATTTTTTTTTTTTTCTTTTTTCCCCTCACTTCAAAGGTGTGGTGAGCCAAGGCTGGCAGGCAGACGCCAACACCAGAATGGTGATGCCCAAAAAACCAGGTAGGTGGCAGTGTTGCTCTGTTAAACTGCGACCAGGATGTACCCAAAAGGAGCATCCAACTCCCAGGCTTCTCCTCCCCGGGGATTTTATTAGACACATAAAAATGCTGTGAGCACAGATTTAGGACTTGGGTCATGCTGACATTGTTTTTCCTTGAAATTCTTGAAGTATGTGATTATCGTCCATATAGCCCAAATTTTATCACGGTCACATGTCCGCGATTCAAAGCGTCAAGGCCTAATCCACGGGTTTGTTGATTTATGTGGACATACCAGGGGACATCTGTCTTATCTGTAATCATCAGAACTTACTGCATGACTGAAGCATCTGCTGCACACATGCATGCAACCAACCAACCCACCCACATGAATCCCCCAACTTTCTTCCTTAGTTTTTATTGGCTCTTTTAGTTGTTGATCTCACACCAGAAACGATTCTATTTAAGATGGATGTAAAAAAATTGTGCTGGCCTGGCAGGTAGTTGTTGTTTAACAGGTGAGGAATAGTCTTGAGCTCACTTCTAGATGTGAACAGTAGGTCTAACTCGAATGAGCTGAGCTTCAGAGTCCGAGCATGTGGGCTAAAGAGCTAAAACTGAAAGGATGTAAGAAGATCGATAGCATTTGGCACAAGAGGAATCTCCCTCTGACTCAACTTCTCCTCCTCCGTGTCTCTCTCCTTCAACAGATCCTCCCCCTGTCTCGTTGGTTCCAAATGAGCAGCAGTTGGCCAGACTCACTGACTACGTGGCTTTTCTTGAGAACTGATAACCCACCACAGCCACTGCCACCCGTTTTCACCCGCTCGGTACTGAGGGAGAATACAAGACTCTTCATCCTTCCTGCAGCCCTGGTTGAGACGTACACCCACCCCACCCCCCATCATCTTGCATGATTTCTCTGGGACATAGCTATTTATGTTCAGCGACTAATAAACCCCTCTGCTCTTGATGTGTTGAAAATTTCAGACTGTGATGTTGTACATTTTTATGCTCTTCGCGAACCTACCTGATGTCTAGATTTGGCCGTTTTTCAAAGGAAGCTTCATTTTCCCGTCACCAACTAATTCTTTCCTCCCAGCAGAAATACACAAACCAGCTTGTACAGTCCACTCCTTCTGTTTTAGCATTTAAAGTTGGCCTTGATATAAATGTCATCGGGTAACAGGAGTCTTGGCATGCATGCATCACCGTACGGAGACCTCATTTTGAAATTTTATGTTTTGACTGGTGAATAAATATTTTGCTGTTTCTATATTTCTCGTACTGTTCTTCTGAGTTTTGTCTGTAATTGGTGTTGTATTTCAGAGTCAACATACACTGTAAATGAAAGTTTGTTGTCTTCTGTGGCCCAATATGAGGAAGCAGCCCTGTATTTATGTATGATTATGGACCACCAGGTAAGTTGATATTGGAGCAAATGGATATTTATACCCCAAAATCACATAAATTGTTCTGGAAAATGAAACGAGTTGCAGTTTAATCCTGGCGGTGGAAGGCAAAACTTTAAACACACAAACATTTTTTAACATCTCTGCTAAATATAATAAACTTCTAAAGTGATGCTTTCTAATTAACATCAGAGAGCTCACGACATTTTTATTCTGATGTCATATCTGGCTGCCATCTGTTCCTCACTGCTGCAAAATAAAAGCCTGTATAAGGCCTCTCTGTTCTGTTTTGAGGCATAATTTGAAATGTGCACTTCTCCTTTACTTTGTAGTCATTTCAGCTTTTATTGTAGCTGGCACTGGAAGGGAGAGGCAGCCATTTGATGTGATTTAGTGTGAAATCCTGGACATCGGGGCCATTCCTTGCACTTTTGTGGTTGCAAGGATCTCATTTATTTCATGGCATGGTTTGCTTTGTTTTGAAAATGCCACATTGGACACGACTGCAAGCATGAAAATTGCCCGTCTGTTTACATTTGCTGCTGTGTGTCCTTTTAAGTCTGTCTCGGTCTACAGATTTGCAGCATGTAAAGGGAACTGTGAACTTAAAGATACTTCTCAGGGACTGGCACTGAACCAGCATGACAGTATCCACCAGGTTTAGTCAACCATAAGGACATACACACAGATGTGTGTCCAGCAAACTATTGTGCATAAACTGCCTAAACTAAGTAAAGAGTGCTTAATTCGATTTATATCAATAATTAATGTAGTATTAAGCTGACTGGAAGTTTAGTGACTGAGGGGTCAAACTCGAGGGCCGGTGTCCTGCAGGTTTTCGATATCACACTGGGTCATCACACCTCCATCAAATGATTAGTTCATTACCAGGCCTCTGGAGAACTTCAAGATATGTTGAGGAGGTAATTTAGCTATTTAAATCAGCTGTGTTGGATCAAGCACACATCTAAAACCTGCAGGAAAACAACCCTCTAGGCCTGGAGTTCGACATCTGTGAATTAAGGAAACACTGGCTCATGTGAAATCCAGGGTTTGGAGTTTTGGGTTATTCTCACTGTTTGTGCAGGATTCAGCTGGCAGCAGAGTTAGCACTGCCCATACGGGCCAAGGACACTGTCACGAGAGGAAGCAGCCAAGAATAATTCGTATAGTGCTCACTGTACAGAAAACAAACTAACACCCGCGGAACCACCGTGAATGTGCATTGCAGCGTGGCCGGTTAGCTCAGTTGGTTAGAGCGTGGTGCTAATAACGCCAAGGTCGCGGGTTCGATCCCCGTACGGGCCAAGGTTCTCCTATTGGTAATTGAATATGTGACGCGTCGTGAGTTTTCCACGTTGTGTATGATTTCATCGACATGCAGTTCAAACAAAGTTTGTTTTGTTTTTTCAGGTTAACTGTTACAAGGACACCAGTCTTTTCCTACTTGAGACGAAAATGCCTGTATTTACGAGTTTTAATAATTAGGGTTACGTTTTTAAGTTATATATTAAGTTTAAGTTATATATTTACACTTAGTTGTCAGGCTCCTTGTAATGTTTAATTTGTTTGTGTACCTCTCTGCGCTTTTTTTTTTATGATATTGTATTTAATGGAGCTGGGGTGTTTTCGGTTGCCGTAACATTAATTTCCCGTCTTTTAAAGGTAAATACATTTTAAACAAGTATCAAAAGCAAAAAATAAAATGGCTGTTATTGTTGTGAGCAAGAAGCAAAGAGATGGCCACATGATCCAGGATTTCAGCACTGTGAAGCTATGTAATGCTTCTAGCCAAGACCCTCTGGCTTTTAACTAACTTAGAAAACATTTCAAACCATTTGTTTCTGGAACACTTGTTAAATGGAAATAACCATTCTTGTAAGGTGACTCCACCCACATCATGTGTGTATTTTATTTTATTTCATGCAGGGTAAATTTTGCCTTCCAACCTGCCAGGTTTATACTTTCAGGGACAACGCAGCCCAAGACTTTGTTTTTTTCCATCTTTTTAAAGATGTCAAAAAACAGAGTTTCACTGAATAACTTTTAAAAACTCTGACTATTAACACAGAGTAATCTGATGTATGCAGAACACAATTCTCTAGGTTCATATGATACACAGTGATGCCAGTGCTTTGAAGTAAGGGCACAAGGTCACACTGTGTTTCCAGAATTGGCTCTGTGCTTTTACTACCGTGGGTCAACGTTTATACCTCGTGCTGGTTCAGATTACTGACACATACATAATGCCATGTGGTATACATGGCCTCATATCCGCTATCTGCATTACAATAATAAATTTGACCTCAGTGTTCTCATCTACCTTTAACTGATCCATTTTTGACACAGAGCTCTCATGTAGGAAGATTCTACAAGCACTGGTAACTTATTTTTAGATGAGGTGATCTATGGACTGAAAGTGAATGGAAAGTCACAATGGCAACTTTCAATTATCCCCCTCAGACTTCAGCTTCTTTTTCTCAGAAATCTTCGCAGTCATAATATAAAGTAAGACACTTTAATTTGTCTACATATTGTTACTGTAGTAAGTGGTAGCACTCGTGGGAAGGGAAGCCAGGCCTCATATGTTTTCTCAAACTTCAATTGTCATTTTAATGAAAGCAATTTGTTTAATGGTTTTGGCCATTCTCTGCTCTTCTCATTTCTCACTGACTGTAAAATGGACCACACGAAACAGCAACCCTCTGAATGCCACGGTGAATATGTGGTGAAACACAGTTTCGCACTCTCACAATCTGAAGGCTGAGCAGGACTCCCTTGAGATGAGGCTCTGTTTGTCAGATGAAGCCAGCTTTGAATTTGATTTATTTTTTTTTAGGTTTTAAGTAAATAATAATGTCACTACACTGCAGCTACAGCAGTTAACTCGTCATGGTAGGTGTACACCAAAACCTGAACTTCAGTATGGAGAGAAAATTTGGACTGTCAGTATTAGAATGTGACATGTGCCAGTGCAGTAGTAGCACAGCAGCAATTTCACTGGCTGTGGCTTTTTTTATGACAATAATTCCCGCACACTCAGGCACTACTGTACTTACTGACCTTATCAACTTAGAGGAGGAACATTTGTGGACACAACAGACTTTTCAACCCAGCGAAAAGGATTCTGTGAATGACTTGGTGAGGATTTCTACAACATTCACAGTGGTTGTGAGCAAGTCTGTCTTTGCACACAGGATGCTTTTTCACTCTTTTTAAGTCCACTTCTTGTACACAACCATTTTCAAAGCAATGGCATTTTTTAATACACAATTTAACACTGTTCAATGAAAAATGCGGGGATAAAAAGGCAACAAAGGATGAACCAGCGTTGTGTCTTTACTGGCATTTCTTTGGTTGAATATATGGAAAATTGCAAAGATAAAACAGTTTGACAGACATAAAAATAGTATTTTTGCACCATCTAGGTGATTTTGAAAGAGCTAGCTGTGTCAAAAGGAAACAGAAAAATATACAACACAGCACCTGGACATTGATCCATCGGAAGTTCACAAACACGGCATAAGAAATTGTTTCAATGAAAGGGTGACTGTCAAGAAACCTTTGCAGCGAAACAGGGAGAAAAGGTAAAAGCCAACGGAACGTGATCAAACATGGACTGGACTACCCAGAGCACCGACTTCAATATTATCAAAACAGTGTGAGATCGTCTTGATGAAGGAGAGAAGAAAAGACAGAAACATTTTTTTTTTTAAAGACGAAAGAAACCTAGAGAAGTATTTTTGAAGGCTATTTAAAGATGTTACAAGAAAGCTGCCAAAAAGAGTTCAGACACAGTTGAAGAATAAAGGCGGTTATACCAAATATTCACTTCCAAGCTTATTAGAATTGCTCAAACTCAGCTTTCCCCTTGTATTCTGTATGTCCATATGTTTTCACATGTTTCAGTAACTCACTGCACATATTTTCTTTGCAAAATATAAAGAAACGAGGGGTGGCTCATGACTTCTGTGCATTACTGTATAATTGTTTTAAACAGTCAGGAAGCACGTATTTATGTATTTCCAGGTTATATTGGACATACTAAAATGTTGCACAGATTTTTCAGCTTCACTGATCAAGAGCCACGAGTGTTCTGTAACACACGACAGCTGCTGCTACAAAAATAATCGTCAGCTCTCCATACATGCAAATGCTGTCCACATTGCAGAACACTTTGTCTTTCACATTTTCAGTTCGGCATGTTTCTTTTGAAGAGGCTGAGATAACTGTTTCCGATTCCATGTTCAACCCTCTCATTGTTGTTTGCAGTGAGTCTCTAGACAGTTTGCAGATTTTAGAAAGAATTAACATGAAAAAATAGCCCAAGGAAAGACTGGCAGACATCTGGATGTTCCTGTTTTTGTTGTTAGGGGTTTTTTTTTTAATTATTATTACATTTTGTTTTGTTTAAGAAAAAAAAACCCACAACAGCACTTGAGTCACTGGCTCAGCATCTTTTGCACAGCTGCTTATGTTTAGGTAGGAACTGTTGTGGGTGAGGTCATTTTTTCCAGGGGTCAAAAGTGACTTCTTCCTCACATGATGTTACAGACGACTGCACAGATGAGTCGAGGCGCTTTTCCTTTTAGAAGTCTGTATTTGTTTACTGTCTCTCAAAATCAGTGGCCATTTTCAAAGCTTTGTGCACTTATTTCACCAGTTATTTTCAGTCTAACTTTTCATTTCAGTGGTCAGTGGAACATTAAAAATTGTACTTAGAATCCCCAGTAAAATGATATAAGTTCTGACAAGCTCTTAAACACCACTGGCTGAAATATGATCCCTTTCTCCATGTTTCCCTTCTGCTTCTGATAAACAAGCTTCAGTGAACAAGCTTCATTGAAGAGTTGATAGATCAGCTGAATCAGGTGCATTTCCTAGGTACTGTGTCAGGTATTTGCTGGATATTTTCCTATTTCTAATGGATGTGACTGCTGCTGCTGCTGCTGCAAAAAAAAAATTTTAAGGCCTGCCACTTCACCTTTTGTCCTCCATTAGTCCAGTTTTCTCATTGCTTTAAGCATGCACTGCATACCGTGTCAAGATATATATAAGTTTTCAGCTAATAGCTTTCTGGGAATCACCTTGTGGTATAAATAATTTTTTCAAGCTGTGAAACTGTTATCTTTGGCACAAAAGCCCAAATCTTTCGTTAAATGTGAAAACTATTTTGAATGAAAATTGAATTCATGTAGTATTTCCAACATTCGCCTTACAAAACTAGGATAGGCCCAAACAAAAAATGTGCACTGAGTATTTTGACATGTGGGCTTCATAACTTAAAAAAAAAAACAAGTTTCATAAAATTAAAGCTGACTTATCTTAAGACATAGTGAAAATAAAATCAAACGATCCCCCTACAATGTAATTATAATCTGATCACACATTTTTTTCAAAGTAATATGGGCTGATTAAACTTTGTGATTGTTTGTAATCTGTTTGCCTAAACAGTTTCATGTAACACTCAATCCTGCTCAGGTAACTATAAGAGCTGCATGTCACAGCCACTGTGCTGATAAACCACTGAAACTAACTTGCTGCTGTTTTAGGAGCAATCACAGGAACCGGAAGCCTGGTTGTTGATTGATGATTGATGAACTGACTGCTCTGAAATTCAGTGGGTGGTTCTGTTTATTTTATTGTAACATGTGCAGTTTGAGTCTGGTGACGCAGACGTACGAGGACAATCATAACTTCTGTTAGTATCTGGATCAGGTGGAGACAATCTGTTCAGCAGTCTCATGATAGCTGTAGAGTGTTTTTACCTCACAGGGAATGCCTTGGATGTGAAAAGAGATTACATAAAACACTGTGTACTAATATGACCCACTGGGGGGCAGTCTTCGCCAACACTGTGATCTCAAAGTGAGCAAACTGATACAATAAATATTGTTTGCTATTTCCAGATGTCAAAACGTAAAAGACCATAAAAGCTCCCATTAAAACTAGTAGTATTTGGATAACAGCATAAAAAAAAGAAAATTCCTCTTTTTTCACATCTCTTCTCGCTGCTCCAACTGCAGAGGGGGTGTTGTTTAAAATTTCATTAACAGCAGTAAAAGATCTTTCACATCCACACAAAAACTGTTTCCATGTGGGATGATGAGTCATAAGCATGAGACCAGAAGAAGACTCCAAGAGGATGTGGGAGACTGAACAGAGGATGGTGATGAGAAAAAACAAAGAGGATCAGAAAGGAGGAGGAGGAGATGAAAGCTGGGGCTGTGGGAGCCAAAGTGAAAGAGCTGGTAGATGTGAGGAGGGCAAAGGGAATGTTACAGAGGCACTGCTACAGGAGTGCCAAGTGGAGAAATCAACAAAAGATAAAGAAATAAAATTATATCATTCTCATGACTAGCGCAGCTGTTTCCATGACCATGTGACCTCAGTTAAGAGTTCCCAGATAATGGTCCATGGGGCTCCAAGCCCTCACATGTCCAATCTAAGAGATTTCCTAATCTGCTATTAAAAGTGGAGATATCCTGTAGGAGCAAACTTGGCTTCGACTGTGCCTCTGCCAGCCAAACTTGAATGGCTCTTTTATGAGTCCACCTTGTTTCATTCATGTCCTGCTCCCAGGGACATGACCTTCTGACTTTAAGTAATTAAAGAGGAAATTAAGGTAGGAAAATGAATACAGATCACCGGTAGAGTAAAGGGAAGACAAGCAAAAGTGTGTTGTCATTTAATACAGCTTTAAAGTTGACTTGATTTTAAAAACAAAACATTTTTAATGCCATTCATTATAAATCACCACTGAGTGCCAGAAGTCTTTTTTTTAAACTAGGACAGCTTCAGTGTTACACAATGCTTTCTGAAAAGTTTTAAGCTGAGGGAATGACATGGCTAAGGGCACACAGCAGACATGGCTCTTGCAATATGTGAGTCTCAGCCAGCTGGAACATTCATAATACACTTCTACCCCAACTGTCTGCTTTAGTTATATTTGATAAAAACTGTAAATTCTAGATATTTGGGGGTTTTCTGCTTTAAAAGAAAATATGTCTGGCAAAAATCCATGTTTATCATGCTGCAAACAAAAAACAACACTGAATGTATCCCACTAACATGTACATGTTTAAAAAAAAAACAAAAAAACAGAAATGGTAGAAATTACCAGTATTCCTAGAAGAATTTCACTCCTAACCATAATTAGGCTAAAGATCAATGCTAACCGTGCTTGTAGCACCTGTCATGTTGACTGGATGACTAATAACTCTTAAAAATGAAAAAAGGAAAAAAACAGAGTTTTTAGTCAGGCCAGGTTTTAATGGTTTTGATGGCTGGGGCCCAGTTTAGGGAGTCAATAAATAGCTGAAGCATGCAAAACAAAAAGGCACGCATTAAAAAACTGTAGTATTCTAATTCTAGTGCACTGTTTTGTATGTTGTTTGTTTTTTAACCATTAGTGCCATCTGTAACCTTTTTTTAAAAACAGGAAGTTAAACTCCTGGCATTAAGTAACTCTTTTGCATGAGTGTCTTTGACTTTGGATTTTTGATGGCAGAAGGAAAAGCTGTGCAGACCCCACTCCAAAATGCTGTACACAGGTTCAAACCATGCAGCCTCTTGCTTTGACACAATAGCACAAACCACTGTTCCACCCAAGAGTTATTTATGAGCATGTGGAAGGTTTAGTCTATGCTAAAAATGAAAATTGAAGACAGAAGCTCATTTTGTCTCATATGACATTAAATGTCAACCTATGACGTACCTAGAGGAAGGAAAGAAGGAAAGAAAGAAGGAAAGAAAGAAAGAAAGAAAGAAAGAAAGAAAGAAAGAAAGAAAGAAAGAAAGAAAGAAAGAAAGAAAGAAAGAAAGAACAGAGTGCTGCACTTTGAACACCCTGGAACAACTCCAAAAATAGCAAGAGCAAAAGGTTTTGAGTGCTTGCCCCCTTTCTCATTTCTCAATTTGCACATCCTCCATTCCTTTTCTCGCCTGCTTTCCTCGTGTCACAGTCCCTCCTTCCTGAGATGAATGTGGAAAAGGTGAGTAAAAGACACAAGGAGAGATAAGGTGAGGCAACAGGCATTTATTAAATTGTGTGTGTGTGGGTGTGTGTTTGATCTGCCTCTATCAGCTTACCACTGTTACCAGCCAGCTCACCTGCCTTTCATTAGCTCTTGTGTGTATTTTTCATCTATTCCTCCCCAGAAAGTAATTTCAGCTGTTGTGTTAACTCATAGTTTAGTTATTACTAGTCTGTCACTGCCTCTCTTGCAACATAGACAACATTCCTACCTTTTGTTTACTCAGTATGGGTTTATGACAAAATGCCTGTTGAACTAATGACATTCCCTTCATCATCAACTGTACAATGTTTAGTGCTAATTAGCAAATGTCGAAAATGTAGTAAATAAGCTGAAAAACATGCTAACATATCACCATGATGCTACAGAAACAGCAGCAAAATCAGAAGATAATAAAAGGTAAGAAAAAAAACTCACTCCATTTACTGAACTTGATTATGATTAGAATTTATACCCAGATTAAAGACCTAACCTCACCTTGTGATAAAACTTTAAAGCTCTTATAGAGTTGGCTTTAACAGTATATTAAACTGATTTACCTGTTTTTACTGTCTGTCCATTCACTGTAGGTTTCTTTAAATCACCATTTTGAAGTGCTTGTGTTCCCAAAAGATTAGTTCCAACATTTCACTCTGGTTAAAAGTAAGCCACAGTCTCTCAATGCCATATTATTATTTTAGCTTTCCCTGAATTCTCTGGGTTGTTCTGTGCAAGGCTGAGGAACATTATGTCGTGTGGCTTTATGTTCCCCCCAGATCCAAATAATAGTTTGGATCTGGATCTGTCTAATAGACAGACAATGTTATCTTTGGATATTCTGGAGGCTCAGGTTCAGTGTTGGTTTTTTTCTTATGTTTCTATTGTTTTTTACTATTCTTGGATGCTGTACAAACAATTTGGACATCTCTTCCCATTGGCACTGTGTAGCTTTAGAGAACACCCAGCAATTTAAAAAGCTATATGTTATGTATAGAACACATAATGTAAATGTCCATAGACCTGTGAATATTACACAGTATTTGCATATGGAAGAAGTCTTTATGGCCTAATTCTTAACGAGCATTAAGTTTGATGAAGATTAACAAACATCAGCTTATTTTTTATTGTGAAATTCACCGCGGTACTGCAAACATTCCATTAGACAAAGACTCAAAAACTACACAATTTTACATTGCAAAGGTCTAAAGATAAGACTGCCCGAGTATGATGTTCATCTCAAGGAGTTCAAGTGCAGTGCCTGTACAAATGATGTGAGAATTGCACAATAAATTCAAAATAATGAACTTCCTGTTTACATTGTGCTTTCTCATACATTTTGGGGGAACTTCACACATGCACATAAAAAGCAGACGTACAGAAATTTCATTTAGATTTTCTACAGGGGCTCTGTAGAGCTGAACATTTGGACATTTTCAACCACTATGAACATCTGTGCAAATTGTTTGAGCATGTAGAAAGAATAGAAGAGGGTCGTATTGACATTTGCTAAAGTTGAAGGTACACACTAAGCTGAGCACAGTCACTGAATCACAGCAGCTTAACAGACTGTGACTCATATAATTCCAGCTGTGCAGTTTTAAATTAGTTCTCACAACCTGCATGATGGTGTGATTAATAAAAGCTAAGTAGATATGGTGAGAATCATGTAGTTTATCACCAAGTGTTTGAGCTGCATGCTTCAGATCCTGTGTCAGAGTTTGAGGAACAGCTGCAACCAATATGAAGATGTGTGCAATACTAGAACTTAGAG
Source organism: Aulonocara sp. 'chitande type north' Nkhata Bay (assembly GCF_057382095.1). Taxonomy (NCBI): domain Eukaryota; kingdom Metazoa; phylum Chordata; class Actinopteri; order Cichliformes; family Cichlidae; genus Aulonocara; species Aulonocara sp. 'chitande type north' Nkhata Bay. The sequence continues at coordinate 33,946,080 of NC_141359.1, forward strand.
GTGTTTTGGGAACAGTTTGTTTGGCTCACATCTACATTAATTACAGAGTTTTGCATTGTGTTCTGAGACAGACTGAAATATATTGTGTTGGGTAGCTGCTGAGCTGGCACAAGTGCAGATCCCAACTTACAAAGACCAGAGGACTGCAGAAGGTCCCACATCATGTGAAGAAGAGTCTATGCATTGCAGTAAAAACACAGAGGATGTTTCAATGTGGACTTCTAAATGAAATATTTTTCCTTGTATTTTGTTTGCTGTAGCTGTATTTGTTCATTGGTTTCCTGCTTAAGGACCAGAGTATCATACAGTGGGTTGTTGACTGACTGGTGCAAACATAAAGATGGTGTGTTTTTGCTCATTTTTTCTGAACATGTCTCCTGTACTTGCATCCGCCATAAAATCTATGCCTATGACTTACAGTCAGCCTTTTCTTCTGGAAACCACCTCACCAACACAAGTGACAACCATAATTTAGCTATTGCTCACTCTTGCAATCCAGGCAGTTAGTATGCACTAAACCAGAATTAGAGGAATTTCAATGCAAAATAGACCAGACCGAATCTGGGTAAACATAAAAAGGAAAACTGAAGATTGTGGTTTACTTTGCTTCAAATTCAACAAAGGTGAAAATCTGGACTGCAGACTGTTATGGAACAAGTCTACAAAAACCACTTCCAGAGCATCTGCGGACATGTGACTTTGCACTGGTTGGCAGTGTTAAGATTCAAGAATTGAGAAAGGGTACAAGAGGTGATCGAAAAATAACCACACTGGTCCGGCCGGGTGAAGTCAAACGAAGATTTTAATTCACATGTGGGAAGATCACTGAACACAGCAATTGATCTTCGACTTACTAAAGCACAAACAATTATTTTATAACATCAGGGTTTGTTTACTGACGCCCCTTCATGCGTCACAGATACATTTTATACATAGATCAGATCAACATCATCATGACTTTTCACCTAGAAAATCATCTTCTATTTTCATGGCTAGCCCTTCCTGTCTACCTTTCAGTTCTTGTCTTGTTCCTCTTTCTTGCCGAGACACCAAGAAACGGTTCCTCTTTTACCAAGACAATTTTGCAGTTACAGCCAAACATAACTAACCTCTTCCTCTAAATAAATCTAATTTAAAGTGTGTGTGTGTGTGTGTGTGTGTTGACCTCACATGCTCTTTGTGTCACCTCTTCACCTACTGTCTGTGTCTCGTCCTCAAATGCTCTTTCTCAATTCACCTGTTGCACTTCTGACCTTTTACCAGACCAGAAGCTCACTGAGACTATGTGTATGTCTTCTACTAAATAAATGTTTTAACCAAGAACCTCTACTAAAACCTTAATACAAGAATATGAACATATAAAAGATAATAAAATAAACTGATATACGTGTTTTGTAAGCATGTATTGCAATTCCTTCTATGTTCTAGTTTTCCCTCAGCATGTATCACCTGAACAGTCACGTCAGTGAAGCTTACGACCTTTAAAGAACCTGAACATCAACTCAAATAAGCACAGATATGCAATATGTATAAAATGGTTATAACTGCCCCTGAAATACAAAGTTAACATCATCATAAACATCTTAAGGCCATCTTAAAGCTATCTGTTATATTGTTAAAGCAATGCTCATACTGCAGATTATATTATGCTGGTAAAATACTTTTTGTTTATCCCCACAGCAGTCTGGAAATAAACCAAAAAACCTTAACTGACAGAATGAGCTGCTCAAATAAAAGCTGTACTTGTTTTCTGGACTTGCTGTGCGAGTGCCCCTCCTTTTTAAAATGATTGTTTCCATTTGTGCACGCCTACTTGAAGTTGACTTGTCATTGCAACTTTTCTATGGGTTCCTGTAGTAGAAGCATATAAGCAGCCCTGTAAACAACTAAAAGTATTTTTGATCAACTATGGGACAAGATTTCCTGCAACAATGAAGTGACTTGTTATCGTAAACATTCCTTCCTGTTTTCTTTTCTGAAATCAAAGCAGATTAATCTTAATTAAATTATCTACTTTGCAAACACTTTTCACACTGATGACTCAGGATGGAAGGAATGTTTTCCTGACAGACAGGAAATGGACGTAAGTTTTACTGCTGTCTGATTAAAGTACCTCAGCATGAAATGGAAAAAGGAAGGGGGGGGGGAACCATAATGGCAACAGTTTGTCAATTTGTTGGCTAAACAACAAATCTTCGATTTTTGTTCCTAAGACACCAAATCACTATAACGGAGAGAAGGGTTTTATGAATTTTTCACTCAGTATGAAATAAAACTGGCTTCGCAAAAATTAGACTGCTCCTGGAAAAACAAGTGGATAATCATCAATGAACAAAAAAACTCTAGGAATATGTTTTTAAGGGTCTGACAATCAATGCTAAGTTTAGCTTAAAGGCTCTGGTGGTTATAATGTTGACTTCTTGTTAGGTAGTATCTGACAAGAAAGTGAGCTATGTCATACTAACACAGTAGTAACATCGCTCCTGTGCCACCTACAGACTGTATATAAAAGGATTTATTTGTTAGTGTATCCATTTTCTCCCACTTGTCCAATTCCAAGTCACAGGAGGGGCTGGACCTAATCCCAGCTGTCATAGAGCAAGAGGTTGGGTACACCATAGACCGGTTGGTAGTCTGTCACTGACACAGACAAATAGGCAACCACTCACTCCAACAAGCAATTTCAAATAACCAAATAATCTATCCCTTCATGACATCTCTGTAAACTCAACCTGCAGCAGGTGCAGAACATGACCCAGATGCAGATGATGCAAATGATCTTGAAACAATCATGTTAGTGACTCTAAATGTATGGCCTCACATCTTCCATACTTTTGAAGGTCTAACAAATTGCCCTTAGCTTTTGGCTATACAATAGAGATGGGTAAGAAAAATCTGCCAAAGGACCAAAGGTTTTGAACCAGCCTCATACAACAGGTAGAGAAGCCATAAAGAGATTTAAAAGTCAACACTAACATTTTCAAATCAGTTCCGATACATACTAAGAATCTAGTGTGCTTGACAAACACAAACAACAGGTGATGTTGTTACCTCTTTGTTCTTGTTTGAAACCCAAACTGTTAAACCTGCAATTAAGTATAGATAAAAGATGAAGAATTACATTCATAAAGTTTCAAATTTCCTCTTAAAAAGTGAGTTCCTAATGTTTTGGTTTATTGAAAATCTTTATCATTCAAGCTGTCATCCACATACAAACACAGGAAGCTCTGTTGGACATGCACCTGAACAGTGTAATGAAGTGTTTTGACTTGAAACATTTTCCTGGCAAACTGCACACGACGTCAGATTTCAAGCATCTGTCGCTCTTTAAACAACCTGAGGAACGTGATGGGAAAATACTCCTTAATCTGTTTCTCTTCCACTGGAAGCAGCTGAATTCCTCTTGTGGTGATGTTGCTACCTTACATGGAGGTCAGGGACCTCAAGGAGTCAGTCACTGTAAATGATCCCAGTTCCCTTTCCCTCAGTACTAATCAGTTTGTAGCCTCTGAAGTGAATTGCGGGCAGTTTCTTAATCATCCTCAAAACCCTGTTTCTTTCGTTAACAAGTATTGTTGGGTCAAGAGTGCATTTATGGTTTTAATGTGAGTACAGGCAAAGTGGTATGTAATCAGTAAGAGCTGCACTGTGTTTGTTGTTGTAAGCCTCGGTGGGATTTTACTGCAAGATTTAACTGAACCAAAGGAAAAGGCTATGAATGTAGAACTCATTTGTGGGAAGAGATCCCAACTTTATAACAGGCGGTTTCAGTTATTTCAGAAGTTATATAGTTATCTTTGTTTCATGGAGCATAAACATAATGCATAATTGTCCTCATCATAAAATCTCTCAAGTGCCTACAATCCATTGTTACTCCCAGATTTTTCTGATTAAAACTTAAATATTTAGAGTTTAAAGAAAGATTTTCAGTGTTAAGTGGCATTTTGCTCTGGTAACAATAGCTCATGAAAACAACTGGAATTATGTGCTTTGGCCACGATCTAATGTGAATTACATTTCTATTATTCTATTAGGGGATTTTTTTTATTAGGGCAGATGCAACTCCCTAAGTAGCAGGTTTATTGTACAAAATAGGGACGTTCCTCCATGACAAACTTCTTGTTCAACTTAGCATTAGACATCAGAATCACACGAGCTTAACTAGCCTTCTACTTTATTGAGAAATATCTGATCTAAATTATCATCAGACTGTGAAAAGACTTCCACGAGGAATCTCTCAGCCCCACATTTACTGTAAAATAATTTAGTCTAAAAGGGGAACATTTTTCCAGAACTTACTGGGGAAACTTTTGTTCCTTCTTTTGCCTCAGAACTCTTTGGTCTTTCACCTTAGACATTTAACTTGCCAGAGCCAAAGTTCACCAATCCAGAGAGATTTGCAGACTGTATGCTCAGCATTTAAGCTGACCATGAATGAACAATAGCAGAAAGGCGTGCTGGGGATCCTAGAAAATGCCCATTTTGAATTCAAGTAGGCACTGAGGAAGGGAAGAGCTGAGTGTCCTTGTGGTTTCTTATGTGACTCAGAAGTTGCAGATAGCAGAAGTGCATTTATTGCTCTGCTGCTCAATGTGAAACTCATTACAGGCCCCTGAATTTTATGGCTCTTGTGGAAAGACGCAGAGCCAGCAGTATGAGTCATCAGTGGATGCATGTGTGCTGCTACAGCAGTAAAAAATCCTCACTCCTTTCCCCTCCCCTTGTTCTTTTGGCCACAAATGTTATAAAACCTCCAGGGACGAAGCAGGGCTCCCACGCTCAGAGTTTAACCTTGCCAAGTTCATCAGCTGGAAAGTAGTTGAGCAAACCAGAAACATAATCTGTCACCAGGATCACTTTGTCTATAAGACCTTATTAAATGTACTTTTGCCTGGCTTTCCTAACATCAAAACACACTTTGAACCACCAATTAGTATTTCACTCATATTCAGAAATGTTAATGCAGTTCAGGCTGGTTTTTCAAGTCCAGACCGCACATTTTTCAGTGATTTTCTTCAGTTTAAGTTTGTGGCTCAAACTTCAATGGTCTTCCATCCAACAATGTTTATGCTGGCTCTCTCATGGCCTCTATATGAATCATCAGCCTGTATGAACTGACCGCACAACCACAGGTTTGGTAAATGCACCATATGGTGGAGCCAAAGGAGCTGGTTGAGAGAAATAAAAGTGACTCCTCATGATAATATGCTGTCATAAAGTGGATACAAAATTGTTTGAGATCGGGTTCAAATTGCTCTTGTTTGTGATTCAGAAAGAAATGAAAAGGGGTTTCAGCGGAATGACTAAACTTTACAGGCAATTTGAATACACAAGCAGAAATATTTAACTTTTAGTGGTAGCGCACACTGTATGAGCTAATCCATGAAAATGAAAAGATTTACTTCATGCATATTTGGCAAAAGTCATCTTCTCAGATGGACAGACACCTGTGATATTTCTGTAGCTTCAGATCAGTTTTATTTTCACACTTTCAGTCATGAAACTGTATTCTTTAGTTTCACAACAGACCTCAAATTTCTGTCTCAAACCCACCTGAATTTCTAGGATTTTCTGAAAATTTTCTAAGACTGTCTTCACAGAATTCTACTAAAATGTTCTGAAGCATCTGAAAATGCATCATTGTCCATTTGTCCATCAATTCATCTTTGTTCTCCTTCTTATCTAAATAAGGGTGAGAGTGTGGCTGAAGCCTACCAATAAATCATGAGCTGTCACAAGGCAAAAGGCAGGAGAGGTCGTCGGTTTGTGGCTCGGCTGCAGGAGAAGGTTGGAGCCGTAGGTTCAGGTGTGGTGTCAGCGGAGGCTGACCAGAACCTGATTGTCATGGCTGTGTGTAGGCAGGCAGGAAAAAGGACCCAAAATGCAGACTTGCTGAGGCGGAATTTAAACTCAAAGTCCACTGCTTTATTGCAGGCATAAATCAGGAAACGGAACAGAACAGAACGATGAGGGCATGAAAGTGAAACACACAGGCCAGAATGAGGGTACGACACCACGACGAGCAGGAGCAGACACAGACACTAAATACAAGAGGAAATCAGGGCAAAGGGAAAACACCTGGAAGACACAGCTGACATCAACTAACAGACAGAACTGGCAGACGCCAAACTAGAAACACCAACGTAGTGCACAGCCTGTCAAAGTAATGCAGGACACAAACTGGCACAGAACAAAACCAATACTAAACACTAGAAATCTCAAATTACAAGAAAATGATAAAATAACAATACACAAAACACTGGGTCACCGACCCAGGACCGTGACACTGATGACTATTGTCTGATCATGCCTTCTGTATTTGAGTAGGGTGTGCAGAGTGAAAGGATGCAGCTGGAAAGTTGCACAAAGGAAACATATTTTGTGGTACTGTAAATAAACATCTTTGAATGTGTACTTTCTCATGCCACATGCACTTTAGAGAGCATCTTTTATCTTCTTCAATCCAAACATACATTTTCTTCTATGCTAACACTAGCTAGCATATGGATAGGATATATAGGATAACACTAGCTCACACAGATTCCATATGAATGATTTAAACCTAGAATCTTCTTGCTCTTAGGCAATGGTGGTAATCATAATACCATTCTGCTGTCCCTTACTTTTTTCCATGTCTTGAAAATTCTGACTAAAAATTCCCATGACATGCAATCTGCAGTTCACATCTACAAAACCCCTGCAGAAAACACAGGATATGAACATTTTTTAGGCCCAAAGAAAAGTCACCAAAGTAAAATAGTACATTTTGAATGAAAGGCTCCAAAGAGCTAATGAAAGGATTGCTGCTTTTTCACATTCTCTATGACCCATTAATTACCTCACTATAACGGAAAGAATAGTTTCCTCTGTCACACAGTTCTGAAGTTATTTGTTTAGTTCAAATTCTGCCTTGTAGCTGCAAGTTGGAAGACAGTGGTTTGCTTTGGCCTGTGCTGAATGCCCCGGCAGTGTATCACAGTGAGCCGCTGTCAGTAACTCACTCCATGCTATGGAAACTCTGACACACAATTACCAGTTTCTGTGTCGTTTTTTCTACATCAGTGAGGTCTGGCAAGTTGGTTTTAACTTCTGTAGGTCTAGTTTTACAACCTGTGAACTTGCAGTGAACAAAGCCCTGTGTTTAAAAACAAAAAAAAGACTTAATCTGCGTGGGTGGCATTCCCTCAAGTATTAGTAAAAGGTGATCTATGATCCAGGAAGCTGTATCCTACATTTAGGTCATCTACCTTGTGAAATCATTACACATAGTGTATTACACTGAGCATTTGTCCCAAAATTAAAGAAACTCTGCCAAGATCTTCCTAATATAGCTGGCTAAATATATATTTGAGTCTTGAGTCTGGAGACTGAATGTGTCACTTGGATGAGTGTTAAAATGCAGTATCCAGATAAACAGAATAAACTTTTCGAGAAAGAAGAGTTAGAGAGGCAAGATTGAGATGGTTTGGATGTGTTAAGGAGAGATAGTGGTTATATTGGACAAAGGATGTACAATATCTATTTTCCTCCTGCCAGCCAGGATATTTGATTATTCATCAAATATCAGCGTAATTTTTGTCCTCGTGCATTAGTTTTTGTATCTTGTTTTTGGCAGAAAAAAAGTTCATGAAAACTATGGTAAAAATTGTTTGGCAATCAAATGAACTGTGTGAAATGACCCCCCCCCCCCCCACACACACACACACACCAAAAAGAAAAAAAAAATTCTGATAGCCCATTCGGAACCTTTATGTATACATCACATTATAATCTGTGTAAAATAACTTCTTAAAGTCTATTAAATTCCATAAAACGATCAATTTTATTTTTCTACATTTGTGTTTTTTTCCATGTTAACTGTTCGAAAAAGAAGATTTAAAAAATGAAATATACTGTTCAGAAGTCACTGCTGGTGGCTGGATGAGTTACTGATTCATTGCATCAGCTCTTGCATATTTGATCAGTTTGCACCACAGTGTGCCATCATTGCTCAAAACAAACCATTTACTCTGATAGATATAAAGGAGAAAAATGACAACTGTGACAAGTGTGTTAGTGATAAACTCCAGAAACATGCAACCCACAAATGTGTATATTCAGTATCTCAGAAGAGGATTACATGTGTACATCTGAATTTTAGCCTCAAGCAATGTAACCAATCTTTGACACATCAGACCAAAAGTACAAATTCCCACCCATGTAGAGAAAAAGACAGCACTGGTGTAAATACATCAAGTCTCACCACTAATTGTGAGCAGTTGTTTTTAGTTAAAGAACTGGTTTTGAATTATTGTCCTCTAGCGGAATGTTTGTGATATGCTAACAAGGTCTGACTGTATGTGATGTTTGTCATTCAAAATACTTTAACTAAAGCCTTAACAGCAAAGCGTGGAAAACCAAAACAACTAGATCAGAGGGTGAGGTTTTTGTCTATTTATGTATCATGTCTGGAGCAGTACTTGTAAAAAAAAGAAAAGAAAAGAAAAACGTTATATTTGATTGGTGTGGCCTTTTGCAAATAGAGTATTTAGCTACATATAAGTAGATATCTGAACATCACCCTTATGTGTTTGCTAAAAATGACATTCCAAAGTGTTAATCTGCTGGTTAAACTGCCTTCACTTTTCTTTCCAGTCACTCTTTCCAACCAAAGGAGAATTAGAGGCCCATCTCTGAGTACCACTACTGTGCTCAGTAATGGGCTCTGCCATATTCTATATTGAAAGTAGCCAGTTGGCATGGTTCGGTCATCTGACTTCGATGCCTCCTGGGCGTTTCCTGGGTGAAGTATTCCGGGCATGTCCTGTCCCAAGCAGGTCCTTGGCACACCCAGGATTCACTGGATGCAGGGGTAGCTGTCTCTGCTCAGACAGCTGCCCCTGCAATGCAAAAAAAGATAACCAGCAGAAAATTGATGAATGAATGGATGAGCACAGATTGTGTATAAAAGCAAAGCCAGTACAGGCTTGTCTTAAACCAGGATTCTTTGTAATGACACTCATGCGTCACTCCTATGTTTGCAAAAAAAAAGTCAAGAGTATTAAAATTAATGGGTAAACCGCCCTGTGATCTGAGTAACAGGAGCTGAAGAGTTTATGGGCTCAATTTCTAGCTTCAAGTTCTATAAATATAAAATGACCATTTTGTAAATTTTGGTCCTCTAAGAATCAAAAACATCAATAAAACTGGGTGTGAACCTTGTCATCACAAGCATGAGGACATGGCTCAGTGAAACCAACAAAAGGACATCATCTACAAAAGGCAGAAACTGGACTTTGTTGCCACTGTTATGTCATCAGTGAAACTGCTCAAAGTTGGCAGATACAAAGATATTTGGCACAGTACTGATTAGTAACCACTGAGGGTTAAAAATATTTCAATCCAATAAATCAATGTCTTGATGACTGCTGGAGTGAGGGACATGATTGGCAGGTGTTTGGGGAATGAACTGTAGCCATGTTCCATCTGCTAGGTTTCACCTGAGCTAATATTAATTACTGAACTCAAGCATTTTAGTGAAATTACTAGGCTAATAATATGGCTCACTGTGCACTTAACGTACCATCCAAGGAGTTGGTGCTTCGTTTCTGTGGACCAGGCTTGTTAACCTTAGGTGACCATTTTATCTGTCATGAGACAGCCTACGCTACTGATGTGTTGGGTGAGTGTAGCTCAGGATGTAGAGCAGGTCAGCTACTGATTGGAAGGTTCGTGATTCAATCTCTGTCTGCTCCAGTCTGCATACTAATATCCTTGGGCAAGATCCTAATCCCGAGGTGCTTTCTGATGCATTTATCTGAGTATGAACCTTTGATAGAAAGATTATAGGGGAAAAGTGCAAGGTGAGTGAGGCAAGTTGTATAAAGTGCTTTGAGTGCTCAGATAGAGTAGAAAAGCACTGTATAAGAATCATTTCATTTAACATAACTTAGCCTCCCATTCCGTCATTCAAATATGGTCATTTCTAGCTTAAAAGAACTATAATCTCAATAATGATAATATGAATCTTTTTTTAAGATGAACATTTAGTTTAACTTTCTGTTACTAATGTTACATTCTGTTGCATAATGGGAAACGAGGATGATTGTGGTAAGATACAGAATGATGATGAAAGAACTGATAATATTTAAAGACCCCATGAGTGATGACATCTGGAGATTTTGCTGTGGCTGAAGAGAAATCACATCTGCAGACTTTTTATATTCACACGCTGTTTGCATTTCTCCTCTCCTTTGTATGCTTATGAAAGATTATCTGATCACTTTGGAATCTTTAAAGCTTGCAAATACAATGTGTTGCTTTAAAAGTTAAAAAGAGAAATGATCTATGAAATGATTTACGGATGCATTACATTCACAGAATCACAAAGGAGTAGAATAAAATTTCAGTGGCTGCCCTGAGAATAAATCAGAGATCATAACTGTCAGAGACAATTAATTGTAAATATTTTGATTTTTATTGTTTCTGGGAAGTAGTCGGGATTTTAAGAATATAGTGCTGTATAAAAATACGATAGTTATTAATCACTGACATTTTCACCATACTTGTGAAGATAGGATGAATTATTAGAATCTGTCAGTTATAAGGATTAAGGATGCAACAGGGCTTCCATAAAATTTGGTTCTGAGCTTATTGTTACTGGATTGGAGATGCTGCAAGCTGAGCTGAAGATGAGCTCTTGTTACTGTTCAAAATCACAGCTCTATCATGAAAATACAGGAGAATCTGATAGATTATAACAACTCAACTGTAGAAAAAATATTTCATAGGAAGACCTACTCAGCAGCTATCTGAAAAAGATGGAGGGTTAAAATCTAGTCTTGTAGAGCAATCTCTGGAGGGTAAGGGGTTAACAAAGGAAAAAATATATATGTGTAAAACAATAAACTTGCTTTGAAAATATTTGCAGCCAACAGGATAAAACAAGTTGAGTCTAAGAATCTATATTTCTTATTGATGCTCATCAGAAAAAACAAATGAACTGTCTTCCATCAGCTATCTGCATGCAGAGGTCTGAGGAGTCTTCCAGGAATGGTGACGTTTTTTGTTTTTCCCAGACAATTGATTTGTCACCTCTCTACAGTGATAGGCAGTGATTTCATACCTCTTGATCTCTAATCTTGAATACTACCTGCTCTGGAGCAGGTTTTGTTCACCATGTTGATACATCCTGTTGTGAAGAGAAACACATTTATAGTACAAAAAAACCCAGGGTTAGGCCCGAAGTCAATAAGCCCAAATCCAATTCATAGTACAGCCCTAATGATACTAGGTTTCTGTGTTTACTTTATGTCTATATTAATGAGTTTTAGATTTAGTGCTTTCTTGGGGTTTTTTTTTTTTTTTGGGGGGGGGGGTTGCATCTACTTAGTTGTAACAGTTTTAGTGCTATAGTAGTAACTGTTATGATCTTTCTGGTGTTTCTGCTTCCCTTATTCTGTGTTTATTCCTTGGTCCTTTTCTGTTTCCTTGTTTCTTATGTCTTTTGGTTATTTCCTCTTTTACTGTGAAAGTTTATTTTCCTTTGCAGTGCTTCCTGTCCTTCTCCCCCTGATTGTCTCGTTCCAGGAACTGTCTAATCCCCAGTTAGCCCTCCTCTAGTGTGTATGCATAGTTCTATCTTCCTCAGTCTCTTTGTTCTCTCATCTGTTATGTTACCAGTTGTGCTGCCTGAGTTTTCTCTGAATGTTTTACATTTCTCTTGTGTTTTTAGTTCTTCACCATTTGATTCCTCTTTGCACAACCATCTGGGATTCATTCTGACCCCAATAAAGATTTGTAGTTTATGATAATCTGACATCATATATTACCAAAAATATGGGGGGTCGGGGGTCAGGGGAAGCCCTACTCAGCAGCTATCTGAAAATGGTGGAGGGTTTGGATCTAGTCTTGTTAAAGAGATTGCCTGGGGTCTAAAGGATTGACAAAGAATTAAGCTTGCCACAAAAAAATCAACCTAAAATTTTAGACAAATACTTGGAAAAATAACTAAGTTAACTAAGTCTACAATCCTAATGGCCACTAATTCAACTGAAAGTAAGTTCAGCACTAAAATGCTAGGTGCTTGTTGTTCTGCTTTTCTCTAGTTAATGCAATCAGATTGCCAACTAAAACTCTAAACCTCAGTACTTAAATGAGCTGTGGCCCCCTGATAGCACTGTCATCTCACTGGAGGGCCACTTTAGTGCTCAAGTTGTACAAAAATCTCCGAAAATATAGTGTTTTGTTTGTTTGTTGTTTTTTAAATATATTGTATTGCAAGACAAAACTGCAAACGTGAATGCAATTTTTTTCCCTCACTCTTAACTGAAGCCTTTCATTGAACTATCAAATAAACACATTGTTACTCTCTCTCTCTGACCAGACACGTGGCAGGACTTCTGCTATAATTTTGTTCATATTTAACAAAATAAAAATGCAGTCATAAGTGTACACAGTAGTTTTTGACTGGCAGTGAAAACTGTTTCCTTTACTCCAACTCTCTCACTGAACTAACACAGCCAGTCCCTCAACATGTATTCTCTGCTCATATTGTCTTCATATTATATAATGTTTTGTTTTACTTACGTTAACATTGCACTCAACAGCAAACAAGTCCTCCTTAACAAAAAATGTAATTTCAAGGGCCAAATTGCATTATATTTCTTCATGTCAATATACAAGTAAGTACGGTTGAAGTGGGCCGCAAATTTGATACCCCTGCTCTAAATCATGCTACTCCAATGAAGTAAACTATCACTTTGCAAATGAACTTCCATTAAACACATCTCTGTGTGACATGAATGTCTAGCATTTTACTGCTGTGCAACATTTAATTCAAAACAAGAAATAAAATGAATCAGTTGCTCATGTTTATTAGAAAGTCTAATTCATTTTTATTTCACCCTTTCCCACATGGAACATAACTTTCTGCAAATCCAAAATGAAATGAAAAATAAAAACAGCTTGAAAAGTACATTCTGTTTCTCAATAGCTGGAAATCTTGTGTTTGAGGCAACGGATCCAGAAGTGCACTAAACATTACATTAATGTTGGCATCCCAGCAGTTGGTCGCTGTCTTTACATACACACACGCTGCCACACTAGACTTGTGTAAACATTGCTGTGGATTTGGTGACAGTGAAATAGTGAAATAATCCACAGGGATGAAGTGAGTTTAAAAAAAAAACAAAACAATGCTGCTATGTGAATCTGGAATGTAAAAAGAAGACTTAACCACAATATAAAAAAAGATTACTGCTTTAAAATCCTTCATGTACTGAGTCATTGCTAAACACTGTCCAAGATATTCATACATGTTTCTTGTTTAATCATAAAACTGAATTTTAAAAAAATATGAAAACTGTGATCGTTCAAGAGAACGTGATTTTACAAAACCAAATCCACTAAATAACTTCTGTAAAACAAACATATCATGTAGCACCAGTAGGTTAAAACAAATCATGCAGCAAATTGTGTTGCTTCCTTCTTGTTGTGAAAAAGACTACTTCAAGAGTTGGGGGATAAAGTCCATGTTTGTGGAATCCAGTGCAGCCACCATTACTTTATGCCCATTTTGGATGGTTCTCCTCAGAATCTGCTAAATGGAGGTAAGAGCTGGCCATGTCTGTGACTTTCGTCCTATGTTTTTATTGTAGCAATGACTCTTTGGTTCACTGGTTCTGGGGATGAAGGAAGAAGAAAACATGATTAAGTCCTTTGTATTTGACAAAATTCCACGTGTATTTCTATTAAATCTCTATTTAATCACTTGATTCTCAAGAGACTGTCTAGAGAAGTGTATGTGTTATGCTAGCAGCAACTAAACATCAATTTATTAACTCTATTTCTATGTAGATGCTTTACATTCAACCAAATATGGGCTAGCTAATTTGGTCATTATTAAAAGCATATTTAGATAAGGAAGGCAGGGGAGTTTGTGCTTAAGCCAGTTAAGAAAGGCTTGAAGATACAATTTTCTGCAACATGATAACAACCATTTTTCAGTGATAAGTGTAATCAACTTGTACTCCTTCAGAATGATGGCTTATGACTTTTAAACCTATTTTATGGGATTGTGTTGGGCGTCTCCTTGCCCATGCAAACAGTGAAATGGTTCATAATATTGTTTTCTGAGCAGCGGCTCTTTTTGGTAAAAGAGTGAAACATAGCTCAATATCATTATAAGCTATAAAACTTTATTTTGTTATAATCAGCCTGTTTTGTGCTGCATTTTAACTCCTTACTCCAAAGTTTTTTCCTGATCTGGGGTCAATTCCTTCCAAAAAGTCACAAAATTCATTTTTAGATACAGGAGAGAAAAATAAGGGCATATTTTCATTTCTGCTAGATTTGTCTTAAACATATCTGTGACAAATAGTTAAACAATAAGCCATCTGAAAGATTTATACATCTAAGATGATTCATCACATGATTTGATTTACTTGTGCTTAATGTCTTGTTACATTTACTGTGACATTTAGCGCAGAACAGCAAGCTGATTTCAACTTTTCCATTCATTAAATATGACCAGTCCCTACTGAGAGAAGAGTACTACTAACAAGAGGAGTACCTGGTTTTCCACAAGCCTTCACACACTGCTCGTAAGTGTCGAAGCGATTCTGGTTTCCACCACAGCCACCGTACCAGAAGCGCATGCAGCTCTTGTTGGCAGCATCGTAGTGCCACTTGAGAACAAATTTGGCACAAGTACCTTCTTCTTGTGGAAGCTGGCAAATGTCCACAGCTGTAAAAGCAGCTGGGAAGAAAATGAGAAAGAATAGTATTCAGTAAAAGGATGAAAACATGTGCAGCTAAAGGTTATGCGATATGTGCTAAATTACACTTTAAATATGAGATTTGGTGACTGATGGGATCAGCAGTTTTCCATATGAGATGAGATATGTGGACATATAGGTAGATAAAGGTTTATAGTACATTTCCTAGCTGTGAGTATGTGATGGCAGTTTACTCCAAAGCTGATAAGTTACTGATGACTTAACCTTGTTATCTAATAAGCCTTCTGCTAAAAAAAAAGTAATGAATCCTTGAATATAGCTTTCTTTCCATTAATTTTCTCCATGTGACTTGGCTCACGCCATTGAGAAAAAAACATAACCTTGGCTTGGCTTTTTATTTGCACCATCAGCCATGTTTAGAGAATGTGAAGGGCAGTAGAGGATCCAGATGCCCCTGAAGACATAGTATTAATTGTACTGCAAAGTCAGCACAGCGTACAGCAGTGTGGAAAATATACGTAACACTAATATTACTTCCAAAGCCAGTGGCTGTTATGTATATGTTTAATGATGGTCTAAAAAGGTTTGATATGGATTTGCTTGCTTAAAACTAGACCAAAGGGAAAGTTTATTTTCTTCTGGTTAATATTTGCATACCATGCACATGCATTTACATCAATTTCAGCTAATCAATAAAGTGGGTTGGCAAGGAAAGCATGTGTAACATAATATTTTTGGAAAGAAGTAATCATGATATTCAGGTCTTAATATTGCCAGTGAGTGTATATTGGAGCTTACCAGGATCTGGGAGGACCTCCACCTGTTCAACTTGCTTCACCATTGGCTGAAGCTCTCCCACTGTGAAAATACAAAAATATTACCGTGGTTTAACCTTAAAGGGGCAGATGTTGTTATAAAATACATAAATAAATACCACAACATTTTTCATTGGCTGTTTCATAAGCTCCCACCCCTACTACCTGGTTTGGATGCTATTAGACTGTCTCAAAGTGAGCTGACTCCTGAAAAACTAGCTTTAGACTAGAAATAATTATTTCTGGTGTCTATGACTAGTGCCTCATTTTTAACAAGGTTTTGATTTTAAAATAATCTCTAGCAGCTTGAACTATATTAAAGGGTGCATTTTTAGGAATGACAGATGGTTGCAACTAGGCTAGGTTGGGATCTGCTAGACTTCAAACAATGGCCTATTCATGAAGTAGCTGTATGATAAGCCTTTCTATGAACTTTTGCGAGATTTCGCAAAAGTTCATCTTCATTTTTTTTTCTCCCATGTCCCTTGAGGGGCTCCGTAATATATGTCAAAAATGACAATTTAAATAGTAAGTTTTGCATATCCAGTTGAGGCCCATGTTGCATACGTTGCATTAACCAGGTGATGGCACACTCCCACTGAAATCCTGACAACATCACTTACCCAGAGGTGGGTAGTAACGAGTTACATTTACTCCGTTACATTTACTTGAGTAAGTTTTTGAAAAAAATGTACTTTTAAGTACAGTGTGTGAATGTGTGTGTGAATGGGTGGATGACTGGATATGTAAAGCGCTTTGGGGTCCTTAGGGACTAGTAAAGCGCTAGATAAATACAGGCCATTTACCATTTAAAGTACCTTTTTTGCACGATACTTTTTACTTTTACTTGAGTACATTTGTGAAGAAGAAACGGTACTTTTACTCCGCTACATTTGCAAAATTCGACTCATTACTTTTTTAAAAATAATTAGTTTAACACATTAGATAACATGCCACCAGTGGAGTTTCCGGTAACCTTTTTACCAATGAGATGTGGCCATGCAGTCACATGACCAGTTTGAAACTGTGGCGGGCAGAGCGATCCAAGCGTTTCAAAGTAGCGGACACACGGAAAGAAGAAACATGAAAACGTGGCAGAGTCTATGCTAGAGCTGAAGATGATGAACAGCATTTTCCTCACATACAAAGGATGTTTCGCTTAAAAGCAGTACAAAAGAACAGGTATGTCTTCAGTGTCGGTGTCTTCAGTGAGAGCCAAAACAAACCAACTTTTCAGCATGAAACAACTCAACTCGTGTAACCTGAGGAAACGGTAAGTTCTCTCTAAATATCTTTTTAGCTGTGGTAAGCTGGATGTCAGTCTTATGTTACAGCAGCTGTGTCGAGCTCGAGCTGCGAGTCATATTTTCGGCGCTACGTTGTAGTGAGATAAGTTTGTGGGTGTTTTGTGCAGCTTCGGCTGTCCTGTTAGCTGCTCGCTGGTTAGCCTATAAGCTAACAGCTAGCCTGGTTAATGACGCTGGAGTTCCACGAACATGCAAACAGCTTGTCTCTACTGCTTAAACTGTTAAAACAGAAGGCAATACTGCGGCTGACAGGGTTTATTATGCGAAACAGCAGCTTGTTTAGTTTAAACAGTCTGCATTAAGCTGGTCAAACACTGCGATTTTTTTTAGTCACGTTATTCCGCTTCTGCTCAAACTGTACAATTAAATAGCAGAGGTTAGAAGTTCATAGGTCACGATGCAGGGCCTGATGCTCTGATGCGACCTGAGTGCTCAAACTGTGCATCCATAACATAAAGCTTATCATACAAAATCTGTCTCTCGCTCTCCCTCTTTGTGTCTTTCACTCACACAGACACACCACCACCATCAACTTTGCTAAATTACTAATGAAAAACATTGACCAGGCAGCTGCAATTGAGCAGCAATGTCCATCCAACTCTTTTCATGGTTGTTGTAGTCGTGATAATTTTGTGAGGCCACATTGAAAAGCCTCCGATACGTAAGCGTAGAGCTGCCACCCAGGCAAAAGAAAAATAGAGCTATATCATGTTATAACGAACAATATACTTTTCATGTTTGTACAATATACATAATTATCACGTTCGAAAGGTATATTGCACGAACATGAAAAGTATATTGTTAGAACAATAAACTTTTAACGTTATAACGTGATATAGCTCTATTTTTCTTTTGCCTGGGTGGCAGCTCTAGCTTACGTACTCGGATGAGCTTGCCTCATCCTACAAGTTGTGCCTCAATCTCTTGTGTCCAGATCACACGCTGCACTGACGTGCTGCTCCACCTTTTCACTTTCATTTCTGTGTTTGTGTGTGCGCAGTGTGAGAGGTTGCGTTGAGGGGCGACAGGATTTCAAACAGGTTTGATTATCATGGGACCATATGATTGATGATTGGGAGCTGGTCGTGAGGTGTTAACTGCTTTTCGTTACCCCATGTATACTACACGATGCACACACGATTAAGGCAAAACTCGGGCCGATCCCCAAAATGGTTGCGCGAGTGAAAAATCGTCTCAAAATGGGCCAAAAATCGCACAGTGTATGCCCAGCTTTTGGAGGCTAGCTCCAAACAAACATCTGCAGCTTGGCAGTGTATACAGCACTATAATGACCAGACCTACCGTAATTGTCGGGCTATAAGCCGCTACTTTTTGCACAAGCTTTGAACCCTGCGGCTTTTAGTCAGGTGCGGCTTTTCTGTTCCGCTGTTGTACGGCACTACGTTGCCTGGCGGAAGGGCATGTGATCAGACACACAGTATCGGGGTTCAAGAGTGGTATGTTGGTCACATGTCCATCCGCCAGGCAACATAGTGCTGTACAAGTAGCGTGAAAAACAAACTTCAAAGTAGCGCTATGCATTCAGCGGGAGTCGTGGATGACGAGCGGCGATAAACTTGCGAAAAGCAAGTTATGCTCAACTCCACCGGTGGAATCTGACAGCGTGGAAAAGTGTGCAAACATCCATGATCACCAACGGATTTCGAAGGGCTGGACTGCTGCATGATGGAGAGGAGGACACCGCCATGGCCCTTCAGAGGGTGTTCGACTCTGACACTGACCGGTACCGGTCCGTGACTCGTTTGGTACCGGGCCGCGAGAGTTGAGGCTCAGGTGTGAAATGTATGGTTTTCAGGGTTTTTATCGGTTTTCAGCGTTATTTTGTTACCGTTTTTATCGTTAACTCAGCTTTCCTGGGTCTTTTCACGTGTGTTATGAATAAATTTTCTTTTTTTCGGTACCGGAACTAGTTTTATTTTGTTGTATTTATCCGCAACACCTTAAAGGCCGGTCCGTGAAAATATTGTCCGTGGCGCAAAAAAGGTTGGAGACCGCTGTTTAAAGTAATGCTACTCTTACTTGAGTACAATTTTTTGATACTCGACCCACCTCTGCACTTACCTGACCTCACGCAGTTTTTCAAGCAGAGGGCCTCACTGTCGAACCTATTTCCATTCCCTCCACAACCTCCATACCAGAATTGTACACAGAACCCGTTCTTTCTGTCAAAGAACCACTTAGCCTCATAGTCTTTGCAGGGCATTCCAGGGTCATAGTCAAGCGAGCATGGGCCTGCCAATTCATTAACTAGAACATGCAGAACAAAAAACAAACAAACAAACAGATAGCTGTGATATAGCAGTGATGGAGGACAAATAGAGAAAGAGGATGCATTTGTGTGAGGATTAGATGAACAAATACAGCATACAACAAACTGTAAGCTTTGAAAGTAGCAAGTAAACAAATGTATTAGAAGTTCAGATGTATTTGAAAGGGGTTTTAAATTAGTTTAAGTGCCTGCAGAGGAAAAGAAATGGCATTCAGCATGAGACTATATCCACTACATGGGAGTCTGGATAATTGCAATATATTAGAAGAGGTTTTGCTTATTTAAAAAATAAAAAAGTTGTGATTAGAATGAAAGAAGATTATTTTTAAGTTTTCATGGATGGATCTGACAAGTTAGTTGTAACTAAATTCATTAAATGTTAGTTACTTTTGTGTTTTCATGCCTTAGTTGTGCTCTAAATTCTATGCCTTTCACAAGGACCAACAGCTATAAGGTTTCTTTTCCTTTGGTATTTTCTGATGAAACAAACTCCTTCATAGTGCCACACATTTTACCCACAAGTGCATTGTTTGTCACGATACATAAGGGAAAAGATTAGATTAACAAACCGAGACACTAGGGCTTAAACTGCCGATTTTGTAAGGTTTTGTAAACAACTTGCGGTGTATCTTTGCACGTACTAGTGACTTGATAAATAAAATATTAGTGCAGTAGTCCCATTTGATATTGCTGCATTACAGAAGACCACGATCTTTGACTTGAACCTACAGGTTTTATTTACATAGCTAATATAATACCTTGGAAACCCAGCAAAACAACTCTATGGGGGCTACTTCGAAGATATATTACTGGCCCATTTTGATTACAGGTCCAATATACTGGTATTCCGATATATGGCTGCTAATTATATAGGAAATGTTATAAAAGCAAAGAAGTTTCCAAGCAATATACAGACACAAGCATGCAAAGTTACTCACCAGTTTCTGGTGTGTCCAGGGGTGTGGTATTTGGAGTACTTGTGTTTTGGCTGGCAAGCTTATGCTCAGCTGCTTCTGTGAAATAATAAATAATGTATTTGTCAATACAACTTTAAAAATAGAAAGCATGCAATAAATTAATTTATTTAGCTAGGAAAGGGCAATTCTTAGGGTGTGTCTGCGGCTTGAGGTGGTCCCTAAAACCAAAGAAGCTAAAACAAGCTAGTTCATTTTATTTTGCCATTTTGGGGAACTATTTAATTTGAATCACAGGGTTGGGACAGCTGTGAAATCAAGACCAGTGTTACATGGTGTTAATACAAATGTTAATACCAATGTCCACACATATTACAGTTTCCTCCTCCTGTACTGCAGTACCTATGTGGGGTAATCTGTATTCAAAGTATGGTAATCTGGTAGAGGTTGTATTCTATTCCATTCGGGGTAATTTATTTCGAGTCAAATCACACCAGTTGCCTCAGGGCACTTTACATTGCAAGGTAAAAATCCTACAGTGGTTTAAAAAAACAAAACAAAAAAACCCAACATCAAACAACTCTTTATGAGCAAGTACCTTTCAGCAAAAGATTGTTCCAATAATGAATGTACATGGTATACATCAGAATGCAGACACTTTTGTTTTGTTTATGATCTAATCACCATTAAGTTATCAGGCCTGTGGTAATTAAAAAAACAAACTCTAATATACTGAGAATTATACACCCCTAAAATTTATTAGGATACACAACCTGTAATGGATAGTTACATCTGTAACAGCTTGAAGCTAGCTCTTTTTAAGTGGTCTCCATAAGAGCTTTTGAAGACTTCCACATTTATGCTTGTGTACTTCTGTACCCCAATGGCATGTTTACAGTTGAATATGCAACACATGCAAAATATGAATGAATAATTTCTGAAAAAGCTAAAGCTGTCTTTATAAACTCACTTGTAGTAATGACGCCTTTGAGAGTAGAGACAATTTGGCCCTCGGCCGTGTAAGCTGTGACTACAGCCTGATACATTTGAGCACTTTCCAAGTTGTCCACAGCAAGCTCTGTACCCGACACATTGGTCTTCAGCACCAGTGCATGGTCATGGAGCCTCACCACAACAACCTCAAAGTAAACAAAGAGCTTTGCATCTGGCCTGCTCCAACGCAATTTCAAGCTGCTGGAGGTGACATTAGAGACGTGCAGCTCCTCTGCATCTGTGTGTAAGAAAATAACAGAAAAAGAGTATGTTGTAGTTGTGGTGGATGATGTCAACAAATGTTATTTTGCTGCATGGCCAAGAAGCATAAATTTATAAGTAATCTTTACTTTGTGAAGCATGATAAAAGTAATATTCTAAAACAAGTGTAAAAATATTATTGAATTATGGGCAGGCAATTTTAGCAGTTAGCGACAGTGTGTATGACTTAAAGTGACCAAAGCTGTCAGTACTTCTAGCCGAAAATGCAAAAGTAGTAAAGAAAAATTTGTTCAACAACAGTCTTACCCTTGTGCTTTCTTTCATGAACTGCTTGGTGATTTTCATGATGCTTCTGGTGTTTCCTACAAATGTGGCAATGTTAAGGGAAAAAAAATTGTAAAGAAAACCACCAATGTTTCCAGCATTCATAATACAGCATTACAAAAATTACAAAACTTACTCCACTTCCTGTGATGGTGTGAAGGGGTTTTTTAGTGGCTGGTCATTCTGAAACCACTTGCAGTTTTTGGAGACTTCAGGGGACATGTGGAAAGCATTTTCAACTGAAAAGCAATGCAACATAGAACACAACTAGTTCAGGATTTGTTAGACTGATGTAACAAATAGAATCTATTCTAAAATATTAAAAAAAGAAAAGCAAAAGGTATTGAAAATGTATCATGCCCATCAAAATATATCTTGAACTTACTACTGATATACTTGGGCAGTAGCTGGCCAAAGGTCTGGATGTTTCTGTCATAAAAGTCTGAGCTACTCTTCAGCTGCTTGAAGAAGACATCTGAAGGCTCGCTGGCCATGTTTGACAAGACACTTGCATCCTTAGCACTCAATGTTTCACCTACACCAAAGATGACGAGGAAGTAGCCCCTGCACTTGACCTCAGTGGCAATGCGTATCAGCTGCTCCTGGTCTTGTTCCACACTTCCTGTCACAAACAGTATGAGTACCTTTTTGTCACGTTGTACAGGTGCCTTCTCAAACACTTGATCCACCGTCCTTTCAATTGCCTCTGCGAGTGCCCGGCCACCTTCCAGCTGGGGTGTTTTCTCTACCAGGAATTTGATAATATCTTGTGCTGAAGTGTGTTCAGTCAAGCCAATGTCAACATGAAGGGGGGACCCAGATTTGTTATTTAGGAACTCATAAGGTGCTTGCTGAATCACAGACACTCTGGCGTGGTTAGCAGATGATGTGGGATTTGAAGACACATGAAGATGCTCTACCATGTAAGATATATAGTGTTTAATCTCGGCAAAGACAGTTGGGTAGGTAGACTCAGAGCTGTCCATGACAAAAGCAATGTCAATGTCGACATCTGAGGTGAAAGATCTCCTATCTCGGCCAGCCGTTGGGGGAACATAGTCACAGATTTGGTCCGGAGAGCAGAAATCTTAAAAAAGAAGAAATAAAATTATGCATTTTTTTTCCTTTACATGGACTGAGACAATCTGTATTCAACAGTTTTTCATCTAGTCTCTTTTTATACAATGCTTGGAAAAAAATGGCTCTATTCTTAGATAAAAGTACATCAAAATCTGACAAAATAAAAGTGAGAAGCTGTTTCATAAATACTAATCCACCCAAACAGGTCTTACCCAGGCAGACATGGCAGTTCATAACCTTCTGGATGACTGAATTGTACTGTGGACTATTAGCGTTGGGAAGGACAATGACCTGGGCCAGTGCTGTGTTGTTGGCCTGGTATACAAGGAGAGGAAAGTTATAAGTTGAATACAAACTGATGGCCTATAAGATTAACATTTGCTTTGGCTGTATGTTGTTATGTTACCTGCACCGCTCTGGAGAGTGCTCTGTCCTCCTGTCTGACCAGCAGCAAAGTGGCAATTCCAGCATTGTGAAGGCGGAGGGCTGCACGAGTAATTGCTTGTGGCCGACCAACTTGATCACCTACAAAGAAGATGGCTACCTTCCTTATGAGGAAGCCACTGCGTATCCTCTTGAAAGTGTTCTGGGCCACAAAGTTCATGGCTGTTTCCAAGTTGCGGGGCTTTCTTGTCTGTGGGATCTGAAGTCCTTCAATGTGTTCCTCCAGGGCACGTTTCTTCATGGCATCAGCAAACCGGACCTCAGTGGTGACTTCGTTGTTATACAGGGTCAAAGCAACACGAGCTCCTCTTGGACAGTTACTTTCAGCGATTGTAATTTTTCTGACTATGTTTAGGACTGTGTCACGCATGTTGTTGAAGACTGGACGGCCAAGGCCTTGTGAGATGTCGAGGGCAAAAGCCAGCTCAGTGGGGTAGAGTGGGCATTCCTGCTTACCTAATGATGTCAACATAAAGGATTTTTGTTCTCACTGTGGTTGTGGATACAGTACATAAACAAAAAGTCTAAGTCGAAGAAATTATTATTTCATTAGCAAATCATTTTGCACTTACCAAAGCAGCAAGCTGGTAAAGAAAATTGCACAGAATATGGTAAGATGTTTCATGAAGCACACAGTGCATAGGCATTAATAGTTCACAAAAATAAATTAAATCACATTGCTGAAAATTACTAAATTATACTTACGACAATTGTCTCTGATCTTTCTGACAAGGTCACATTGCTGAGGGAACAAAGAAACCACAGAAACATTTCTTTAAAAAAAGGCTGTGATGCGTAGAACTGAGTAAAGTTATGAGAATTATGCTCTGTTCAATGCAGTTCACACAAATATCTGATCAAATACCACAGCTCCTTGTCCTCTTTGTCCTTTGATACCCTGTTAGAGAGAAAACAGGGTATCAGCAACTAAATAAACATCCAGCCTAGGGGTGAGAGTTACAGCCAATATAATTCGATTCAGTTTTATTTATATAGCGCCATATCACAACAACAGTTGCCTCAAGGTGCTTTATATTGTAATGTAAAAGCCCTACAATAATACAAAGAAATCAGAGAAAACCCCAACAATCATATGACCCCCTATGAGCAAGAGCTTTGGCGACAGTGGGAAGAAAACTCCCTTGTAACAGTAAGAAACCTCAGAGAGAACCAGGCTCAGGAAGGGGGCAGTCATCTGCCGCAACCAGTTGGGGGGATAAGGTGAAGAGCTTACACTAATAGGTTATAAAATAATATAAAGAAATTGGCCATAACTGTGTATTTAAACATGAAACACCTGTATCTAGGCAAAGTTATAAATGAACTTGAAATAAACTTGTTGATGACATAATGTCATGCAAATTAAATTCACGCAAGTTGTAAAATAGATTTTTTGATGCTTACATATGGCCCAGGATATCCAACTTCTCCCTTTTGTCCCTGTGTACCAATATCCCCAGAGACTCCCTGGAAATAGTTAACAGTTAGGGGAAAGAAAGAAATTCACATTTAAAGCAGTTCAGATGTCCGTACTTTCAAACAGACCATCAGTCCCTGTACTTTGCTATCTTCAAACATAAAACAAATGTGCATGCAAGTCATTTGCTGCCAAGAATGCATGATATATATTTAAACCAAAACTTCAGAACCTGTCCTCTACTTCACAACAGCAAACACATCTGCTCAGCTGAGATCTGGAACAAAGCTGGGGCATCTGATGAAACTGTAACAGACGTGTATATTAACCTTATTCAAATGTGGACTTAAAACTTACCCTCTGTCCACGATTTCCTCTGGATCCAGGTCCACCCGAGGTGCCAGGGTCTCCAGCTGCTCCCTGAAATGATGGATAAAAAGAGGATAAATGGAAATGACGAGTATCTAATAATAAGTTTACTCATCTGAGGAAAACACAACAGTTTGTTTTAAAGGTTCACTGCTAGTGTTCTGCATTACCTTGGGACCTGGGAATCCTGGGAATCCTTCATCTCCCTGTAAAGAAGAATCACATATGCATTAAGTACTCTTTGTATAAAACTGCAAAAATAATTTTTATTTTGGATGCATCAGAGCCATCACCCTGTATACAGCTCTATTCAACATTACAGAAGGGGTTGTTATCTTTAATTAGGCATGTTCAGTTCACAAATCACTTGCCTTTCTTCCTTTAGGCCCTTGAACACCAAAACCATCTCTACCATCTTCACCCTGTAAAAGAAAAACATATTTTAATTCAAAATACTGGGGTAGCAGAGGGAAAACAATAGCAACGCTATCATCTTCCCTCCCCCCCCAATTAAACAATAATTTCTTGCTCAATATTCAGAAAATTTACATTCAGTAACATTGCAATAAAATAAGATGATTTGCTCTTACAGGCTCTCCAAAGGGGCCAGGTGGTCCAACATCACCTTTAGGTCCTGGTTCTCCTGGCTCTCCCTACAAAGATATGAAGATAATGAAATACCTTTAGATGTAAGGTAAATGTCAAAGTGATGAATAAAGTGTGACTATATATATTTAATATGATTGGTTTACTATAGATTTAACTAATAACATGTGCTTGTTTTGCAAGGAGATCCTTAATGTTTTCTTACAGTGCTTTCTGGTTCACTGAAATAGACTCCACATGTATGTCCAGTAATGTGATAGAGCTTGGCTTAAGCCAGTGTGTTTATGATTAAATCAAACTTGTTATGAAAGAACATGAGCCACTCCAAATTTAGTTCCATTCAGTACCTTGCGGCCAAGAGGTCCTCTTCTACCTTTTTCTCCACTAGGACCTGGGGTACCTCCAGGACCCTAGAATAGAAGAAATTAGAACATTAAAATTAGATTTTGAATGCAATCAACATAGAAAATTTGACCTATTGTATTCACTCACTCTAGGTCCAGGATTTCCATCTTCTCCTCTTGCTCCTGGTGCACTATTTGGTCCAGGCGGACCCTTGGAAAAAGACAAATCCGCCATCAGTGATGCACCACTTACTTACATATTAGAGCTGCAGTACCAGTTCATGAGACAGACAGACAGACAGACAGACAGACAGATATGCACCAAAATAGGGTGAGAAGATGACAAACTTACCCTTGGTCCATCAATACCAGACTCTCCCTGCACACCAGGCGATCCAGGGCCTCCAACATTTCCCTTTAATGATAATGCAGAAAGATGTTACTGTCATTACGAGGGCAGGTATTAAACTCTATTTTAACAATGAAAAAGGCACTTACAGCTGGTCCAAGTGAACCTCTTCTACCATTGGGTCCCTAATGAGGAATGAGTAAATTAAAAAAAAAACTTCATTAACATAATCTTTGGCAAGTAAGTGATCAGAAAAGACAGTGAAAGCGTTTACCCTTCTTCCAGGTTCACCAGGGCCTCCCCTCCTTCCATCCTGACCAGGCTCTCCCTGTCATACAGGACAAACATCCCAGTGAATTAAATTCATGCTGAGAGATATCCAAAAAAAAAAATAAAACAACAAAACAAACGAACAATATACAAGAGATATTAAGCCTCAAAAATTAAATTGAGTACAGAGATGCAGAATTTATTTCAGCAGCACTATAATTAGCTCAGGGGGGTATTACCGCTGGTCCAGCATCACCAGGGTCTCCTTTGGGTCCTGCCTGGTTGTTATCTTGTCCAGTTGTTCCCTATTAAACAGAAATCACTCTTTCAGTCGCTGCTACATCCAAACACCAATAAATACAAATTTGTCTTAAAAAAACCAAACAAAGTAACCATATTTAAACATTGCCTTAATCACAAGAACTGTATTCATTAGAAAGTAAGTATGTGCAGCTTCACATGAAGCATTAGTAACACTCTCTTCTTACACATTCCTTTCTCACATACTATGTATGCATGCAAAATAAAAGTGATGCACATAAAATCAGTCAAAAACTATGTCATAATAATCAGCTTCTTACAGGGTTTCCTCTGATTCCCTGTTGTCCTATGTCTCCTGTTTGTCCTTTGGCACCTTTGGGACCCTAAAAAAACAAAAGAATTTCTCAGCATTAACCATATTCAGTATTAAGAAAAAAAACAACCCAGATGCATCTAGTCACTCACTCTTCTGCCAGGGTTTCCTCTTTCTCCAGGGGGCCCAGCCACACCACTTTTGCCCTAAAACCAAATCAAACACAGCCTTTAAAGCTGATAATTTTATATGATTTTGTATGATTAATTGTTAATATATGGAACACATAGCATAAAAGACAAAATACATGACTCACCTCTTCTCCATTGATGCCATCAAGACCAAGTTCTCCAGCTTCACCCTGAAATAAGGGGGCAGTGGGTTAGCCTTTTTTTGTCAGAATGTAAGAAAGAAAGAAAGAAAGACAGACAGAAAGAAAGAAACGTACCTTTTCTCCTGAGTATCCACGAGACCCCTAAATAGAAATAAAGAGTGTTAGATTATTGTATTCACGAACAAAACAATATATAACAATTAAACCATACAACTTGAATGGCAGGGTTAATATTAAAGGGCTTACCTTGACACCTCTCTGGCCAGGACATCCTTGGAAACCCTGGGTTCCATTCACACCAGGAGGACCCCGTTCTCCCTGTATTAACAGAACATGACAACAAAATTCACTGACAAAATACCACAGAACAGAATCTTAAGAAAGGACACAGAGAGGTGATAAATGAAGAAGATAATAGAACAACAACCATAAACAAAACATTCAAACTTACAGGTCCACCTTCATCTCCAGGATGTCCTTGACTTCCTGACAATCCTGGACCACCCTGACAGACAAAAACAAAACATATATAAGCTTTGTAATTAAAAACAAAATCTCCAAGTATAACTGAGGGGTATTTTTTAGGATAAGATACCTTAGATCCAGGCTGTCCAACTCCTCCTCTGTCTCCTCTGTTGCCAGTACATTTGCATGGCACTCCACAGATCTCTCTTTCTGCAATGTTGTCCTGTGCAGTAAAAGAAAGCATTTTCAGTTTATGGGTGTCATAAATGAAAGGCATAGTTTTTATGTATTAATCATCAGTACCCACCAGTTCTTCCAGAAGCTCATAGTCCAAGTCCATGATATTCAGTCTTAAGGGTCTTGTGTACCTGAAGCCACGACCAAATTCTAATAGCGACGCCTCTTCCAAATTGGGTACCCCCTCCAACCCAACCAGAATGAAACTGTTCACTCCTGTTTTCCAAAACGCAACATATTTAAGTTCACTAATTACCTTTGCGATTTCAGGATAGATAATACCTGAGTGCACTTTATGTTTCATCATCTTTTTACCTGACAGCCGAAGCTCCTCAACTCGCCTTTTCATTTCAGCATATGGAGCATCAATACCATCAGTCAGATGAATAACAACCTTCAGGGGAAAATAGTAAAAATACAAGTTTTATACTTTCTTAATTTTCAAGTTTCCAATAGTCTTTTCACTGTATAAACTCTAAAGTTTAAACTCTACAGTTTGGCAAAAAGGTTTTTTAGCCTTGATCTTATTCTTTAATATTAAAAAAATACAATTAATATACACTGGCAGTGACCAATTCAAGGACAAACCTAAACAACTGACCCCAACAATGAGGGGATCTGGCTGATTTCATGTGAAATTTTTACTTTAGCTCCAGGAAAGATTCAAGGTCATGGCATACTAAAGCTATTCTGATGGTATATGGTGTCCCAGGTAAAAACCAACAACCTAAAAAAAGCTTTTGGTTTGTTTGTGTTTTTTTTTTTGTTTTGTTTTGGGGTTTCTTTGTTTTTTTGCTTGTTTTGTTTTGGGTTTTTTTGAGTTTTGTCGGCAATGTCTATAGGTCAAACTAACTCAGCTCAATAATTACACTAAGTTGCTAAACCAATCAAGTCAGATTATTAATACATGAATGAAACGTTAACTAAGAAGTGCACCAGTTGAAGCAAATGCACAAGAGAAATTTTATGACTCTTGTGACAATACATGACATTTTCAACATCAACTTGAGATATACATTATTTTAGCAGATATTGAAATATTCCTAGAATAGCCCTGACACCGACACATGTAAACTGCTTGGGCCATTTCTACTTTAGTATATTTGAGTAACTAACCTTGACAGTGTCATCCTGTCTGACTTTGAATCTGTTGGTGTAAGCTGATATGGTCTTGCCATTGAGAACAAAGGGGCCACGACTCCGCAAAGCTCTGAAAGCCTCAAATAACTCATCTGGATTTGTTGTGAAGTCCAGCTGGACCGGCTCAGAAGCAGAATCCATGGCCAGCATGCCCACTTGTACAGATGGAATCTGCCCATCGGAGCAGCTAATGGATGCCATTTTGGAAATCCTCTGCAAAATAGCCTCCATCTTGCTCTGGAGGTTGGTCTGAGAACTGAAAATATTCTGGGCGGACACATCAAATCCGACCAACACTTCTATATTGGAGGCTGTAAAACATAATATTATTTTACCTTAGACACTTTTGGTCACCCCAAATCATGTGACAACCTTTAATCATTTAATTTAATGTATCATCGACAAGCAAGAAACACATAATATTACTTCTCTTACTTTTAGCAAGTTCTTTCGCACCGACACACAGCTTCCCTTTTACTTCATCATCCAGAGTTTCCAGGATTTGTTCATTGAGCTCTGAGAGTTCCTGAACGGTACTTGCTCGAGCCAC
Organism: Aulonocara sp. 'chitande type north' Nkhata Bay; assembly: GCF_057382095.1. Classification (NCBI taxonomy): domain Eukaryota; kingdom Metazoa; phylum Chordata; class Actinopteri; order Cichliformes; family Cichlidae; genus Aulonocara; species Aulonocara sp. 'chitande type north' Nkhata Bay. The sequence goes on from NC_141359.1 coordinate 33,975,841, forward strand.
CATGGAAGGTTCACTTGCCAGGTTTTCCAACTCATTCTGAATGTTGCCCACTCCCACTGCAAAGACTCTCACACCTTTATTCTTCAAGCCAAGCACTGCTGATTTACTGTCATCAGCTGAGTTTCCTCCAGTGACAGTTATAAGAATTTGAGGAGTGCCCTCATCAGCCCTACTGCCCCTTTGTTTAGAAAAGTAAACATCTTGAATAGTGCGAAGGGCTGCACCGGTGTTCAGTCTGCGTCCACCTTTGTACTCTATTTGACCAAGAGCATTTAGCATATCATCCCTGTTACTGTATGTGTTGAGGTAAAAGCCATCATTGACATCTTCAGCATAATGTGCCAAGCCAATCTGTAAGTTATCTCTCTCAGTGAAGAACAGATCAATTAAGTTGTTGATAAAAATCATGATTTCTTTGAAGTCCTCACGGCCCACATTAATGGAGCCATCCACCAAAAACACTATATCAGCCTTTTTAGATGGAGGCAGGCCTGGTGCTACAAGAAGGGAAATACAGATATGTTAAGATATGTTTATATTGAAAATATTTACCTTGGTTTTTAGTCCAAATCCACAACACGTCCTAATCATTCTAGGCCCTGTAAAATGAGTACATTTTAGTGTTACTTACTTGGAGTGTCATATCCTGGTGTATCCTCAACAACATTCAACCTGTTAATAAACTTGTCCTTTATTGTTGGCAGGTTTGAGAACTTAGAAACCTGAATGACATCAGCGGAGCTCTTGGAAATACTCATCAGTTGCCTTGTGTCAGCACGATCAGCACCAATACCAATACAGTTAACTCGGGAGGTCTTGAGCAAAGGTCCATAGAGGGAAACATCTTGGGGTGAACGTCCACCTGTGAGAACCACAAGATGCTGGGAGGCCTCAGTTGGTCGAGCACCAGCAAAAGAGTTTAACTCAAAGCGCAGAACGTGATCAATAGCATCAGCCAGGTCTGACGATCGTCCACCCATCTGACGGAGTCTTCTGATAGCAGAGAGAACAGCTGCCTTGTTGTTGTGTGAATTGAGCGAAAATTCAGTTTTAACTTTGTCTGCATACTGGACAAGAGCGACACGAATTTTATCGGGCTGCACATCAAGTTGTTCAACAATTTTGAGGATGAAGTCACGGATGTGAGCAATCCCTTCAGAATCTGTATTATCTGAGCCATCAATTAGGAAAATAATGTCCTTTTTCCCGAGATCTAGAATGACTGAAAAAAAAAAAACATAACATAAGGAAAGAAATGCCTCCATAACAGTGAAGGTAAATTATAAAAAGCAAATGATGTAGACAATCAGTAACTGCCTTTAGCACTTTCAGTTGAACTTAATTGGAGTCTTAAATATACAGAATGATTACACACTATTTCTTACCTTCTGGGACACGAGTATAAATTTCAATGATATCATCGGTGGATATTTTCTTGACTGAATCAGTAAGCTGTTTTTCCACCTTTGAAAAATCTCTCAAGCTGTCAACTGTATACACAAGCTCTGGCTTCATGGAAATCTGTCTCAGTTCATCTTGGTCTGCATTTCTTGTACCAATGGCCAGAGGTGCTATCAGGCTTTTCTTGAGTTCATTGGCTGAGCTGGATACATCATCAGTAGATTTGCCAGCCGTAACTAGAATGAGGAATTGAGGCACACGTTCCTCAAGACGGCTTCCGCCTGATCTCTGGTAGACTCTTCTGGCGACAAACTCGAGAGCACGTCCTGTGTTTAGATTATTTCCACCTTTGTTTCGAAGTCTCGACACGGCCTGGAGCACTTCATTTTTTGTTGAGTGTGCATTCAATAGAAATTCTATCTTTGGATCATCGCTGTACTGAACCACTGAAACTCGGACCTTATCCAGTCCTACATCCAGCTTCTCCACAACTCTTCCTATCATATCACGGATGGAAGGGAATTCACTACGCACTGCTGTTGTGCCATCAATAAGAAATACAACATCCCTTTTTTCTCCTCCTGTGGGTACAGATGGTACTGGTGCTTGAAAGGAATAGAAGCAAAATAACACAGTCTGATTACTAATCCTGAATGGAGAGTTCCTAATAGTGTACACAGATAAATATATATAACATACAGTATGATTTGGGGTATAATTCTAGCTTTAATATAGTAGTAACACAGTAATAATATAAATGAGGACTGTGTTAACCTGTAGATTTTATTAAATTCAATTTACCTTCATAAGTTGGGAACTCTGGACGCAACCTGCTGATGTCATCATCTGACAGCTCAGTGAGTTTGTTGATTAATTCTTCTTGAACTGTGTACAGGCCAGGAAGGTCATCTATTACGTGGGCGTAATTGGAGATATACGACACCACCCTCAGCTCTGTGGGGTTCACATCCCTGGTCCCAATGCTGAATGGAAGAACTCTAGATTGTTTAAGAGAAGAAGCTGCACGACGGACATCATCTGTAGAAGGCCCACTAGACACAACAATAACAAATTGTGGAACACCATCCTGTTTTCTGCTACCCCGTGCTGCTGTCAGAATATCCTGATTGAGAAACTGTAAGGCCTGACCCAGGTTACGTTGTGTTCCACCTTGCTTCCTCAGTCCCTTGATGCCATTCAAAACACCTTCTTTGGTTGTATGTGTGTTTAAATACATATTAGCCCGAGCAGTGTCACCATACTGGACCACACCAACACGGATTTTATTTTCGCCCACATTGAGACTCTCGACGACCCTGCGGATAAACTCCTGGATGATTGGAAATTCCCTTCCAACGCCATCAGATCCATCAACGAGGAACACGACATCCTTCTTGGGGCCCTGTGATGCAGCTGGAAAAGACAGAAGTTGATATTAGGCTCAGTTTCATCAATGTATGACAATAAAATGGTCGTATTGGTGGTAAATTGAGCCTACATCTTTTTTTATCATGAAGATTCTGGTGCATATTCGAAGAAATAAGTCACTTTTTTCCTGTTTTTGACAAAAAAAAAGTTGTATATCTCTTAATATATCTTACTCATTTCCAAGTTTTTCAAAACTTTCAGCTAGAAAGTTTCATAAAACCCCAAATTAGATCAAATTACGAAAATTTTACATTTCAACACCGGTTCTCCAAATAAGAAACTCAAAAAAATTAGACTTTAGGTATGACCCCAAATGAATGAAAAGAAGGCCCTTTTAAAATGTTCTTCTGATAATCAAACATTCTTGAGAGCTCTATATTTAAAAAAACAAAACAACAACATAATTTTACGTCACCCAGCAGCCTAAAGCTGTTGCAGCATAACTAACGGAGGATTCAAGGTCACCTGATCCAGGAAGTTTTTAGGACAGCGCAACACTAATTAATTACAATAGTCCAGCCTAGGAGTAATAAATTCAATAACTAGTTTGTCAGCATCACTCCGAGACTTGATGTTTTTATTTTTGTTTATTCATTTATTGCACAATTGCTGCAATAAATTTAATGTGCTGAATATGCACATTAAAGGACGTATCCTGGTCAAAAATGACTGGACAAGAACGTTTGATCTGTCTTGTGGCATCTATTGTAATACATTATTGGTTTGTAAATCACTGCACAAAAAATGCCTGAGACATTGCCTGCATTTTAATGTAAATAGTTATGTATATATTTATGTTGTTTGCAAAATTTGTATATAAGTTTTTGAAATTAAATTTATATTTGACTTTCAAGTTGGGCGCCTCCTGGGTGAGGTGTTCCAGGCATGTCCCACCGGGAGGAGGCCCCGGGGCAGACCCAGGACACGCTGGAGAGATTATATCTCTCGGCTGGCCTGGGAACGCCTTGGTATTCCCCCGGATAAGCTGGAGGAGGTGGCTGGGGAGAGGGAGGTCTGGGCCTCTTTGCTTAGGCTGCTGCCCCCGCGACCCGGCCCCGGACAAAGCGGATGAAGATGGATGGATGGATGGACTTTCAAGTTATGAAAATGATCTGTTAAACATGTTTGTGGGTATATTCAGAGAGACAGACAGATCCTATTTAAGTTTAATTGCAGGACTTTATTGAACAGTCTCAAAGAATAAGAGCTCAACAGAGCTCTGACTAATTGTCAGCCTGGCTACAGTGGTGAAAAGAAAACTGGAGTTGACTTGGTTTTAAGGATCATTGGTTAACAGTAAGATATTCTGGTTATCCAGAGATCTCTACAGTATAGATAAATTTGTATAGATAGCAACATGTTTTCTAGAGCTTACATGTTACCTGCATTAAAGTATGTGTGTGTCTGTGAGTTATACAAGGGACTCAATCACTTTTGATTGCAAACTGTCTTCATCGGTGGAGCCTCAGCATTGTAATCAGTTAGAATTCATATGCATTATTAATCATTTATAACACTTTTAATGGCATTATGAGATAAAAGAAATGAGTGGGGCTAGAATTTAGGCAACTACTCTGCATGTTGGCACATGGCATGTGACAAATTGATTCATTTCATGTATAATGATTTATATTATTAAATGCTTTTAACTATAGTAGTTCAAAAAGTGACAAATTCTACAGATGTAAAAGACGTGAGGTTATTTGGTGAAAATAGCAGTGAAAGAATCGTTGGTTTAATGGATAACAAACTAAATAAGATTGGTGGCTGGGGGATAATAATGAAAACTGCAGCCTCAAAAGACAATTTAAAATGAACTTCAACAATAAGAAGTTCAAAAGAGTGATTGACAAAAAATTAAATATTGTAGCTTAAAGCAGATGATGGAAAGTTCTGTGTTCTCACAGAAGTTCAGACGATCATACTATGTTCTCAAAGTCTTAAAGACAATAGCCTGGCCAACTTCTGTTTAAGAAAGACCAAAGCATGCTTCCAACTGGTTTGAAATGCACCAGAAAATCACATTCATTTATTTGCTTTTCCTCACTGTAGCTGAAATTAGTAACTTTTGGAGCCAGCATTAGGATGTGTCTGACAACGTACCAATTATGGTTGGTAATTCTGGGGTGACTTCAATAACTGCAACCTCCACAGAGGACTCAAGTTGCTGTTGCACTTTGGGTAGGTCAGTAAGTTCAGACACAGATAGAGCATAACTGGGCTCGCCAGTTATGGTCTGAAGTTCTCTGGGGTCAGAGCCTCGGGTTCCAATTGCAATGGTCAAGACACCCAGCTGTTTGAGAGCAGAGGCTGGTTCATCAATACTGTCAAATGATCTTCCACCAGTGATCAATATTAGGACCTGCGGAACTCCTGATGGTCGCCTGCTTCCGGCAGAGGCCGTGAAGACGTTATCCTTCAAATACCGGAGAGCTGCTCCAGTGTTGAGGGGTCGTCCGCCTTTGTGCCTCAAACCTCTGACACTGTCAAGGACCTCTCTTTTTGTGGTGTAAGTGTTCAGATAGAACTGGATGGCTGGATCGCTGCTGTACTGAACAACCGACACACGGTCTTTGCCATCATCCACACTGAGTGTGTCTACTTGTTTTTGGACAAAGTCTCTCATAGCTGGGAATCCACTTCTAGTAGCATCAGATCCATCCAGCAAAAACACCACATCCCTTCCTGCTGGCTGTCTGACCACTAAGAGACATGAGATTTACCATATGTTTAACTTGGTCAATCAAATATTTTGCAGCTAAAAAGCACCATGGTAAAAGTGAACTCTTTCTTTACAACCACAACTATTTTGTAAAAAAACAAACAAAAAAACAAACAAAAAAAGAACTAAAAAAAAAGAAAAAACAATCCACTGGCTGATTAAACACAGCAAAACCAAATGATTTCTTTTCACACTGTTTCCTACAATGATACTGGACTTTGAAGATGGGTCATGTTCTTACCAGTCACTGTTGGGGTGAAAGGTGTGACCCTCATTGGCACTGTGCTCAATACAGAAGAGAGCTGTTCTTGAACATTGGGAAGGTCAGTGAACTCAGACACAGATACAGCATGACTGGGCTCGCCAGTTATGGTCTGAAGTTCTCTGGGGTCAGAGCCTCGGGTTCCAATTGCAATGGTCAAGACACCCAGCTGTTTGAGAGCAGAGGCTGGTTCATCAATACTGTCAAATGATCTTCCACCAGTGATCAATATTAGGACCTGCGGAACTCCTGATGGCCGCCTGCTTCCGGCAGAGGCCGTGAAGACGTTATCCCTCAAGTACCGGAGAGCTGCTCCAGTGTTGAGGGGTCGTCCGCCTTTGTGCCTCAAACCTCTGACACTGTCAAGGACCTCTCTTTTTGTGGTGTAAGTGTTCAGATAGAACTGGACGGCTGGATCGCTGCTGTACTGAACAACTGACACACGGTCTTTGCCATCATTCACACTGAGTGTGTCTACTTGTTTTTGGACAAAGTCTCTCATAGCTGGGAATCCACTTCTAGTAGCATCAGATCCATCCAGCAAAAACACCACATCCCTTCCTGCTGGCTGTCTGACCACTAAGAGACATGAGATTTACCATATGTTTAACTTGGTCAATCAAATATTTTGCAGCTAAAAAGCACCATGGTAAAATTGAACTCTTTCTTTACAACCACAACTATTTTATAAAAAAAACAAAAACGAAAACAGAACAAAAAAAAAAAGGAAAAACAATCCACTGGCTGATTAAACACAGCAAAACCAAATGATTTCTTTTCACACTGTTTCCTACAATGATACTGGACTTTGAAGATGGGTCATGTTCTTACCAGTCACTGTTGGGGTCAAAGGTGTGACCCTCATTGGCACTGTGCTCATTACAGAAGAGAGCTGTTCTTGAACATTGGGAAGGTCAGTGAACTCAGACACAGATACAGCATAACTGGGCTCGCCAGTTATGGTCTGAAGTTCTCTGGGGTCAGAGCCTCGGGTTCCAATTGCAATGGTCAAGACACCCAGCTGTTTGAGAGCAGAGGCTGGTTCATCAATACTGTCAAATGATCTTCCACCAGTGATCAATATTAGGACCTGCGGAACTCCTGATGGCCGCCTGCTTCCGGCAGAGGCCGTGAAGATGTTATCCCTCAAGTACCGGAGAGCTGCTCCAGTGTTGAGGGGTCGTCCGCCTTTGTGCCTCAAACCTCTGACACTGTCAAGGACCTCTCTTTTTGTGGTGTACGTGTTCAGATAGAACTGGATGGCTGGATCGCTGCTGTACTGAACAACCGACACACGGTCTTTGCCATCATCCACACTGAGTGTGTCTACTTGTTTTTGGACAAAGTCTCTCATAGCTGGGAATCCACTTCTAGTAGCATCAGATCCATCCAGCAAAAACACCACATCCCTTCCTGCTGGCTGTCTGACCACTAAGAGACATGAGATTTACCATATGTTTAACTTGGTCAATCAAATATTTTGCAGCTAAAGAGAAACATCTTGAAATTGAACTCTTTCTTCGCAAGCACAACTATTTTGTAAAGAAAAAAACAATCCACTAGCTAACTGAACACAGCAAATCACATTTGGTTTCTTTTCACACTGTTTCCTACAATGATACTGGACTTTGAAGATGGGTCATGTTCTTACCAGTTACTGTTGGGGTCAAAGGTGTGACCCTCATTGGCACTGTGCTCATTACAGAAGAGAGCTGTTCTTGAACATTGGGAAGGTCAGTGAACTCAGACACAGATACAGCATGACTGGGCTCGCCAGTTATGGTCTGAAGTTCTCTGGGGTCAGAGCCTCGGGTTCCAATTGCAATGGTCAAGACACCCAGCTGTTTGAGAGCAGAGGCTGGTTCATCAATACTGTCAAATGATCTTCCACCAGTGATCAATATTAGGACCTGTGGAACTCCTGAGGGCCGCCTGCTTCCGGCAGAGGCCGTGAAGACGTTATCCCTCAAGTACCGGAGAGCTGCTCCAGTGTTGAGGGGTCGTCCGCCTTTGTGCCTCAAACCTCTGACACTGTCAAGGACCTCTCTTTTTGTGGTGTACGTGTTCAGATAGAACTGGACGGCTGGATCGCTGCTGTACTGAACAACCGACACACGGTCTTTGCCATCATCCACACTGAGTGTGTCTACTTGTTTTTGGACAAAGTCTCTCATAGCTGGGAATCCACTTCTAGTAGCATCAGATCCATCCAGCAAAAACACCACATCCCTTCCTGCTGGCTGTCTGACCACTAAGAGACATGAGATTTACCATATGTTTAACTTGGTCAATCAAATATTTTGCAGCTAAAGAGAAACATCTTGCAATTGAACTCTTTCTTCGCAAGCACAACTATTTAAAAAAAAAAAAACACAATCCACTAGCTAACTGAACACAGCAAATCACATTTGGTTTCTTTTCACACTGTTTCCTACCATGATACTGGAGATTACAAAGGAGTCACGTTCTTACCGGTCACTGTTGGTGTCATGGGCGTGGCCCTCACTATCACTTTGCTCATTACAGAAGAGAGCTGTTCTTGGACACTGGGAAGGTCAGTGAACTCGGACACTGACAGAGCATAACTGGGCTCATATGATAGTTTCTGCAGCTCTCTAGCATCTGAGGTCCTAGTTCCAATGCCAATCACATAAATGCCCTGCTGTTTGAGAGCTGAGGCTGGGCTATCTACATTGTCAAAAGACCTTCCCCCAGTTAGTAAGATCAATATCTGTGGGACACCCTGCAGGCGTCTACTTCCAGAGGAGTTTGTAAAGACGTTGTCTCTGACGTATTGGAGAGCTGCCCCAGTGTTTAGGGGTCTTCCTCCTCTGTGTCTAAGCCCTCTGACCGAGTCCACCACATCCTCCCTTGTGGTATATGTGTTCAGATAGAAATGGACCTCTGGTTCTCTGCTGTACTGGACCACAGAGACATGGTCTTTGTTTTCTCCCACATTGATTTTCTCCACCACTCTCTCTACAAAATCACGCATGGCAGGAAAGCCATTCCTTGTGCCATCAGAACCATCCAGAAGGAATACAATATCTTTTCTGTCACGTGAAGCTGAGAAAAGACAGTAGGACAAAAAAATGAAAACCTTTCACAAAGCTTGTGAGATTATCTTTCACTGGCACACTAATATTTTAACAACACTAGCCTGGCCTACTTCTGTTTTAGAAAGACCACAGCATGCTACCAACTGGTTTGAAATGCACAAAAAACCTATACACACATCACATTCATTTATTTGCTTTTCCTCACTGTAGCTAAAATTAATAACTTTTGGAGCAAGCAACAGGATGTGTCTGACAATGTACCAATTACGGTTGGTAATTCTGGGGTGACTTCAAAAACTGCAGCTTCCACAGAGGACTCAAGTTGCTGTTGCACTTTGGGTAGGTCAGTAAGTTCAGACACAGATAGAGCATAACTGGGCTCGCCAGTTATGGTCTGAAGTTCTCTGGGGTCAGAGCCTCGGGTTCCAATTGCAATGGTCAAGACACCCAGCTGTTTGAGAGCAGAGGCTGGTTCATCAATACTGTCAAATGATCTTCCACCAGTGATCAATATTAGGACCTGCGGAACTCCTGATGGCCGCCTGCTTCCGGCAGAGGCCGTGAAGACGTTATCCCTCAAGTACCGGAGAGCTGCTCCAGTGTTGAGGGGTCGTCCGCCTTTGTGCCTCAAACCTCTGACACTGTCAAGGACCTCTCTTTTTGTGGTGTACGTGTTCAGATAGAACTGGACGGCTGGATCGCTGCTGTACTGAACAACCGACACACGGTCTTTGCCATCATCCACACTGAGTGTGTCTACTTGTTTTTGGACAAAGTCTCTCATAGCTGGGAATCCACTTCTAGTAGCATCAGATCCATCCAGCAAAAACACCACATCCCTTCCTGCTGGCTGTCTGACCACTAAGAGACATGAGATTTACCATATGTTTAACTTGGTCAATCAAATATTTTGCAGCTAAAAAGCACCATGGTAAAAGTGAACTCTTTCTTTACAACCACAACTATTTTATAAAAAAAACAAAAACGAAAACAGAACAAAAAAAAAGGAAAAACAATCCACTGGCTGATTAAACACAGCAAAACCAAATGATTTCTTTTCACACTGTTTCCTACAATGATACTGGACTTTGAAGATGGGTCATGTTCTTACCAGTTACTGTTGGGGTCAAAGGTGTGACCCTCATTGACACTGTGCTCATTACAGAAGAGAGCTGTTCTTGAACATTGGGAAGGTCAGTGAACTCAGACACAGATACAGCATGACTGGGCTCGCCAGTTATGGTCTGAAGTTCTCTGGGGTCAGAGCCTCGGGTTCCAATTGCAATGGTCAAGACACCCAGCTGTTTGAGAGCAGAGGCTGGTTCATCAATACTGTCAAATGATCTTCCACCAGTGATCAATATTAGGACCTGCGGAACTCCTGAGGGCCGCCTGCTTCCGGCAGAGGCCGTGAAGACGTTATCCCTCAAGTACCGGAGAGCTGCTCCAGTGTTGAGGGGTCGTCCGCCTTTGTGCCTCAAACCTCTGACACTGTCAAGGACCTCTCTTTTTGTGGTGTACGTGTTCAGATAGAACTGGACGGCTGGATCGCTGCTGTACTGAACAACCGACACACGGTCTTTGCCATCATCCACACTGAGTGTGTCTACTTGTTTTTGGACAAAGTCTCTCATAGCTGGGAATCCACTTCTAGTAGCATCAGATCCATCCAGCAAAAACACCACATCCCTTCCTGCTGGCTGTCTGACCACTAAGAGACATGAGATTTACCATATGTTTAACTTGGTCAATCAAATATTTTGCAGCTAAAGAGAAACATCTTGAAATTGAACTCTTTCTTCGCAAGCACAACTATTTAAAAAAAAAAACACAATCCACTAGCTAACTGAACACAGCAAATCACATTTGGTTTCTTTTCACACTGTTTCCTACCATGATACTGGAGATTACAAAGGAGTCATGTTCTTACCGGTCACTGTTGGTGTCATGGGCGTGGCCCTCACTATCACTTTGCTCATTACAGAAGAGAGCTGTTCTTGGACACTGGGAAGGTCAGTGAACTCGGACACTGACAGAGCATAACTGGGCTCATATGATAGTTTCTGCAGCTCTCTAGCATCTGAGGTCCTAGTTCCAATGCCAATCACATAAATGCCCTGCTGTTTGAGAGCTGAGGCTGGGCTATCTACATTGTCAAAAGACCTTCCCCCAGTTAGTAAGATCAATATCTGTGGGACACCCTGCAGGCGTCTACTTCCAGAGGAGTTTGTAAAGACGTTGTCTCTGACGTATTGGAGAGCTGCCCCAGTGTTTAGGGGTCTTCCTCCTCTGTGTCTAAGCCCTCTGACCGAGTCCACCACATCCTCCCTTGTGGTATATGTGTTCAGATAGAAATGGACCTCTGGTTCTCTGCTGTACTGGACCACAGAGACATGGTCTTTGTTTTCTCCCACACTGATTTTCTCCACCACTCTCTCTACAAAATCACGCATGGCAGGAAAGCCATTCCTTGTGCCATCAGAACCATCCAGAAGGAATACAATATCTTTTCTGTCACGTGAAGCTGAGAAAAGACAGTAGGACAAAAAAATGAAAACCTTTCACAAAGCTTGTGAGATTATCTTTCACTGGCACACTAATATTTTAACAACACTAGCCTGGCCTACTTCTGTTTTAGAAAGACCACAGCATGCTACCAACTGGTTTGAAATGCACAAAAAACCTATACACACATCACATTCATTTATTTGCTTTTCCTCACTGTAGCTAAAATTAATAACTTTTGGAGCAAGCAACAGGATGTGTCTGACAACGTACCAATTACGGTTGGTAATTCTGGGGTGACTTCAAAAACTGCAGCTTCCACAGAGGACTCAAGTTGCTGTTGCACTTTGGGTAGGTCAGTAAGTTCAGACACAGATAGAGCATAACTGGGCTCGCCAGTTATGGTCTGAAGTTCTCTGGGGTCAGAGCCTCGGGTTCCAATTGCAATGGTCAAGACACCCAGCTGTTTGAGAGCAGAGGCTGGTTCATCAATACTGTCAAATGATCTTCCACCAGTGATCAATATTAGGACCTGCGGAACTCCTGATGGCCGCCTGCTTCCGGCAGAGGCCGTGAAGACGTTATCCCTCAAGTACCGGAGAGCTGCTCCAGTGTTGAGGGGTCGTCCGCCTTTGTGCCTCAAACCTCTGACACTGTCAAGGACCTCTCTTTTTGTGGTGTACGTGTTCAGATAGAACTGGACGGCTGGATCGCTGCTGTACTGAACAACCGACACACGGTCTTTGCCATCATCCACACTGAGTGTGTCTACTTGTTTTTGGACAAAGTCTCTCATAGCTGGGAATCCACTTCTAGTAGCATCAGATCCATCCAGCAAAAACACCACATCCCTTCCTGCTGGCTGTCTGACCACTAAGAGACATGAGATTTACCATATGTTTAACTTGGTCAATCAAATATTTTGCAGCTAAAAAGCACCATGGTAAAAGTGAACTCTTTCTTTACAACCACAACTATTTTATAAAAAAAACAAAAACGAAAACAGAACAAAAAAAAAGGAAAAACAATCCACTGGCTGATTAAACACAGCAAAACCAAATGATTTCTTTTCACACTGTTTCCTACAATGATACTGGACTTTGAAGATGGGTCATGTTCTTACCAGTTACTGTTGGGGTCAAAGGTGTGACCCTCATTGGCACTGTGCTCATTACAGAAGAGAGCTGTTCTTGAACATTGGGAAGGTCAGTGAACTCAGACACAGATACAGCATGACTGGGCTCGCCAGTTATGGTCTGAAGTTCTCTGGGGTCAGAGCCTCGGGTTCCAATTGCAATGGTCAAGACACCCAGCTGTTTGAGAGCAGAGGCTGGTTCATCAATACTGTCAAATGATCTTCCACCAGTGATCAATATTAGGACCTGCGGAACTCCTGAGGGCCGCCTGCTTCCGGCAGAGGCCGTGAAGACGTTATCCCTCAAGTACCGGAGAGCTGCTCCAGTGTTGAGGGGTCGTCCGCCTTTGTGCCTCAAACCTCTGACACTGTCAAGGACCTCTCTTTTTGTGGTGTACGTGTTCAGATAGAACTGGACGGCTGGATCGCTGCTGTACTGAACAACCGACACACGGTCTTTGCCATCATCCACACTGAGTGTGTCTACTTGTTTTTGGACAAAGTCTCTCATAGCTGGGAATCCACTTCTAGTAGCATCAGATCCATCCAGCAAAAACACCACATCCCTTCCTGCTGGCTGTCTGACCACTAAGAGACATGAGATTTACCATATGTTTAACTTGGTCAATCAAATATTTTGCAGCTAAAGAGAAACATCTTGAAATTGAACTCTTTCTTCGCAAGCACAACTATTTAAAAAAAAAAACACAATCCACTAGCTAACTGAACACAGCAAATCACATTTGGTTTCTTTTCACACTGTTTCCTACCATGATACTGGAGATTACAAAGGAGTCATGTTCTTACCGGTCACTGTTGGTGTCATGGGCGTGGCCCTCACTATCACTTTGCTCATTACAGAAGAGAGCTGTTCTTGGACACTGGGAAGGTCAGTGAACTCGGACACTGACAGAGCATAACTGGGCTCATATGATAGTTTCTGCAGCTCTCTAGCATCTGAGGTCCTAGTTCCAATGCCAATCACATAAATGCCCTGCTGTTTGAGAGCTGAGGCTGGGCTATCTACATTGTCAAAAGACCTTCCCCCAGTTAGTAAGATCAATATCTGTGGGACACCCTGCAGGCGTCTACTTCCAGAGGAGTTTGTAAAGACGTTGTCTCTGACGTATTGGAGAGCTGCCCCAGTGTTTAGGGGTCTTCCTCCTCTGTGTCTAAGCCCTCTGACCGAGTCCACCACATCCTCCCTTGTGGTATATGTGTTCAGATAGAAATGGACCTCTGGTTCTCTGCTGTACTGGACCACAGAGACATGGTCTTTGTTTTCTCCCACACTGATTTTCTCCACCACTCTCTCTACAAAATCACGCATGGCAGGAAAGCCATTCCTTGTGCCATCAGAACCATCCAGAAGGAATACAATATCTTTTCTGTCACGTGAAGCTGAGAAAAGACAGTAGGACAAAAAAATGAAAACCTTTCACAAAGCTTGTGAGATTATCTTTCACTGGCACACTAATATTTTAACAACACTAGCCTGGCCTACTTCTGTTTTAGAAAGACCACAGCATGCTACCAACTGGTTTGAAATGCACAAAAAACCTATACACACATCACATTCATTTATTTGCTTTTCCTCACTGTAGCTAAAATTAATAACTTTTGGAGCAAGCAACAGGATGTGTCTGACAACGTACCAATTACGGTTGGTAATTCTGGGGTGACTTCAAAAACTGCAGCTTCCACAGAGGACTCAAGTTGCTGTTGCACTTTGGGTAGGTCAGTAAGTTCAGACACAGATAGAGCATAACTGGGCTCGCCAGTTATGGTCTGAAGTTCTCTGGGGTCAGAGCCTCGGGTTCCAATTGCAATGGTCAAGACACCCAGCTGTTTGAGAGCAGAGGCTGGTTCATCAATACTGTCAAATGATCTTCCACCAGTGATCAATATTAGGACCTGCGGAACTCCTGATGGCCGCCTGCTTCCGGCAGAGGCCGTGAAGACGTTATCCCTCAAGTACCGGAGAGCTGCTCCAGTGTTGAGGGGTCGTCCGCCTTTGTGCCTCAAACCTCTGACACTGTCAAGGACCTCTCTTTTTGTGGTGTACGTGTTCAGATAGAACTGGACGGCTGGATCGCTGCTGTACTGAACAACCGACACACGGTCTTTGCCATCATCCACACTGAGTGTGTCTACTTGTTTTTGGACAAAGTCTCTCATAGCTGGGAATCCACTTCTAGTAGCATCAGATCCATCCAGCAAAAACACCACATCCCTTCCTGCTGGCTGTCTAACCACTAAGAGACATGAGATTTACCATATGTTTAACTTGGTCAATCAAATATTTTGCAGCTAAAAAGCACCATGGTAAAAGTGAACTCTTTCTTTACAACCACAACTATTTTATAAAAAAAACAAAAACGAAAACAGAACAAAAAAAAAGGAAAAACAATCCACTGGCTGATTAAACACAGCAAAACCAAATGATTTCTTTTCACACTGTTTCCTACAATGATACTGGACTTTGAAGATGGGTCATGTTCTTACCAGTTACTGTTGGGGTCAAAGGTGTGACCCTCATTGGCACTGTGCTCATTACAGAAGAGAGCTGTTCTTGAACATTGGGAAGGTCAGTGAACTCAGACACAGATACAGCATGACTGGGCTCGCCAGTTATGGTCTGAAGTTCTCTGGGGTCAGAGCCTCGGGTTCCAATTGCAATGGTCAAGACACCCAGCTGTTTGAGAGCAGAGGCTGGTTCATCAATACTGTCAAATGATCTTCCACCAGTGATCAATATTAGGACCTGCGGAACTCCTGAGGGCCGCCTGCTTCCGGCAGAGGCCGTGAAGATGTTATCCCTCAAGTACCGGAGAGCTGCTCCAGTGTTGAGGGGTCGTCCGCCTTTGTGCCTCAAACCTCTGACACTGTCAAGGACCTCTCTTTTTGTGGTGTACGTGTTCAGATAGAACTGGACGGCTGGATCGCTGCTGTACTGAACAACCGACACACGGTCTTTGCCATCATCCACACTGAGTGTGTCTACTTGTTTTTGGACAAAGTCTCTCATAGCTGGGAATCCACTTCTAGTAGCATCAGATCCATCCAGCAAAAACACCACATCCCTTCCTGCTGGCTGTCTGACCACTAAGAGACATGAGATTTACCATATGTTTAACTTGGTCAATCAAATATTTTGCAGCTAAAGAGAAACATCTTGAAATTGAACTCTTTCTTCGCAAGCACAACTATTTAAAAAAAAAAACACAATCCACTAGCTAACTGAACACAGCAAATCACATTTGGTTTCTTTTCACACTGTTTCCTACCATGATACTGGAGATTACAAAGGAGTCATGTTCTTACCGGTCACTGTTGGTGTCATGGGCGTGGCCCTCACTATCACTTTGCTCATTACAGAAGAGAGCTGTTCTTGGACACTGGGAAGGTCAGTGAACTCGGACACTGACAGAGCATAACTGGGCTCATATGATAGTTTCTGCAGCTCTCTAGCATCTGAGGTCCTAGTTCCAATGCCAATCACATAAATGCCCTGCTGTTTGAGAGCTGAGGCTGGGCTATCTACATTGTCAAAAGACCTTCCCCCAGTTAGTAAGATCAATATCTGTGGGACACCCTGCAGGCGTCTACTTCCAGAGGAGTTTGTAAAGACGTTGTCTCTGACGTATTGGAGAGCTGCCCCAGTGTTTAGGGGTCTTCCTCCTCTGTGTCTAAGCCCTCTGACCGAGTCCACCACATCCTCCCTTGTGGTATATGTGTTCAGATAGAAATGGACCTCTGGTTCTCTGCTGTACTGGACCACAGAGACATGGTCTTTGTTTTCTCCCACACTGATTTTCTCCACCACTCTCTCTACAAAATCACGCATGGCAGGAAAGCCATTCCTTGTGCCATCAGAACCATCCAGAAGGAATACAATATCTTTTCTGTCACGTGAAGCTGAGAAAAGACAGTAGGACAAAAAAATGAAAACCTTTCACAAAGCTTGTGAGATTATCTTTCACTGGCACACTAATATTTTAACAACACTAGCCTGGCCTACTTCTGTTTTAGAAAGACCACAGCATGCTACCAACTGGTTTGAAATGCACAAAAAACCTATACACACATCACATTCATTTATTTGCTTTTCCTCACTGTAGCTAAAATTAATAACTTTTGGAGCAAGCAACAGGATGTGTCTGACAACGTACCAATTACGGTTGGTAATTCTGGGGTGACTTCAAAAACTGCAGCTTCCACAGAGGACTCAAGTTGCTGTTGCACTTTGGGTAGGTCAGTAAGTTCAGACACAGATAGAGCATAACTGGGCTCGCCAGTTATGGTCTGAAGTTCTCTGGGGTCAGAGCCTCGGGTTCCAATTGCAATGGTCAAGACACCCAGCTGTTTGAGAGCAGAGGCTGGTTCATCAATACTGTCAAATGATCTTCCACCAGTGATCAATATTAGGACCTGCGGAACTCCTGATGGCCGCCTGCTTCCGGCAGAGGCCGTGAAGACGTTATCCCTCAAGTACCGGAGAGCTGCTCCAGTGTTGAGGGGTCGTCCGCCTTTGTGCCTCAAACCTCTGACACTGTCAAGGACCTCTCTTTTTGTGGTGTACGTGTTCAGATAGAACTGGACGGCTGGATCGCTGCTGTACTGAACAACCGACACACGGTCTTTGCCATCATCCACACTGAGTGTGTCTACTTGTTTTTGGACAAAGTCTCTCATAGCTGGGAATCCACTTCTAGTAGCATCAGATCCATCCAGCAAAAACACCACATCCCTTCCTGCTGGCTGTCTGACCACTAAGAGACATGAGATTTACCATATGTTTAACTTGGTCAATCAAATATTTTGCAGCTAAAAAGCACCATGGTAAAAGTGAACTCTTTCTTTACAACCACAACTATTTTATAAAAAAAACAAAAACGAAAACAGAACAAAAAAAAAGGAAAAACAATCCACTGGCTGATTAAACACAGCAAAACCAAATGATTTCTTTTCACACTGTTTCCTACAATGATACTGGACTTTGAAGATGGGTCATGTTCTTACCAGTTACTGTTGGGGTCAAAGGTGTGACCCTCATTGGCACTGTGCTCATTACAGAAGAGAGCTGTTCTTGAACATTGGGAAGGTCAGTGAACTCAGACACAGATACAGCATGACTGGGCTCGCCAGTTATGGTCTGAAGTTCTCTGGGGTCAGAGCCTCGGGTTCCAATTGCAATGGTCAAGACACCCAGCTGTTTGAGAGCAGAGGCTGGTTCATCAATACTGTCAAATGATCTTCCACCAGTGATCAATATTAGGACCTGCGGAACTCCTGAGGGCCGCCTGCTTCCGGCAGAGGCCGTGAAGACGTTATCCCTCAAGTACCGGAGAGCTGCTCCAGTGTTGAGGGGTCGTCCGCCTTTGTGCCTCAAACCTCTGACACTGTCAAGGACCTCTCTTTTTGTGGTGTACGTGTTCAGATAGAACTGGACGGCTGGATCGCTGCTGTACTGAACAACCGACACACGGTCTTTGCCATCATCCACACTGAGTGTGTCTACTTGTTTTTGGACAAAGTCTCTCATAGCTGGGAATCCACTTCTAGTAGCATCAGATCCATCCAGCAAAAACACCACATCCCTTCCTGCTGGCTGTCTGACCACTAAGAGACATGAGATTTACCATATGTTTAACTTGGTCAATCAAATATTTTGCAGCTAAAGAGAAACATCTTGAAATTGAACTCTTTCTTCGCAAGCACAACTATTTAAAAAAAAAAAAACACACAATCCACTAGCTAACTGAACACAGCAAATCACATTTGGTTTCTTTTCACACTGTTTCCTACCATGATACTGGAGATTACAAAGGAGTCACGTTCTTACCGGTCACTGTTGGTGTCATGGGCGTGGCCCTCACTATCACTTTGCTCATTACAGAAGAGAGCTGTTCTTGGACACTGGGAAGGTCAGTGAACTCGGACACTGACAGAGCATAACTGGGCTCATATGATAGTTTCTGCAGCTCTCTAGCATCTGAGGTCCTAGTTCCAATGCCAATCACATAAATGCCCTGCTGTTTGAGAGCTGAGGCTGGGCTATCTACATTGTCAAAAGACCTTCCCCCAGTTAGTAAGATCAATATCTGTGGGACACCCTGCAGGCGTCTACTTCCAGAGGAGTTTGTAAAGACGTTGTCTCTGACGTATTGGAGAGCTGCCCCAGTGTTTAGGGGTCTTCCTCCTCTGTGTCTAAGCCCTCTGACCGAGTCCACCACATCCTCCCTTGTGGTATATGTGTTCAGATAGAAATGGACCTCTGGTTCTCTGCTGTACTGGACCACAGAGACATGGTCTTTGTTTTCTCCCACATTGATTTTCTCCACCACTCTCTCTACAAAATCACGCATGGCAGGAAAGCCATTCCTTGTGCCATCAGAACCATCCAGAAGGAATACAATATCTTTTCTGTCACGTGAAGCTGAGAAAAGACAGTAGGACAAAAAAATGAAAACCTTTCACAAAGCTTGTGAGATTATCTTTCACTGGCACACTAATATTTTAACAACACTAGCCTGGCCTACTTCTGTTTTAGAAAGACCACAGCATGCTACCAACTGGTTTGAAATGCACAAAAAACCTATACACACATCACATTCATTTATTTGCTTTTCCTCACTGTAGCTAAAATTAATAACTTTTGGAGCAAGCAACAGGATGTGTCTGACAACGTACCAATTACGGTTGGTAATTCTGGGGTGACTTCAAAAACTGCAGCTTCCACAGAGGACTCAAGTTGCTGTTGCACTTTGGGTAGGTCAGTAAGTTCAGACACAGATAGAGCATAACTGGGCTCGCCAGTTATGGTCTGAAGTTCTCTGGGGTCAGAGCCTCGGGTTCCAATTGCAATGGTCAAGACACCCAGCTGTTTGAGAGCAGAGGCTGGTTCATCAATACTGTCAAATGATCTTCCACCAGTGATCAATATTAGGACCTGCGGAACTCCTGATGGCCGCCTGCTTCCGGCAGAGGCCGTGAAGACGTTATCCCTCAAGTACCGGAGAGCTGCTCCAGTGTTGAGGGGTCGTCCGCCTTTGTGCCTCAAACCTCTGACACTGTCAAGGACCTCTCTTTTTGTGGTGTACGTGTTCAGATAGAACTGGACGGCTGGATCGCTGCTGTACTGAACAACCGACACACGGTCTTTGCCATCATCCACACTGAGTGTGTCTACTTGTTTTTGGACAAAGTCTCTCATAGCTGGGAATCCACTTCTAGTAGCATCAGATCCATCCAGCAAAAACACCACATCCCTTCCTGCTGGCTGTCTGACCACTAAGAGACATGAGATTTACCATATGTTTAACTTGGTCAATCAAATATTTTGCAGCTAAAAAGCACCATGGTAAAAGTGAACTCTTTCTTTACAACCACAACTATTTTATAAAAAAAACAAAAACGAAAACAGAACAAAAAAAAAGGAAAAACAATCCACTGGCTGATTAAACACAGCAAAACCAAATGATTTCTTTTCACACTGTTTCCTACAATGATACTGGACTTTGAAGATGGGTCATGTTCTTACCAGTTACTGTTGGGGTCAAAGGTGTGACCCTCATTGGCACTGTGCTCATTACAGAAGAGAGCTGTTCTTGAACATTGGGAAGGTCAGTGAACTCAGACACAGATACAGCATGACTGGGCTCGCCAGTTATGGTCTGAAGTTCTCTGGGGTCAGAGCCTCGGGTTCCAATTGCAATGGTCAAGACACCCAGCTGTTTGAGAGCAGAGGCTGGTTCATCAATACTGTCAAATGATCTTCCACCAGTGATCAATATTAGGACCTGCGGAACTCCTGAGGGCCGCCTGCTTCCGGCAGAGGCCGTGAAGACGTTATCCCTCAAGTACCGGAGAGCTGCTCCAGTGTTGAGGGGTCGTCCGCCTTTGTGCCTCAAACCTCTGACACTGTCAAGGACCTCTCTTTTTGTGGTGTACGTGTTCAGATAGAACTGGACGGCTGGATCGCTGCTGTACTGAACAACCGACACACGGTCTTTGCCATCATCCACACTGAGTGTGTCTACTTGTTTTTGGACAAAGTCTCTCATAGCTGGGAATCCACTTCTAGTAGCATCAGATCCATCCAGCAAAAACACCACATCCCTTCCTGCTGGCTGTCTGACCACTAAGAGACATGAGATTTACCATATGTTTAACTTGGTCAATCAAATATTTTGCAGCTAAAGAGAAACATCTTGAAATTGAACTCTTTCTTCGCAAGCACAACTATTTAAAAAAAAAAAAACACACAATCCACTAGCTAACTGAACACAGCAAATCACATTTGGTTTCTTTTCACACTGTTTCCTACCATGATACTGGAGATTACAAAGGAGTCACGTTCTTACCGGTCACTGTTGGTGTCATGGGCGTGGCCCTCACTATCACTTTGCTCATTACAGAAGAGAGCTGTTCTTGGACACTGGGAAGGTCAGTGAACTCGGACACTGACAGAGCATAACTGGGCTCATATGATAGTTTCTGCAGCTCTCTAGCATCTGAGGTCCTAGTTCCAATGCCAATCACATAAATGCCCTGCTGTTTGAGAGCTGAGGCTGGGCTATCTACATTGTCAAAAGACCTTCCCCCAGTTAGTAAGATCAATATCTGTGGGACACCCTGCAGGCGTCTACTTCCAGAGGAGTTTGTAAAGACGTTGTCTCTGACGTATTGGAGAGCTGCCCCAGTGTTTAGGGGTCTTCCTCCTCTGTGTCTAAGCCCTCTGACCGAGTCCACCACATCCTCCCTTGTGGTATATGTGTTCAGATAGAAATGGACCTCTGGTTCTCTGCTGTACTGGACCACAGAGACATGGTCTTTGTTTTCTCCCACATTGATTTTCTCCACCACTCTCTCTACAAAATCACGCATGGCAGGAAAGCCATTCCTTGTGCCATCAGAACCATCCAGAAGGAATACAATATCTTTTCTGTCACGTGAAGCTGAGAAAAGACAGTAGGACAAAAAAATGAAAACCTTTCACAAAGCTTGTGAGATTATCTTTCACTGGCACACTAATATTTTAACAACACTAGCCTGGCCTACTTCTGTTTTAGAAAGACCACAGCATGCTACCAACTGGTTTGAAATGCACAAAAAACCTATACACACATCACATTCATTTATTTGCTTTTCCTCACTGTAGCTAAAATTAATAACTTTTGGAGCAAGCAACAGGATGTGTCTGACAATGTACCAATTACGGTTGGTAATTCTGGGGTGACTTCAAAAACTGCAGCTTCCACAGAGGACTCAAGTTGCTGTTGCACTTTGGGTAGGTCAGTAAGTTCAGACACAGATAGAGCATAACTGGGCTCGCCAGTTATGGTCTGAAGTTCTCTGGGGTCAGAGCCTCGGGTTCCAATTGCAATGGTCAAGACACCCAGCTGTTTGAGAGCAGAGGCTGGTTCATCAATACTGTCAAATGATCTTCCACCAGTGATCAATATTAGGACCTGCGGAACTCCTGATGGCCGCCTGCTTCCGGCAGAGGCCGTGAAGACGTTATCCCTCAAGTACCGGAGAGCTGCTCCAGTGTTGAGGGGTCGTCCGCCTTTGTGCCTCAAACCTCTGACACTGTCAAGGACCTCTCTTTTTGTGGTGTACGTGTTCAGATAGAACTGGACGGCTGGATCGCTGCTGTACTGAACAACCGACACACGGTCTTTGCCATCATCCACACTGAGTGTGTCTACTTGTTTTTGGACAAAGTCTCTCATAGCTGGGAATCCACTTCTAGTAGCATCAGATCCATCCAGCAAAAACACCACATCCCTTCCTGCTGGCTGTCTGACCACTAAGAGACATGAGATTTACCATATGTTTAACTTGGTCAATCAAATATTTTGCAGCTAAAAAGCACCATGGTAAAAGTGAACTCTTTCTTTACAACCACAACTATTTTATAAAAAAAACAAAAACGAAAACAGAACAAAAAAAAAGGAAAAACAATCCACTGGCTGATTAAACACAGCAAAACCAAATGATTTCTTTTCACACTGTTTCCTACAATGATACTGGACTTTGAAGATGGGTCATGTTCTTACCAGTTACTGTTGGGGTCAAAGGTGTGACCCTCATTGGCACTGTGCTCATTACAGAAGAGAGCTGTTCTTGAACATTGGGAAGGTCAGTGAACTCAGACACAGATACAGCATGACTGGGCTCGCCAGTTATGGTCTGAAGTTCTCTGGGGTCAGAGCCTCGGGTTCCAATTGCAATGGTCAAGACACCCAGCTGTTTGAGAGCAGAGGCTGGTTCATCAATACTGTCAAATGATCTTCCACCAGTGATCAATATTAGGACCTGCGGAACTCCTGAGGGCCGCCTGCTTCCGGCAGAGGCCGTGAAGACGTTATCCCTCAAGTACCGGAGAGCTGCTCCAGTGTTGAGGGGTCGTCCGCCTTTGTGCCTCAAACCTCTGACACTGTCAAGGACCTCTCTTTTTGTGGTGTACGTGTTCAGATAGAACTGGACGGCTGGATCGCTGCTGTACTGAACAACCGACACACGGTCTTTGCCATCATTCACACTGAGTGTGTCTACTTGTTTTTGGACAAAGTCTCTCATAGCTGGGAATCCACTTCTAGTAGCATCAGATCCATCCAGCAAAAACACCACATCCCTTCCTGCTGGCTGTCTGACCACTAAGAGACATGAGATTTACCATATGTTTAACTTGGTCAATCAAATATTTTGCAGCTAAAGAGAAACATCTTGAAATTGAACTCTTTCTTCGCAAGCACAACTATTTAAAAAAAAAAAACACAATCCACTAGCTAACTGAACACAGCAAATCACATTTGGTTTCTTTTCACACTGTTTCCTACCATGATACTGGAGATTACAAAGGAGTCATGTTCTTACCGGTCACTGTTGGTGTCATGGGCGTGGCCCTCACTATCACTTTGCTCATTACAGAAGAGAGCTGTTCTTGGACACTGGGAAGGTCAGTGAACTCGGACACTGACAGAGCATAACTGGGCTCATATGATAGTTTCTGCAGCTCTCTAGCATCTGAGGTCCTAGTTCCAATGCCAATCACATAAATGCCCTGCTGTTTGAGAGCTGAGGCTGGGCTATCTACATTGTCAAAAGACCTTCCCCCAGTTAGTAAGATCAATATCTGTGGGACACCCTGCAGGCGTCTACTTCCAGAGGAGTTTGTAAAGACGTTGTCTCTGACGTATTGGAGAGCTGCCCCAGTGTTTAGGGGTCTTCCTCCTCTGTGTCTAAGCCCTCTGACCGAGTCCACCACATCCTCCCTTGTGGTATATGTGTTCAGATAGAAATGGACCTCTGGTTCTCTGCTGTACTGGACCACAGAGACATGGTCTTTGTTTTCTCCCACATTGATTTTCTCCACCACTCTCTCTACAAAATCACGCATGGCAGGAAAGCCATTCCTTGTGCCATCAGAACCATCCAGAAGGAATACAATATCTTTTCTGTCACGTGAAGCTGAGAAAAGACAGTAGGACAAAAAAATGAAAACCTTTCACAAAGCTTGTGAGATTATCTTTCACTGGCACACTAATATTTTAACAACACTAGCCTGGCCTACTTCTGTTTTAGAAAGACCACAGCATGCTACCAACTGGTTTGAAATGCACAAAAAACCTATACACACATCACATTCATTTATTTGCTTTTCCTCACTGTAGCTAAAATTAATAACTTTTGGAGCAAGCAACAGGATGTGTCTGACAACGTACCAATTACGGTTGGTAATTCTGGGGTGACTTCAAAAACTGCAGCTTCCACAGAGGACTCAAGTTGCTGTTGCACTTTGGGTAGGTCAGTAAGTTCAGACACAGATAGAGCATAACTGGGCTCGCCAGTTATGGTCTGAAGTTCTCTGGGGTCAGAGCCTCGGGTTCCAATTGCAATGGTCAAGACACCCAGCTGTTTGAGAGCAGAGGCTGGTTCATCAATACTGTCAAATGATCTTCCACCAGTGATCAATATTAGGACCTGCGGAACTCCTGATGGCCGCCTGCTTCCGGCAGAGGCCGTGAAGACGTTATCCCTCAAGTACCGGAGAGCTGCTCCAGTGTTGAGGGGTCGTCCGCCTTTGTGCCTCAAACCTCTGACACTGTCAAGGACCTCTCTTTTTGTGGTGTACGTGTTCAGATAGAACTGGACAGCTGGATCGCTGCTGTACTGAACAACCGACACACGGTCTTTGCCATCATCCACACTGAGTGTGTCTACTTGTTTTTGGACAAAGTCTCTCATAGCTGGGAATCCACTTCTAGTAGCATCAGATCCATCCAGCAAAAACACCACATCCCTTCCTGCTGGCTGTCTGACCACTAAGAGACATGAGATTTACCATATGTTTAACTTGGTCAATCAAATATTTTGCAGCTAAAAAGCACCATGGTAAAAGTGAACTCTTTCTTTACAACCACAACTATTTTATAAAAAAAACAAAAACGAAAACAGAACAAAAAAAAAGGAAAAACAATCCACTGGCTGATTAAACACAGCAAAACCAAATGATTTCTTTTCACACTGTTTCCTACAATGATACTGGACTTTGAAGATGGGTCATGTTCTTACCAGTTACTGTTGGGGTCAAAGGTGTGACCCTCATTGGCACTGTGCTCATTACAGAAGAGAGCTGTTCTTGAACATTGGGAAGGTCAGTGAACTCAGACACAGATACAGCATGACTGGGCTCGCCAGTTATGGTCTGAAGTTCTCTGGGGTCAGAGCCTCGGGTTCCAATTGCAATGGTCAAGACACCCAGCTGTTTGAGAGCAGAGGCTGGTTCATCAATACTGTCAAATGATCTTCCACCAGTGATCAATATTAGGACCTGCGGAACTCCTGAGGGCCGCCTGCTTCCGGCAGAGGCCGTGAAGACGTTATCCCTCAAGTACCGGAGAGCTGCTCCAGTGTTGAGGGGTCGTCCGCCTTTGTGCCTCAAACCTCTGACACTGTCAAGGACCTCTCTTTTTGTGGTGTACGTGTTCAGATAGAACTGGACGGCTGGATCGCTGCTGTACTGAACAACCGACACACGGTCTTTGCCATCATCCACACTGAGTGTGTCTACTTGTTTTTGGACAAAGTCTCTCATAGCTGGGAATCCACTTCTAGTAGCATCAGATCCATCCAGCAAAAACACCACATCCCTTCCTGCTGGCTGTCTGACCACTAAGAGACATGAGATTTACCATATGTTTAACTTGGTCAATCAAATATTTTGCAGCTAAAGAGAAACATCTTGAAATTGAACTCTTTCTTCGCAAGCACAACTATTTAAAAAAAAAAAACACAATCCACTAGCTAACTGAACACAGCAAATCACATTTGGTTTCTTTTCACACTGTTTCCTACCATGATAGTGGAGATTACAAAGGAGTCACGTTCTTACCGGTCACTGTTGGTGTCATGGGCGTGGCCCTCACTATCACTTTGCTCATTACAGAAGAGAGCTGTTCTTGGACACTGGGAAGGTCAGTGAACTCGGACACTGACAGAGCATAACTGGGCTCATATGATAGTTTCTGCAGCTCTCTAGCATCTGAGGTCCTAGTTCCAATGCCAATCACATAAATGCCCTGCTGTTTGAGAGCTGAGGCTGGGCTATCTACATTGTCAAAAGACCTTCCCCCAGTTAGTAAGATCAATATCTGTGGGACACCCTGCAGGCGTCTACTTCCAGAGGAGTTTGTAAAGACGTTGTCTCTGACGTATTGGAGAGCTGCCCCAGTGTTTAGGGGTCTTCCTCCTCTGTGTCTAAGCCCTCTGACCGAGTCCACCACATCCTCCCTTGTGGTATATGTGTTCAGATAGAAATGGACCTCTGGTTCTCTGCTGTACTGGACCACAGAGACATGGTCTTTGTTTTCTCCCACATTGATTTTCTCCACCACTCTCTCTACAAAATCACGCATGGCAGGAAAGCCATTCCTTGTGCCATCAGAACCATCCAGAAGGAATACAATATCTTTTCTGTCACGTGAAGCTGAGAAAAGACAGTAGGACAAAAAAATGAAAACCTTTCACAAAGCTTGTGAGATTATCTTTCACTGGCACACTAATATTTTAACAACACTAGCCTGGCCTACTTCTGTTTTAGAAAGACCACAGCATGCTACCAACTGGTTTGAAATGCACAAAAAACCTATACACACATCACATTCATTTATTTGCTTTTCCTCACTGTAGCTAAAATTAATAACTTTTGGAGCAAGCAACAGGATGTGTCTGACAACGTACCAATTACGGTTGGTAATTCTGGGGTGACTTCAAAAACTGCAGCTTCCACAGAGGACTCAAGTTGCTGTTGCACTTTGGGTAGGTCAGTAAGTTCAGACACAGATAGAGCATAACTGGGCTCGCCAGTTATGGTCTGAAGTTCTCTGGGGTCAGAGCCTCGGGTTCCAATTGCAATGGTCAAGACACCCAGCTGTTTGAGAGCAGAGGCTGGTTCATCAATACTGTCAAATGATCTTCCACCAGTGATCAATATTAGGACCTGCGGAACTCCTGATGGCCGCCTGCTTCCGGCAGAGGCCGTGAAGACGTTATCCCTCAAGTACCGGAGAGCTGCTCCAGTGTTGAGGGGTCGTCCGCCTTTGTGCCTCAAACCTCTGACACTGTCAAGGACCTCTCTTTTTGTGGTGTACGTGTTCAGATAGAACTGGACGGCTGGATCGCTGCTGTACTGAACAACCGACACACGGTCTTTGCCATCATCCACACTGAGTGTGTCTACTTGTTTTTGGACAAAGTCTCTCATAGCTGGGAATCCACTTCTAGTAGCATCAGATCCATCCAGCAAAAACACCACATCCCTTCCTGCTGGCTGTCTGACCACTAAGAGACATGAGATTTACCATATGTTTAACTTGGTCAATCAAATATTTTGCAGCTAAAAAGCACCATGGTAAAAGTGAACTCTTTCTTTACAACCACAACTATTTTATAAAAAAAACAAAAACGAAAACAGAACAAAAAAAAAGGAAAAACAATCCACTGGCTGATTAAACACAGCAAAACCAAATGATTTCTTTTCACACTGTTTCCTACAATGATACTGGACTTTGAAGATGGGTCATGTTCTTACCAGTTACTGTTGGGGTCAAAGGTGTGACCCTCATTGGCACTGTGCTCATTACAGAAGAGAGCTGTTCTTGAACATTGGGAAGGTCAGTGAACTCAGACACAGATACAGCATGACTGGGCTCGCCAGTTATGGTCTGAAGTTCTCTGGGGTCAGAGCCTCGGGTTCCAATTGCAATGGTCAAGACACCCAGCTGTTTGAGAGCAGAGGCTGGTTCATCAATACTGTCAAATGATCTTCCACCAGTGATCAATATTAGGACCTGCGGAACTCCTGAGGGCCGCCTGCTTCCGGCAGAGGCCGTGAAGACGTTATCCCTCAAGTACCGGAGAGCTGCTCCAGTGTTGAGGGGTCGTCCGCCTTTGTGCCTCAAACCTCTGACACTGTCAAGGACCTCTCTTTTTGTGGTGTACGTGTTCAGATAGAACTGGACGGCTGGATCGCTGCTGTACTGAACAACCGACACACGGTCTTTGCCATCATCCACACTGAGTGTGTCTACTTGTTTTTGGACAAAGTCTCTCATAGCTGGGAATCCACTTCTAGTAGCATCAGATCCATCCAGCAAAAACACCACATCCCTTCCTGCTGGCTGTCTGACCACTAAGAGACATGAGATTTACCATATGTTTAACTTGGTCAATCAAATATTTTGCAGCTAAAGAGAAACATCTTGAAATTGAACTCTTTCTTCGCAAGCACAACTATTTAAAAAAAAAAAACACAATCCACTAGCTAACTGAACACAGCAAATCACATTTGGTTTCTTTTCACACTGTTTCCTACCATGATACTGGAGATTACAAAGGAGTCACGTTCTTACCGGTCACTGTTGGTGTCATGGGCGTGGCCCTCACTATCACTTTGCTCATTACAGAAGAGAGCTGTTCTTGGACACTGGGAAGGTCAGTGAACTCGGACACTGACAGAGCATAACTGGGCTCATATGATAGTTTCTGCAGCTCTCTAGCATCTGAGGTCCTAGTTCCAATGCCAATCACATAAATGCCCTGCTGTTTGAGAGCTGAGGCTGGGCTATCTACATTGTCAAAAGACCTTCCCCCAGTTAGTAAGATCAATATCTGTGGGACACCCTGCAGGCGTCTACTTCCAGAGGAGTTTGTAAAGACGTTGTCTCTGACGTATTGGAGAGCTGCCCCAGTGTTTAGGGGTCTTCCTCCTCTGTGTCTAAGCCCTCTGACCGAGTCCACCACATCCTCCCTTGTGGTATATGTGTTCAGATAGAAATGGACCTCTGGTTCTCTGCTGTACTGGACCACAGAGACATGGTCTTTGTTTTCTCCCACATTGATTTTCTCCACCACTCTCTCTACAAAATCACGCATGGCAGGAAAGCCATTCCTTGTGCCATCAGAACCATCCAGAAGGAATACAATATCTTTTCTGTCACGTGAAGCTGAGAAAAGACAGTAGGACAAAAAAATGAAAACCTTTCACAAAGCTTGTGAGATTATCTTTCACTGGCACACTAATATTTTAACAACACTAGCCTGGCCTACTTCTGTTTTAGAAAGACCACAGCATGCTACCAACTGGTTTGAAATGCACAAAAAACCTATACACACATCACATTCATTTATTTGCTTTTCCTCACTGTAGCTAAAATTAATAACTTTTGGAGCAAGCAACAGGATGTGTCTGACAATGTACCAATTACGGTTGGTAATTCTGGGGTGACTTCAAAAACTGCAGCTTCCACAGAGGACTCAAGTTGCTGTTGCACTTTGGGTAGGTCAGTAAGTTCAGACACAGATAGAGCATAACTGGGCTCGCCAGTTATGGTCTGAAGTTCTCTGGGGTCAGAGCCTCGGGTTCCAATTGCAATGGTCAAGACACCCAGCTGTTTGAGAGCAGAGGCTGGTTCATCAATACTGTCAAATGATCTTCCACCAGTGATCAATATTAGGACCTGCGGAACTCCTGATGGCCGCCTGCTTCCGGCAGAGGCCGTGAAGACGTTATCCCTCAAGTACCGGAGAGCTGCTCCAGTGTTGAGGGGTCGTCCGCCTTTGTGCCTCAAACCTCTGACACTGTCAAGGACCTCTCTTTTTGTGGTGTACGTGTTCAGATAGAACTGGACGGCTGGATCGCTGCTGTACTGAACAACCGACACACGGTCTTTGCCATCATCCACACTGAGTGTGTCTACTTGTTTTTGGACAAAGTCTCTCATAGCTGGGAATCCACTTCTAGTAGCATCAGATCCATCCAGCAAAAACACCACATCCCTTCCTGCTGGCTGTCTGACCACTAAGAGACATGAGATTTACCATATGTTTAACTTGGTCAATCAAATATTTTGCAGCTAAAAAGCACCATGGTAAAAGTGAACTCTTTCTTTACAACCACAACTATTTTATAAAAAAAACAAAAACGAAAACAGAACAAAAAAAAAGGAAAAACAATCCACTGGCTGATTAAACACAGCAAAACCAAATGATTTCTTTTCACACTGTTTCCTACAATGATACTGGACTTTGAAGATGGGTCATGTTCTTACCAGTTACTGTTGGGGTCAAAGGTGTGACCCTCATTGGCACTGTGCTCATTACAGAAGAGAGCTGTTCTTGAACATTGGGAAGGTCAGTGAACTCAGACACAGATACAGCATGACTGGGCTCGCCAGTTATGGTCTGAAGTTCTCTGGGGTCAGAGCCTCGGGTTCCAATTGCAATGGTCAAGACACCCAGCTGTTTGAGAGCAGAGGCTGGTTCATCAATACTGTCAAATGATCTTCCACCAGTGATCAATATTAGGACCTGCGGAACTCCTGAGGGCCGCCTGCTTCCGGCAGAGGCCGTGAAGACGTTATCCCTCAAGTACCGGAGAGCTGCTCCAGTGTTGAGGGGTCGTCCGCCTTTGTGCCTCAAACCTCTGACACTGTCAAGGACCTCTCTTTTTGTGGTGTACGTGTTCAGATAGAACTGGACGGCTGGATCGCTGCTGTACTGAACAACCGACACACGGTCTTTGCCATCATCCACACTGAGTGTGTCTACTTGTTTTTGGACAAAGTCTCTCATAGCTGGGAATCCACTTCTAGTAGCATCAGATCCATCCAGCAAAAACACCACATCCCTTCCTGCTGGCTGTCTGACCACTAAGAGACATGAGATTTACCATATGTTTAACTTGGTCAATCAAATATTTTGCAGCTAAAGAGAAACATCTTGAAATTGAACTCTTTCTTCGCAAGCACAACTATTTAAAAAAAAAAACACAATCCACTAGCTAACTGAACACAGCAAATCACATTTGGTTTCTTTTCACACTGTTTCCTACCATGATAGTGGAGATTACAAAGGAGTCACGTTCTTACCGGTCACTGTTGGTGTCATGGGCGTGGCCCTCACTATCACTTTGCTCATTACAGAAGAGAGCTGTTCTTGGACACTGGGAAGGTCAGTGAACTCGGACACTGACAGAGCATAACTGGGCTCATATGATAGTTTCTGCAGCTCTCTAGCATCTGAGGTCCTAGTTCCAATGCCAATCACATAAATGCCCTGCTGTTTGAGAGCTGAGGCTGGGCTATCTACATTGTCAAAAGACCTTCCCCCAGTTAGTAAGATCAATATCTGTGGGACACCCTGCAGGCGTCTACTTCCAGAGGAGTTTGTAAAGACGTTGTCTCTGACGTATTGGAGAGCTGCCCCAGTGTTTAGGGGTCTTCCTCCTCTGTGTCTAAGCCCTCTGACCGAGTCCACCACATCCTCCCTTGTGGTATATGTGTTCAGATAGAAATGGACCTCTGGTTCTCTGCTGTACTGGACCACAGAGACATGGTCTTTGTTTTCTCCCACATTGATTTTCTCCACCACTCTCTCTACAAAATCACGCATGGCAGGAAAGCCATTCCTTGTGCCATCAGAACCATCCAGAAGGAATACAATATCTTTTCTGTCACGTGAAGCTGAGAAAAGACAGTAGGACAAAAAAATGAAAACCTTTCACAAAGCTTGTGAGATTATCTTTCACTGGCACACTAATATTTTAACAACACTAGCCTGGCCTACTTCTGTTTTAGAAAGACCACAGCATGCTACCAACTGGTTTGAAATGCACAAAAAACCTATACACACATCACATTCATTTATTTGCTTTTCCTCACTGTAGCTAAAATTAATAACTTTTGGAGCAAGCAACAGGATGTGTCTGACAACGTACCAATTACGGTTGGTAATTCTGGGGTGACTTCAAAAACTGCAGCTTCCACAGAGGACTCAAGTTGCTGTTGCACTTTGGGTAGGTCAGTAAGTTCAGACACAGATAGAGCATAACTGGGCTCGCCAGTTATGGTCTGAAGTTCTCTGGGGTCAGAGCCTCGGGTTCCAATTGCAATGGTCAAGACACCCAGCTGTTTGAGAGCAGAGGCTGGTTCATCAATACTGTCAAATGATCTTCCACCAGTGATCAATATTAGGACCTGCGGAACTCCTGATGGCCGCCTGCTTCCGGCAGAGGCCGTGAAGACGTTATCCCTCAAGTACCGGAGAGCTGCTCCAGTGTTGAGGGGTCGTCCGCCTTTGTGCCTCAAACCTCTGACACTGTCAAGGACCTCTCTTTTTGTGGTGTACGTGTTCAGATAGAACTGGACAGCTGGATCGCTGCTGTACTGAACAACCGACACACGGTCTTTGCCATCATCCACACTGAGTGTGTCTACTTGTTTTTGGACAAAGTCTCTCATAGCTGGGAATCCACTTCTAGTAGCATCAGATCCATCCAGCAAAAACACCACATCCCTTCCTGCTGGCTGTCTGACCACTAAGAGACATGAGATTTACCATATGTTTAACTTGGTCAATCAAATATTTTGCAGCTAAAAAGCACCATGGTAAAAGTGAACTCTTTCTTTACAACCACAACTATTTTATAAAAAAAACAAAAACGAAAACAGAACAAAAAAAAAGGAAAAACAATCCACTGGCTGATTAAACACAGCAAAACCAAATGATTTCTTTTCACACTGTTTCCTACAATGATACTGGACTTTGAAGATGGGTCATGTTCTTACCAGTTACTGTTGGGGTCAAAGGTGTGACCCTCATTGGCACTGTGCTCATTACAGAAGAGAGCTGTTCTTGAACATTGGGAAGGTCAGTGAACTCAGACACAGATACAGCATGACTGGGCTCGCCAGTTATGGTCTGAAGTTCTCTGGGGTCAGAGCCTCGGGTTCCAATTGCAATGGTCAAGACACCCAGCTGTTTGAGAGCAGAGGCTGGTTCATCAATACTGTCAAATGATCTTCCACCAGTGATCAATATTAGGACCTGCGGAACTCCTGAGGGCCGCCTGCTTCCGGCAGAGGCCGTGAAGACGTTATCCCTCAAGTACCGGAGAGCTGCTCCAGTGTTGAGGGGTCGTCCGCCTTTGTGCCTCAAACCTCTGACACTGTCAAGGACCTCTCTTTTTGTGGTGTACGTGTTCAGATAGAACTGGACGGCTGGATCGCTGCTGTACTGAACAACCGACACACGGTCTTTGCCATCATCCACACTGAGTGTGTCTACTTGTTTTTGGACAAAGTCTCTCATAGCTGGGAATCCACTTCTAGTAGCATCAGATCCATCCAGCAAAAACACCACATCCCTTCCTGCTGGCTGTCTGACCACTAAGAGACATGAGATTTACCATATGTTTAACTTGGTCAATCAAATATTTTGCAGCTAAAGAGAAACATCTTGAAATTGAACTCTTTCTTCGCAAGCACAACTATTTAAAAAAAAAAAACACAATCCACTAGCTAACTGAACACAGCAAATCACATTTGGTTTCTTTTCACACTGTTTCCTACCATGATAGTGGAGATTACAAAGGAGTCACGTTCTTACCGGTCACTGTTGGTGTCATGGGCGTGGCCCTCACTATCACTTTGCTCATTACAGAAGAGAGCTGTTCTTGGACACTGGGAAGGTCAGTGAACTCGGACACTGACAGAGCATAACTGGGCTCATATGATAGTTTCTGCAGCTCTCTAGCATCTGAGGTCCTAGTTCCAATGCCAATCACATAAATGCCCTGCTGTTTGAGAGCTGAGGCTGGGCTATCTACATTGTCAAAAGACCTTCCCCCAGTTAGTAAGATCAATATCTGTGGGACACCCTGCAGGCGTCTACTTCCAGAGGAGTTTGTAAAGACGTTGTCTCTGACGTATTGGAGAGCTGCCCCAGTGTTTAGGGGTCTTCCTCCTCTGTGTCTAAGCCCTCTGACCGAGTCCACCACATCCTCCCTTGTGGTATATGTGTTCAGATAGAAATGGACCTCTGGTTCTCTGCTGTACTGGACCACAGAGACATGGTCTTTGTTTTCTCCCACATTGATTTTCTCCACCACTCTCTCTACAAAATCACGCATGGCAGGAAAGCCATTCCTTGTGCCATCAGAACCATCCAGAAGGAATACAATATCTTTTCTGTCACGTGAAGCTGAGAAAAGACAGTAGGACAAAAAAATGAAAACCTTTCACAAAGCTTGTGAGATTATCTTTCACTGGCACACTAATATTTTAACAACACTAGCCTGGCCTACTTCTGTTTTAGAAAGACCACAGCATGCTACCAACTGGTTTGAAATGCACAAAAAACCTATACACACATCACATTCATTTATTTGCTTTTCCTCACTGTAGCTAAAATTAATAACTTTTGGAGCAAGCAACAGGATGTGTCTGACAACGTACCAATTACGGTTGGTAATTCTGGGGTGACTTCAAAAACTGCAGCTTCCACAGAGGACTCAAGTTGCTGTTGCACTTTGGGTAGGTCAGTAAGTTCAGACACAGATAGAGCATAACTGGGCTCGCCAGTTATGGTCTGAAGTTCTCTGGGGTCAGAGCCTCGGGTTCCAATTGCAATGGTCAAGACACCCAGCTGTTTGAGAGCAGAGGCTGGTTCATCAATACTGTCAAATGATCTTCCACCAGTGATCAATATTAGGACCTGCGGAACTCCTGATGGCCGCCTGCTTCCGGCAGAGGCCGTGAAGACGTTATCCCTCAAGTACCGGAGAGCTGCTCCAGTGTTGAGGGGTCGTCCGCCTTTGTGCCTCAAACCTCTGACACTGTCAAGGACCTCTCTTTTTGTGGTGTACGTGTTCAGATAGAACTGGACGGCTGGATCGCTGCTGTACTGAACAACCGACACACGGTCTTTGCCATCATCCACACTGAGTGTGTCTACTTGTTTTTGGACAAAGTCTCTCATAGCTGGGAATCCACTTCTAGTAGCATCAGATCCATCCAGCAAAAACACCACATCCCTTCCTGCTGGCTGTCTGACCACTAAGAGACATGAGATTTACCATATGTTTAACTTGGTCAATCAAATATTTTGCAGCTAAAAAGCACCATGGTAAAAGTGAACTCTTTCTTTACAACCACAACTATTTTATAAAAAAAACAAAAACGAAAACAGAACAAAAAAAAAGGAAAAACAATCCACTGGCTGATTAAACACAGCAAAACCAAATGATTTCTTTTCACACTGTTTCCTACAATGATACTGGACTTTGAAGATGGGTCATGTTCTTACCAGTTACTGTTGGGGTCAAAGGTGTGACCCTCATTGGCACTGTGCTCATTACAGAAGAGAGCTGTTCTTGAACATTGGGAAGGTCAGTGAACTCAGACACAGATACAGCATGACTGGGCTCGCCAGTTATGGTCTGAAGTTCTCTGGGGTCAGAGCCTCGGGTTCCAATTGCAATGGTCAAGACACCCAGCTGTTTGAGAGCAGAGGCTGGTTCATCAATACTGTCAAATGATCTTCCACCAGTGATCAATATTAGGACCTGCGGAACTCCTGAGGGCCGCCTGCTTCCGGCAGAGGCCGTGAAGACG
The DNA here is from genome assembly GCF_057382095.1 of Aulonocara sp. 'chitande type north' Nkhata Bay. Lineage (NCBI taxonomy): Eukaryota > Metazoa > Chordata > Actinopteri > Cichliformes > Cichlidae > Aulonocara > Aulonocara sp. 'chitande type north' Nkhata Bay. The sequence goes on from NC_141359.1 coordinate 34,011,314, forward strand.
TTATCCCTCAAGTACCGGAGAGCTGCTCCAGTGTTGAGGGGTCGTCCGCCTTTGTGCCTCAAACCTCTGACACTGTCAAGGACCTCTCTTTTTGTGGTGTACGTGTTCAGATAGAACTGGACGGCTGGATCGCTGCTGTACTGAACAACCGACACACGGTCTTTGCCATCATCCACACTGAGTGTGTCTACTTGTTTTTGGACAAAGTCTCTCATAGCTGGGAATCCACTTCTAGTAGCATCAGATCCATCCAGCAAAAACACCACATCCCTTCCTGCTGGCTGTCTGACCACTAAGAGACATGAGATTTACCATATGTTTAACTTGGTCAATCAAATATTTTGCAGCTAAAGAGAAACATCTTGAAATTGAACTCTTTCTTCGCAAGCACAACTATTTAAAAAAAAAAACACAATCCACTAGCTAACTGAACACAGCAAATCACATTTGGTTTCTTTTCACACTGTTTCCTACCATGATAGTGGAGATTACAAAGGAGTCACGTTCTTACCGGTCACTGTTGGTGTCATGGGCGTGGCCCTCACTATCACTTTGCTCATTACAGAAGAGAGCTGTTCTTGGACACTGGGAAGGTCAGTGAACTCGGACACTGACAGAGCATAACTGGGCTCATATGATAGTTTCTGCAGCTCTCTAGCATCTGAGGTCCTAGTTCCAATGCCAATCACATAAATGCCCTGCTGTTTGAGAGCTGAGGCTGGGCTATCTACATTGTCAAAAGACCTTCCCCCAGTTAGTAAGATCAATATCTGTGGGACACCCTGCAGGCGTCTACTTCCAGAGGAGTTTGTAAAGACGTTGTCTCTGACGTATTGGAGAGCTGCCCCAGTGTTTAGGGGTCTTCCTCCTCTGTGTCTAAGCCCTCTGACCGAGTCCACCACATCCTCCCTTGTGGTATATGTGTTCAGATAGAAATGGACCTCTGGTTCTCTGCTGTACTGGACCACAGAGACATGGTCTTTGTTTTCTCCCACATTGATTTTCTCCACCACTCTCTCTACAAAATCACGCATGGCAGGAAAGCCATTCCTTGTGCCATCAGAACCATCCAGAAGGAATACAATATCTTTTCTGTCACGTGAAGCTGAGAAAAGACAGTAGGACAAAAAAATGAAAACCTTTCACAAAGCTTGTGAGATTATCTTTCACTGGCACACTAATATTTTAACAACACTAGCCTGGCCTACTTCTGTTTTAGAAAGACCACAGCATGCTACCAACTGGTTTGAAATGCACAAAAAACCTATACACACATCACATTCATTTATTTGCTTTTCCTCACTGTAGCTAAAATTAATAACTTTTGGAGCAAGCAACAGGATGTGTCTGACAACGTACCAATTACGGTTGGTAATTCTGGGGTGACTTCAAAAACTGCAGCTTCCACAGAGGACTCAAGTTGCTGTTGCACTTTGGGTAGGTCAGTAAGTTCAGACACAGATAGAGCATAACTGGGCTCGCCAGTTATGGTCTGAAGTTCTCTGGGGTCAGAGCCTCGGGTTCCAATTGCAATGGTCAAGACACCCAGCTGTTTGAGAGCAGAGGCTGGTTCATCAATACTGTCAAATGATCTTCCACCAGTGATCAATATTAGGACCTGCGGAACTCCTGATGGCCGCCTGCTTCCGGCAGAGGCCGTGAAGACGTTATCCCTCAAGTACCGGAGAGCTGCTCCAGTGTTGAGGGGTCGTCCGCCTTTGTGCCTCAAACCTCTGACACTGTCAAGGACCTCTCTTTTTGTGGTGTACGTGTTCAGATAGAACTGGACAGCTGGATCGCTGCTGTACTGAACAACCGACACACGGTCTTTGCCATCATCCACACTGAGTGTGTCTACTTGTTTTTGGACAAAGTCTCTCATAGCTGGGAATCCACTTCTAGTAGCATCAGATCCATCCAGCAAAAACACCACATCCCTTCCTGCTGGCTGTCTGACCACTAAGAGACATGAGATTTACCATATGTTTAACTTGGTCAATCAAATATTTTGCAGCTAAAAAGCACCATGGTAAAAGTGAACTCTTTCTTTACAACCACAACTATTTTATAAAAAAAACAAAAACGAAAACAGAACAAAAAAAAAGGAAAAACAATCCACTGGCTGATTAAACACAGCAAAACCAAATGATTTCTTTTCACACTGTTTCCTACAATGATACTGGACTTTGAAGATGGGTCATGTTCTTACCAGTTACTGTTGGGGTCAAAGGTGTGACCCTCATTGGCACTGTGCTCATTACAGAAGAGAGCTGTTCTTGAACATTGGGAAGGTCAGTGAACTCAGACACAGATACAGCATGACTGGGCTCGCCAGTTATGGTCTGAAGTTCTCTGGGGTCAGAGCCTCGGGTTCCAATTGCAATGGTCAAGACACCCAGCTGTTTGAGAGCAGAGGCTGGTTCATCAATACTGTCAAATGATCTTCCACCAGTGATCAATATTAGGACCTGCGGAACTCCTGAGGGCCGCCTGCTTCCGGCAGAGGCCGTGAAGACGTTATCCCTCAAGTACCGGAGAGCTGCTCCAGTGTTGAGGGGTCGTCCGCCTTTGTGCCTCAAACCTCTGACACTGTCAAGGACCTCTCTTTTTGTGGTGTACGTGTTCAGATAGAACTGGACGGCTGGATCGCTGCTGTACTGAACAACCGACACACGGTCTTTGCCATCATCCACACTGAGTGTGTCTACTTGTTTTTGGACAAAGTCTCTCATAGCTGGGAATCCACTTCTAGTAGCATCAGATCCATCCAGCAAAAACACCACATCCCTTCCTGCTGGCTGTCTGACCACTAAGAGACATGAGATTTACCATATGTTTAACTTGGTCAATCAAATATTTTGCAGCTAAAGAGAAACATCTTGAAATTGAACTCTTTCTTCGCAAGCACAACTATTTAAAAAAAAAAAAACACAATCCACTAGCTAACTGAACACAGCAAATCACATTTGGTTTCTTTTCACACTGTTTCCTACCATGATAGTGGAGATTACAAAGGAGTCACGTTCTTACCGGTCACTGTTGGTGTCATGGGCGTGGCCCTCACTATCACTTTGCTCATTACAGAAGAGAGCTGTTCTTGGACACTGGGAAGGTCAGTGAACTCGGACACTGACAGAGCATAACTGGGCTCATATGATAGTTTCTGCAGCTCTCTAGCATCTGAGGTCCTAGTTCCAATGCCAATCACATAAATGCCCTGCTGTTTGAGAGCTGAGGCTGGGCTATCTACATTGTCAAAAGACCTTCCCCCAGTTAGTAAGATCAATATCTGTGGGACACCCTGCAGGCGTCTACTTCCAGAGGAGTTTGTAAAGACGTTGTCTCTGACGTATTGGAGAGCTGCCCCAGTGTTTAGGGGTCTTCCTCCTCTGTGTCTAAGCCCTCTGACCGAGTCCACCACATCCTCCCTTGTGGTATATGTGTTCAGATAGAAATGGACCTCTGGTTCTCTGCTGTACTGGACCACAGAGACATGGTCTTTGTTTTCTCCCACATTGATTTTCTCCACCACTCTCTCTACAAAATCACGCATGGCAGGAAAGCCATTCCTTGTGCCATCAGAACCATCCAGAAGGAATACAATATCTTTTCTGTCACGTGAAGCTGAGAAAAGACAGTAGGACAAAAAAATGAAAACCTTTCACAAAGCTTGTGAGATTATCTTTCACTGGCACACTAATATTTTAACAACACTAGCCTGGCCTACTTCTGTTTTAGAAAGACCACAGCATGCTACCAACTGGTTTGAAATGCACAAAAAACCTATACACACATCACATTCATTTATTTGCTTTTCCTCACTGTAGCTAAAATTAATAACTTTTGGAGCAAGCAACAGGATGTGTCTGACAACGTACCAATTACGGTTGGTAATTCTGGGGTGACTTCAAAAACTGCAGCTTCCACAGAGGACTCAAGTTGCTGTTGCACTTTGGGTAGGTCAGTAAGTTCAGACACAGATAGAGCATAACTGGGCTCGCCAGTTATGGTCTGAAGTTCTCTGGGGTCAGAGCCTCGGGTTCCAATTGCAATGGTCAAGACACCCAGCTGTTTGAGAGCAGAGGCTGGTTCATCAATACTGTCAAATGATCTTCCACCAGTGATCAATATTAGGACCTGCGGAACTCCTGATGGCCGCCTGCTTCCGGCAGAGGCCGTGAAGACGTTATCCCTCAAGTACCGGAGAGCTGCTCCAGTGTTGAGGGGTCGTCCGCCTTTGTGCCTCAAACCTCTGACACTGTCAAGGACCTCTCTTTTTGTGGTGTACGTGTTCAGATAGAACTGGACGGCTGGATCGCTGCTGTACTGAACAACCGACACACGGTCTTTGCCATCATCCACACTGAGTGTGTCTACTTGTTTTTGGACAAAGTCTCTCATAGCTGGGAATCCACTTCTAGTAGCATCAGATCCATCCAGCAAAAACACCACATCCCTTCCTGCTGGCTGTCTGACCACTAAGAGACATGAGATTTACCATATGTTTAACTTGGTCAATCAAATATTTTGCAGCTAAAAAGCACCATGGTAAAAGTGAACTCTTTCTTTACAACCACAACTATTTTATAAAAAAAACAAAAACGAAAACAGAACAAAAAAAAAGGAAAAACAATCCACTGGCTGATTAAACACAGCAAAACCAAATGATTTCTTTTCACACTGTTTCCTACAATGATACTGGACTTTGAAGATGGGTCATGTTCTTACCAGTTACTGTTGGGGTCAAAGGTGTGACCCTCATTGGCACTGTGCTCATTACAGAAGAGAGCTGTTCTTGAACATTGGGAAGGTCAGTGAACTCAGACACAGATACAGCATGACTGGGCTCGCCAGTTATGGTCTGAAGTTCTCTGGGGTCAGAGCCTCGGGTTCCAATTGCAATGGTCAAGACACCCAGCTGTTTGAGAGCAGAGGCTGGTTCATCAATACTGTCAAATGATCTTCCACCAGTGATCAATATTAGGACCTGCGGAACTCCTGAGGGCCGCCTGCTTCCGGCAGAGGCCGTGAAGACGTTATCCCTCAAGTACCGGAGAGCTGCTCCAGTGTTGAGGGGTCGTCCGCCTTTGTGCCTCAAACCTCTGACACTGTCAAGGACCTCTCTTTTTGTGGTGTACGTGTTCAGATAGAACTGGACGGCTGGATCGCTGCTGTACTGAACAACCGACACACGGTCTTTGCCATCATCCACACTGAGTGTGTCTACTTGTTTTTGGACAAAGTCTCTCATAGCTGGGAATCCACTTCTAGTAGCATCAGATCCATCCAGCAAAAACACCACATCCCTTCCTGCTGGCTGTCTGACCACTAAGAGACATGAGATTTACCATATGTTTAACTTGGTCAATCAAATATTTTGCAGCTAAAGAGAAACATCTTGAAATTGAACTCTTTCTTCGCAAGCACAACTATTTAAAAAAAAAAACACAATCCACTAGCTAACTGAACACAGCAAATCACATTTGGTTTCTTTTCACACTGTTTCCTACCATGATAGTGGAGATTACAAAGGAGTCACGTTCTTACCGGTCACTGTTGGTGTCATGGGCGTGGCCCTCACTATCACTTTGCTCATTACAGAAGAGAGCTGTTCTTGGACACTGGGAAGGTCAGTGAACTCGGACACTGACAGAGCATAACTGGGCTCATATGATAGTTTCTGCAGCTCTCTAGCATCTGAGGTCCTAGTTCCAATGCCAATCACATAAATGCCCTGCTGTTTGAGAGCTGAGGCTGGGCTATCTACATTGTCAAAAGACCTTCCCCCAGTTAGTAAGATCAATATCTGTGGGACACCCTGCAGGCGTCTACTTCCAGAGGAGTTTGTAAAGACGTTGTCTCTGACGTATTGGAGAGCTGCCCCAGTGTTTAGGGGTCTTCCTCCTCTGTGTCTAAGCCCTCTGACCGAGTCCACCACATCCTCCCTTGTGGTATATGTGTTCAGATAGAAATGGACCTCTGGTTCTCTGCTGTACTGGACCACAGAGACATGGTCTTTGTTTTCTCCCACATTGATTTTCTCCACCACTCTCTCTACAAAATCACGCATGGCAGGAAAGCCATTCCTTGTGCCATCAGAACCATCCAGAAGGAATACAATATCTTTTCTGTCACGTGAAGCTGAGAAAAGACAGTAGGACAAAAAAATGAAAACCTTTCACAAAGCTTGTGAGATTATCTTTCACTGGCACACTAATATTTTAACAACACTAGCCTGGCCTACTTCTGTTTTAGAAAGACCACAGCATGCTACCAACTGGTTTGAAATGCACAAAAAACCTATACACACATCACATTCATTTATTTGCTTTTCCTCACTGTAGCTAAAATTAATAACTTTTGGAGCAAGCAACAGGATGTGTCTGACAACGTACCAATTACGGTTGGTAATTCTGGGGTGACTTCAAAAACTGCAGCTTCCACAGAGGACTCAAGTTGCTGTTGCACTTTGGGTAGGTCAGTAAGTTCAGACACAGATAGAGCATAACTGGGCTCGCCAGTTATGGTCTGAAGTTCTCTGGGGTCAGAGCCTCGGGTTCCAATTGCAATGGTCAAGACACCCAGCTGTTTGAGAGCAGAGGCTGGTTCATCAATACTGTCAAATGATCTTCCACCAGTGATCAATATTAGGACCTGCGGAACTCCTGATGGCCGCCTGCTTCCGGCAGAGGCCGTGAAGACGTTATCCCTCAAGTACCGGAGAGCTGCTCCAGTGTTGAGGGGTCGTCCGCCTTTGTGCCTCAAACCTCTGACACTGTCAAGGACCTCTCTTTTTGTGGTGTACGTGTTCAGATAGAACTGGACGGCTGGATCGCTGCTGTACTGAACAACCGACACACGGTCTTTGCCATCATCCACACTGAGTGTGTCTACTTGTTTTTGGACAAAGTCTCTCATAGCTGGGAATCCACTTCTAGTAGCATCAGATCCATCCAGCAAAAACACCACATCCCTTCCTGCTGGCTGTCTGACCACTAAGAGACATGAGATTTACCATATGTTTAACTTGGTCAATCAAATATTTTGCAGCTAAAAAGCACCATGGTAAAAGTGAACTCTTTCTTTACAACCACAACTATTTTATAAAAAAAACAAAAACGAAAACAGAACAAAAAAAAAGGAAAAACAATCCACTGGCTGATTAAACACAGCAAAACCAAATGATTTCTTTTCACACTGTTTCCTACAATGATACTGGACTTTGAAGATGGGTCATGTTCTTACCAGTTACTGTTGGGGTCAAAGGTGTGACCCTCATTGGCACTGTGCTCATTACAGAAGAGAGCTGTTCTTGAACATTGGGAAGGTCAGTGAACTCAGACACAGATACAGCATGACTGGGCTCGCCAGTTATGGTCTGAAGTTCTCTGGGGTCAGAGCCTCGGGTTCCAATTGCAATGGTCAAGACACCCAGCTGTTTGAGAGCAGAGGCTGGTTCATCAATACTGTCAAATGATCTTCCACCAGTGATCAATATTAGGACCTGCGGAACTCCTGAGGGCCGCCTGCTTCCGGCAGAGGCCGTGAAGACGTTATCCCTCAAGTACCGGAGAGCTGCTCCAGTGTTGAGGGGTCGTCCGCCTTTGTGCCTCAAACCTCTGACACTGTCAAGGACCTCTCTTTTTGTGGTGTACGTGTTCAGATAGAACTGGACGGCTGGATCGCTGCTGTACTGAACAACCGACACACGGTCTTTGCCATCATCCACACTGAGTGTGTCTACTTGTTTTTGGACAAAGTCTCTCATAGCTGGGAATCCACTTCTAGTAGCATCAGATCCATCCAGCAAAAACACCACATCCCTTCCTGCTGGCTGTCTGACCACTAAGAGACATGAGATTTACCATATGTTTAACTTGGTCAATCAAATATTTTGCAGCTAAAGAGAAACATCTTGAAATTGAACTCTTTCTTCGCAAGCACAACTATTTAAAAAAAAAACACAATCCACTAGCTAACTGAACACAGCAAATCACATTTGGTTTCTTTTCACACTGTTTCCTACCATGATAGTGGAGATTACAAAGGAGTCACGTTCTTACCGGTCACTGTTGGTGTCATGGGCGTGGCCCTCACTATCACTTTGCTCATTACAGAAGAGAGCTGTTCTTGGACACTGGGAAGGTCAGTGAACTCGGACACTGACAGAGCATAACTGGGCTCATATGATAGTTTCTGCAGCTCTCTAGCATCTGAGGTCCTAGTTCCAATGCCAATCACATAAATGCCCTGCTGTTTGAGAGCTGAGGCTGGGCTATCTACATTGTCAAAAGACCTTCCCCCAGTTAGTAAGATCAATATCTGTGGGACACCCTGCAGGCGTCTACTTCCAGAGGAGTTTGTAAAGACGTTGTCTCTGACGTATTGGAGAGCTGCCCCAGTGTTTAGGGGTCTTCCTCCTCTGTGTCTAAGCCCTCTGACCGAGTCCACCACATCCTCCCTTGTGGTATATGTGTTCAGATAGAAATGGACCTCTGGTTCTCTGCTGTACTGGACCACAGAGACATGGTCTTTGTTTTCTCCCACATTGATTTTCTCCACCACTCTCTCTACAAAATCACGCATGGCAGGAAAGCCATTCCTTGTGCCATCAGAACCATCCAGAAGGAATACAATATCTTTTCTGTCACGTGAAGCTGAGAAAAGACAGTAGGACAAAAAAATGAAAACCTTTCACAAAGCTTGTGAGATTATCTTTCACTGGCACACTAATATTTTAACAACACTAGCCTGGCCTACTTCTGTTTTAGAAAGACCACAGCATGCTACCAACTGGTTTGAAATGCACAAAAAACCTATACACACATCACATTCATTTATTTGCTTTTCCTCACTGTAGCTAAAATTAATAACTTTTGGAGCAAGCAACAGGATGTGTCTGACAACGTACCAATTACGGTTGGTAATTCTGGGGTGACTTCAAAAACTGCAGCTTCCACAGAGGACTCAAGTTGCTGTTGCACTTTGGGTAGGTCAGTAAGTTCAGACACAGATAGAGCATAACTGGGCTCGCCAGTTATGGTCTGAAGTTCTCTGGGGTCAGAGCCTCGGGTTCCAATTGCAATGGTCAAGACACCCAGCTGTTTGAGAGCAGAGGCTGGTTCATCAATACTGTCAAATGATCTTCCACCAGTGATCAATATTAGGACCTGCGGAACTCCTGATGGCCGCCTGCTTCCGGCAGAGGCCGTGAAGACGTTATCCCTCAAGTACCGGAGAGCTGCTCCAGTGTTGAGGGGTCGTCCGCCTTTGTGCCTCAAACCTCTGACACTGTCAAGGACCTCTCTTTTTGTGGTGTACGTGTTCAGATAGAACTGGACGGCTGGATCGCTGCTGTACTGAACAACCGACACACGGTCTTTGCCATCATCCACACTGAGTGTGTCTACTTGTTTTTGGACAAAGTCTCTCATAGCTGGGAATCCACTTCTAGTAGCATCAGATCCATCCAGCAAAAACACCACATCCCTTCCTGCTGGCTGTCTGACCACTAAGAGACATGAGATTTACCATATGTTTAACTTGGTCAATCAAATATTTTGCAGCTAAAAAGCACCATGGTAAAAGTGAACTCTTTCTTTACAACCACAACTATTTTATAAAAAAAACAAAAACGAAAACAGAACAAAAAAAAAGGAAAAACAATCCACTGGCTGATTAAACACAGCAAAACCAAATGATTTCTTTTCACACTGTTTCCTACAATGATACTGGACTTTGAAGATGGGTCATGTTCTTACCAGTTACTGTTGGGGTCAAAGGTGTGACCCTCATTGGCACTGTGCTCATTACAGAAGAGAGCTGTTCTTGAACATTGGGAAGGTCAGTGAACTCAGACACAGATACAGCATGACTGGGCTCGCCAGTTATGGTCTGAAGTTCTCTGGGGTCAGAGCCTCGGGTTCCAATTGCAATGGTCAAGACACCCAGCTGTTTGAGAGCAGAGGCTGGTTCATCAATACTGTCAAATGATCTTCCACCAGTGATCAATATTAGGACCTGCGGAACTCCTGAGGGCCGCCTGCTTCCGGCAGAGGCCGTGAAGACGTTATCCCTCAAGTACCGGAGAGCTGCTCCAGTGTTGAGGGGTCGTCCGCCTTTGTGCCTCAAACCTCTGACACTGTCAAGGACCTCTCTTTTTGTGGTGTACGTGTTCAGATAGAACTGGACGGCTGGATCGCTGCTGTACTGAACAACCGACACACGGTCTTTGCCATCATCCACACTGAGTGTGTCTACTTGTTTTTGGACAAAGTCTCTCATAGCTGGGAATCCACTTCTAGTAGCATCAGATCCATCCAGCAAAAACACCACATCCCTTCCTGCTGGCTGTCTGACCACTAAGAGACATGAGATTTACCATATGTTTAACTTGGTCAATCAAATATTTTGCAGCTAAAGAGAAACATCTTGAAATTGAACTCTTTCTTCGCAAGCACAACTATTTAAAAAAAAAAACACAATCCACTAGCTAACTGAACACAGCAAATCACATTTGGTTTCTTTTCACACTGTTTCCTACCATGATAGTGGAGATTACAAAGGAGTCACGTTCTTACCGGTCACTGTTGGTGTCATGGGCGTGGCCCTCACTATCACTTTGCTCATTACAGAAGAGAGCTGTTCTTGGACACTGGGAAGGTCAGTGAACTCGGACACTGACAGAGCATAACTGGGCTCATATGATAGTTTCTGCAGCTCTCTAGCATCTGAGGTCCTAGTTCCAATGCCAATCACATAAATGCCCTGCTGTTTGAGAGCTGAGGCTGGGCTATCTACATTGTCAAAAGACCTTCCCCCAGTTAGTAAGATCAATATCTGTGGGACACCCTGCAGGCGTCTACTTCCAGAGGAGTTTGTAAAGACGTTGTCTCTGACGTATTGGAGAGCTGCCCCAGTGTTTAGGGGTCTTCCTCCTCTGTGTCTAAGCCCTCTGACCGAGTCCACCACATCCTCCCTTGTGGTATATGTGTTCAGATAGAAATGGACCTCTGGTTCTCTGCTGTACTGGACCACAGAGACATGGTCTTTGTTTTCTCCCACATTGATTTTCTCCACCACTCTCTCTACAAAATCACGCATGGCAGGAAAGCCATTCCTTGTGCCATCAGAACCATCCAGAAGGAATACAATATCTTTTCTGTCACGTGAAGCTGAGAAAAGACAGTAGGACAAAAAAATGAAAACCTTTCACAAAGCTTGTGAGATTATCTTTCACTGGCACACTAATATTTTAACAACACTAGCCTGGCCTACTTCTGTTTTAGAAAGACCACAGCATGCTACCAACTGGTTTGAAATGCACAAAAAACCTATACACACATCACATTCATTTATTTGCTTTTCCTCACTGTAGCTAAAATTAATAACTTTTGGAGCAAGCAACAGGATGTGTCTGACAACGTACCAATTACGGTTGGTAATTCTGGGGTGACTTCAAAAACTGCAGCTTCCACAGAGGACTCAAGTTGCTGTTGCACTTTGGGTAGGTCAGTAAGTTCAGACACAGATAGAGCATAACTGGGCTCGCCAGTTATGGTCTGAAGTTCTCTGGGGTCAGAGCCTCGGGTTCCAATTGCAATGGTCAAGACACCCAGCTGTTTGAGAGCAGAGGCTGGTTCATCAATACTGTCAAATGATCTTCCACCAGTGATCAATATTAGGACCTGCGGAACTCCTGATGGCCGCCTGCTTCCGGCAGAGGCCGTGAAGACGTTATCCCTCAAGTACCGGAGAGCTGCTCCAGTGTTGAGGGGTCGTCCGCCTTTGTGCCTCAAACCTCTGACACTGTCAAGGACCTCTCTTTTTGTGGTGTACGTGTTCAGATAGAACTGGACGGCTGGATCGCTGCTGTACTGAACAACCGACACACGGTCTTTGCCATCATCCACACTGAGTGTGTCTACTTGTTTTTGGACAAAGTCTCTCATAGCTGGGAATCCACTTCTAGTAGCATCAGATCCATCCAGCAAAAACACCACATCCCTTCCTGCTGGCTGTCTGACCACTAAGAGACATGAGATTTACCATATGTTTAACTTGGTCAATCAAATATTTTGCAGCTAAAAAGCACCATGGTAAAAGTGAACTCTTTCTTTACAACCACAACTATTTTATAAAAAAAACAAAAACGAAAACAGAACAAAAAAAAAGGAAAAACAATCCACTGGCTGATTAAACACAGCAAAACCAAATGATTTCTTTTCACACTGTTTCCTACAATGATACTGGACTTTGAAGATGGGTCATGTTCTTACCAGTTACTGTTGGGGTCAAAGGTGTGACCCTCATTGGCACTGTGCTCATTACAGAAGAGAGCTGTTCTTGAACATTGGGAAGGTCAGTGAACTCAGACACAGATACAGCATGACTGGGCTCGCCAGTTATGGTCTGAAGTTCTCTGGGGTCAGAGCCTCGGGTTCCAATTGCAATGGTCAAGACACCCAGCTGTTTGAGAGCAGAGGCTGGTTCATCAATACTGTCAAATGATCTTCCACCAGTGATCAATATTAGGACCTGCGGAACTCCTGAGGGCCGCCTGCTTCCGGCAGAGGCCGTGAAGACGTTATCCCTCAAGTACCGGAGAGCTGCTCCAGTGTTGAGGGGTCGTCCGCCTTTGTGCCTCAAACCTCTGACACTGTCAAGGACCTCTCTTTTTGTGGTGTACGTGTTCAGATAGAACTGGACGGCTGGATCGCTGCTGTACTGAACAACCGACACACGGTCTTTGCCATCATCCACACTGAGTGTGTCTACTTGTTTTTGGACAAAGTCTCTCATAGCTGGGAATCCACTTCTAGTAGCATCAGATCCATCCAGCAAAAACACCACATCCCTTCCTGCTGGCTGTCTGACCACTAAGAGACATGAGATTTACCATATGTTTAACTTGGTCAATCAAATATTTTGCAGCTAAAGAGAAACATCTTGAAATTGAACTCTTTCTTCGCAAGCACAACTATTTAAAAAAAAAAACACAATCCACTAGCTAACTGAACACAGCAAATCACATTTGGTTTCTTTTCACACTGTTTCCTACCATGATAGTGGAGATTACAAAGGAGTCACGTTCTTACCGGTCACTGTTGGTGTCATGGGCGTGGCCCTCACTATCACTTTGCTCATTACAGAAGAGAGCTGTTCTTGGACACTGGGAAGGTCAGTGAACTCGGACACTGACAGAGCATAACTGGGCTCATATGATAGTTTCTGCAGCTCTCTAGCATCTGAGGTCCTAGTTCCAATGCCAATCACATAAATGCCCTGCTGTTTGAGAGCTGAGGCTGGGCTATCTACATTGTCAAAAGACCTTCCCCCAGTTAGTAAGATCAATATCTGTGGGACACCCTGCAGGCGTCTACTTCCAGAGGAGTTTGTAAAGACGTTGTCTCTGACGTATTGGAGAGCTGCCCCAGTGTTTAGGGGTCTTCCTCCTCTGTGTCTAAGCCCTCTGACCGAGTCCACCACATCCTCCCTTGTGGTATATGTGTTCAGATAGAAATGGACCTCTGGTTCTCTGCTGTACTGGACCACAGAGACATGGTCTTTGTTTTCTCCCACATTGATTTTCTCCACCACTCTCTCTACAAAATCACGCATGGCAGGAAAGCCATTCCTTGTGCCATCAGAACCATCCAGAAGGAATACAATATCTTTTCTGTCACGTGAAGCTGAGAAAAGACAGTAGGACAAAAAAATGAAAACCTTTCACAAAGCTTGTGAGATTATCTTTCACTGGCACACTAATATTTTAACAACACTAGCCTGGCCTACTTCTGTTTTAGAAAGACCACAGCATGCTACCAACTGGTTTGAAATGCACAAAAAACCTATACACACATCACATTCATTTATTTGCTTTTCCTCACTGTAGCTAAAATTAATAACTTTTGGAGCAAGCAACAGGATGTGTCTGACAACGTACCAATTACGGTTGGTAATTCTGGGGTGACTTCAAAAACTGCAGCTTCCACAGAGGACTCAAGTTGCTGTTGCACTTTGGGTAGGTCAGTAAGTTCAGACACAGATAGAGCATAACTGGGCTCGCCAGTTATGGTCTGAAGTTCTCTGGGGTCAGAGCCTCGGGTTCCAATTGCAATGGTCAAGACACCCAGCTGTTTGAGAGCAGAGGCTGGTTCATCAATACTGTCAAATGATCTTCCACCAGTGATCAATATTAGGACCTGCGGAACTCCTGATGGCCGCCTGCTTCCGGCAGAGGCCGTGAAGACGTTATCCCTCAAGTACCGGAGAGCTGCTCCAGTGTTGAGGGGTCGTCCGCCTTTGTGCCTCAAACCTCTGACACTGTCAAGGACCTCTCTTTTTGTGGTGTACGTGTTCAGATAGAACTGGACGGCTGGATCGCTGCTGTACTGAACAACCGACACACGGTCTTTGCCATCATCCACACTGAGTGTGTCTACTTGTTTTTGGACAAAGTCTCTCATAGCTGGGAATCCACTTCTAGTAGCATCAGATCCATCCAGCAAAAACACCACATCCCTTCCTGCTGGCTGTCTGACCACTAAGAGACATGAGATTTACCATATGTTTAACTTGGTCAATCAAATATTTTGCAGCTAAAAAGCACCATGGTAAAAGTGAACTCTTTCTTTACAACCACAACTATTTTATAAAAAAAACAAAAACGAAAACAGAACAAAAAAAAAGGAAAAACAATCCACTGGCTGATTAAACACAGCAAAACCAAATGATTTCTTTTCACACTGTTTCCTACAATGATACTGGACTTTGAAGATGGGTCATGTTCTTACCAGTTACTGTTGGGGTCAAAGGTGTGACCCTCATTGGCACTGTGCTCATTACAGAAGAGAGCTGTTCTTGAACATTGGGAAGGTCAGTGAACTCAGACACAGATACAGCATGACTGGGCTCGCCAGTTATGGTCTGAAGTTCTCTGGGGTCAGAGCCTCGGGTTCCAATTGCAATGGTCAAGACACCCAGCTGTTTGAGAGCAGAGGCTGGTTCATCAATACTGTCAAATGATCTTCCACCAGTGATCAATATTAGGACCTGCGGAACTCCTGAGGGCCGCCTGCTTCCGGCAGAGGCCGTGAAGACGTTATCCCTCAAGTACCGGAGAGCTGCTCCAGTGTTGAGGGGTCGTCCGCCTTTGTGCCTCAAACCTCTGACACTGTCAAGGACCTCTCTTTTTGTGGTGTACGTGTTCAGATAGAACTGGACGGCTGGATCGCTGCTGTACTGAACAACCGACACACGGTCTTTGCCATCATCCACACTGAGTGTGTCTACTTGTTTTTGGACAAAGTCTCTCATAGCTGGGAATCCACTTCTAGTAGCATCAGATCCATCCAGCAAAAACACCACATCCCTTCCTGCTGGCTGTCTGACCACTAAGAGACATGAGATTTACCATATGTTTAACTTGGTCAATCAAATATTTTGCAGCTAAAGAGAAACATCTTGAAATTGAACTCTTTCTTCGCAAGCACAACTATTTAAAAAAAAAAACACAATCCACTAGCTAACTGAACACAGCAAATCACATTTGGTTTCTTTTCACACTGTTTCCTACCATGATAGTGGAGATTACAAAGGAGTCACGTTCTTACCGGTCACTGTTGGTGTCATGGGCGTGGCCCTCACTATCACTTTGCTCATTACAGAAGAGAGCTGTTCTTGGACACTGGGAAGGTCAGTGAACTCGGACACTGACAGAGCATAACTGGGCTCATATGATAGTTTCTGCAGCTCTCTAGCATCTGAGGTCCTAGTTCCAATGCCAATCACATAAATGCCCTGCTGTTTGAGAGCTGAGGCTGGGCTATCTACATTGTCAAAAGACCTTCCCCCAGTTAGTAAGATCAATATCTGTGGGACACCCTGCAGGCGTCTACTTCCAGAGGAGTTTGTAAAGACGTTGTCTCTGACGTATTGGAGAGCTGCCCCAGTGTTTAGGGGTCTTCCTCCTCTGTGTCTAAGCCCTCTGACCGAGTCCACCACATCCTCCCTTGTGGTATATGTGTTCAGATAGAAATGGACCTCTGGTTCTCTGCTGTACTGGACCACAGAGACATGGTCTTTGTTTTCTCCCACATTGATTTTCTCCACCACTCTCTCTACAAAATCACGCATGGCAGGAAAGCCATTCCTTGTGCCATCAGAACCATCCAGAAGGAATACAATATCTTTTCTGTCACGTGAAGCTGAGAAAAGACAGTAGGACAAAAAAATGAAAACCTTTCACAAAGCTTGTGAGATTATCTTTCACTGGCACACTAATATTTTAACAACACTAGCCTGGCCTACTTCTGTTTTAGAAAGACCACAGCATGCTACCAACTGGTTTGAAATGCACAAAAAACCTATACACACATCACATTCATTTATTTGCTTTTCCTCACTGTAGCTAAAATTAATAACTTTTGGAGCAAGCAACAGGATGTGTCTGACAACGTACCAATTACGGTTGGTAATTCTGGGGTGACTTCAAAAACTGCAGCTTCCACAGAGGACTCAAGTTGCTGTTGCACTTTGGGTAGGTCAGTAAGTTCAGACACAGATAGAGCATAACTGGGCTCGCCAGTTATGGTCTGAAGTTCTCTGGGGTCAGAGCCTCGGGTTCCAATTGCAATGGTCAAGACACCCAGCTGTTTGAGAGCAGAGGCTGGTTCATCAATACTGTCAAATGATCTTCCACCAGTGATCAATATTAGGACCTGCGGAACTCCTGATGGCCGCCTGCTTCCGGCAGAGGCCGTGAAGACGTTATCCCTCAAGTACCGGAGAGCTGCTCCAGTGTTGAGGGGTCGTCCGCCTTTGTGCCTCAAACCTCTGACACTGTCAAGGACCTCTCTTTTTGTGGTGTACGTGTTCAGATAGAACTGGACGGCTGGATCGCTGCTGTACTGAACAACCGACACACGGTCTTTGCCATCATCCACACTGAGTGTGTCTACTTGTTTTTGGACAAAGTCTCTCATAGCTGGGAATCCACTTCTAGTAGCATCAGATCCATCCAGCAAAAACACCACATCCCTTCCTGCTGGCTGTCTGACCACTAAGAGACATGAGATTTACCATATGTTTAACTTGGTCAATCAAATATTTTGCAGCTAAAAAGCACCATGGTAAAAGTGAACTCTTTCTTTACAACCACAACTATTTTATAAAAAAAACAAAAACGAAAACAGAACAAAAAAAAAGGAAAAACAATCCACTGGCTGATTAAACACAGCAAAACCAAATGATTTCTTTTCACACTGTTTCCTACAATGATACTGGACTTTGAAGATGGGTCATGTTCTTACCAGTTACTGTTGGGGTCAAAGGTGTGACCCTCATTGGCACTGTGCTCATTACAGAAGAGAGCTGTTCTTGAACATTGGGAAGGTCAGTGAACTCAGACACAGATACAGCATGACTGGGCTCGCCAGTTATGGTCTGAAGTTCTCTGGGGTCAGAGCCTCGGGTTCCAATTGCAATGGTCAAGACACCCAGCTGTTTGAGAGCAGAGGCTGGTTCATCAATACTGTCAAATGATCTTCCACCAGTGATCAATATTAGGACCTGCGGAACTCCTGAGGGCCGCCTGCTTCCGGCAGAGGCCGTGAAGACGTTATCCCTCAAGTACCGGAGAGCTGCTCCAGTGTTGAGGGGTCGTCCGCCTTTGTGCCTCAAACCTCTGACACTGTCAAGGACCTCTCTTTTTGTGGTGTACGTGTTCAGATAGAACTGGACGGCTGGATCGCTGCTGTACTGAACAACCGACACACGGTCTTTGCCATCATCCACACTGAGTGTGTCTACTTGTTTTTGGACAAAGTCTCTCATAGCTGGGAATCCACTTCTAGTAGCATCAGATCCATCCAGCAAAAACACCACATCCCTTCCTGCTGGCTGTCTGACCACTAAGAGACATGAGATTTACCATATGTTTAACTTGGTCAATCAAATATTTTGCAGCTAAAGAGAAACATCTTGAAATTGAACTCTTTCTTCGCAAGCACAACTATTTAAAAAAAAAAACACAATCCACTAGCTAACTGAACACAGCAAATCACATTTGGTTTCTTTTCACACTGTTTCCTACCATGATAGTGGAGATTACAAAGGAGTCACGTTCTTACCGGTCACTGTTGGTGTCATGGGCGTGGCCCTCACTATCACTTTGCTCATTACAGAAGAGAGCTGTTCTTGGACACTGGGAAGGTCAGTGAACTCGGACACTGACAGAGCATAACTGGGCTCATATGATAGTTTCTGCAGCTCTCTAGCATCTGAGGTCCTAGTTCCAATGCCAATCACATAAATGCCCTGCTGTTTGAGAGCTGAGGCTGGGCTATCTACATTGTCAAAAGACCTTCCCCCAGTTAGTAAGATCAATATCTGTGGGACACCCTGCAGGCGTCTACTTCCAGAGGAGTTTGTAAAGACGTTGTCTCTGACGTATTGGAGAGCTGCCCCAGTGTTTAGGGGTCTTCCTCCTCTGTGTCTAAGCCCTCTGACCGAGTCCACCACATCCTCCCTTGTGGTATATGTGTTCAGATAGAAATGGACCTCTGGTTCTCTGCTGTACTGGACCACAGAGACATGGTCTTTGTTTTCTCCCACATTGATTTTCTCCACCACTCTCTCTACAAAATCACGCATGGCAGGAAAGCCATTCCTTGTGCCATCAGAACCATCCAGAAGGAATACAATATCTTTTCTGTCACGTGAAGCTGAGAAAAGACAGTAGGACAAAAAAATGAAAACCTTTCACAAAGCTTGTGAGATTATCTTTCACTGGCACACTAATATTTTAACAACACTAGCCTGGCCTACTTCTGTTTTAGAAAGACCACAGCATGCTACCAACTGGTTTGAAATGCACAAAAAACCTATACACACATCACATTCATTTATTTGCTTTTCCTCACTGTAGCTAAAATTAATAACTTTTGGAGCAAGCAACAGGATGTGTCTGACAACGTACCAATTACGGTTGGTAATTCTGGGGTGACTTCAAAAACTGCAGCTTCCACAGAGGACTCAAGTTGCTGTTGCACTTTGGGTAGGTCAGTAAGTTCAGACACAGATAGAGCATAACTGGGCTCGCCAGTTATGGTCTGAAGTTCTCTGGGGTCAGAGCCTCGGGTTCCAATTGCAATGGTCAAGACACCCAGCTGTTTGAGAGCAGAGGCTGGTTCATCAATACTGTCAAATGATCTTCCACCAGTGATCAATATTAGGACCTGCGGAACTCCTGATGGCCGCCTGCTTCCGGCAGAGGCCGTGAAGACGTTATCCCTCAAGTACCGGAGAGCTGCTCCAGTGTTGAGGGGTCGTCCGCCTTTGTGCCTCAAACCTCTGACACTGTCAAGGACCTCTCTTTTTGTGGTGTACGTGTTCAGATAGAACTGGACGGCTGGATCGCTGCTGTACTGAACAACCGACACACGGTCTTTGCCATCATCCACACTGAGTGTGTCTACTTGTTTTTGGACAAAGTCTCTCATAGCTGGGAATCCACTTCTAGTAGCATCAGATCCATCCAGCAAAAACACCACATCCCTTCCTGCTGGCTGTCTGACCACTAAGAGACATGAGATTTACCATATGTTTAACTTGGTCAATCAAATATTTTGCAGCTAAAGAGAAACATCTTGAAATTGAACTCTTTCTTCGCAAGCACAACTATTTAAAAAAAAAAAAGACAATCCACTAGCTAACTGAACACAGCAAATCACATTTGGTTTCTTTTCACACTGTTTCCTACCATGATACTGGAGATTACAAAGGAGTCACGTTCTTACCGGTCACTGTTGGTGTCATGGGCGTGGCCCTCACTATCACTTTGCTCATTACAGAAGAGAGCTGTTCTTGGACACTGGGAAGGTCAGTGAACTCGGACACTGACAGAGCATAACTGGGCTCATATGATAGTTTCTGCAGCTCTCTAGCATCTGAGGTCCTAGTTCCAATGCCAATCACATAAATGCCCTGCTGTTTGAGAGCTGAGGCTGGGCTATCTACATTGTCAAAAGACCTTCCCCCAGTTAGTAAGATCAATATCTGTGGGACACCCTGCAGGCGTCTACTTCCAGAGGAGTTTGTAAAGACGTTGTCTCTGACGTATTGGAGAGCTGCCCCAGTGTTTAGGGGTCTTCCTCCTCTGTGTCTAAGCCCTCTGACCGAGTCCACCACATCCTCCCTTGTGGTATATGTGTTCAGATAGAAATGGACCTCTGGTTCTCTGCTGTACTGGACCACAGAGACATGGTCTTTGTTTTCTCCCACATTGATTTTCTCCACCACTCTCTCTACAAAATCACGCATGGCAGGAAAGCCATTCCTTGTGCCATCAGAACCATCCAGAAGGAATACAATATCTTTTCTGTCACGTGAAGCTGAGAAAAGACAGTAGGACAAAAAAATGAAAACCTTTCACAAAGCTTGTGAGATTATCTTTCACTGGCACACTAATATTTTAACAACACTAGCCTGGCCTACTTCTGTTTTAGAAAGACCACAGCATGCTACCAACTGGTTTGAAATGCACAAAAAACCTATACACACATCACATTCATTTATTTGCTTTTCCTCACTGTAGCTAAAATTAATAACTTTTGGAGCAAGCAACAGGATGTGTCTGACAACGTACCAATTACGGTTGGTAATTCTGGGGTGACTTCAAAAACTGCAGCTTCCACAGAGGACTCAAGTTGCTGTTGCACTTTGGGTAGGTCAGTAAGTTCAGACACAGATAGAGCATAACTGGGCTCGCCAGTTATGGTCTGAAGTTCTCTGGGGTCAGAGCCTCGGGTTCCAATTGCAATGGTCAAGACACCCAGCTGTTTGAGAGCAGAGGCTGGTTCATCAATACTGTCAAATGATCTTCCACCAGTGATCAATATTAGGACCTGCGGAACTCCTGATGGCCGCCTGCTTCCGGCAGAGGCCGTGAAGACGTTATCCCTCAAGTACCGGAGAGCTACTCCAGTGTTGAGGGGTCGTCCGCCTTTGTGCCTCAAACCTCTGACACTGTCAAGGACCTCTCTTTTTGTGGTGTACGTGTTCAGATAGAACTGGACGGCTGGATCGCTGCTGTACTGAACAACCGACACACGGTCTTTGCCATCATCCACACTGAGTGTGTCTACTTGTTTTTGGACAAAGTCTCTCATAGCTGGGAATCCACTTCTAGTAGCATCAGATCCATCCAGCAAAAACACCACATCCCTTCCTGCTGGCTGTCTGACCACTAAGAGACATGAGATTTACCATATGTTTAACTTGGTCAATCAAATATTTTGCAGCTAAAAAGCACCATGGTAAAAGTGAACTCTTTCTTTACAACCACAACTATTTTATAAAAAAAACAAAAACGAAAACAGAACAAAAAAAAAGGAAAAACAATCCACTGGCTGATTAAACACAGCAAAACCAAATGATTTCTTTTCACACTGTTTCCTACAATGATACTGGACTTTGAAGATGGGTCATGTTCTTACCAGTTACTGTTGGGGTCAAAGGTGTGACCCTCATTGGCACTGTGCTCATTACAGAAGAGAGCTGTTCTTGAACATTGGGAAGGTCAGTGAACTCAGACACAGATACAGCATGACTGGGCTCGCCAGTTATGGTCTGAAGTTCTCTGGGGTCAGAGCCTCGGGTTCCAATTGCAATGGTCAAGACACCCAGCTGTTTGAGAGCAGAGGCTGGTTCATCAATACTGTCAAATGATCTTCCACCAGTGATCAATATTAGGACCTGCGGAACTCCTGAGGGCCGCCTGCTTCCGGCAGAGGCCGTGAAGACGTTATCCCTCAAGTACCGGAGAGCTGCTCCAGTGTTGAGGGGTCGTCCGCCTTTGTGCCTCAAACCTCTGACACTGTCAAGGACCTCTCTTTTTGTGGTGTACGTGTTCAGATAGAACTGGACGGCTGGATCGCTGCTGTACTGAACAACCGACACACGGTCTTTGCCATCATCCACACTGAGTGTGTCTACTTGTTTTTGGACAAAGTCTCTCATAGCTGGGAATCCACTTCTAGTAGCATCAGATCCATCCAGCAAAAACACCACATCCCTTCCTGCTGGCTGTCTGACCACTAAGAGACATGAGATTTACCATATGTTTAACTTGGTCAATCAAATATTTTGCAGCTAAAGAGAAACATCTTGAAATTGAACTCTTTCTTCGCAAGTACAACTATTTAAAAAAAAAAAACACAATCCACTAGCTAACTGAACACAGCAAATCACATTTGGTTTCTTTTCACACTGTTTCCTACCATGATACTGGAGATTACAAAGGAGTCACGTTCTTACCGGTCACTGTTGGTGTCATGGGCGTGGCCCTCACTATCACTTTGCTCATTACAGAAGAGAGCTGTTCTTGGACACTGGGAAGGTCAGTGAACTCGGACACTGACAGAGCATAACTGGGCTCATATGATAGTTTCTGCAGCTCTCTAGCATCTGAGGTCCTAGTTCCAATGCCAATCACATAAATGCCCTGCTGTTTGAGAGCTGAGGCTGGGCTATCTACATTGTCAAAAGACCTTCCCCCAGTTAGTAAGATCAATATCTGTGGGACACCCTGCAGGCGTCTACTTCCAGAGGAGTTTGTAAAGACGTTGTCTCTGACGTATTGGAGAGCTGCCCCAGTGTTTAGGGGTCTTCCTCCTCTGTGTCTAAGCCCTCTGACCGAGTCCACCACATCCTCCCTTGTGGTATATGTGTTCAGATAGAAATGGACCTCTGGTTCTCTGCTGTACTGGACCACAGAGACATGGTCTTTGTTTTCTCCCACATTGATTTTCTCCACCACTCTCTCTACAAAATCACGCATGGCAGGAAAGCCATTCCTTGTGCCATCAGAACCATCCAGAAGGAATACAATATCTTTTCTGTCACGTGAAGCTGAGAAAAGACAGTAGGACAAAAAAATGAAAACCTTTCACAAAGCTTGTGAGATTAT
This sequence comes from Aulonocara sp. 'chitande type north' Nkhata Bay, assembly GCF_057382095.1. NCBI lineage: Eukaryota > Metazoa > Chordata > Actinopteri > Cichliformes > Cichlidae > Aulonocara > Aulonocara sp. 'chitande type north' Nkhata Bay. Next base: position 34,034,283 of record NC_141359.1, read on the forward strand.
CTTTCACTGGCACACTAATATTTTAACAACACTAGCCTGGCCTACTTCTGTTTTAGAAAGACCACAGCATGCTACCAACTGGTTTGAAATGCACAAAAAACCTATACACACATCACATTCATTTATTTGCTTTTCCTCACTGTAGCTAAAATTAATAACTTTTGGAGCAAGCAACAGGATGTGTCTGACAACGTACCAATTACGGTTGGTAATTCTGGGGTGACTTCAAAAACTGCAGCTTCCACAGAGGACTCAAGTTGCTGTTGCACTTTGGGTAGGTCAGTAAGTTCAGACACAGATAGAGCATAACTGGGCTCGCCAGTTATGGTCTGAAGTTCTCTGGGGTCAGAGCCTCGGGTTCCAATTGCAATGGTCAAGACACCCAGCTGTTTGAGAGCAGAGGCTGGTTCATCAATACTGTCAAATGATCTTCCACCAGTGATCAATATTAGGACCTGCGGAACTCCTGATGGCCGCCTGCTTCCGGCAGAGGCCGTGAAGACGTTATCCCTCAAGTACCGGAGAGCTGCTCCAGTGTTGAGGGGTCGTCCGCCTTTGTGCCTCAAACCTCTGACACTGTCAAGGACCTCTCTTTTTGTGGTGTACGTGTTCAGATAGAACTGGACGGCTGGATCGCTGCTGTACTGAACAACCGACACACGGTCTTTGCCATCATCCACACTGAGTGTGTCTACTTGTTTTTGGACAAAGTCTCTCATAGCTGGGAATCCACTTCTAGTAGCATCAGATCCATCCAGCAAAAACACCACATCCCTTCCTGCTGGCTGTCTGACCACTAAGAGACATGAGATTTACCATATGTTTAACTTGGTCAATCAAATATTTTGCAGCTAAAAAGCACCATGGTAAAAGTGAACTCTTTCTTTACAACCACAACTATTTTATAAAAAAAACAAAAACGAAAACAGAACAAAAAAAAAGGAAAAACAATCCACTGGCTGATTAAACACAGCAAAACCAAATGATTTCTTTTCACACTGTTTCCTACAATGATACTGGACTTTGAAGATGGGTCATGTTCTTACCAGTTACTGTTGGGGTCAAAGGTGTGACCCTCATTGGCACTGTGCTCATTACAGAAGAGAGCTGTTCTTGAACATTGGGAAGGTCAGTGAACTCAGACACAGATACAGCATGACTGGGCTCGCCAGTTATGGTCTGAAGTTCTCTGGGGTCAGAGCCTCGGGTTCCAATTGCAATGGTCAAGACACCCAGCTGTTTGAGAGCAGAGGCTGGTTCATCAATACTGTCAAATGATCTTCCACCAGTGATCAATATTAGGACCTGCGGAACTCCTGAGGGCCGCCTGCTTCCGGCAGAGGCCGTGAAGACGTTATCCCTCAAGTACCGGAGAGCTGCTCCAGTGTTGAGGGGTCGTCCGCCTTTGTGCCTCAAACCTCTGACACTGTCAAGGACCTCTCTTTTTGTGGTGTACGTGTTCAGATAGAACTGGACGGCTGGATCGCTGCTGTACTGAACAACCGACACACGGTCTTTGCCATCATCCACACTGAGTGTGTCTACTTGTTTTTGGACAAAGTCTCTCATAGCTGGGAATCCACTTCTAGTAGCATCAGATCCATCCAGCAAAAACACCACATCCCTTCCTGCTGGCTGTCTGACCACTAAGGGATATAAAGTTTTCAACATGTTTATCTTGGCCTGTCAAATGTTCTTCAACATAAAGCCATTTATTCAACTCACACTCATTGTTTTCTTTTTTTCTTCTTTAATTAGAAATACAGTTGCTGATTAATTTTTACTCACCTCTAATTCACTTGAATAAAATCTACATATTAAAATTAACGTATTAAATTTGACAAATCATTTAAATTCTTACCTCCCATTGTTTCCCCTTCAACTGCCATTTTAGTAAAGTGACTCTTCAAACTTTCCTGAATTCGAGGCAGATTTACAAAGTCTGGGACTGAGTATTTGAAATTTGGGTTTGATGAAATCATTTCCATCTCAGCTGAATTGGACATTCTTGATCCAATTGCAAATGTAGTGACACCTGCTGTTTTAAGCATACTTGCTGGTCCTCTTGGAGAATCTCTTGATCTTCCACCAGCCAATACAATAAGTATTTGTTTGACTCCTTCATCTTGTCGACTTCCAGCATTTGGAACAAAGACATTATCCTTCACAAATTGCAGTCCTGCCCCAATATACTGTGGCCTTCCACCTTTGGGTTTAAGACTTGTAATGTGCTTTAGGACATCAGCTTTTGTTTTGTAAGTATCCAGATTAAAGTTAAGTTCAGCATTGTTGCTATACTGCACAACTGCAACTTTATCTTTTCTTTGGTCCAGGTCAAAGCTCGCAACCATTTTGGCAACAAATTCACGTATGGCACTGAAACTCATCCTGACATCATCAGATCCATCAATGAGAAATACAATATTTCGTTTTATGCTGGAGCTTGAACCTAAAAAAATTCAAAATCATGTAAATGTCTAAATGTTGTTTCTAACCAATTCAACAGTCATCAAATTACTGTTGAAGACACTTCAGCATGAGGTTTACAAGGTTTGTATTTAAATAATATTAAATGAGATATTTGTTTAATCAAACTTCATATCATCAAATGTTATTTTCACTTACCCACATGAGGTGTGATAGTACTTTTGAGAGAGGATATGACAGACAGCAACTGCTCTCTCACATGAGGAAAGTCAGAAGTATTCTTTATAAAATACATTGCTGTAGGAGCTAATTGTTCCATCTCAAACCTATCAGCATTATTCACACCAATGCCAAAAAGAACAATTCCCACATTTCGGAGCCTTTCTAATGGACCTAAGATTTCATCATTTGAATTTCTTCCACTGAAGAGTATCAGTATCTGTGGGACTGCATGCAGTGCTCTGCTTCCAGATGAAGCAGTGAAGACATTATTTTTCACATAATCAAGGGCTACACCAATGTTCACAGTGGACCCTCCTTTCAGTTTCATGTTGTCCAAATGATTAATGATATCATCTTTCATTAAGTATTTGTTTAGAAGAAACTCAGTTGTGGGCTCTGTGCTGTACTGGATTAAAGCAACTTGTGCTTTTCTTGGCCCAATTTCTATTTGCTTGACAAACTCTCTGACAAATTCCAAAGCTTGTTGTTCACTTGGTTGCATATCATCAGATCCATCAAGAAGAAAAACAATATCAGCACTCTGGAATCCTGTTTCTGCTGTCACAGATGTATCTGAAATGGGTTATGAAATATTTTACAACATTTACCTCTTACATATAACCTAAACGATAATCATGATATGCAATCATGTCCAGAAGGAAGCTATTATAAATTGTTGTTACTCTTACCAATAGTTGAAAATTCAGTTGTTTCTTTAGTGCCCCTCAACATGGCTTCCACTGATGGATCTAAGCTTTGTAGATTATTATAGTTTGTAACATAAAAATAATGTGCTGGTGTATAGGAGATAGTTTGCATTTCCAAAGTATCAGCATTCTCCGTTCCAATACTAAAGGTTTTGATGCCATTGTCTTTGAGTGATTGTGCTGGTCCTCTGACATCATCTCCAGATCTTCCACCACTAAAAACATACAGATACTGAGGGACCAAGTCTGCACGTCTGCCTCCAACTGAAGCAGAAAAGACGTTGTCTCTGACAAACTCCAGTGCTTTTCCAATGTTCAGTGGTCTTCCAAATTTATGTCTCATTGTTCTTATGGAATTGAGCACATCATTCTTGGAAGAATAAGAATTCAAGTAAAAATTAACAGTGGCATCACGACTGTACTGAACAACAGCCACTTGGTCTCTATCATTGCCCAAATTTAAACTTTCCACAGTTTTTTCAATAAAGCTTCGTATTTCTTCAAAACCATTCAGTGAGTCATATGATCCATCAATGAGAAACACTACATCATTTTTCTTAGAATCTGCAAAAAAAAAAAAAAATGTAAACAGAATGTGACAATGACGGTTTCTGAAAATCCTCCAAACTCTCTTCTTTACTAGATAATGAAAACATTGATTCTTACCGAGACCTGCTGTGGGAGCAATTTGTTCTACATGGTGCAAAGCCTCTCTTATCAATGCCAACACATCTTCCTGAACACTAGGAAGTTGTCCATATTCAGCAACTGGGAGCGCGTACTTGGGTTCATGAGCTATTGTCTGTAGCTCTAGAGTGTCAGCATCAGATGTCCCAATTACAACTGAAATGGCACCAATTTGCTTCATCATTCTGGCTGGGGTTCTTATGTCATCTGCAGATCGTCCACCAATCAGTAGTATGAGTATCTGTGGAATTCCCTCCTGACGTCTACTACCAGACATAGGGGTATATACATGTTCCTTCAAGTACTGGAGAGCAGCTCCAATGTTGTGAGGATAACCCCCTTTGTGTCTCAGACCATTTACTGCTTTAAGAATATCATTCTTTGTTGAATAACGACTCAAGTTAAAATTAATCTCTGCAGTGTCACTGTACTGGACCACAGCCATGCGATCTTTGTTTATATCGACGTTTAGATGCTTTGTTATCCTCTTTACAAAGTCAATAATATCTGGGAATTTTTGCTGAGAATCATCAGAACCATCAAGCAAAAAAACAATGTCTCTTCCGTTGGGATCTGTAATCAAGAGGAATTTGAACAAACTGGTTGATGATGACATTGAAAAATAAAATTGTTCTTGTAAATATGCATTTATCCTGCATACACAGCTTGTGCTTCAATTACAACTAATCAAGCAAAGGATTCTGTCAAGCAAAAGATTTGAGTGTGAAGGAGTTCATCATCTATCGTTCACCGAAAATAAGGGATTTCATGTCTGCAACAATCTGACAATCCATTAAGTCGCGCGCCCAGTGTAAGAGCTAACCATTACAACCTTACCGTGCGATGGTGGTTTGATGGCAGGGTTTTTAATCTCCTTCATGGTAGAAATGATTAGTTGTTCAATATCTGATAGATTATTGATATCTGCTGCATGGAAAGCACGGTCTGATTTTTGTGCAATAGACTGAATCTCAAGGGTGTCTGCATGATCTATTCCAACCACAAAAGTTGTTACACCCATTTCATTCAAGTTTTCAGCAGCATTTCTGACATCATCACTGGAACGTCCACCAATTAAAAGAATCAAAATCTGGGGGACACCTTGCTGGTGCCTACTTCCAGAGGAAGCTGTTAAAACATTATCCTTGACATACTGCAGGGCTGCACCAGTATTGAGGGGTTCACCTCCTTTATGCCTCAACCTTCGCAAACTGTCAGCAACATCTTGCTTTGTGTTGTATGTATTTAGGAGAAAATCAACAGAAGGTTCTCTGCTGTACTGCACTACTGAAACACGATCTTTGTTTTTGTCCACACTGAGTGTCTCCATGATTCTTCCAACAAAGCCAAGAACAGCATTGAAGGTTTTCTGCATTTTATCAGAGGAATCCAGTAAAAACACAATATCACGTTGAATGGGTTCATTTTGACCTGCAGGATCTTGACAGAAATGATGATGCTAAGTTAGAGTTAAGCATTATAAGACAGATAGACCATGAAAACATCAATAAAAAGCCTTACCTAAAGGACTTTGTGATTTTTGTCTTGGCTGCTGCCGAGGAACCCTTTTTAGAAGTGACACAAGTTGATCATTCATTCTCTCAATATCATCAAATTGAGTTATGGAGAAGGCATAGGAAGGGTCATGTGCAATCATTTGGAGCTCAAGTATGTTTGCATTACTGGTACCCACACAGACTGGAACAATTTTTTCCTGTTTTAGAGCAGCAGCAGCACTTGCAACATCATCTTGAGATCTTCCATCGCTCAGCAGAATCAATATCTGAGGGACACCTTGTTGATGCCGACTACCTGAGGACTCGGCAAAAGCATTTTTTCTTACATAGTCAAGAGCTACCCCAGTGTTGAGGGATATGCCTCCTTTGTGGTTCAAACGTTGGATTGCACCGAGAACATCTTGTTTTGCCATGTAGGTGTTCAAATTGAAATGTGTCTGTGGATCTCCGCTATACTGAACCACAGAAATACGATCTCTGTTCTCATCAACTGTGAGTGTTTCTACCATTTGTTCCACAAAACTCCTTATTGCTGGGAAGTCACTTTGTGTATTATCCGATCCATCCAAAAGGAATACTATGTCTCTTTGAGGAGATTCTAATTCAGAGAAAGAATATGAAAACCTCGTTTAGCAGTCAAACATAAACATAAGCCAAAATGTACTGTAGTGCAATAATTAGCCATTATGTTGTTGGCAAATATACTAAAACTGGTAATGAAATTCAAAGAATTATTGTTTTAAACGATGTGTTAGATGCAACAATTTGTAGGAAAACTGGCTAACAAAGAAAGATATTGAGAAATTACAAGCTAAGTAGCATATTCATCTTTCACGCATGAAAGATAGATTAAAGCCAAACAAGTTCTTTTGTTCAAAAGAACATATTTTCAGTCAATGATGTGATTATCACTGGCTCAAGGGAGAGCTTAAGAAAAGAAAGAAAAGCTCTCTGGAGTACAAGAAAAAAAAAGGATGGCAGCCAACCAAGAAGCAAGTAACACGTAAGATGTGTCTGGCCAGTGAAGAGAATTTAACAAATGTGAAACTGAATCAATGACATTCTTCAGAAAATAATTCAGTTTCATCACATTTGAAATTAAGAAAGACCAAATGAGCAAGAACAGAAACAGCGAGTCAGTTTAAATTTAAATTATATATTACATTTGTTTCTTACCTACAACAGTAGCAGGCTTAGCTGATATTTCTGTCTGGACAAATGCTACTAAATCTGGCTGAATGGACAAAATTTCAGCAAAGAAAGGCAAGTTGAAAACATATCTGGAGGAGAAGGCAATTTTTTGAAGTTCCTCTTGTCCAGCATTTTTCATTCCAATTGCAAAAGACATAACACCGATTTGCTTTAGTCCAAATGCAGCTCTGGAAACATCATCTTTGGATTTTCCCCCAGTGAGCAAAAAAAGAATCTGAGGAACTCCCTCCAGGTGTCTACTCCCAGATGAAGTTGTGAAAACATGGTCTTGCACAAACTGTAAAGCAGCTCCAGTATTGCGAGATTTCCCTCCTTTATGTCGAAGACTTCTTACAGCATAGATAATAGCTTTTTTGGATCTGTGAGTTATTAGGTTGAAGTAAATTGAGGCATCATCACTATACAGTATAACGCCCACTCGAACCTTATCTTCGCCAACGTCCAACTCTTCAACCATTCTTCTGACGAACTCTCGAATAGCTGGGAGACCATTTCTGGAGTCATCTGACCCATCAAGGAGAAACACTATGTCCCTCCGTGTGTCAACTAGATGATACAAGGATGGATAGAAGATTTGCGAATTACGCATTTGAGATGTTCTAACAGTCATGCATATTTATTAGCATGAGCAAGTCAAGCTCAGTGAAAAAACTGAGCTGTAAAGATGTGAGCTATTGCTCTGAAAAGTGGGAAGAAAAACATCTTTTTACCAAAAAAGATGTATAAGACATTTGAATGACTGATCTTCCAAGTGACTTCAAAGTAGTAAGTGAAATGGACACTTGGAAAGAAAAGATAAAACCGAAAAACACACCAAAATTTATTTCTTTTTCAGCTAGAATAGGCTTTTTAGTGAGAACAATCATGAAATTTACACAATAGAAATGGCTTAAATAATGGGGTGAATAATTACCAAAATCACCAAATAAAATCTTATCAATCATTTGAGTTTAGGGATATGTTAGTTTTATGAGAAAATGCAACTGTGCTAAGGAGTAAAACTTGTCCTGATGAAATAATATTAGCTTATACACTGACATGACAGCTTTGTCTTGAGTGTCTTTGTGTCTGTTCAGTGAAATAATAAGTTGTGACTGGACTGAGGGTAATTCAGAAACCTTATATGTGAAACTAGGTTTGAGCGCAATCATTTCCAACTCTGATATTTTGGCATCTCTCACTCCAAAATGTTATGTAAAATGTAATGTTCTTTAAGAGGAAAAGCTGGGCTTCTTGCATTATCAGTGGACAGTTTGCCACTTAATTAAAATCTGGATGATTCCTTTTTAGTCTTCTGCTACCCATGGAGGAAGTAAAGACACTATGCATCACAAACTGTAGAGCTGCACCAATATTATGGCATGTCCCTCATTTGTGCCTTAAAATGTCTATCGCATTTAAATTGTAATTCTTTGTCTTGTGAGAATTTAGATAAAAGCTGACCTGAGTGTTATCTGCAAACTGAACCACAGACAGTCTGTCTTGGTTCTCACTGATATAAAGGTTCTCTGTTATGTTTTTAATGAAGTGTTTAATGTCTGTCAATCCATTTCCAGTGTTATCAGTGCCATCAACTAGGAACACAATATTTATTTTTACAGCATCATCTTGTGTTAAGACAACAATAAGAATCTAATTAAGATTAAAATGGGGTTAACATAAGTTAGATGAGATATAAAGCACCAAAAATTGCAGATTTTGTGAGTTCCGGACACCCGAAAAAAAATAATCTTACCTTGCTGTAGGACGACCTCTAACTCTTCCCTTGGTAGGCTCACATAATTATTCAGTCTTTGCGGTATGGTGCTGAGCTCACTGAATTCCTTAACGTTGAAGGCAAAAGAAGGGTTGTGCGAGATGGCCTCAATCTGCTTTGGGTCTGCGTCCTTGACACCAACACCAAACGGTACAACTCCATCTGTCTTCAGTGCTCCAGCGGGTTCCCTTACATTATCCGTAGATCGGCCTCCAGTCAAAACAATCAGAAACTGAGGGACATTTTGTGCAGCACGACCACCATAACTGCCAGACAGGATGGTGTCTTTCATGAATCTCAGAGCGGATCCTGTGTTTAAACTACGTCCACCAGTCACTCTGAGTCCTTGGACAGCTCTTATCACTTCATCTTTGGTTTTATAAGTGTTAAGGTAAAAACTTAGAGTTGGCCTTTCACTGTGTTGAACCACTGAAACTCGTACCTTGTCATCTCCAATGTCAAGTGGTTCGATTACTTTAATGATAAAATCCTTTATGTAGGCAAAATCTGCTTGAACTCGATCTGTGCCATCAATGAGGAAAGCAACATCTCTTTCAGCTCCAACAACTGAAGGAAAAAAATACAATACACATTTATTTATGTTTTGCCAGATATACAGTTGATCATATTTTTATTAGACAAAGAAAACAGAAATTCCAAACTAACCAGTTTCCTCTTGGAATACTGCCACGTCGGTATCGCCAACCACTATTACCAACTCTGGCATGATTTGTTCAGCAAGGCCTGGTAAACCAGAGAAGCTTCTTGCATGGAAAGCCAAAGTTGGAACAAAGGCAACATTCTGGAGTAGGGCCTCATCTGCTTGTCCAGAACTGACGGTGAAAGTCAAAACACCAGCCAGAGCCAACCTGTCAGCCACAGATTTAAGCTGATCTTGGGGTGGACCACCTGTGATCAGAACCAACACCTGCTGGACTCCTTGCCTTCTGCGTGACCCCCTTGATGAGTGAAACATGTTGTCCAGGGCATAATTCATGGCAGCTCCTGTATTCACAGCTGAGCCTCCGGTCAGCCTGAGTTGAGAGATTTTTTCTACAACCTCTTCCCTGGTCCTGTAGTTGCTCAGGTAAAATTCTATTTTTGGACGCTCAGCAAACTGCAGGAGACCAATCTGGACCCTGTCAGGACCTACATCAAGTTGGTTGATCGTATTGATCATAAAGTCTCTCACATAGGGCAAATTACTGCTTCCAACATAGTTTGAGCCATCCACAAGAAAGACAATGTCTCTGACCATTTTTGTAGTCTCCACTATGGTTTCCTCCGTCACTGAAGAAAAGCACAAAAAATGTATTAATTACTCTCTGTGTAATGCCAAGAACATGTGCTTTCAGTAATAGTGACGCATTGACTGTTGCAACATTTCTCTCTGTGCAAATGAAGAATTTAACATGTAAAGTGCCCAATATTTATTACTTCAATTTGTATTTTTTTAACAATTATTTACAAATATAACAGTGAAGAATATTTCAAACCACAAAGACGTAGTACCAAAGTAGGGAAAAAAATGCCAACTAAACATTAAAAATGTCACTAACACAACTACTTACTCAGGATCAATTTATATTTTTCAGCTGGCATGAAACTGACTCTTGTGTTTATACTCCACACAAATCACAGAATTGTCCTAGTTTTCAATTTTGAATGGAAACTTTTGCTTTAGTTGTTTTTCCACATATTTATTCAAAGTTTTCCTTATCTATCACATTTATCAAAAGTTCATTTTAGTCCTAGGTTTCCCTTTCTAATTATCCTGAATTTCACTGAAAGACAAATCATTACTGACCACTTGAAATGAAAGCAACCAGACTTGTTTTTGATTTCTTAAACTGGACTGGACTTTCCCCTGTGACATTAAGAACCAACTCTTTGATCGACACGGTGGCTCACATGATTGTAGAGTGGGTTAACGACTATCAGTAACAATTCCAAGGGGATAACCCCACCATGGGTTAAATACCTCGGGCTCGCCACAGGTTTTTGACCTGAAAAAGACCCTTGGGTGAGATCGAAATTTCTTCACAAACCAAAGGGTGTCCTGTTGCCTTCATTTCAAGCACTTAGGGGCTCAACAACCTATATAGATGTAGCATTACCTGTTGTGGTGGGTACTCCTCCAGCTAAAGTAGAAAGAGCACTTATCATTTTCTCTTTCTTGGTTCTAATCAGTGGTCGTATCTCCTTGTCGTAGAACACAGCATCGTCACTAATGGCAATCTGCTTCAGCTGCTGCTCATCAGCTGCCTTTGCGCCTGCAGCCAAGGTCAATACACCTAGTTCCCTCAGGGCACTTGCAGGTTCTTCCACGCTGTCACTGGATCTTTTGCTGGTTAACAACATTACAAGCTGGGGTACACCCTGCTGAATACGGCTGCCCTTCTCTGGCTGCAACATTCTTTCCCGGACAAAGTTCAAGGCTGCTCCGATGTTGACTACCTGTGCTGGTCTTGGTTTGATAGTACTCAAAGCAGAAATGATTTTCTCCTTGGTCCCATGGGTGTTGAGATCCATCTCAACTCTCGGGGAAGCAGAAAACTGTGCAATACCCAATTGAACTTGATCTGGACCAATTGGCATGCTTTCCACAAACTCTCTGATGAAATTCCGCACATTGTTAATGTTTGCTGTTCCCATTGTACCGTCAATAAGGAAAATGATGTCTCGATTTCCAACTGTTTTTGACTGAATAACTGGAAAAAGAAACAACAAAGAACATTACAGTTAGGAGGGAATATTAGATGCTATAATAATCGGTCTATAAGACTAAGTTTTTGGCTGACAAAACTCTGAAAATATATTCTGTTAATAAATGTATATTTTGTATTTGCATTAAATTATTTGGCATGAGGGTAAAGTATTACTGACATGGAAAAAAGTAGGACAAATTCAGATGCCTTCTAATAGACATCAATTACAATTTACAAAATGTTAGAAATGTTGTAACAGCTATAGATCAAGTGATAAAGTGATTTATTTTATTTCCTGAAACCCATATATTTTTATATTTTTACAAAGTACAGCTAGAGTGCATGCTCCTTTGAAAATAAGTTAAATACGCTAAAACTATCAGATTTTAAAAATCAATTTAAACTGCATAAATAATACAAATGCACAAAGCTCTTTCTGTTAACTGATTTAACTAAGATGATCTTATGCCATTGTTAAAAATATATATTGTCTAATAAACCACATTTTGAGCAACATACATCCTAGTTACCTAAAAAAAAAAAGCTGTAACTCTTTGTAAAATGTAATTTAAAAAGGAATTCGATTATCTGCTAAAAGCTTAAATTCTGCATTTAATTACAATGATTACAACCTATCAGATACTGAAACTGAGAAATTTGTTTATTGAAAAATACATTATCATTTTGATTTTCTTTTTTCCAGAATCACTCTGGGAAAAGAAGTTGCATCAAATGATTATAAAATAGCATCCCAGAGAGTTAGAGACATTCACTGCTCAGTGATAAACACTTCCACAATTTGAGAATACAATTTCTGAACACAAAATTGAAGAAATAATAAACAATAAAATTTGGATTTCAAAATCTACAGGTATTAAATATTACATATTAAAATATTCTGAGAATCCAAAGACATTTTGTGTAAAAAGGTTGAGGGCCAAAATCACAATGGAACAGTGGATTACCTTTGTAGTGAAAAATAACTGCTGATAAGACTTGTGAAAAGTTTTAAACACATTAGAATCTTACTATTTGCCCATACATTGTTGCCTCTTACATTGAATCTTTTTAATGAGAACATATTTTCCAGCAACATAGCTTTGTAGTAAAAGAGCTTAGATGCTAAACTGGCCTTCCTGCAGTCCAGACCTGTACTCAATTGAAAACATTATGAAATAAAACAATTACAGAAAAGGCCACTGCTGAGCAGATAAAATTATTTACCAATCTTGAATTCACAAAAACTGACCTACAAGACAAGCTAAACATATATACAATCAATTCCAAAAATGTTCTCAGTTTCAACATTTGATATGCTGTTTTTATAATGATTTCTTCTTATTGACATCATATTCCAACTTTTATGGAAACACAAGCACCAGACCTACATACAAATATCTTTTTCTTATTAGGCTGTCTGGTACTAATGACATCTTTATCTTCATCAAACATTTATGTAAGTTAACCCTCTCAGGCTCAAATTAAGTTTTTTGTTGCTAATGCACAACCAAGTCCTGCAGTGGTACTTCTGAGTAAAAGAAAACCTCATAAAATATGTATGTGGGGTAATCAGGTTGTTAGTTTTTAACTGTTGCAAATCGGCAACGTCTGCCTTGAGAGGGTTAATGGAATGGAGTCAAATTTCAAATATTTTTAAAATGGTAATAAGACTTCTAAGTGTTACCACTTCTGTTATAAACTTAAAATTAGGGATATAGAAACTAACCTACCATGTGCACTATAACATATCAATTGAATTATGAAGTCCCCTTCCACAACCGTAATGCCCCGCCAGGGTTTACTGAGAAGTTACATACCTTCTGTGAACTCATTCTGAACTATAATAATGCGCTGGATCACCCCGTTAATGAGTGGAAGCAGTTGGTCACCAATGTTTGCAACTTCTCTGACATCAGAGGCTGACTGGACAAAACTTATATCTGTAGCAATTGTTTCCAGATCTGCAGTGGCAGTGTCACCAATCGCCACGCCGAATGTGATAACACTGGCCCTCTTAAGAGCTCGGTCACCAGCACCAGTATCATCAGTGGATGGCCCAGCAGTGATAACCACCAACATCTGGGGCACACCCTCGTCAGCCCTGCCCCCAGATGTTTCACTTAAAAGGCTCTCGGCCACTTCCTCCAAGGCAGCCCCCAGGTTAGATTCATCGCCCCCTGTGTAGGTGAGGGCTTTCACAGCATCCAGGAGTGATGATTTGCTGTAAAAGCTATTTAGATAGAACTTTATCTCTGGGCTGCTGTTGTACAGGACCAAGGCCACCCGAACAGTGTCCCTGCCCACATCAAGGCGCTCAATGATTCTCAAAACCAATTCACGCACATAGGGGAAGTTTGCTGCTCCAATGTTCTGTGATCCATCAATTAACAGTACTAGGTCAGCTGTGTCTTGTGCTTTAAGGAGAGAGAGAGAAAACAAAACAAAATGGAACTTGTGAAAGCGTTAAATAAGTGAATCTGAGACAGAGACATAAATCAAAGAACTCGTGCTAGCTGTGTCATTCAGTGAATAAATCAACAACACTGCAAAACATCATACTGCATGTTGGCTGAACCAAGGAGATTTCCTAAAGTCCTGTAATTTGTCGATTACTTTGCTCCATAGATTTTTTTTTTTTTACTTGAATTCAATTCTAATTACAGTAACACTAGAATTTATGTACAGAAAAGTCACAGTGTTTAAACTTTTTCTTATCTACATGTCTTCTGAACAAAAATACATTTTTCTATATGTTTTGAGACAATGTTAGGTCTTAGAGTTGGATGTATCTCACAGTTTTCTATGGGAATAAATTGTGACAGAACATGATCTGCTATTTAAAATCTGGAGCATCTAGGAACATAAAGAACTAAAAGAAAATCTGCAGATGGGCATAATGCATTAAGAATTTCCATTCTAGAGGAAAACAAATGATTAAATATATAAAGAGATATAATCTTTTATGATATTTAATATTTAAAAAATAATGTAATATGCCCATTTGTATGAGCTCCGCTGAGTTCAACCACTCCATGCAGACTCTTGTTACAGACCTCAGATGACGTGACCAGTCATGACCCTGTGAACCATCCTTGGTGCCTGCATATTTGCAGTCATTGAGACGTATGATTTTGTTTAAAAAGAGCAAAACCACATATAATGGCAATGCTTCATTTGAAATGAACATGTACCCTTTGGATATTTGAGTATCTTAAATTACCATTCTTCATTACCGTTCGCCTTTCTTATGTCATTAAATTATGACAGCAAATAGATTAGGCTATTTAAAGATAAAAACATTCTCAAAGTGCTTCTACAGGTCAAGGATGTCTCCAGACAGGTTCATCACTGTTTCAAAAACAGAATATTGCACATATTTTACACAGATAGACATTGTGATTGAAAAAAGACAAACACACATGTGCAGGACACATAAGCAGTGGTGCATGGTTAGCTATTGTTAAAAGCTCACAGTTTGATTTTCGGGGGCTTTAAAAGCTTTTAAAGTGTCCCAGAGACCTTGTTATCTTCCAAAGGTTTTAGAAGAGGACACTGGGGAAGATCTGATCTTCTGAAAATGGCGTGTTGAATTATAACAGAAGCCATTTCAGCCTCTATCAGAGACCTACCTTTTGCAAAAGTACCAGGTACAACACCTAATGCAGTAAAGTGAACACATGCAAATCGTACTGTGATCTTTGAAGCATTAGAGGTATATTACATGTTGAAAGACAAATCAAAAAAGTGGTGTTAATGTTGCAGGTGAACAGTGGAAGGTTACTGTGGTTAAAAAAATCGTTATGTTAATTATAAAAAGGTCCAGTCACAGCCGCATGTGCAGCAGCTTCTTTCTGCACATGTAGACATTAGTATGGTAGTGACGCTGGTCCCATTTCATTACCTGTCCCTCCTCCAGCCACAGGGGCCTCATTTGCCACAGGAAACCCCCCTGACTGGGTCACTGCATCACAAAGTCCCACAACTAAATCTTGAATTATACTCTGTAAGGCTGGGAAAGTGTCTACACTGAAAACGTGAGTGCTTTGAGGTTGGCTAGCCATCTCCCTGAGCTCCCAGTCCACTGCATCCTGAACTCCAACTGCAAACATCTCCACGCCTGCCATCCGCAGCACTTGAGCTGGCTCGGCAACATCATCCTGCGAGCGGCCGTCTGTTAGCACCACCACCACCTGGGCGACTCCGTCAGCAGCACGGCTGCCCGAAGCAGCAGTCAAATGTGTATGTATCAGAAAATCCAAACCCAAGCCAGTCCGCGTGCCCCCACCACGGTAAGACATAGCCTTGATGTGTGCCAGGACTCCCTGTGCAGTTTTGTAGCTGTTGAGCTGGAACTCAGTGTGAGGCCTGCTATTGTACTGTACAAGGGCAAATTTAAACCTTTCTCCTCCGACCTGGTGCAGAGATTGTATCAAGGTGTACAGAAAGTGTCTGACATGCTCAAAGTTCTCTTGACCCATACTCCATGATGAATCCACTAGAAAGTACATATCAGCTGCCAAACCTTGTGCACAATCTTCCAAAGGGAGTGTTGGGAGGACAAAAGTAAAGACCAGTGAAAAGATGCTAACAAAGTGCACAATATAAATGTACTTCAGTTTGATAGCATCAGTCTGTTTATGTATGTTTAATGTGTCAAATGTATCAGACTTACTCTACTATAGTATCTCTTGAGGTTTTATATTCTAAGTTTTATGTCCCATTTTGAGGTTAACTGTTTGCATTCAGTCTTGAAAGCATAATACATGTAAAAGTCAGAAATGCAAATACAGTTTTATAATCCCTTTGCTTGCATTTGATATTTAAACACTTGCTTATTGAGACCCGGTTCTATCATCTGTAAAATGAGTGCTGCTGCTGACTGCAATGAGATTAAATTAGTTAAACTTACCTTCATCTTCCTGGGCATCGAGTTTAGGAAGAAGTCCTGCAAGCAGGACGACCAGAAGAGCACGTAGCGGTAGCAAATGATGACTCCTCATCTTCAGAAGAAACTAAGAAGGCACCTGTGAAACCAGAATTAGCGAAATATGAGCTATAAAGCATGAATATAAAGTTTATTAACCATAACCATAAAAGAGGTTTTGACACATGGTCAGTGGGCACAGGTGACTCTAGGCAGTGACTGTTAGCTAGGCTTCAACTCAGCAAATTCATGTACCTGAACTGGACCTCTGGTGGTGCTTTTCTAGAATGTTGACAAATAATATGCTTTAGTGTTCAATTAATTGCACTAATAGCTGGTTCAAAATATCTGTGTTCCAGTTTTGGTGTGTGGAATGCTGTGTGTGGGAGATGCACCCATTGTACTAGCTGAATGTAGCCTAAAATGTGGTCATGTTGCCTCTTTAATTTCCCCATTCCAAAGCTATCTTTCCAAGGGAATAACTCTGCGATGAGTTATTTTCATTGCACTGTGCGTACATTTTTGCGTGTACTGATGTACATTCATGACAACCTATTTCCACAGTAAGTGAAGGAGCTACAGCATGTGCCGGAGTGGAGAGGGATGATGATCAAAACCACCTGTGAAAATTACCATCCAGTGTGCCTTAGTAATAAACTCTGCCTGGCAGGGACTCAGTTTTCCAGCTCACAAAAATAATGTGCTCTTAAAAGCGGTATTAGACTGGAAAGTCTGGTTTCACAGAGGATGTGCTTTTTTTTCTACTTAGTTAGATTTTCCTTCATTATGATGAGCGGTAACATCACAGGAAATGAAAGAGAGGTCACACATGGTTCACTTAGGACCTTATGAGACCTAAGCGCAAAGAAAGGTCTCAACCCATCAAGAGCCTGAAAAGACAGATCTACAGGTACAGGCAAAACACACACACACACACACACACACACACACACACACACACACACACACACACACACACACACACACACACACACACAGTGGAGGACTTGTCTTTGACATGATTCATTCCCATAACCATCATAACCCATAAATCCCAGCCCACAACTCATTCAAAGCCCTTCATGAACAGAGAAGTCTGTACAGCTTTTCAAGATCCAAGAGCATAAAAGCAAAGTGCAAAAATCGTATCTAAGAAGAAGCTGACAGAGCGGAAATAAACATATGCTTGTAACATCTGCATGACTCACCACTCAAGAAGCATTTCAACTCAAGGAAGTGAATGCAAAAACAAAAAGGTTAATACTTACGAATGAAATGGCACACATGGCCTTTGACCAATAAATTCTTCTTCATTAAGGTAATGATGGATATTAAACCAAACCCAGAACAGTCTTTTTAATAGCATCAGAGCCTGTTAGGAAAAGCGCTAAAAGCTCAGCACTCGGTGGTTAGGTGTGAGAAAAGTCACATTTTGGATCATAAAGGGTTTATGGTAGATGTCTTTAGTTTATAAAAAGGGGAGGTCTTTTTCATGTCAACAAAGTTTGTATTTTCCAGTGCACAAAACGCAAGCTAAATAAACAGACAATTGACCTCTGGTGGAGAATGCAGATATAGCACCTTTTATAATAAAGTAATATATATCAAATTTCTCCAGGGATTGTTTGACCTTGATCCTGTGGTCTTTGTCAAAAAATCTAATTTTGAATGAGCACCCTCAATAGGGCCATTTTCTACAGTATTTTACATTTTTCTTGTTCTTTTTTGTTTGTTTTAGTCAGCTGGAACTTGGCTAATGCCATATTTTATTGTTAGCTTATTTTTATTGTGCGAGCCAGCATATAGCTGCCTTGTTGAAGTTATGGAAACTCCTCTAGATTTCCATGCCATGCATGAGCCCTTAAATCTGATCTTAAAAATGTCATGTGGTCAATTGAATGCCAGGTAAAAGCATGTTAGTAAGTTTAAGTGGATTATGCAGCAACTATTTGGTCCAAAATTAGTAGATATTGAAAATGAAAACACAAAAGAAGAATTTTCTGGCAAGGTGTTTAAAAACAACATTAAATTACATCAAGGCACTAGTGTTAGACTTGGAAGAAAAAGCCAAAAAAGTACTATGTCTGCTACAGTAGATTTAATCTATAATGAAGTCTAAACACATTGTACTCTATGCAGAATTGCAGGCACTGAGTCATGGTGTTTACACTTTGCTGTGCACTCTGTTTGTGCAGGCCATGTTTTGCAGATGACCATACAACTCTGTATTTGTATTCCCATCTTAGACAAGTGAGCCAGTATGACCTTTCAAATGCAAACAAAACATAACTTTTCAAAAGTTGGCCTGCAGATGAATGCTGGTGAAGGAAATAAAACTACTGAAAACAGCTGCAGAGCTGTGTCACACAAATAATATCAATCACATTTATAGGGTCAGTGTATAGTGCCCATAAAGTCCACGTTTGGAGTTATTCCTTAAATTTTCAGCATTAGTGTTTGCTTTATGAAACAAACATATACAGTATATAGATCAACCACATAAGGGAAGTGTAAAATATCCCCGTAGTCCCCAGATGCTGTTACTCTCCATATTGGGCTTAAACCAGTAAGAGCATTCATTTCAAGGAAATCTAAGCTGCCTTGGACACTGCGGCAGATGTTTGTGTTCACCCATGTGATTTGGGGTCACACAAAAACCACTGCTCTGAAGAGTTCAGCCAGGCTCGTCCAGTGTGTGAACACTATGGCTTCCCCTCATCACCGCAGAGGAAAACATAGCAGGGCAGGAGAATCTTGTTTTCACTGATAGAAGCAACCAAAACAATGGCAGCACGGGGGACAGAGCATTCATGAAGAAAATTAGCAACTTAAAGCTGCAATTTTTTCCCACTTCATCTCTAAAAACAAGCTGAACAGTTTGTTTCTGGCATGCTACCATCAGGTCCAGGTTTTGATAGCAAACAACAGAGCGCTAATGGAACGTCCAAGCCACAAAGAACAAACAGGGAAAGGTGCAAAAAGGCTCATCAGTGAGCCACTGAAATCAGCACACATTATTCTTTGTCATTTAATCTACTGTGAAGTACACACTGGAAGAGTATCTCTCTGTGGGTTTAATGTGAATAGAATCTTTAAAAATACCATTAAAGTTGTGTTTGAATAGAAATGAGCCAGTAACTGCAATAGCTGTTTTGATCTTTGTGTAGCTTGTAGCCCATTACATATCTTTTTTTCACAGCTTCCACTGGGTGGCGCCGATGTTTAGCCTTTTTACATTTTTAACTTTAGCAAGTTTATGATATTTTAGGTCATTCAACTACCTATATCATCTAGTGTACCTCGGTATGTGTACTTCAGTGAATATGCAACATCAACACTTTGTCTGTGATCAAGTCACGACCATGAAGTGTCAGACTGAAAACACATGCTTTAAGTTACACAAGCAGAAACACTCCACTTCACAGTGTATACAGTCGATTTACATTTACAGAAGATATGTGCTGCAATGTGCCTGCGAACCCTCTGTAAATACAATCGCAGCTGGTCCTCACACACACACACACACACACACACACACACACACACACACATATATATTGGGGGGACATCGGGTGGCACCCACTCCTTCATAATAGTGCCCCACCCACCAATGTCATTAGATGAGAGTGTGGATAAAACCAACAATGAAATATAACTATGTATGGTAACTTAAGTAAATTATGGAAAGTTTTAAAGTACAAGTATTTTATCAAGTAATGCTTTGTACTTACATTCCAACATATTTTCAATGTAAATGTGTACTTTGTACTATAGTGAGGTTCATCACTTGATGTCATGTACACATTACTCAATAGCTGTCTGCCATATGTGATGCAACCATTTGCTGCTAGGGGAACATGTACTCCCCTGGTTGGCAGTGGTTCCTGGAAGAGCCTGGCTTACACTGGGATTTCACTCAAATCAGTTGGAAAGAAGGTGCTGTACCAAAAACCTCCTGTGTGATTATTGGTTGCTAGCAGATTGCCAAAGTTGCCTGTAGTTCCAACTATGAGCCCAGCAGTAGTAAAACTTGAAAAAGTGTGACACATACTGGAAATGGAAAAGGTTTGCCTTAAAAGTAAAAGCTGTGGCTTTTGAAACATGTTGACAGCGCTGAGGCACAACTCTTTACATTGAAGATGAACATTCTCCATTTTCACTTTGTGTTCCACTTTTCAGTTTTACAGCAGCTCGGAAAATACCCGGGCAGTTTTTGTAGACAGGTTTGTCACTGCTATTCAAACTACCACCTGTGAAATAAGCTAGTGACCAAGCAGGTTTTTGCCAATCTGTTAGGGAATACACCTTTTTCCCTAGTGACAAGTGTAGACTTACATTACTGAGACTTTCATTATCCCTGCAAATGCCATCACACTCCAAGCACCACTCACAACCATTTGGGACAAACTGTTTCCACCAGTATTTAGGCCTCTGTTACAGAGGCGTTATTCACTTCATCTGGACACCCTGGCAATCATGTTGACATGAATGATTAAGTGGCAGACAAGTTAATGTAAATGGTCAGTGGTCATGTGTCTGCCAAATTTATTATTTTAGATTTAGAATTATAAATCTAATGTATTATGGTGTCATATGTTAGAACTACAAAGTAACTAAATAACTAACTTAATAACTATGTCATTAAAATCATAAAAACTGTGACTCTGTAATGTAATTTGTATGTTTCTACATAATGAGCACTTTTATTTTACTCACTTTAAGTATAGTTAATGCTGTTTAATTTTTTGTACACCACACACACATTCTCAATGTGGATCATATTAACCTATAGGTTTTCACCATATGATGGCTTGTTTTTGCTCCAGCCAAGCACTAAACACTCAACGATTACAGATTTTAAAAACCCGTGTGTTAAACAGTGAACCTGGCCTGAAGTATACAAATTTAAGGCCCTGTGTTCAAATTAAACTATTAAAATTAATGTTGATGAAAGAGCTGCATTTATATAACACAGTTGGCATTTAGCCCTTACAGGTATATTTGGGACATTAAGTCTTTTACTTTGAAATACAATACTATCCTAACTTTAAAATAAAAGTGAGCCAGTGTCAATGGCAGTAGCATGTCTTCTTACATCACCTCAACTACTGGGAGCCACATATGATCTTTCATCTCACTGTATAAACAAGATGTTGTTATATTTGCTCCATCATACTAGCTAATGGTTTCCATTAATTTACTTTAATATAATTGAGTCATTAACTATAAATCTACACGTGCACTGCTGGAGAAGAGGGGGAACATTCTAACTGTTAGTTTAAATAAGCAAATAGAGGATAAAATCCACCTAACAGGAAACTTTAATGAGAAATCCACACTTTAATGAGTCATAATAAAGGCTGAACCAGCATCTACACTTTTATATCTTTCTTTTATTGTTACATTTAATGCCACTGCCAATCCCCACAAATCCGTTTTTAAGGCCTGCTCTCTATGCACAAGATGTATCTTTTATATCAGATAAGTGAAATCACAAGGCATGAGATTCTTACAAGTGTTCTGATCGTGAGGTGGTGCTACACCGCCACTCGCTGGTGAACAAATATCACTTGTGACTTTGTGCTCCAGCATGTAAAAGTCAATCCTGCATCTGTGAGGACCTGCACATCCAACCGCACGCCACCCCTCAGCTGTAAGGATGCAATGTGACATGTGTGGAGCAGATGAGAGGAAGATCAATGATGAAGTTAAAAAGGCGGGAGGGGGAGGCTGGCTGAACAGGCAGTTCTACACAGCTGGTGTGTGTTAGACCGTCTGACACCTGGCAGATGTGTGCTCGATCTGAGCCTGTTCACATATTAAACCTGACACTCCTGTAGCATTGGTAAAGACGAGAGAGATGCACACGCTGGATCAACTTGTAGCCAAGGAAAAGGTCTGTTTTAAAGCCTGATTTCCTTCTGATATACCTTTAAGCTGACCTGTGCAAGTGATTGCACTATAATTAATCTGTCTGCACGCTTGCAGCCACTCAAACGTGCTTTCACCAACCAGAATATGCTTCAGATTTCTTACAATTATTCATGGTTGCCTTCTTAAAAAGAGAAGATTGGGGTACTAAATCCCTGAGACTAGAGCATTCTGAAAACTCTTCCAACTTTCCAAACATCTGCACTGCATCACGGAAAAAAAGAGACAAAAGCTGGAGAGAGCAGAGCAGCTATAAAACACATTAATCGTGATTTATTCTGTATATCTAAAAATCCCTTTTGTTAAGAATCGTCCCGATGCACCACTGCCAATAAAGGTTTTGATACCAGCTTACAAAGGGAGCTGCAGCACTGTCGTAATGCTGGTAGTAAATCACGTCGAAAAAAAATTCAAACACATAAAACCAAATCTGGAGCGCACACCAAGTTTCCTCTAGCATATTTGAATCGCGACCAAGCTCTTCCTCTCTGTATCACAGCAACGGGTTTACACGCAAAACACACAAGTACGTGGAACAGTAGCTCATGAGAATTACTCATGATCATTTTTCCAGTGCATTCTCATTACGTTTGGATTCAGAAGAATATGACAAGTTAATTCATCAAATCCCACATGGATACACTGAAACACTGCTGAACTCCTCCATCTCCGCTTGGACAGTCGTACAGGAGAAATGGAAGATTAATGACTCACACCTGGTCAACTAAACCCTGCAGCTCCCCCTTCTACCACCACCAGCACCACCTCTCATCCACCCACCAATAGACTAGCCCTCTTTTGGCTCTCCTGGTGCATCTGGCCAGAAGCATGGAACACTTAGTTCACACTTTTCCACTTGTGCACTGGTTTCAGGGAGGGTGTGGTATTGGGCTGCAGCGGAAACATCTAGCCATTCGACTATTCTTCATTAGAGCTCTCATGTGGGTGGGGAGACTTTAAAATTTGGTTACTATAAGAATCCCCATTCGATCTAATGGAACAAATTATCCTGTTCTATCCTCAAAGACAAAAACAGTAGTCCTCACATCTTGATATTAGTTATTTAGTGAAATCGCAAAGCATGGTGCTTGTGGTTTTACTTGCTTAAAGGATAATTGTATATCATATGGTGCAAAGTAATGCCTTATTTTTCAAGACCTTATGTAGCATCTCTGGGATTTTACACCACATATTTATTTGACATTTATAAAGCAAAGACAAAAAAGTCACACAGAAGACAAAGTTTTAACAGAAGGGGCAAACATGCTTCTCTCTCCACTCACATGTATCATTCACTACATTGCTGAGGTCTCCTCCTTCACCCTAACTGCGGCTCACCTCTTGCCCTCACAGCACTCTCACCACTAAAGTATAGGTTTCAGTGTTAGTGCTAAAAGCATGCTGTTTGATATTTATGAGGTAGATGCCAGAAAGTCTTGCACAAACCTCCTATTATCTCACCCATCATGACTTTACATGTTCTGACTTGAAACTATGCTATGGTCAATGCACTATATATAATCATGTAAAGTGCAACTGAGGTCAAACTTAAAGTAAAAGTGAAATTGAGCGAGCATGCAAACTTTTTCTGCAACAACACCACCGGCACATTCAAAACTTACCCTGAGCTGAAGTAGCTGTACTCCACTGGATTCGTTTTTGAGGAAAAATGATATCAGTTATGTAAAACGACTGAGAACTAGACTACTGGGCATTATCCTCCTGGTAAATTCCCTTCGCTGGCTTTTCCAGCACCCCCCGAAGGAAGGTAGCTGAGCAAAGCAGTAATAAGGCCACTGATAAGAGATGCAGAGAGAGAGACAGAGAGAGGTCGTGAATGAAGAGGGGAAATGGTTGAGAAAGAAAGAGACAGGCACCCTCCCGGTCTCAAACCAGAGGAGCTGTGGTGCTGAGTTCAAGGCTGAGATGGGACAAACTTCTAAACTCCTGGAGTTCTGCCATCTCTCTTCCTCCGCCCACTTTCTCTAAAAAAAGAAGAAAAAAAGGAGGGAGAGGAGAGAAGAGAAGAGGGGGAGAAAAGAAGTAAATGAAAACCAGACACATGGCCCTGTTTGGTCTGGATGGAAGCAGCGGGGAGGATGATGTCACACATCTGGAGTGGGCTTTTCTCTTTACCTTTTCCTACATATTGTCATTTCTTCCTCTATCTCTGCAAAGCCCCTTTTTTCAAGCCTTTGCCATGTCAGCTAACTTGGTGTTCATTTGATTTTGAGATTTCGAATTGTCAATGCATCCTCCTTTTGATGTTGGACTCAAGTGACTCAAGTAAAAGCACAATGCAGTTTAACTAGCTTCCACCAATCAATCTAGTATTGTCAATGACTTATTAGAAGCTATGTCATTTTCTACTGTCTAGACAGCTGATGAAATGCACTGTGTGCGCTGGCCATTAAGTTTCACTAGCTCACCAGTAAACATAAAGCACAGTCAGGACAGTGCACTGGCGCACACTAAAAATTTGAATCCTGCTAATACATTTTATTGCTCTGCAGCAACAAACTAAAATCAGCCATGAAGCCACGCATAATGACACTGCTTATGAGTTCATTTGTGTAACCACTGTGTCACAGGATGTATTTCACGCTGGAAAACTGAGAGAAGGAGCTAAAAAATGAACATCCACATAAACAATGTTGGTACTTGTTTCTGCTGGATGTGCATGTAGCCTGTTTGCATTTTTCTCTCCTTCATCTTTTTTTTTTTTTAGCATGCAAGTTACAGCAGATGCATGAAGCTGGTTTCTCCAGAATCAGTGGAAAAGTATAGAAACATACCTTATAACAAAAACTTGTGCAGGCACAAGTAGTTAGAAAGCTAAATTAGCACATACAGAGCCATGCCATATGTATTTTTTTGAAATTCTTTTAAAACATCATTGTGCCGTGCCTGTCCAGCTACAAAGTACACTGGTATTTTATCAGCAAGCAGCCTGTTTGCTTCTTCTTGTATCATGTTAGTACCTAACATATACAGGACGAAGAGACATATAAAGGACTTTTCCACTAAACTGCCACAAGTTAGTAAGCCTTGAGAGGAAGTACGGAACATTTTTACTCAAGGCGTAAACAGGAGGTCTAGTTAGAGATTTCTCAGTTGATCATGATCATGTTAGCATTTTAGCTAACTTAATATTTTTCTAGCCGTCAACTGTGTTCCTGCTAATTCACAATAGAAAACCTTTGCAACAAATTCCTTAAAATAAATGCTGTGTATCTCAAGCGGACACAGTTAGCAACTAGCTGGCAAACACACTGGGGCATTTAGCCATTTAGCAGCTGAAGAGATATATTTTTCTTGAGGAGAAGAAGAAGAGAATAAAGCTCAAAACATATGAATAACATGAATGTCTCTCATTTGTGTCTTTTCTGTGCTAAAATGCATGTTTAACAGCACATTTACCAAATAAACCTATTACTTGTTACTGCTGTAGATAGCATGATCCTGGAGTCGCTAGAGTTGGATGAAATATTTGAATTCCAAACCCTGATCTTTTCATGGATCATTTATATCATAAAATGATGCAAAAAATCTTAGAACGTGCAGATGTTACATACAAAATGTGCCCAACCATTTGGATGCAAATGGTGGACCACTCTTAAGCTGTGCTATGCTGCAACAGTTAGCATTTTCAAGTTGTTGGTAGAAATTTGAGTTAATAGACAGTGAATATTAGGACTCTGTGCAATGTTGCTGTTAAGCTAAATTTATGACAAAGGAGGCAATGAACTTGTGAAGAGCTGAAACCCCATATCAAGCAAGAACTGTAGAATATTCTGCTTTCCTCCAGTCATTGGCCTTCTCACTTACCAAAGTCCATCCATCCATTCGCTTCCGCTTATCCTTTTCAGGGTCGCGGGGGGCGCTGGAGCCTATCCCAGCTGTCATAGGGCGAGAGGCAGGGTACACCCTGGACAGGTCGCCAGTCTGTCGCAGGGCCAACACACAGGGACAGACAACCATTCGCACTCTCATTCACTTGCACATTCACACCTAGTGGCAATTTGGATTAATCAATTAACCTATCCCCACAAGCTGCATGTCTTTGGACGGTGGGAGGAAGCCGGAGTACCCGGAGAGAACCCACGCAAACACGGGGAGAACATGCAAACTCCACACAGAAAGACCCCGGCCTGATGGTGGAATTGAACTCAGGACCTTCTTGCTGTGCGGCAACAGTGCTAACCACCATGCCACCGTGCTGCCAAAGTGCGTATTAATGACAGAAACAATGACAAAACCAAAGTGTGTATTTAAAAGAGAGGTTATTGAAACACAATGAGAACCATGTTCCTGTTGCAGTTTTCTTAAAATGCATTGTTCACATTATATTTTAACATGTCTTTGAACTGTTTTCACCTAAATATAGTCATTAATTACTCAAAAATCACTGCAATCTGTTTTTATAATGGGATAGTAGTCTGGAATCCATTATAAGGCAGTGGACTAAAGTGGATGTTAAAAAGAAAGGACTCATCATCACTCTTCTAGCTGAACTCTTAAAATGTTCAGACCAGATGGAGGGAGGATTGCTGTCGCATATTTCTGCCAGGGAGTTAAAACGGACTTTGCTCCTGGAGGTCAGTATGCTGCATCTGACTTAATTCCCTGATATCTGTGGGGGAAAAAACACTAGTAAGTGGAGGTACAACAACAGTTGATTATAAGACAAGATAACCTTTTATTCCACCGAGCTCTGTGTGCAGTCACACTTCCACAAACTGCATCCAAAAAAGGGATTTGAAAATGCACCATATGGAAGCATTTATAACAGTGGAGCAGTGCATCCATGTTCTGTTGTCTGAAGGTCATTACTCACACCACCAAAAATTTCCTGCAAACTCTGCACTGTTATGGTGCTGCTAGGCAACCCCACTGCTATAATATTGTGTGAGTAACAAGTTGTTATATGTTCAGAGAGGAAGTGAAGATGGATAAGCAGCAACTGTCCCAAATACCAAATGATGAATGAAACTGCTGACAAAATTCTGGGTTCTTATTAAATTCATTCATGTATGTTATAAGTTAAGATCAAAGTGAGATGTGGGTCGGTTGAATCCAAATATTCCTTCATCACAGAAAACATGTCTTACATATATTCCCTTGTGAGTGAGCAGTAACTGAACACAGACCTCTCACAATCAAAGCATTCAATAGTGTCAGTGTGAAAAGGACAGCTAATTATATTGTTGGCTGATGCTAATGTCCTGCTTACAGCTTTGAACAATTGTCTGAAGTAAGGCGATACTTTGATGCACACCACCAAGGTGACTTTGTGAAAGTGCGGCTCATTGTTTCTGTCATTAACTACCCGCAGGTAGAGGTGGGACTCACTTAACCTTTAATCACATCAAACAAAAACCCAAACAAGGGGGCACTTTCTTCGGCAACCAGACGATGTTTTGGGTGTGACTTTGCTAGGTTCTTACAGTATATGGAAATTATGAAAGGCCCTGTAAAACACCAAACACACATTCACTGTTTATTTTATTCACAAATGAAAGCATGAGACTCCCTTTCACATAAGTGAAGTATTCAAACTGCTTGCTTTCCATTCCTGTGAAGGCTTTAGCATTAGGAACAAACTGTTCATTGGCTTATTTGGGGGAATGTGTTGCTTTCACCAACACACTTGTTTCCAATGGAGCATAAGCAAATAAAAGGGAAGAGGAGTGCTGCCCTTACGTCACTCATACTGTTTCCGAGGAAAGTATTAATAGTAATAACAGTAATGTAGAAGTTCAAAGATAGTAAATCCCACTGAGGATTTTTACCTTTTTAAAGCTTCCTCACATTGGGCATTACCATATAACCATTACAAAGGCATAGGTTTTTTTTTTTCCAAGTCTTGTAAAAAAGTAGTTATATTCTTTTTATTTTTACTTAAATGCAATTCTAAAATGCCTTCTGTGTTTGTTAGGTTTACTGAAAGCTTTCAAAACAGCCCCCAAATAGGCAAATACAATGTCAGCCTGAAAAATAAACTTTATATGGAAAAATTTCATTAAAGTGTACATTATGATTAATAAAAATGTATACATTGTCCACCATACATGCCATTCTTGCTATATTAATGGCTCTACGGTAAGGGAGTAAGATTTTAGGCATATGAAATTCAGTTCAGAAAACAAGGATCCAAAATTAGCCAGTTAGCCTGACAGTTAAAGTCAGAATCCAATGAAATCTGGGGAATATCTC
Source organism: Aulonocara sp. 'chitande type north' Nkhata Bay (assembly GCF_057382095.1). Taxonomy (NCBI): domain Eukaryota; kingdom Metazoa; phylum Chordata; class Actinopteri; order Cichliformes; family Cichlidae; genus Aulonocara; species Aulonocara sp. 'chitande type north' Nkhata Bay. The sequence continues at coordinate 34,062,590 of NC_141359.1, forward strand.
CATACTAACTGGTTTTCCTGGTTTCCATACTGGTTTTCCTATTCCTGAAAATGGTATAATCCTAACTGGCTTTCCAGTGCGTTCCATTTTTTTCAAGGAGTTTGACTCAGTACCACCCAATGACTCATGAAAGTATGAGTTGCATGAAACCGTCATTTTTCTTTATTCCACATAAAAACCTATGGTGTCTTCTTCGTGTACCAAATCTAACAAACAGCACACTTCGAAGTGAACCGTGTATGTACTACATCACAAAAAAGGTCTACATAATTCACAGTTAATTTTTCAGTGCACATGGTTGACCTAATAATAGTATAATCAGAGGTGCTCTTTGCTGTGCCAGAACTCTGGACTCCAAAAACAAAGGGTGGGACTTTGAGAGACTTTTTTTCTGTTTCCAGCAGGTGGCCTTATTCAAAATCCAAGCTATCATTTATTTCCTGATGTTGGATATGGCCATCACATCTGGACACATGATGGAAACTATTTAAGGAAATTCTTCTGTGCTTTGACTTGAATAACTGACTAAAATGCTGAGTAATCATTCTGCTTTCGCTTGACAGTGATGGAGCCTAGGCTTGCGCTTAAGACCTCTTAAGTTAAATATGTATGTTTTCATCCAGGTGTGTCATATACTCCATGTGTTACATTGTTATAGACAAGGTGTCCTTTGTCTACAGTAGCTAGCAGTGGGAATTGATGAGAATTTAGTCATTACAAATCAATTATCGATATCACTTATGGATTAGATTCTTTGTCAATTATCTTCTCGATTCTCACTGGGTTCTCACTGACTCCGCTGTGAGACTCACCACCATCTCTAAGCAGCATATCAAAGACATTACATTCATGCATGCTGTGTGGGCAAATGTTTGTCCAGGTTGGAGGTATTTCCCTTCTAAGCACACTATTGCCTATTTTTTTTTTTTTTTTAATTTATTTCAGTTTCCACAATCTTATTCTGTTCACTTTATTTTAAAGGACAGGTTACACACCAAAAAATACCAAACTAAACTTTGTTACCTTCAGGTAAGAAAAAAAACCCTCCTTTAGATCATTAACCCTGAAAGATTTATTTTGTTTGATTGTTTTCTTAGCCAAGCTGACACACAAGGAGTGACAAACCTTTATGCATTAATTCAAGTAAGTACTGTATATTTTCTACATAATTTATTTAATATACTAACCAGATTGCTCCTAAATCCAAGTGAAGTGTTGCATATTAATCTTAGAAAGTTGGAGTGGCCTTTCTTTGTTTTCCTTTGAATAAAGACGTATCTGGTCATATATAAAATCAGTGATTTGTTCACTATTTCTCCTTACTTCTGATGTAATATATTTTGTGTGGAGGATGATATTCTTTTAATTTCAGCAAAATTAAAAGAACTATTACTGCCATGCATTTTTAAATATATATATAAACAAGCTTTCTTTCTGAAATGAATACATACAAATAATTCATAAAATTAATCTCTCTTTTTTCCCTCTAAATGGCGTATAGTGCTTTGGTAATTACCATTAGTTGTATACAACTTTTCATGAAGTACAGTAGGGTCATACTCACTGTACGTTAGGGCAGCACAAAAAATATTATTCATTACATAACCAGTGTTGGGAAGTTTACTTTTTTTTTTTTTTTTGCCTGTCCCGTTTGGCTCTTTTGCCATCAGAATTATTGTCTAAAGGCAAAGAAAGATGCCCAACGGATTTACTTACAAATTGACCATTCCAGCCTTGCCATAATGGTCCATTTGATTCACCTTTGATTCACCCCCCCCCCCCCCCAGCAGTTTATGTAACAAAGTCATACTGTGGTCATGTGATTGGTCAAGTCGCAAACCTTTTGCATGCCATGAACTGTGGAGCTGCTGCCTCTAATAAGCAGTAGATACAGGTTACAGATGTGTGTGTGTGTGTGTGTGTGTGTGTGTGTGTGTGTGTGTGTGTGTGTGTGTGTGTGTGTGTGTGTGTGTGTGTGTGTGTGTGTGTGTTCAGGTGTTGAAGTAAACTGCCTACAGATGGTAAAGGAGGGAGGTTGAAGGGAAAGAGAGTGAGGAAACAGACTTATCTCTGCTAACAGGAATGTCTTAGCAAGCTGTGTTGTTTTGTTATGTCGTGTGTGTTTCTGAGTGCAAATGTGTGTTTTTCCTTATCCCTGCACTCGCTTGAGCATGGTGTTTTGCTATTGTGTGAGGGTTTGTGAACTATTTTGACCATTAAAATAACAGCATTTTTGTCAAGCGAGGTCATTCTGTCCAGACGGTCGGCCCTGGCTTACTCTTATGGTTGAAAATGTCGAGTACTGATAAAACGAGTCGGCAATTAAGTTGTAGTGTGTTAGCAGGTATTAGTACATTCTATTATAGTAGAAATAACACCAACTGAATGGTGCTTTTCAAGCCTTTTTAAGCCTTGAAACACTGTCCACTGAGCGTAAACCCATACAAAGTTCAGTTTTGTATGATTTCATATTCTGTAAGTCCTCCAAGGTTCTATTGTCTCCGAAAATGAGACCGTTTTTCTTTTTCCAGAGTCACTCCATTTATTCAGTTGTTCACATTGTTTGGTACCTAGAAAAGGGAATAGCCGTCCTCTCTATTTTCTCTGGAATTTTCATAACTGATTTCAAACAGAATTGTGTAGTGAAAGTGAGCCAATCTAAACCCTGGTGGTTTCATTATTGTGTAGCCATTACATAACACAATAAACAACCACTTCATTATTAAAAACTTCAAAGTTAACAGCTTCCTATTTCCGAATTTTTTTTTTTTTTTGTGCCTGTCCCGTTTGGCTCTTTTGCCATCAGAATTGTTGTCTAAAGGCAAAGAAAGATGCCCAACGGATTTACTTTACCAAATTGACCATCCCAGCCTTGCCATAATGGTCCATTTGATTCACCTTTTATTGTTTATTTTATTTTCACTTACTGAATACGGGACAGACTTGACTGGGGGAAAGAAGGGGAGAAAGAAAGAGGGAAAGAGAAACAGCTGAGAAGAGGGACGGGGGAGAAGGGCAAAAAACATAAACCAACAGAACGGGCAGAAAAAAAAAAGAAAAGAAAAATGCATATATCAATCACCTGGATCACCTGCTGAGAAAGAAAAAAGAAAACAAGCAGAAGAGAACAAGAGTAATAGAATAAACAACATCACAATGATATATGGGAATATGACAGTAAATACTAAATATTAAACATTATTGTGCAGCACATAAGATCAACAGAACACAGAGTGCTTTGAGGTAGGAGCCAAAAAGGGTGTAGTTTGTGGGTGTGATCACCCGTGTGTACACCTGTGAGCATGGACGCGCTTGTTTTGTTTTTTTTTAAAGGTTCCTTCATGTAATGATCTGCTAGAGGGTGTGGGGGGGGGGCCACAGCCCCGTCCTCCAGGGCATGAAGCAGGTATGGAGGAGATCAAAACTCCAGACATCCAGAGGCCCCCAGAACACAAGAGACCAAGGAAGACCAACGGAGGGGCAGCCGCGCCACTGTCCCAGAAAGAGCTGAGGAGAGTCCCAGATGAGGGCTCACTCAGCAGCCGCGGAGCAGAAGCCAGGGGGAGTTGCAGTGACGTGCCCGTGAGCTCCGCCGGCAGCCACCCGTGCCTGAGTGACCGAGCCCCAGGCCGAGAGGCCGGGGGCACCCCACCTCCGAAGTGGCCCGAGCGAGCCCCAGGCTCCAGGCCCCGATAAGCGGCCGCCAAGGAGTGAGCCGGTGTGTACCTGGACGCCCATCCGCGGACACAAAGAACCACCAACGCACCGATGTCTGAGGGAGTCCGCCACTGGCAGGGAAGTGGTGGTAGGGGGAGATAGGCCTCCAAACCTTGGAGGGCCTAAGATGTCCCCAGAGAGGTGGCGCCTGACACCCAACCTGACATATAGACACAGACATACAGGCACACACAGATACAAACATCCATTCCCACCCGCATGCTCTCATATGCACTTACTCCACACTCAACCAACGTGGAGACAGACATAAAGAGACGCTGTACACACGATCACACTCCCCAAGCGTACTCTACAAACCGGGTCTAGGTACCCTTGCCCCTGGAGGGGGGAACTGCACCCAGACCCAGGTGGTGTTACCCTTTTCCCTGCGGTGGGGGGAGGCAGACCGCCCCGACTCCACAGCAGCAGGAAGGCCCCACACTCCAGACCGCAGTCGGACGGCCAACTCCTCCTAGCCCCCCCGCTCCAGCAGGTCGCAGAGAATGGGGGTGAGAGAAGACTCCAAACCTCCCTCCACCCGCTCATTGTAGTGTTGATGCATGTGTGTTCTAAGGTGCATTTAAAACCCAGGAGGGCATGGAGCTACCTGCCAGAGAGCAGCAGGTAAGCGCATGGTCCCTCCTGCTAGCCCTCAATGTCTACGTGTATTTAAAATTGAGAGGTGGGCAACGACGCCAGGGGTGGGGTGTATACCCTGATGGTACTTTGGATTCCGTGTATCGTGCCCACCCCCAAGATCCTATATGTATGTGTAATGAGAGTGTGAGTAATGTGAATGTCTAAGTTGTGGGATAAAATTGAGGCAGAGGCAGCCAGAAGGGGACAGACGGGGGGGGGGGTAGCCTCCTCTGCACCCTGGTGCCATACCCCTACTCCAAGGTCCTGCATGTGTGGGTGGTTGTGGTGGAGCGGGATTTTAATCTGGACTCCCACCCTGACAAAAAGTGGGCTACTGGAACAAGAAGGCATTGGTGGGCAAGAGACGAAAACAGATAGGAGAACAGCAAGGCTGGAGACGGAGCAATACTGGAAGAGCATATGGGAGAAGAACGCAACCCATAACGGCAATGCTCAGTGGCTGGTGGATATGAAGGCAGACCACAGCGACCTCCCTGAACAGGGTCCAGTAACCATCACAGTGGCAGATATCCAAGAAAGGGTCTCCAGTATGAAGAGTTGGACAGCACCAGGGCCCGACATGGTTCACGCCTACTGGCTAAAGAAGCTGACTGCACTCCACGAGGGTCTGGCAGCACAAATGAACCAGCTGCTAGTTAACGGGAGACACCCGGAATGGCTAACCGAAGGTCGGACAGTCCTGATCCCCAAGGACCCCAAGAAGGGACCGGTCCCCTCCAACTACCGACCAATAACCTGCCTCAGTACTACATGGAAGCTCCTGTCAGGCATCATATCGGCTAAGATGAACAGGCACATGGGTCAATACATGAGTGGGACACAGAAAGGAATTGGCAAGAATACCAGAGGCGCAAAATACCAGCTACTGGTAGACAGAACAGTCAGCCGAGACTGCACGACCAGACTGACCAACCTGTGCACTGCCTGGATTGATTACAAGAAGGCCTATGACTCAATGCCCCACAGCTGGATACTGGAATGCCTAGAATTGTACAAGATCAATGGGACCCTAAGAGCCTTCATCAGGAACTCAATGGGGATGTGGCGTACAACACTAGAGGCCAACTCCAAGCCCATAGCACAAGTCACCATCAAGTGCGGGATCTACCAAGGAGATGCTCTGTCCCCACTGCTGTTCTGCATAGGCCTGAACCCCCTCAGTGAGATCATTAACAAGACTGGCTACGGATACCGACTACGGAAGGGAGCAGTTGTCAGCCACCTCCTGTACATGGATGACATCAAGCTGTATGCCAAGAGTGAACGAGACATCGATTCACTGATCCACACTACCAGGCTATACAGCAATGACATTGGAATGTCATTCGGACTGGAGAAGTGTAGTCGGATGGTAAGAGAGGGAAGGTAGTCAGAACTGAGGGGATTGAACTACCAGAAGGGAACATTGCAGACATAGAGGACAGTTACAAGTACATGGGGATCCCGCAGGCGAATGGGAACAATGAAGAAGCCGCTAGAAAAGCTGCAACCACCAAGTACCTGCAGAGGGTCAGGCAAGTCCTGAAGAGTCAGCTGAATGGTAAGAACAAGATCCGGGCCAGCAACACGTACGCCCTGCCCGTGATCAGGTACCCTGCTGGGGTAATAGGCTGGCCAAAGGAGGGGATAGAAGCCACTGACATAAAGACAAGAAAGCTCCTTACCATGCATGGAGGGTTTCACCCTGAGGCTGTACGCTAAGCGGAAGGAAGGGGGCCGGGGACTGGTGAGTGTCAGCACCACAGTCCAGGATGAGACAACGAACATCCAAGAATACATTAGGAAGATGGCCCCAACTGACCGAGTGCTCAGTGAATACCTCAGGCAGCAGAAACCCAAGAAAGAGGAGGGAGACGAGGAACCATCATGGAAGGACAGGCCCCTGCACGGTATGTACCACCGGCAGATAGAGGAGGTGGCTGATATCCAGAAATCCTACCAGTGGCTGGACAAAGCTGGACTGAAAGACAGCACAGAGGCACTAATCATGGCAGCACAAGAACAAGCTCTGAGCACAAGATCCATAGAGGCTGGGGTCTATCACACCAGGCAAGACCCCAGGTGCAGGCTGTGTAAAGATGCCCCAGAGACAATCCAGCACATAACAGCAGGGTGCAAGATCCCGGGAATAACATCGGAGATCTCTGTCCAGAAGAGCGCAGTCCTGGGAACAGCTAAGATACTGCGCAGGACCCTCAAGCTCCCAGGCCTCTGGTAGAGGACCCGAGCTTGAAGGATAAACCGCCCGCAGGGGCGTGCTGGGTGTTTTTTTATACACACACACACACATACATATAAACATATATATAACATATATATAAACACACATCGGGGCGATCATGGCTCAAGAGTTGGGAGTTCGCCTTGTAATCGGAAGGTTGCCGGTTCGAGCCCCGGCTTGGACAGTCTCGGTCGTGTGTCCTTGGGCAAGACACTTCACCCGTTGCCTACTGGTGGTGGTCAGAGGGCCCGGTGGCGCCAGTGTCCGGCAGCCTCGCCTCTGTCAGTGCGCCCCAGGGTGGCTGTGGCTACAATGTAGCTTGCCATCACCAGTGTGTGAGTGTGTGAGTGTGTGAATGTGTGTGTGAATGGGTGGATGACTGGATATGTAAAGCGCTTTGGGGTCCTTAGGGACTAGAAAAGCACTATATAAATACAGGCCATTTACCATTTTTACCATATATAAACACATATATACATATATATATATAAACAGTCATGTGGAACTAAAGGTTTTCACATGATTCTATGCAGACCTGTGAAAAACTAATTACACCTTCTGATTCTGCAGCTTTTCGAACCATCTTTAGTGGTAGATAGATTACTGTGAGCAGCAACCCGCAGTAATGGATTTCTGCATAACTTTATCGGTCTCTCACATCACTGTGGGGGATTTTGGTCGACTTATTTTACAACGTGGCTTCACTTCATTTAGGTCCCACCACAGCAACTCAATTAGTTTGAGGTGTGGACTTTCACTGATTCATTGCAACACCGTAAGTCTTTTCTTTCTCAGCTACCTTGTTGTAGATTTGCTGCCGTGTTTGGGATCATTGTCATGTTGCACGACCCAATGTCAGCCAAACTTTAGGTTGGATTTAAATGTAAGGACTGCTCAGCGGGATTTGATAAACTGAGATTTTAAAGTTTACATGTAAGTCATTCTTAAATCTGTATATGATGTGAAGTTGTGTTTTTCATATTGTGAAACTTCAGCAAAACAAACTGAACTTTGTGCTATTTAAAGGGTGCATTAAAATGAAGGATAAACAGATTCGTTTGCTGTATTACTATGATGTATTTAAAGTAAAGAGCATTGTGTTGAACTGTCGCATAGCAGCTGTGGTGTTCATGGTCAACCTTCACACCAACTTTATACTGTCTATTTAAAGACAGCATAAACAGTACATTGTCAGTGTAGAGCATGGAAATCAATCAAGACAACTAATGAAAACTTTGCTTACATCTTGCATTTAGGTGTGTAAATCCACAAAAAGCAGTAAACTTCAGAGCAGCAGCAGAGGTCAGCTGGTCACAGCCGATACACTAAGAATATCTATGTATTAATTTAGGGTCCACCTTACAATATAAAGCACCCTGAGGCGACTGTTGTGATTTGGCACTGTATAAAGAATTGAATTTAATTTAATTGAATCTACTGACCTCTCAATAGAAATTATTGTGAGTTGTGATTTTTTTTTCCCCCATGCTTGGTCTTCTCTGCTAGTGTTGGTCAGAAACAAGGTCAAAAACTATTTATACTATTTATACAAGCCGTTTCCTCTTTGGGAATAAACCCACCCCGTATTCTGTCTTAACGCTGTTGTGGAATTACTTATCACATCATGCATCTGTTTGGTCTCAGATCCTTAAAAAGCTGTGCTTCATCTCAGTTATCTGCTGGGCCTCACATCTGCAGGGATGGTCAGGGAGAGGCAGAGAATCTTGTGGCCTTATGTTTTATTCAGCTTCATCATCACAAACTTCAAAGCTTTAACATCTGACAAAGTTATAGATAAACACTGCAATATGCAATCATTACAAAGGTAGGAGGCAGGAATGAACAGTCTTTTATTTTGCTGTTTCCACACAGTAGGAGGTTCCCACTTACCTCTGCTTTGGCATTATTATGTCTTTTATTTGGACATGTTGTTTTGTTTATGAGATAAACAATGGCAACCATAACTGGAAAAGCATGGTGAATGTCCTTTTTATTAAGTCATTCTACTTAGAGCTAAAATATTCACCTACAGTACAGCCTTCTTTATATGATAAATAAAAGCATTTCTGTCACATAAGCATAGCCTGTAAGATGCAAATGATTTGTGCTGTAATTTTTAACACCATCTACAGGGTCACTGGGAAATAGAGGAATTCTAACAAATCAAAACTAAATAGGAAGCAGGGAGGGAAAGCAGCTGGCCGAGAGGAAAAAAACAATTTAGGCCAGCAAGGAGTTATAAAATAGAAATGTGTTGCACACATGAGGAGCTCAGCTGCGTACCATTCTTCAGTGATCCCATTTCCTTTGATTTCCCTTGCTCTTATTGGAATTAACCACTGATAACCTGGAATTGCACCAAGGAGTCCAGATGAGTGGTGGACATCATACTGTTGTGGCCTGAATCTTTATCTGGTTTCATCTTCTTACAGTTTTGCATTTTTCCTTTTTTCCTTTCCTTTGCTTTGCTTCCCTTTATTTTTTTATTAGTATCTGCTTAACATTTCTAAATTATAATATGCAATTTCTCAGGAATTCAGATGTTTGCATATAAAAATATAAACACAGCATTCATTTTCATTTTATTTACTGTATATACAATATTGCTTATATGCTTTTTGCTTAATTTCACACAATTGTGATAACTTCTCTGGTGTGTTTGTACAGACACCTCAAAGCATTAAAGTTAAGCATTTTGCATAACTTTTCTTTAATAAGTGGAAGATGTATTAGGGGAGGGAATCTGAGTTCTGATAGTAACCTTATAAACACTCTGGTCAGGTTTTGAATGATAACATCAAATCGCCGTCTTCCACTTCTGGTCGCGTGGAGGCCAAACCAAACATTGTTATGTCATCATCCCAAGCTGAAATATCATCACTGGGATCTTGGTGAAAGCCCCCATTAACAGAGTTCAGTTTTCTTTAGTGCAAAAGAGGACTGGAGCCCTCAGTTGTGCTAGCAACTCTATGAGAATGTACTGTGGCAAAGCAAGTAATCTGCTGAACTTTTTAATATTTACATTACCTGACAGGATGTCATGCACTAGTCTCTGGACGCTGCATTTTGAAGCCTCAGCATGTTTTATCATGTTTTGGAGCCACAAGTGACCATAAGACGGTGGAGAGGTAAGTTACAAGCTAACTGCTTGAGCATCAAAAACAGCTAGTTAGTGCTAAGTAACAGACTTATGTACTAAGTACTACAATGTCACTCACCAAAGGTTGAGCACAAACTTTCTACTACACCATAAGCCATATAATGCCATCAGATAATTCTATTAAAAAAAGCTAAAAAATGCACATAGTCAAAAGGCCCTGTTCAGTGACCTAAATTTCAGAAGTGAGGCCTAGCAGATAGCTACAAGCCACAGTTCTTTGGATGTGCACAACTATCAATCAAAGCAACAAACTTTAATTTAAAAATATTCACCCTGTTCGTGCAGTTGCTATGAAGTGAGAAACAAGCTATAGACCTAAACCAGTGTTTTCGGTTTAGTATGTCCACACGCTGGCTTCCTTTCTCAGTAACCTTGATGGCTGCTGCTGCACAGTACCACACAGGCAGTCAAAAATATGTCAGTTTTCTTTAATGAGTACTCAAATGGATTGAAATAAATGCATCGGACCAACAGAAAGTCAAAGGTTGTGGTATCAAAGCATCTTCACGCAAACCACTGAAGTGCCTTGAGGCTTCAACAACGTATAGCGTTCAGTGTTTGCAGACATGTATGAGGCTGTTGTAGCTTTCTGCAAGAGCAATGTCAAGAATCTGTGGAACAACCAGAATTCTATTGCTATTACTGTTTGTGCCTTGAATAGAGCTAACAAAGAACTTCACAGCAGACGTTGTCCACAGTTCACACTTCTCTTGTACTCTGTCGTGGCTGTTCCCTTTCTATCGCAATCTCAATCTTTGAAATTCAGTCTACACAGCATCATCTCCCAGAGGTGCTGCACCTTTACTTTGTTGGAGGATTACATGCTAGTGCGTCTCTGTGGTATCCATGTTGTTGAATTCCAAGATTCCTTCTATTCTAGAGCAACACAAACATGGGATCATGTATCAGAAGGAGTTCTGGCTGCTTTTGACATTGTAATAATCTGCATGTGTACAGTATAAAAACACGTTGTGCATATGTGCTGTGGTGGTGTCGGCACTTCAACACAGCAAGAAGGCAATCTTGCATGAATAGTTTTATGGCAAAATCCAATGAATATGGCATGTAATCTGATTTATTAACTCCATATGATGTAATACATTCATACATTTTGAATCTTCACTTTAGTAGTAAACAACGTATGCAAAATAGAAAAGATTTGAACAATGAAAGTAAAGCCATTATACAACATAAAAGATTTTTAAGTGCCTCTTGTCAGGGATTTTATTTGGAAGCTTTCAAAGGAACAAGTCATTCCCTTCCAAGTGTCTCTTTGCTAACATGGGTCCACTGTTCTTTTTCAACAAGGCCTCAGTAACACGGGCAGTCACGTGATGCGCACATATTTCCACCCATTTTGGTTTGGAAAGTCATTCTGGAATATTCTTCTCTTAGTTTTCCCATGTCCAACCTCAGACCGCCGTTACACCTCTTCTTACATGACAACTGATGGCACAGCTGACCACACCTCCTCACCACACCACCTCCTCGCCACACCACCCACTCAATCTCACTGGGAGGTAAACTCAAAAATTGGACCAGATATACTCAAATCAAAGTTACAGAGGAGACTGATTATGTTCTGATGAGTTAATGCTATCAAATGTTTTCCATTAGGTTTTGGGGGGTAACATTAACATTCAGTTATTTAAACCAGCTTTTAAGCAAATGTCTACTCTGCAGAAAAGCAGTTACTTGGCTCCTGCTTGTCCCCACAGAAGAGGCAGAGGCTGAATGCCTTTCCAACACTTAACTGTTGCTGTAACGTGGTTCTGGTGTCTCACATGTCCCTCTTGCCCTGCCAAGTATGGCCACGGAGTCCCCCTTCCTCCAGTGCTTCTCTGACTCACAGATCCGACTGAACAATGCCTACCATTGAACTCTGAACGCATGTCTTTAATGGACAGCTGGAATCTATTAATGCAGAGTCCAGTAGCTATGACAACTCCACAATAAATCACATACATATTCATGATTGGAAATACATTTTCGGCCTCATTGAAGATGGAAACGTGGTGGGACTCTGTCACAGTCCTAAGCTGTCCTGAAAAGGCCCTTCAGAGCTGCTGATGTTTACGAACTGACTCATTTCACCGTCGTGTTTTCCCCCCGTCGTCCATGAGTGGTACTTACCTTGAAAAGTTGTAATTTCCATGATTTGGAAAAATGAGTTGCCTTGTTTGACATCTGGAAATAATTGTTACTCATCAGGCTTACAGTTGCGTTCCCTCGTCTGTCTTAATGTAACATGCGGTGCTGACAGTGTTTTGCACCATGGGGATGGGGTGATTAGATAACAGGACATGACTGTTGACACATTTAAAATTCATAGCTACACAACCCCCTGTTTAGTTTTGTTGATGTGACAAACATGCCGTTTTCACACTCTTGCTTTAAATCAATCTAAAGTTGCTGCAACAGGGATTGTAAACCAGCTGTCTGCAGCTGGATAATCGTTACAGTCAAGAATGACTCATTTTTAAAAGAGTCTCCAACTCACCATCATGGCATAGAGTATATCAAACAATATACACCATGTAATCATGAAAAGCGGAAACTATGTAGTAAACAGCATAGTGAAGTAGAGGGCAAGAAGCCAAGCGAGTGAAATAGCAAGTGGAATAATATTTAAGTCTGAATGTTCCGCCTTAGAGGTTCATGTAGGGGAGCAGCTGTTACATAATGTGGCACAAGCGTGGCAAACACTTTGACATGGGAGGAAAGCAAACACTGCTAGCTACTTCAGGATGGCACAGAGTTCAGTGATAGATCTTTGGACCCTCTGCCTCTCATAAATGACTTTGCCTAATTGTGGTAAATCACCATCTCACATCCATCTGAATCCAGATCCAGAAATAATTAGACATTAGAGAACATTAGAACGAAAGAAGCAGGACAGAATACACATGTGTGAATGAGAGAGACACAGGTGGAAAGGTAAAGATGCAAGGAGCAGAGGTGGTGACTGTGGATGAGTTTAAATGGCTGGGTTCAGACATCCAAAGCAAAGGACTGTGCACAAGAGAGGTATGGAAGACAGTGCAGGCAGGGTGGAGTGGGTGGAGACAAGTTTCAGGAGTGATTTGTGAATGGTTTTAGATGGACGAAAAGACATGTAGCTGAGCTAAAGATGTTAAGAATTGCATTGGGAGTGACCAGAATGGATGAGAATAGAAATGAGCACTTCAGAGGCACAGTTTGGAGACACAGTCAGAGAGGCAAGGCTGAGACGGTACATACATGTGCAGACAGATGCAGACTGCAATGGAGATACTGGACCAAGGATGTTGAAGATGGAGCTGCCAGGCAGGGGCAAAAGAGGAAGAGCTGAGGAGATTTATTGATGTAGTGAGAGTTGATGTGACAGATGGGGCTGTAGGGCATAGGGTAAGGTGCAGGCATCTGCTGTGGCAACCCCTCACAACATGTGGGTTGCCCTAACTTAATCATCTTAAGTAAACAGTACTTAATTTTTCTTTTTAAGGCAACGAGTTTAAAAAATTTTTTTACATTTCTGGAAACTAATTACATTTAACAGTGTATAGGGAGCCAAAAGAAGAAGCTAGAACATCAACAACAATGGAGTGTTTCCAGGTTGCTGATGAGAAAATTAATTAAAGTTTCAAAGTGTTTAAAGCCAACTATAAAATTCATTATACCCATCATATCTAGATCACATAATAAACACTTGCCTTTAACCTGAGCTGATGAGCATTTTAACAGTTAATCAGTGACCCATGGTCATGAGCTTCACTGCTTGGAACCTCAGGCTCAATCCTCACTGGACTCACCCAGACCACAACCACTCGCCTTTCCCCGTCCAGCTCCTCCAATGCGTAAGACTTTTAACATTTTCTTTTTTTTTTCATTTATGTTTTTGAAAGGCACAGAGACAGTACAAGAACAAGATACATCATACAGTTGTTTCAAAAGACTTTTGACATTTTCATCTGGACTTTGCTCACTACTTCTCAAGACCACCCTGATTCCCTTTTCCTTCTGTTCCTAGTCCATCAACTCTCAAGCCACAGTTTCCCTGCCAAGCCCAGCCAGTTGTTAAGTTCATGTTCCCAGCCTTCCTGCACTAGTGTTTCATAGCTCATGTCTCTTGTATTCTAGCTTGCTAATCACAGTACCTGTTTTTGTTCTAACCTGGTTCATAGCGTTAGTACTTGGTCATTTTGTTTTCCACCTCTTTGTAAATAAAGTTTTCTGGATTCTTAGCTCTGAGCCTTCATGGTGAATCGGCTTTTGAGTCTGTTCCTCACTGCTGGCGACTGAGCCGTGACAATTCCTGGTCTCTTTATCCTGCTGTCAGCTTTACTTCCTGCCTCTGTCAGTCCTACCTACTGCTTAACTGTCTGCCCAACCCTCAATATTTTCAACTGTCTTGAATTTGTCACTTCTGCTTCTACTTGGTGTCTATAATCCCCCTCTCTTTCTCCTGCAAGTAACTAGATTGTCTTTATCTCATGACTTACGGCATTTCCATTGTTCCTTATGTTTTTCTTCGTGTTTCTAACTGATCACCATAACTTTTTGGACTGTCGTTTAATGTTGCCACAGTTGTCACAGTTGACAAATGTAAGGGACTTTCTATAAATTATTCTGCTCTCGATAATTTTCCTCACTAAAATTTAGCCTGCATTTAAATCACTGTTCATTGATTTAAACGTGGTCATAACAGACACTTTATTTATCAGTTAAGAAATTAGAAAAAATTAAAATAATAAGTCCACCTACCAACAATCTTTTATTGTACATGAAAATTTAACAGGGAAGGTGGGTCATAGTTAACCAAAGTTGGTATGTGAGGTAAGATGGATGTTAATACAAGATAGTTTGGTTCATTGCAATCCTGCCATCATGATTTAAATATCCTGGATGGATGGTGACTATCCGTGTAGAGAAATTGTGAATGTTCTCCCAGTATCTTGATAGATTTCATCCAGGTGTACCCACTTTGTCTTATCTTCCTGTGACTGGCAATCTGTCCAAGATATTCTCAGCTCTAACAATCATGTCTTCTTCACTGTCTTCTTCTAAATGTACTGGCAGATGAAGGCTGTTTTGAATGTGGTATATGTTTTAAATCTTACTTTTTTGCAATGCAATAACCCGCTATCAGCTTATTGTACACTTTCACACAGTGCACCAAGTTGTTTGTCTGGTTCAGTCACCGTCATCACCGTTTTGAAGTTAAGTGTCTTTTGAGAAGGAACATTTCATTTCTAAGTGGCTCTTCAGCTTGCTGTGAACAATATTAGAATTTGCCAATTTCCTCAGACAGATGATGCAGTCAAGCTGAAAGCTAATGAAAACTCTTCTCACCAGCTGAACATTGTATACTATAAAAAATGAAAGTGTTTGTCAGAGCTGTGATAATCCAAAAATCCTAATTATGCTGGTCTGAGGCCCACTGTGCTTGTGTAACAATTGTATCTTTCAAGTCATATCGGCTCTTTGTATTTGCAGACATGGAGAAGCTGATTCATGCAGCAATTGCCTCATTAGTGTAACTCCATTTATTCATGGCTCATCAAGAAAAATGTCTCCATCTGCAGTCACTACAGAAAGCTGTTGCCAGCCTCCTAATCCTCTCCAAGGGATGAGGCCATATTTTTTCTTTCAGTCCCTTCAACCCTTCAGTGGTTTCTTGCCAGCTTTACAATTTTAAGTGCACCCACAGACTGATCACTGCTGAAGATTTTTTGGCCTTGATCCTCTTACCAGATAACTTGGAAAGAACATGATGCTGCACACATCTGTTGCTCTCAGTAACCCAGTGCTTTTGGAGGAAGCATTGGTGGGAACAGTGGACCCAAAGGATACCCGGATACAGAACACAAAGATTTTCCAACGTCACTGTGTTAACTGGATGTTCATGCATCTTGCACCACACCACTTTCAGCTTTAAACTTGTATTGTACAGTAATCTGTATCCAAACCTCTAGAATCTCTAGGCAAGAGATTTGTGGCACGTAAAGACTTAAAGTTTGATTGGAGATCTACTGAACAGTAACAAATGAGCAGTAAGAGGTCCCAGAATTCTGAAATCTATCAGAGTAGGGTTTCAAACAACACTTTTCTAGTCTTACTGACAATAGCCAGACCTTGAATCAGGGCCGTTCATGCATCATCATGCTGCTGAAGTAAAAGGAAACTTTTAAAGGTTTTGATGTAATTTGTGATTGTGCTACATCTAACGTTAAGAGCTGCTGGTGTCAACTGCCAGGTCTTCATAAAGATAAAGGACTTTCTCTGGTGTAATTAAAACAATTTAAAAAGGGACAATAGTTTTATACTTACCAATAAGATAATGTTCAGTCATATGAAAGCAAAGAGAAGAAAGCTGGGGCATTTCCCAAAACTTCAGACTTACTTTGTGGAGTGTATTACATGATCGATCATACTGAGAGCTTCTTCCAACTATTGCACGATAACAAGCATAAGAACGCTCAGAGGCTTATGAGTCCCAGAGTGCATTAAAAAGGTATGATTCATTTTCCCTAAGCAGTGTAGAAAGAGAGGCTGAGCAGCACACTTGACAGCATACTTAACAAGACAAAGTATCTTTAAATTGAACATTTTAGCACCAGAGTGTGGGTGCTGCAGACCAAATGACAAAAACACCTTTTGTAAATGCTGTCCAGATGCCGGGAACAAACCGATGACATCATTTTTTTTACTGACATGTCAACAAAAAATAAAACTGTTTACGAATCTGACACACCATCATTTTGGTTCGGTTTAGGGCTTTTTGGAACAACTGCGGCCAGGATTTAAGGAAACCGTGGTCATTGGCTGGAAACAGTAATCAAACCAAGTCACATGTTCAAATCTTCTGTTTTTCTTTTAGACAAACAAAATTCACAAGTCGCATCGCTTCTGCGTTGATTCCTTTTTGGGAATTTGCTTAAATAACATAGCCTGTAGTTTTTCTAAAGAGGACAGTCAGAGGTTAAGTAAAATACCTCTGGATTTTTTTACACTCCAAATATGTGACACAAAAGTACAAAAACATTCATGCAAAAAAGGAAATGGAAAGGGAGATTTTTTTCACTCTCTGTTGTGTGGATTATGTGACTGCAGCACTAAAACTGCCTTTAGAATGAGCCTTTGTCAGTTGGTCCAAACAGATTTCACATAAGAAAAAAATGCAAGGACAGCCAGCAGTGCCCAGCTGGATGTGTGAAAGGAAACTTTTCCAGCTAAAGCCTCTGCAGTCTTAAAACAGGGGATTCCCATAAAACTACTGCTGCGCTGTGTTTCCCATTAGAAAGTGCATAAAGAACCTTTTAACATTACAATATCTTTATTCTAATCTTGGTCTTACTTTACTTAAGAATGATTCAATAAAAATTCACTAAGTGAAAAGACAGTGACCGCAATATTAACACTCATAATAAAAGTGGGCTCCTATTTTACCATCTAATGCTAAATTCTGGAAACAGAACCACAAACCTTTCTGATGCAAACAAGGATTGTGCTCACTCCCTGTCTGCTGGCTGAATCTGATGACGGACATGATGTCAGTACAAATTTCCATATTCAAATTCTAAGAAATAAACAACAAAGAGAAGTGCATAAATTAGTTTAATTAAGTTTTTATATATATATATATTAAAGTTGTTAGTGTATGTTAGAACATAAACTGCCAAATTTATGAATCAAAGTGCCAAACTGACATAAAAAAATCACAAATATATACAAGAGAAAAACTCTGAAATATATGAGAAACAACTGAAACTATAATGGAAATCATCCAGCAGTCTGTGGTAGCGAGTGGCATCTATTTTGCTGTTGTCTGGGGGCAGCATTAGTGCCAGAGATGCCAGCAGGATCAACAAACTGATCCACAAGGCTGGACTCATCACTGGTCAGAATATGAAGGCGTTTGAGTCAGTGAGGGTCAGGAGGTCAGTGAACAAACTACTCTCCATCATGGAAAACCCATCACACCTGCTCCACTCCAACACTTCTGAGGCAGCAGAGCTCCTTCTTCTCAGGCTGATTCAGGAAATCATTCCTACCAGTATCAGGTTTGTTCACCTGTCACATCCTGTGACAGGTGAGGCATAAGATTACAAAGATATTTTTGTGTTTTAACTTCATGCAACTAGTTTTCTTACATTTATAGTGTACATATTGTTTTTAATGCAATTTGCACTTCTCTCTTACACAATGTCAGGCTTACTTTTACTGTTTTTAACTAACATTATTTTTACCTGTTTCTTTAATCACATTTGTAAATATATAAATTCCTTACCAGGCACTGGTGACACTTTTATTTTAACTGTGTTATGTATTTGTTTGTTTTTGGCTGTACTATTTTTACTCAAACTCTTTTTTCATGCTGCTGTAGCACAAAAACGTCCCCTCTGGCTTCAATCTGTCTGTCCATCTATCCATCTATCTACAGATACGGTTAGCCTAATTGTGAATACATTAACACAAGGAAGATGAAATTGTTCTCAATAATTCATATCCCCAGTGGACAGAGACAAATATCATAACAAAGCAGAAAGAAAACTGCAAAAACAGGTTAAAACTTCAACTCAGAGATGATCCAGTTAGTTCAAGTTAGTCATTAATGTGATGCTGCATGCTTTGGATTATATTCTAAGAACTTAGCACTGTCACGACCATTTATTTAAGCTAACTAAAAGCCAAGATGACTTGAAGTTTGTATCTGTTCAGAAAAACACAAGACAAAGTAGTGCAGCATGTAAAAAAGACCCAGCAACACATGATGAGGTCCATGGACACATGCACACATGCACACACACACACACACACACACACTTGGACACAGAGACTCAGCTGATACTTCATCAACTTTCAATTTAATATAGAGAAAAACTTTCAGTGAAGGCATGACTCCCTTAAATTCCAGGGCATCTGAGTACGTTTCCTGCTGTTACAGGCTTATCGCAGCATTGAAAACAGGACCTTTCCCTACATGCTTTCCAGTGTGTACAGGAAACAAGGCCCAGAACTCCTGAAAAACCAGGAAGAGATAATCAACAGGTCCATGTCAAAGTAAATTCTTAATCAAAATGGGCCTAAATTCAAACAATAGTGAGAAGAGGCATAAGGAGAAATTCTTTCACTCTTTCAAATAGTTTGTTTTCAGTTTTTCATTCCAGATTTTTAAAAAGGCTAAATGGGGTCATGATCTCTGTGGCTTCAGTTAAAACTTAAAAGTTAAAGTGGAATAAATGCAGTAAGAGGTATTTATCACAAACTGTATATAAAAAGACTTCTACATTTAAAAAGTGAAGCTGATGTGCAATTGCCTTAAATATGCATTCTTTCTAATGACCAGAAGAGGGCAGTCCATATGATTACAAGTTGTTTATTTTTGTTTGTTTGTTTTTTAATGCTGATGCATTTGTAGGATACGTGAATATTATTATTTTTTGGGGACTCACTCAACAAAAAAATATCTTAAAACTAAATTAAATAAAGGCCACACACTAGTAGGTTGTTAAGAGCTGCCATTTCCATACCTTGATCTAATCAATGTTGTTAGCTAACATGGCTTAAATAAAGACAGTACTTTAACATGTGATTTACTGATTAAACTGTCTATTGTAGTGATGTCAAAATAGACTGTATAAAAAGATAGACACATCCAGCATGACATGAACACAAGTCCCATTGAAGTTAAGACATAAGTTGCCAGCAAAGCATAACCTGTTTAATTGACTGTTGTAGGAATTTGTCGATAAAACAATTTTTTATTTTTTATTTTTTTACTCCGGTAAAGGCTTTAATTTTTAAAAGGCACATCATAACATACTCCGTTTAATTTTAACCTAATAAGCTATTAAGCTCATAAAGTCATTAGGAAAAACAGCTGTGTGTCACGGCACTGAGTCTGCCACCGAGTGCTTTGTGTTTGTGTTTAATTTATAACCCTTGATTATTGTTATTCCTGGTTTTGAGTTCTCTTGATGGTTTTTTGTTCATGTTAAAAAAATTTTCCTGCTTCCAGTTTCAGTTTTCTGTACCTTCTCCGTGTTTCACGTCTGGTTATTTTTTGTCTCTGTGCTTCATGTTTCCTTTTTTTCCAGGTCTGTCATGTTTCTATATCTTACTGTCTAGTTTGCGTCTTTGTGAATTGTCTCATTTTTCCTGTTCTACAGTCTGTGTCCTGTGTCTATGTTTTCAGTTTTGCTTCCCCTTGGTCTCATTATGTTTGATTGGGCACAGCTGTGTTCCCTCCTGTTTCTCATTCCCTCGTTACTGCCTCTTGTATTAAAGCCCTGTGTTTTCCTTGCTCTGTGTTGTGTCGTTAACCTCCATGTATACCCGCTCTGTGCTGTGTGTTCCTGGTGAAATTCTAGCAAGTCCAGTTTAGTTTCTAGTTCATGTTTGAGGTTTTTGGTTTATTTTATAAAGTTAATTTCTTATGACAAGTTTCTCCAGCAAATAAAGTTGTGTTTAGAGTTTAAGTCCCATCTCTGAGAGTCCTGCATTTAGGTCCAATCCTGCCTGCCACACAACACATATGATGACACTATAGAGCATTATCTCAGAGTTCCATGTAGAATAAATAAAATTTACAGATCTGATTTTTGTTGTTGCTCTTTTTTTTGTTTGTTTGTTTTTATAGTGTGACACAAAATTAGATCATGGCAGATGGTCAGAGAAGTTGTCCCTTTGAAAAGAACGCAAGTTCAGTGTGCTTCCAGATTGAATTCACTTTTTAGACCCTGAAGCTATGTCCCTATTTTCTGCTCTCCATGTGTCTCCCCCTGCTGGTGATTATAAACAATGCATGTTTAAGGCACTTTTGCATTGACTTCAAACTACATCCATCATATACCTTCTATGCAACATAGACACACATACTTGCGAATTATTGCTAACTGATTACAAAATTGGTAGAATTAAACTCATTAAAACCAGCTTCTTGAATTTTATTTATCTTGCAACAAATGGTAGCATTTGTCAGATAAGACAATTAAATTTCAAAAGGTAAATACAGCTGAGATAGTTCAAACATCAAGTGAAAAATTAATGGTATTTACTGGTGTTTATTAAGGCTGCTTAGTTTGTTTTAAATATGTGACCTTAATTGCATCCATCTGAGCAGATTTTGAAAGATCGCCATCGTGACCATTTAAATACAGAAGATGAGAGGAATTTATAAACACAGCGTAGGTTGTGTTTATTCAATTGTACGAAAAGTTAGAGGATGATTCATTTTAAACTTACAGCATTGTTGCTAGACATTTCTGCATTCATTTGTCACCATATGTAACAAAGTATTAGTATAACAACTCACTATAAGTTAATAAATAAACTTTCTTTTTGTAGGACTTTTTAACACAAGCAACAGTCACAAAGTGCTTTACTGAGGTAAATTGATACAACTAGTCGGTACCAAAGGCAAAGTGAATACACATAAATCAAGCAACACAACACAAAACACAAACACCACCCTAATGCCTATATGAACAGTTGGGATTTCAGCTGCTTTTAAAACATGTCACAGAGTCAAGGGTGCGGCGAAACAGACTCGGAGCAGTTCCATATTATAGGCGGGGGCCTAACCTCATAAGTCGATAAAGGAAAAACTGAAATTTAAACCTGACAGGAAGCCAGTGCAAAAGCTTTAAAAGCAGGGTGATACACGAAGACTTATGAGAGTGAGTTAAAAGCCTTACAGCGGCATTTTAAACAGACTGGAGATGATTAATAGATGCTTTATTCAGACAAGAAGTGCATAATCCAAAAATCCAAGCAAGAGGAGATGAAAGAGTATACAGGTATCTCCAGTTCATTTTTTGAGACAGTGCTTAGCTCAACAGTATTTCTTTAATGAAAAACAACAACAACAAAACCAAAAACAACAGCATTTTAGAGACTTAATATAAGCATCAAATGTCAAAGGCTGATAAAAAGTTAACCCAAGGTTCCACATGTTATCTTTCAGACAGGATGAAAAGGACCCCAATCACTATTTGATTTTGCCAATAATGTTTCAGGAGTGATAATTTGTCACTCTGTTAAGTGACAAAAAGTTATTTGCCATCATTTAAAATGGATAACTTGTCAATTTGTGAGGTTTAAAAGAGAGATATAGTTGAAGGTCATCTGCAAACAAATATTAAGAATTGACTATACTACTATACTATGACCTAATGGGAGAATATACAATATAAATAACAAAGGACTTTCAGATCCTTGAGGACTGCCATATGTTAGACAAGCAACACTCACCAAAAGCTTCCCACGAAAACCAAATAGTTTGAAATGAACCAATCCAAAACAGGGCTGGAAATTCCTATCATGCAGTTGAACGTATGGATCGGGATCTGATGGTCAATGATATCAAAGGCTGAGCTGAGGTCAAGCAAAACAAGGACTGAGCCCTTACCTTATCTGCTTATCTGCAGCCATCAAAATGTAATTTGAGACTTTTAGTAGAGCAATTTCACTGGATTTCTTAACTTTCTGAAATAAGAATGAAATTTGTGAGGAATATTGATCATCTCCAAAACATTCCTTAATTGTGTCCCAACAACCTTTTCTATAGGGCTGGCCTTTGCCCCTGCAGCTAAAACACTTGAAAAGGTGAAGCTTTTACTTTTAAGGCAAATGTCTCCATTTGTGTCACATTTTTCAGTTTCATTCCCACACTTATCAAGTGTTGGCAGACAAGTCGCAAACTACATGTAAGCGCATCAAAATGATAGTGACCAAAACAGTCACAAGGTTTTCTGTGCTGCACCATATTCCTATGCCTATATATATGACTGGCAGAAACCACTTGCCAACTGTGTAGGGAATGCACATTTGTCCAGATCAAAAGACCGGCCGCTAAGCCTGTAAGAGTAAGCCCATCATGGGCAATTAAAGTCCTCTTCAGTTCAATAATTGCCTGTGTATATTCAAATTGTTCCAAATTTGGCTCATCTTTGAACAGACAATTTTTTATAAGCCAAACGTTATTCTAGTATGTAATGTGCATATTGGGCTAGCTCAGCCTTTCCATGTCTTGAAAGAAACTACTGTATGTATATATGGATCCACCCACTGGAATGTAATAAAGTCACAAAAATGTGAAGTGCAAAAAAAATACTGTGTTCATGTTTATTTATTGCACAGGGAACTTATAGGGACTAGTGGTTGCACAAACAAGAAAATTGGATTGCTGAACCTGTCACATGGCTCAAATCAGCCCTTT
Organism: Aulonocara sp. 'chitande type north' Nkhata Bay; assembly: GCF_057382095.1. NCBI lineage: Eukaryota > Metazoa > Chordata > Actinopteri > Cichliformes > Cichlidae > Aulonocara > Aulonocara sp. 'chitande type north' Nkhata Bay. The sequence goes on from NC_141359.1 coordinate 34,085,549, forward strand.
TGGTAATACACACATGAGCTGAGGGAAGGAATGGGAGAAAATCCTATGTTTATAAGAGGAGAATGACATAAATGTATTACCAAAGAGAGGTCCTCTCAGTTCAGTCCCTGTTGATTTTCACATTCAGTTGGATGCTTTACATAATCATCTTGTCTTTGTACATTCTCATCATCATCTATGAGAAGTTTCTCCAAAATCGTGTGACTGTAATGATTTCAACACAAAATAAGCACTTCCAAGTTGTAGCTCAAAGCATAAAATGTTTGGCTTTGTACTTGAACCTGATAGCTTTCTAACAAAGAAAACTGATCCACCTGCTGTATTAATAACAGGCCTACAACTATGTTGTGTTTCTAAGTACTCTTTAAACACGGCAATGCATCAATTATTAACAGCAGTGATGCTTTTTGGGGGGGGGTTGCTTTTTTTCCCATGTTAGAAGATCAAGTGTTTTTCTTTTCAAAACTATAATGGAGGATATCGGGTATTAATTAAGTAAGGTTAATAGCTCTGTAGTCATGCATCACACTTTCTCATCTAACTCAGGATCCACTGCATGTGACTGGCTTTAATATAACCTCCCGATCACAGCATGTTCTGACCGTCCTTGTGATCTAATGCTCCCAAATAATTGCTTGCAAATTGATTGATTACCATTATTGAGCTACTTTCCTGACAAAATAGCAAGTCCAGTATATTTGAATAATGCTATGGATGAGGCCTGGGGGGAGGGCAAGCTTAAAGCCAGACCTTTTGAAGTAAAGTCAAAGAAGGCGGAGAGGAGGCTGTCTCCCCGGCTTTTCTTCCTCTTGGTTAACAAGACATGTGATTAGCATTGCTGTCTGCTACTTAGTTTTTGCCCTGCAGTCAGCTTTGTCTGCCTTTAGAGGAAACACTGCCTGCAGGCAACTAAACCACCACAAAGGTAAGTCAGTGTCTTGTTAATGTGTTCATATCTCCTGATTTGTAAGAATCGTGTTACTTTAATTGTCAGGGTTTTAACTTGTGTCATTGGGGCAAATGTATGTCTTGAAAAGTTTTAACTTTTAATGAAAGACACATCTTTTATGTTTTTTAAAGTCAATTTCCTTTAATCTCCTCAGGGTAGCATAGGTTGCAAAGAGTGTAAACTGACTTTATGAGAAATAAAGAACTTGTTTGCTATCACTACAGTTTCTTAGAGCAAAACTATCCCAGGATTAATGTCTCCAAACCTGCTGTAAAACCTTCCCTTTGCAAACATAAGGATTGCTGCAAATCACCTGCACCTGTTGAATACATTGCAGGAACAATAATTTCCCTGAATTTCATTTCAGAATATGTTCAGTTTACAGACCTCAGAAAATAGGATTATTAAAAGTAAAGTGCCATACTGATTGCTTTTGGGAATTTTTAATCTTCTTATTCACTTCTTTACAATGTTTACTTAATACAGCACAGCGAAATCAGTAGCTCACACCCACTTAACAAATACACGTAGAGGTAGCATAGCTCGCCTGTTAACATGTAAGAGTTTAACTGTGGGAAAACTGTGAGAAATGATGTGTTCATATTCTACCATTTCAATGAAACTTGTTTTTCTCTCAACTGGCGCGCTTGTTTTTAACATTACTGCCCACTTGCACAAGGAGAAATTAGATTTGGTTGGCCAGTCACGTGATGGAAGAGTTGTTCTTGCATGGCCTCTGGAAAACAAGACAATTATGTGACCATCCGGAACATTCCTTCACTTATTTATGTGTATCATTCTGTCAGCTTGAGTGGCCTTACCTCATCCTCTGAAAGTAATGCATTCTGAAACCGAACCATGTGAAATATTTTGTCGAGGCTCCATTATAACAGAAACTTGATTAAAATCCTGCAGTGATGTAATTGTTGAGCTGTGCCAAACCTTTCTGGATCACAGGACAGATCCATGTGGTTGAGAAGGTTTAAGCTCTTAATATAGTGGTCTCATATGTTTGGGCAAAACAGTGAAAAATGAACTTGACAGTAGATTTCCCCATAGGACATTGTTTTCAGCTCTTGAGTGACAGCTTGAGTGACTCACAAACACAATAAAGCTTTTCTATGAAGACAGGAAGTAAATGTACTATACTGTAGAGTAAAGTCCCATTTTGAGGCCTTGAAACCTTAGAGCATTTTGACATTTGCCAAAAGTAATCACTATAGGGTGGAGTGCAGTATTAGTATCAGTATCAGTATCAGTTAAAGCCAAGCAACAAGCCCTGGAGGTTTGAAAGTGACAAAGACTGCAGTTCTTCTATTGGACATTTGAAGCTAACTCCAAAAGCAAGTCAGTCACCACAGACTGCCGTAAAAATCATTAAAATGCCCAACTTTACAGAATATATGCCCCCTGCGACAAAAAGTGTTTTTGCTTTTAGTTTCTAGTAGCCCACATTCAGGTTTATTTGCTTACATTTCCAGTGGAGTTTGCAAACCAAACTTTAACATCTGTGGTCTACTGGGTCTTTGCAACCCATTGAGGATTATAGGCTTAGGTTTTAGTTAACATGTACTCAGTTTGTATAGAACGTCACCTGTATAAACTACCCAAGTAGAAAAAACAGCTCTTTAAACAGGAAACACTCCAATTCCAAAACGTATGAGAATTCATTTCTTTCTGTAAATCTGCCCATTTAGCATTGTGGCTAAAACAAACAGGACACACACACTAGCTGGGTTGACGTTGACCTGGTGGATCTTAAAAACTGTAATAGTTGGTCAAGTATTCACTCCATGCGAACACCTTGCAAATGCTAGGTTGGGCCTTTCTTTACTCTCAAATAGCCTCAGCTCTAAGTGTCATGGATTCAACAAAAAGAAATCTGAAGTTCTTGTTGATTGCATGAACTTCATTTGTCTTTTGTCCAGATTTGTTCCAGCATATTCCTGATTCTACTGGATTTAGATCTAATCACTGGGGAGGCACAGTCTACTAAGATTAAGGTCATGTTCATGAAATTAGTTTGAGATGACACATTCTCATGCTGGTAGAAGCCATCGGAAGACAGTGAACTGTTACCACAAAGAGATGCACATGGTTAGCAGCAATTATCTGACAGGCTCTGGCATTCAAACCTCAAGTGATTGGTATTAAGGGGCCTAAAGTGTTCAGTGTAGACTGGTGACACAAGGCATAAATACAGCCTGAACCTCATCATATGCAACAATGCTTTTTAAAGCCAAAGCTGGCATCTGGAACTGGTGCAACTCTCTAGATTCAGTCCCATATGTCTTTTTGTAGCCACTATAGGAAGAGAACATTTTCAGCACATGCAGGGATGACTTAATAAATCTGAACCTGACCTTTAATAATAAAACAATCTTTTTCTCATACAGTAGTGAGACAGGATATGTAATGCATATCCATGACCTGTGCTGTTTGGTTAGATTTTGCAAACTGAGTTCAGTGAGTCAGTTCAGAAAGCTGTTTATTAAATTCCACTTCCACTCTCCACTCACACGTACGTTGGACTTGCAGGGACATTTACATGCAAACTTTGTTTAAAAAATCTGTTTTAAACACTTAGCTTGCACTAATAAACATGACGTGATCAACCCCAAAGAATGTGATAGAATTTGATCACTCACATGTCATGCTATAAACCTCATCATTCAGAGTTTATCTTAAATGTTACAATGCATGCAGAAATGTTCCTATATTGTTATATGCCACGGGGTGCTATTAATGCTGACTAATGACTTAAACTACTTCTGTTTGTTACAGCCCAAAACCAGGGAGATTGCTAGTTTGCAGGCATCAGGTTCACAATCATGCCTGGCAGCACTGCAGGCAAGAAGCTTGATCTTTCCAAGCTCACAGATGAGGAGGCTCAGCATGTGTGGGAAGTTGTCCAGAGAGATTTTGATCTGAGGAAGAAGGAAGAGGACAGGCTTGGGTAAGTTCACTTATTTCTCTGTAATTTGTCATTGGTGTAGATGTCTGGCTGGTGTTTATCCAACTGAATTATTTGGCAGCAGTAAATCATAAACTGTTTAACATTATCTACCAATTTCAAGATGGTTGGAGTTTTTCCCACTAATAGGTTTATCTTTAAAACTCAACAATAAAACAGACCCACATTAAGTTACACAAACGATTAAACAAATTGAATTAAACTTCTTTGAAATGAAATCTCTTCTACTATTAGATCTCCTCTTGCTCTTGTATGTATTCACCTTTATAATTTGACTTGGTAAATTATGGGACTTTATTCTGCTACCCTAATCTATCCCACATGCGTATGCTGAATAAGGATTACATGATTATTATATGTGAAACACTTATTCTTTTGACTTTCTTCTTGGTATTCTGAGACCACTGTATTGCAGTGTTCATTGCCTCTCAGTGACAAATGCTTCTGTTGATCCATAGAGACAGTTCATGTGTTGTTTTAAAAGTATGAAGTTTGTTTTGTTTTTTTCAGTGCTCACTGTTCATTGTTGATTATTTAGGAAATGAAGCTCTGCATCCAGTCAGCTTATTTAGCTTATTTAGTTTCGGCTCATTATTTTTGCATCACTGGCCATTTTCAGTCCTGGGGTGAAGAGTAAGGTGGTTTTGTTGAATCTGCTGGCATGTTTCAGTTAGGCCACATGTCATTTGGCATGTGCCCTTTGGTGCGTGGCTCACTGGGTTATGTGATTAATGAGACTGGGCTGTCTAGTGTGATCTCATTCTGAGGTGTTGCATCAGGGCATTTCGTCAAATGTCATGTGCATCATTACTCACAAGGTGTTTTTTAGCTTTAGTGCCTTAATGCACTGCCCTTGGTAAAACGGCCTGCCTAACCATGACTTGCCTCATTTTTGTGACCTGCACTCTTAACCTAAGGATGTTGAAGGAGTTACAGTGGCAAGGCAAGGCAAGGCAAGTTTATTTGTATAGCACAATTCAACAACAAGGTGATTCAAAGTGCTTTACAGAGACATTAGAAACAAGAACAAATAAAAAGCATGATTTAAAATTGATTAAAACAAGCAAATAAACTAACTAACTAATTAACAAACAAACAAACAAAACAGTATATAAAATCAAAACAGATAAAATCAGAACAGTAGATAAAATCAGTAGTTAAATGTAAGTTTTGAAATTTAAGCTTAAAGTGTGGATTTGGTGCTTTATTCAAATGCAGCTGAGAACAGGTGAGTCTTCAACCTGGATTTAAATAAACTGAGTGTTTCAGCTGATCTGAGGCTTTCTGGGAGTTTGTTCCAGATATAAGGAGCATAAAAGCTGAATGCAGCTTCTCCGTGTCTGGTTCTGACTCTGGGAACTGATAAAAGACCGGATCCAGATGACCTGAGGGATCTGGATGGTTCATACTGGGTCAGGAGGTCATTGATGTATTTTGGTCCTAAACCATTCAGAGCTTTATAGGCCAGCATCAGAACTTTAAAGTCTATCCTCTGACGGACAGGCAGCCAGTGTAAGGACCTCAGAGCTGGACTGATGTGGTCCACTTTTTTGGTCTTAGTGAGGACTCGAGCAGCAGAGTTCTGAATGAGCTGTAGTTGTCTGACTGATTTTTTAGGTAGACCTGTAAAGATGCTGTTACAGTAATCAAGCCTACTAAAGATGAATGCATGGACTAGTTTTTCCAGGTCCTGTTGAGACATCAGATCTTTTATCCTTGATATATTCTTGAGGTGATAGTAAGCTGACTTTGTTATTGTCTTAATGTGTTTTTCTAAGTTTAGGTCTGCATCCATCACTACACCCAAATTTCTCGCCTGGTTTGTGGTTTTTAGATGTATAGATTGAAGTTCTCTGGTGACCTGTAATCGTTTTTCTTTGGCGCCAAAGACTATTACCTCAGTTTTGTTTTTGTTTAGCTGGAGAAAATTGTGGCACAACCAGTCATTGATTTCCTCAATGCATTTACCAAGAGCCTGTACAGGGCCTTGGTCTCCTGGTGACATTGTGATATATATTTGTGTGTCATCTGCATAGCTGTGATAGTTTATTTTGTTGTTGTTTATAATCTGTGCCAGTGGGAGCATGTAGATGTTAAACAGAAGGGGTCCCAAGATGGAACCTTGGGGAACTCCACATGTGATACTTGTCTGCTCAGATGTGAAGTTACCTATTGATACAAAGTATTTCCTGTTTTCTACGTATGTTTTGAACCAGTTTAGTACAGTTCCTGAAAGACCTGTCCAGTTCTCCAGTCGTTTGAGTAATATGTTGTGGTCAACTGTATCAAATGCTGCACTGAGATCCAGTAAAACTAGGACTGACATTTTTCCACTGTCTGTATTCAGACATATGTCATTAAACACTTTGGTCAGAGCGGTTTCAGTGCTGTGGTTCTGTCTAAAACCTGACTGGAAGGAATCGTAGCAATTATTCTGTTTTAAGAAGTAACTGAGCTGTTGAGAAACTGCTTTTTCAATGATCTTACTTAAAAACGGGAGATTTGAGATTGGCCTGTAGTTGTTCATTTGTGTCTTGTCAAGATTGTCCTTTTTCAGTATAGGTTTGATTACAGCAGTTTTTAGTGATTCTGGAAACACACCTGATAATAAAGAAAAGTTGACGATCTGTAACAGGTCTGACTCTAAAGTCTTTGAGACCTTTTTGAAAAAACTTGTTGGCAGGACATCTAAACAGCAGGAGGAGGAGTTCAGTTGACCTAAGATGTCCTCCAGGTCTTTGCTGTTAATAGGTTGAAACTGTTTCATGGTGTTTAAACAGTTTTTTGGTGGACACAGTACATATCCTGGATCTGCTGTTGATGTACCAATTGCTTGTCTAATTTTTTGGATTTTTTCAGTGAAGAATTTGGCAAAGTCATTGCAGGCCATGGTCAAATGAAGTTCAGCTGCCACTGACACAGGAGGGTTTGTTAGCCTGTCAACTGTAGAAAATAAGACCCGAGCATTATGGCTGTTTTTAGTGATGATGTCAGAGAAGTAGGACCTCCTTGCATTCCTCAGTTGTAAATTATAATTGTGAAGTTTCTCTTTATAAATGTCATAATGAACCTGGAGGTTTGTTTTTCTCCATCTGCGCTCAGCTTTCCTACACTCTCTTTTTTCTTTTTTCACCAGTGTGGAGTTTCTCCATGGAGACTTTTTCCTTCCAGAGATAACCTTCACCTTAATGGGAGCAATAGTGTCCATTACATTTAACATGTTAGCATTGAAGCTATTGACGAGCTCATTGACTGACCCTCTGGGCAGGTCAGGTGTTAATGGGAAGACCTGGTTAAAAATTGCACTACTGTGTTCAGTTATACACCGTTTTGTGATCACTGTTGTTGATATATTTGTGTGGGCTGAGATTTTACTTTCAAAGAAAACACAGTAATGATCAGACAGGCCCACATCAGACACAGTAACCTTTGAAATGCTCAGGCCTTTGGAGATCAGTAGGTCAAGAGTGTGTCCTCTATTATGTGTGGCCTCTGTTACATGCTGAGTCAGCCCAAAGTTGCCCAGAGTGTTACTCAGGTCTTTAGTCCCTTTGTCCTGAGGGTTGTCCACATGAATGTTAAAATCCCCAGCAATAATTACACAGTCAAAATCAACACAGATCACAGACAGCAGTTCACTGAGGTCATTAAAAAAGTCTGTGCAGTATTTGGGAGGCCTGTAAACATTAAGAAACACAACTTTGGATGGGGCCTTCAGCTGTAAAGCCACATATTCAAAAGACTGAAAACTTCCAGGAGATAGCTGCTTACATTGAAATGATTCATTAAATAAGACCGCAACCCCTCCTCCTCTCCTGCTCGCCCTGACCTCACTGATAAAACTGTAGTTAGGAGGGGTCGTCTCGATGAGAACAGCTCCACTGTTACTTTGGTCCAACCAAGTTTCAGTTAAAAACATAAAATCAAGGCTGTACTCAGTGATTAAATCATTAATTAAAAATGTTTTCCCAGCTAGAGATCTAATGTTTAATAAAGCCAACTTAAGTGTTTTAGAGGTATTACTTGTCCCCTCGTGTTTGGGAGCAGTCTGTGGCACACAAGGTATGTTTACTATGTTTAAAGATCTTTTAGAGTGCAGCTCTCTGTGTTTTGACCAGGCCACATGTCTCCTGTCACCTAAAAGTACAGAAATTTTAAAACCTTCTAGTAAACAGGGTCCCAGCTTCTCCTGGGAAAAGTCATCACTGCCATAATCCTCACAGCCCGGACCCTTCACACATCACGCATCAGACTGCGGAGACAGGGCATGAAGAGGAACTAAGGGGGGCGAGGCTGGGCAATGTGACTTCGATTGCTCTGTTGAGGGTGGGGCTCGATGGCGAACCTTTGGCCGCTCTGGTGGGGGGTTTATGGGGGACAAAAAGGGATTGGGACGGGGGGTAGATCTGAGCCCAGCAGTGGTTCAAAGTTTAACACCCAGGTGATTGTGAGTCCCATCATGTTTGAAACATGACTTTTCCACATTTTATTTTCACATTTTTGGCAAAGATTAATCTCCATCCAGGTCACAACAACTCGTTTAGGGTGTGGAGCTAAAACAAAGCCCCACCCTAACTCCAATCCTCCTCCTAATCCTAGATCCTGTGACCTGCTGGATGTGAAGAGGTTAAAGTAGTACCGTTTACACCAGTAGCCCACCCATTTATTCGTATTCATAAAACAGAATAGCTCTAGCTTCTGATACATTTCAGATTAGACTGGCCTATGGTAGTGGAAACCTACAAATCCTCTACCTCCATGTCTATTTCATTTGTGAACTTTCACTCCATCCACAGTTCATATAATATTATTAAAGCTGTGCAGGGTAACAGCTGCTGAACAGACACCGGGCAAACCTGAACAGAAAGTTTTTGATGTGTGCCATTTTTTAACTATGGCCGTCACTTGTACAGTATGCTGGGAATCTATTGCTCTAAGGCCTCAAAAATAGAAAGCAGACGAGGTGTATGCATCATTTTCAATTACAACATCCTGAATGATGATTATAGACTTTTTTCCCTCAATGACTCAAAAAACAGCTTTAAGGTTAACCAGTGCCAAGTCAGCACTAATTGCCTGTCAGCTGGTCAGCCTCCTGTTCTTTTTCAAATTTGAACACACCAGACACGAAGCTCATATAAAAGCCTCTTTTGAAAAGCAGTCAAACACCATTTCTTTCTCCAGAGCGAGCAGCTAGCCGTTAGATGTTCAGTAAACCGCAGACGAGACACACACAGTGGTAAAGGGTGTGTGCTGTGCACCTGTAGTACACACGTATAAGAGTTGACAGACATCACAAGATTTTTTTAATTAATTTTTCACAGCACTAACATAGGTATATCACACTGTATATATTTGAGTGTCATGTAATCAGGCTGTGTTTTGCTTGTGTAGAAACGTGAAGTCCCTCATTGACATTACACGAACACCAGCAATCAGGCACGAATCAGAATCAGAATCAGAATACTTTATTGATCCCTGGGGGAAATTATTTTTTGTTACAGTGCTCCATTTTAAACCAACATTAAGACAAGACAGACAATACACTAACTAAGAATAGTACAATATATACATATATATATATATACATACATACATACATACATACATACATACATACATACATACATACATACATACATACATACATACATACATACATACATAAGTCACTCATAAATAAATAGTTGGAAAAGAAACATGTGTAGTTGTAAGAAGAGTGAACACTGCTTACCCAGTGGATTTTGAGTTTAATTCTGGATATTTATCTGTGCTTTGTGCAAGATTTTTGTCACGGGTGTGGTAAATTTTGGACATTACAAATATATGCCCACTACTAAAGCACCAGCATGTTTTATCAATTAGAAATTCAACTTTTTGGTTTAAAAAGAAAGTGGACAAAAAAATCTTTATTCAAATTTAACTTTGAACAGAAGCCAAATCTCACATTACCTTTCACTGCACCAGGGCCCTCACATGAATAACATAGATCTCAAATCATGTTCCGCTATAAGATCTATTTATTCTTAAAATATGCATCCTCAGTCAGTTCGTTTGATGTAAATTGAGCAGATATGACACACTGACAGGAAAAAGCGATCAGACTAATTTTGTTCCACATTCCCAACAGATGATTGAGTCATTTGATACTAATTCACTGACCTCCTGCTCACACGCCTTGTTGGCAGCATTGGCGGATGGTTTAGAAATCAGGCTATGGGAGGAAGACGTTTTACAGGAAATTTTCACTTCACCTGTGGATGATCAGTGCAGGGCAGCAGCAGCAAAAGTCCCCATTTAAGAGGTTAGACCACAAATGATATAACAGCCATTATTATTTTTTTGTTCCATATAACTTTCACAAAACAAACATTAACAAACAGTAATAGAAATATTGCCTATAAATCTTGTGCATGGTTTTACCCTAAACTGCAGTTTCTTCTTTTGTCTACACTCGGCTTTAGAAAGGTTTCACACAGATGTAGTACCCTTTGTCTGCACAGACCAAAGTAAAGTAATTTGCAGACTAGCGGTTGCGGCAGATCGACTCGGTCTCACTTTGAAGATGTCACGTTGTTCTGTCTGTTCAGCACCACCTTAACAATGTAAAGCACAGATTAGCCTGTAGCATCGTTTCCGACATGCAAGGTGGTTCCAGGGGTCTCTCAATGACTGAAACAGGCATAATTAGACCACAGAAAAGTGTGCTCCAATTGGTTTCATCACTGTCGTGAGGGTAACAGAGGAAATGCCAGAGGAACTTCTTGCAGATGGAAGAAGTTTGCCTTTTAATGTGAGGCAGCAGTCTGAGAACCCCGGCCTCAGATGATGTAGCCTGAGTTTGTACACTCACAGATGTTTTCACACCTCAGCAGTATAGCTCTAGTATAGTAGTATAGAAAGTATAACTTTATGCTATTCACATTGGTAGTGAGTAGTATAATAAGTAAAGGTGTATTTGCTTCTTATTTAAAAACTGTAGTAGGCAAAACTTTATGAAAGACTTAACATTTCTAAAGAGTTCAGAGTGAGTAGTCGATCCTATAGCCAGAATTGTGATCTACAGTTTTTTTAGTATTCAAGTAACTATGAGTGTAATGTTAAAATCGGATCCATATGAATTCATGAACCTATTCCACAGCCATGCGATTTAATGTGTACCCTTCCAGATTTTATCTTTATCAAAGTGTTCTCTTCCATGCCTGGATTCAGGACAGCCTGCTCTGTCATGTGAACAGTTACTGGTTTGAAAGAACTTATTTTAACCTTTCAGCATCCTCGGGGACCCCTGATAACTTGTGTAGGGGTAAAAGTGTGCTAGTATGGGGTTTTGTTTGTATTTGGGGGTTTCAAATCAAGTCTCATTCATTCATTTTAACATTAAAGTTTTTCTGTTGGAAGATTCTTCATCCTAACAGACCGTAAACCAGACCAAGTGGTGTTAATGAATGAAAACAAAACAGCACCAGAAAAGGCAAAGACCAATGTAAGATCATGTGACTGTGCTATCTGGCACCACACCCACCTTCTAAAGCAGGCATTTGTAAATGCTGCTGTTCCTCACGTTGAAAAGCTAAGAAGCTAAAGGGGTGTCCGAAAATTAAGGTTGCCACTTTTGCCTCACAGCAAGAAGGCTCTGGGTTCATATCCATGGGATGGCGGGGGCCTCATTGTGGTGCTGGGTTTTCTCCAGGTACCCCACCTTCCTTTTACAGTGGACAGGCATGTGTTAGGTTAATTGGTGCTTCTAATTTGGCAATAGATGTGAATATGAGAGTGAATTGTTGTCACTCTGTTAGCCCTCAACATATTGGTAACCTGTCATACTCTGTAGTGTACCATGTGTTACGGCCCTAGCAGGGCCTCTCTCTCTCCTGAGGGTGCCTGTGTGGGCGTGTCCCACTACCTCCTGCCTGAGGTGCCACCTTTCCCTCCTGTACAGCTGACTCCCATCAGCAATTAAAGGTATTTAAGCCCAGAGCAGGGTGAGCTCTGGGCCAGAGTGCCATTTTGTGTGGGTACAGCTAGTGAGCTGAGTGTTTGCGGTGGTTTCCAGCTAGTGAGCTGAGTGTTTGCGGTGGTTTCCAGCTAGTGAGCTGAGTGTTTGCGGTGGTTTCCAGCTAGTGAGCTGTGCATTGTGGTTTCCAGCTAGTGAGCTGTGCATTGTGGTTTCCAGCTAGTGAGCTGCGCTTTCCTTTTGACTTTGTGCTTTATTGACCAACGCCTGAGTTTTGTTTGTGTTTCTTATATGGTGATAGCGGCTTGTCAGTCTCTTTTAGTTGAACTACTTCAATAAAACTGTTTTATTTAACTGTTTTGCCTCCTTGACTCCTTTTTCTGACCCGGTCACTTTTGTTACTTCCCCCTCACCGCCTAGACCCCCCAGGGGACCGTGACACATGTTTCTCACCCCATGACAGCTAGGAAAGTGTGTAGCACCCTTGTGAGTCCCCCAGACTGGATGGATGGTTCCTGACTCAGCAATAATGTAGACACATAGTGGATGGATAGTGCATCAACAGTTACTTCAGATGATTTTTTTCTGAACATATCTAGGCCAAGTCTCATCAGAATCACTCGTGCTAATTTGGAAAATGTGTGTATTTCTGCAGTTTATTATTTTGTTGTTGCAGCCAGAGAAACCTGAATTGTCTGGAGTCTGTTAAAGTGCTTTTGCCTGTCTACAAGTCCATAATAAGAGTCTTTTTGTCACTAATTTACTTAGAATACATTAACAGTGAACCTTCGTGTCTCCAGTATAAATTACCCAAAATAGAAGGCAATGAAAAGCGGGATGGACACAGACTACAGGACACGACAGTTTTAACCATTTGGGTTGAGGTCCCTGCCAATGTTCTTCTTCAGCTAGTTGTTTTCCATTTAGATGAGCCAGTTGTTTGCTTCTCAGGCAACTGTTGTTTTCATCCGAGTCCTCTGTGGTCTATAAAAAGGTGCAGATTTTCATGTGGTTTACATATAAAACTGCCCACGCCTAAATCGTGCAAAACCACATCTACTGGATGGATCGCAAAATGAAATATTTTGGCAATGATTTATAATTTGCTTTGTTCACTAAAATAACAGACATCAACACACTTCCTAAGTGACATACCTTTATTTTAAGTAATTGTGTTGTGTAAACTACAATCTCACAATATGTGTAGCTGTAAAACTTTATTTTTTTGAGTCACATCTTATTGTGAGAATTTTTAAAAAAGCATGCAAAATGAGACAATAATACTGCACTAATCAATATTTTATTACTTACAGTAGATCAAATGACTCTGTGCAAGGAGAAAAGATTTATCTGGAAAATTGTTGTTGTTAACTTTACAAGGCAATGTCACTGTTTTGGTTTTTATATAACATTAGATAGACACATGTGACATGAAACACAGTGGCATTATTTATTTAACAAAAATTAAGGCAAAATGCAGAAGCAGTCCAAGAGGATAACTGCAGTCAAATCAAATGCACATGATTTATTGAACATCAGTAGATGTGAGCACCTCTATAAAAGATTTTTTTTATATAGCATATTTAAAACAACAATGGCTGACCAAAGTGCTGTACATTTAAAATAATCAAAGGAGATTAAAGCATGTGAAGACATGGCAAAATTTAAGGAAAGAAGCATGAACTGAGAAGATTTGAATAAAAAATAAGACAAATAAAAGTAGGAGGTCCTGATGTGAAGGGGCAGTTTCTTCCACAGTTTAGGAGCAGTCACAGCAAAGGCTTGATCTCCTCTGTGCTTTAATCTGGACCTTGGTACAGCTAGGAGCATTTGGTCCACAGACCAGTTGTATACTAGTTCAAAAGATCATGGGATCTGCACACCCGCATTGCGAGGTTGCAATGCGAATATAAACAAATAATAAAGTCTTAAAATTAATTTGAAAATAATTGGCAGCAACTGTAAGAATGCTAGTATGGGGGATATGTGGTCTAGGTGAGATTAAATGAACACATGAATAGCTCTCTCAAAGTCTCTGAAACAGGGGAATGGCTTCACTTTTGCAAGTAGCCAGAGATGAAAGAAACTGGTTTTGATTACAGAATTGATCTGTCTATCAAAGGTTAGATTACTGCCAAAGTCATAGTGGTCACAGGGACCAAACTCAACGACCTCTGTTTAAAGCCATCCATGCCTTAACATCCTCCAAACAATCTAGTAAAACCTTCAGAGGACTTAAAAATTTACATTTCAGTGGTAGGTAAATCTGTGAGTCGTCTGCATAACAATGAAATGAGATGCCATATTGTTAAAAAAAAAAAATTGAGCGCATAGGGAGCATAGGGGAAAAGGACTGGGCCAAGAATGGACCCCTGGGGGACCCCACAAGAAAGTGAGGTTTTTGAGGATGATGTATCCCCCAATATAACAGAAAAACTTCGGTGGGACAGATAAGATTTGAACCATTCCAATGCAGTCCCTTTGATTCCAACACAATGTACAACTGAGAGAAAAGAATCCTATGATCTATATCAAGGGCAGCATTGAGGTCTAATAGTATTAAAATGGCAATATCTCCCAAGTCAATAAATGTTAAAAGGTCACTGAAATGTCAGTTTCAGTGTTGTGGTGAGTTTTAAAACCAGACTGAAATACTTCACTAATGCCATTTTCATCTTGAAAGGTCTGGAGGTGAAGAAGGACAACTTTCTCCAGGACTTTAGAAAGAAAAGGCAATTTAGAAATTGGTCTGAAGTTGGATAAAACTGTTGGATGCAGATTTTGCCTGACTGAAGACTGCTATTGAACATGGAAATCAAACTCATACTCCATCCATCCATTTGCTTCCGCTTATCCTTTTCAGGGTCACGGGGGGCGCTGGAGCCTATCCCAGCTGTCATAGGGCGAGAGGCAGAGTACACCCTGGACAGGTCGAAAGTCTGTCGCAGGGCTAATACACACAGACAGACAACCATTCGCGCTCACATTCACTCCCACATTCACACCTATGGGCAATTTGGATTAACCAATTAACCTATCCCCACTAACTGCATGTCTTTGGACGGTGGGAGGAAGCCGGAGTACCCGGAGGGACTCATACTCACATTATCAAAAACATCTTTCAGTAAACAAGATGGAACAATATCCAGAGTACATCTTGTGGGTTTCAAGTTGTTGACTACTTCATTCAGTAATG
This sequence comes from Aulonocara sp. 'chitande type north' Nkhata Bay, assembly GCF_057382095.1. Lineage (NCBI taxonomy): Eukaryota > Metazoa > Chordata > Actinopteri > Cichliformes > Cichlidae > Aulonocara > Aulonocara sp. 'chitande type north' Nkhata Bay. The sequence continues at coordinate 34,100,625 of NC_141359.1, forward strand.
AAAGTAGAGCACTTTGATTTTTTCTTTTCATTTCTAAGTCCAGATCTCAACCAGACTGAAATGCTGTGGTGGGACCTTAAGAGCGCTGTGTATAAATGAATGTGTGCAAAGTCCAATGTCCTGAAGCAGTGTTGTAAAGAAGAGTGGACGAAAAGTCCTCCACAATGATGTGAAAGCCTCAAAGTCACATAGAAAACTATTATTCCAAGTTATTGCTGCTAAAGCTGGTTCTAAAAGCTGCTGAATCATGGGGTGTGCTTAATTTTTCATTCACTGCTTCTTCAGTTCGATTCAGCTTTTGTTAAATAATCACAGGGTGTAATTATCCCACGTGTTGTTGTTAAACTGAGGTTTTATTTTTATATTAGAGACTTGTAAGCAGATAGAACCAGATAATTTCTTTTTAGGTATTGATATATAAAACCTTAGATTTGTAATATGATACACTGCACTTTTAGTGTTTGTTTTATTTTTAGATGTCTCCTTTTTCACGTATTTCAAATAATTAGGTCAGTTCCTGTACTCCCAAAAAGTACTCCCAAAAGCTGAGGCTGCAGCCCGCTTGTAATAATTGGTTCTATGCATGCATGTATCTATTGTCTTGGATTTTAATGATGAGAGCACATATCCCTAATATCCCTACAACCTGTCTTAGGCACAGAAACCTCACACGCCTGCTGTTTATGAGGAGAAGCCAATCAGAGGAAAGTTGACCTAAAGTGGGTTAGCGCTATTTCAACAGACTGTTTAAAAGTCCAAAGGGCAGCATCTGCTTCTTTCCTCAGAAACTATTATTTTCCAGCCCTAATCCTCTGTGTATGGGTGTCACCCTCCCTTTTTATGTCTCACTCCTGATCTTTTCCAATTGCTTAGATCTAGTTTACAGCAACTTGTCAGATAGAGCTGAGTCAGCAGGAGAATAAAAGATGATGATGTTACTAAGACTCTCTACACCAGCTGAGTTAAGCTAGACAGAGTCAGATTTATGCGAAGAGCCACAGAGAGAGATCGCCATGTATGGGAACAGGCAGACAGCTATGAGGACTAAAGTAACTAACTGAACGCCTGGCTGCCGCACCCGGATTCCTGAGCTTTGCCGGTTAAGCAAAAACTCTGCACTACCTGCTTTTAATCAAATACTGGAGAGTGCTGGGGAATACACGAAAGTTTTCTATAAACGCATAAGCATTTAAGCATAAAAATGCTTAAATGTTTAGAAAATTTGTTATTTCATTCATCTGTTGTTTTTATTTTCTTCGAAAATGAAATGCCTGTAGCCTATCCTAGCAGTCACGGGCCTAAAGGTACCAGAGAACCCAGGTGAGCACAGGGAGGACATGAAGCATGCCCACACAAAGGCTGGGTCAAATGCAGGACCTTCTTGCTGTGAGGGCACAGGGCTAATGCTGCATCACTGTGCTGCCCAAGTTATTTCAACTATTTTTATTAAAAACAATTTAATGGCCCCCTTTGTTTTACTTATTTTAATACTTTTATAAAATAAAATATCACTGAAGAAAAATATAACACTCTTTGAATCTTACTGTTTACACTACAGAGGTACATACAAATACTCTGCATATACTTGTGTGTTTAATAGCGTTTAAATATTTAGGTTCTATTAATCTGGATATTTACAGTTTATTGAGAAATGTTTTTACTGTTAGTACTAGTGAATATATTATTTATATTAGCAATGTGTCAAAGTTTTGTTAGCCTTTTGCTTATTGTTGGCAGTGCTTTTTGTATTTATTTATATTACATATTCAGCTCTGTACAATTACTTTACAGTACAGCACTTTGGTCCTGTGCTGGGTATTTTAAGGTTCTTTATAAATATAGTTGAATTGGATATTTTATGACTGTGCAGCATTCCTTAAATGATTAGTTCATGTATCCAATAATACCTGTAAAATGTAGGCTAGTTATTGACTAGCTCTTATATATGGTCACTTTCATACCCACCAGTGAGACAGTGGGACAGATTTGACTATGATCATATCTGAGTAACATGTCCTTCTCAGATAGCAGTAAAAGGTGTGTACACAGACTGTATATCAAAGATGGACTTGCTCATTTGACCTATGACCTCAGTAAACACTTTTTCTGATTAGAGCATCAATAGCTAGTGGTCCTATTTAAAGCCAAAAAGTACTTTAGAGCAAGTGCAGCCTGTAAGTGCACAGGTCCCTGACATGATTATTGAAGAAGATAAGACAAAGCTCATAGTTAAGTCTGTTTGGAGAATTGGACCCAATGAGAAGATCGGCTTAGAAATCTAAAGAGTGAAATAGACAAATCAACAAAGACTGATTGCACCAGTGTGTAGTCCTGCTCAGCTCTACTGAAGAATCAAGCCCCTTTTCGCTCATTGTTTCAGCTATGTGATCTGCAGGTTATAGTTTTGTCATAGTCTTGCTACTGTAAAGACATTCAGCAGGAAACATGAGCTGAAAATAAAACAAAATTAATGGTACCAAGCTACGGAAAGACAAACTTAGCAGCAACATTTCTAAATATTTTTCTCAGGAGCCGATCAAATTTTCGAGGTAACCGTTCAAATGGCTCTTAATCAAAACCTTTTGTGCTGTTGCTGAAAGTCTCCATTGCCCTTAAGTATATTAAAAAAAAACATTAACTGATGTAATTTTGAATAATTACTATAGAAACTTGTGAAGTGATAATTTCTTGTGCTTTCACGACCTTCATCAGTCATTGGAACATAAAAGTCTTGTTGCAGTTTTTTGGGAGCTCCACTTATAAACTTGTGCTATCCTCCCCTCTTTGCATGCTGCTGCACTTGTCTTTTGATAGTTGACTTTGCAAGTCATGCCCTGGTGCTTGGCAGGTATGGTAGTTGCCTACAGCACACATGTGTAGTTGAAATCATAGAAGGGCATCTTGTATACCAGATTTGTGGGATTTCATGTTTCAGAGGAGGGTAGATTTAAGAGATATTACTTTTAAATCGCACTGCTAGTGGCCAGCAGCTGTTTCTGCAAAAGGTTAAAAGAGGCTTACAAAGTATCCCATTCATCCCAATGACCTGGGCTATAATTTAAAAAGCATGGCCTTTAAAAAAAATAAATCTTTAATAAACAATAAGCATCCTCTCATCCCCGGCGGGTGTTTTGCCAGACTCCACCCATGCTGTGTGACATTTGGGAGTTGTTATCTGAATTTTTCCACCGCACTACAGTTAGCATCCTTCAGCACCGAGTGAAGCTGTTACTTATCCAACAATCAGCAAAAGTCTGAATTAAAAACGTTGCAGAACAAAATGATCTGACTCAAAGCAATGAAGTCATTGTTAACACACATGCAAGCAGATTCCAAGCCACGCAGAGAAGAGGAAAGATTTGAACAGGAAGAAGGTTAAAACTGATTAAAACTTTACAACAATAACAATATCAAGAGTTTGATAATTACAGCAATTACAATGTAATTTTAACAAAAAAGTCACAGTGAAACATTTTCCTCTTGCTAGAATTTTGTCCCGTTACTGGCTTTTCAGTGTAGCAGGCTGACATGATTGTTTTTGAAAAGAGGTGCCAAATAAAGCTATGTGTTGCCATCCATGTGCTGACAGCCATCTCTTTACTCGTGTCAGCCAAAATTTGACTCATAAAATCTTTTTTTAATGCAGCAGTATGAGGTTTGTTTTTGCAGCTATAAAAACACAAAGTGAGCAATGAGTTAGAAATTAACCTTCAAATCTCATTCATGACAGCTAAATGTTTATTATTTGAACATCTGGGGGGAAATGTGTTTTTTAAATTGTCTCGGACTCAGCGGTGTAGGCTATGGTTAGCTTAGCGAAGCATAAATACTTGAGTCAAAGGGGGGAACTTTGTCCGATGGTGTCCAGGGACACAAAAATACACCCAAAGCAGCAGCAGCTAATGGTCCACAGGATTCATGAGTTGAGTATTTTGGAAATGGCGTGAGGGAAGTCCAGTTCTGCCGTAAGACTTTTGACCAACCAAAGTACAACCGAACAAAGATATGAATGACCTAGCATCAATGAATGGCATCAGGACTTTTTTTCAGACGATGATCAACCACATAAAGGAAACACAAAAAGCTAACCGTCTTATGACTTTAACTGTCTGCAGGTATGTTAGAAGCATTTACAAGTTGGCTATTTACTATGACCTCAACCAATAGTAGCAAGAGGATTTTTTGTATTGTGTAGAAATGATTGATAAGACAACAAAGTCAAGGTGTGTGTTAGTGTAGTTCTGCAGTGTCTTATTCTAGATGTTGGATATGGACTGTCAAGAACTGCAATCTGCAGAAGGACTGATCACATGACATGGAGGCTATTTCACACAGATATGAATATAGGTATGTTTTGTCATGCCCTTGAGCACAAAATGGCTCATAGTTACTGAACGTAACCAGTGTTGCAATTTGTGATGGCCAAACCCATCTCCACACTCTAAAGTTGGTAACTCTTGTGTATTTTCATTTCTTCATTTGAACACAATAACACACTTTAGTTTCCAGTAAGTTTATTGATTGGTTTGGATACATTTGTTCTATTTGTAAGCACGCACATATAGTTTACTTATTCATACCAGTTCATTGCTTTGTTTGATTTTTAACTAACCTTTGTTTCTTTTACTTCTTACCTGCCATGATCCGTGAGAGTTGCCAGACAAAAGGTGATGGCCAGGGTTTGAAGCTGTTAAATACAAAGAGGGATAAATGGACGGCACCACCACTTCCTGCTGAAGGGGAGAATGTATGTTTCCTTTCATTAAAAAAAGCTTTTGTATTTGATTAGATATTTGACTTTAGGGTTTAGTGGTTTTTGATTCTCTTCTTTGATCTTTAGTTTGTTAACAAACTAGACTATGCTGCATCATTTTTGTGGTTTATGATTGTGTTTTGTTTAGTTACCACTCGTGTGTCATAGTGGTCTGATCAGCCATTATATTTACCCTTGTGTGTCATTTCCTGTTTAGGTCAGTTGTTTGTTTGGCCAGTTGTTTGGTTTGTTAAGTTTGCAGTTCTTTGACAGAGGTGGGTTTTGTTTCTTTTACCTCTTTTATGACTTCAACATTTGTTGCTTTTGTAAATATAATTTTTGGGGTTAAATAAATGAAAACCCTATTTTTCTAATGACTCCTGCTTTTCCAACTTGGTCCATCACACAATGTATTCTGGTAGAATTGCAATTCAAGTATTACTCAAAATCTGCAAAAACCTGAGGTCTAGCAAATTCAATACAAATCAAATTTGTCTCATGCTTTTTGTATTCTTTAAACTTTTAAACCAACCGCTACCGATCTAAAATGAAGACGGATAGATTTTTCAAAGGAGCCACAATATTAGCTCTTGCCTGAATCTGTCTGTCATCTATAGTTACACTATGTAGACGTGTGTGTGTGTGTGTGTGTGTGTGTGTGTGTGTGTGTGTGTGTGTGTGTGTGTGTGCTTGTTTTAACCCATATCTACTTTAAGTGAAAGTGGTGTTATTTATTAAGTGTTTCTCCATTTTAACAGATATAATTTTAAATGTCATTATTAATGACCAGCAGCTGGATTTCGCTTTATCCGTCTTATACCGATCATCTGGGCTAAATTTTAATAAGTTATATTGGCAGTTTATGGGTATATCAGTCACACTTAAAAGCCAAATATGCACTTTGACTAAATATATAGGAGATCAGTGTGTTAAGTGCCACAAGCATTTAATAGTCAGTTTGGATGGATCCCTGGAGTAAAAATGTGAAGTAATTTTCTCTCAAGGATCTCTTGTACTGTATGTATAACACTGTTTTCCCATGCATTTTCTGCTTTGTCTCTTTACAAATGCATGAAAATGACCTGCATGTTTTTAACCCACGACTATTTCTACATTCATAAGTCATACAGTAAATTGGTTAATGTTATATCAAATGAACCAGATGTGAAATAAAACCTTCTACCAGGCCTGGAAGATTATTTGTTTGTTGACAGTCTGCCTTCTTGTGGATATGCTAGCCTTTCATATTGTTGTCTTATTTGTTTTCAGGGATCTAAAGACCAAGGTTGAGAGGGAAGATACCAAGAAAGAGTTGCTGGGGAACCAGACCAGCCTGACTGAGTCTCATTGCATTCGATGTCTCCAGCCTTTTAAATTCCTGCTTAACAACAAGCATCAGTGCCTGGACTGCCAGCTCTACATCTGCAAGTCCTGCGGCCGCTATAACAAGAAGGAGGATGGCTGGGTGTGTGACACCTGTCACATGACCAGGTAGGTAATGACCAGTGTAAGAATAATTCAAAATGGTCATTCAAACTAAGTGTCATGTTGAATACAAGAAATCATATATTTAACTGTAACTATAAATGCAGTTCAAGTTCAAGTTTTAAACCAGTCATTTGTGGACAACACACTGTCTCCATGAGCTTCATAAGCTTTGTGCTGACATGCCTTTAACCATGCTTAATAACTTGACCAGCGAGCTCTGGGATGTGTACCTGGGAAAGCACTTAATATGTTAGAGCCAGAAAAAACTAAAGTCAAAAGAAGATTCCTCTGTTAATTTTCAGCGGGATTTCCTTCCACATGCATACATGGAAAGCCAGAGGTGGAGAGTTCAGCAGCAAGACACTCTACAAAGCAGGCATTAATCATAGTAAATGTGACAGAGAGTAGGTCAGAAAAAGCATGAAAAGAGGTGGTGGGCTGCAAAGAGGCTTGCAGCGAGCAGCACTTTTGACAGGTTCAAGAAACATAAATAGCACAAACTGCTCTACATGACAATTGTCAACTGGTTTTGTAGATGGGTACCAGCTCTTCCATCTGCTGAACTGAGCGACTAAAGTTGAGATTGTGTATTTCTGGCCTGAACTGATGCTAAGCTTGATTTGCAAGTTGTGGTTTGCTGTGGCAACTCGACATTTCTAAAAGTGAATTTATGTTTTTAGGACATTGTGTTCTTTCTTGATAAGATGAATAAAAATGAGCAAATAACACATTCAGATTACTAATAAACAAAGAGGCAACCCATGTCCTGTCAGTAGTTAAAGAGCTTTGAGGCGACTGTTGTTGAATCAAAGGTTAAGCGTCAGGTTCGATGTGCTTTGATGGATGTTTGGCTGCTTTTTAAACAGATATTTAAAAAAATCCTTTTTACTGCTTAGGCTCTGCTGGATGCAGCGATAGATTTCAATACATCCTGCTTGAAATCAGCTCCATATGGAACCATGATACCATTGTTTGTTGAGATGAAGCTGCATACTAAAAAGTTCTTTAATGGAGCTTGGCCAGTGTCTGGAAAGCATCATGCTATGTATCTCATGCTTAAACCTGCACACTGCTGTTTTATAGCAAAAGAGCAAAATACAGCTCTTTTTGCTGGCAAGTCTGTATTCCCACAAGTATTTTCTATGTGATATTATGGGATAGTGTATAAATTGGCCTCATTTGGGGCTCATTTCTCACCATGTGTTCTCATTTTAAACGTTTCACATGTAATGTTATACTTGAATTAATAAACAAATAGAAGAAAATCTCTTAATATAAAATGCATATGCATTCATTTTCAGAATGAACCTCATCTGTGAATGACTTCTTTAGCATCTATATTTTGATTCCTTCCATTCTTCTCACTTACAGAGTACTCAAGATCGGTACTTTGGAGTGGTACCATGAGAACGTCCGTGCCCGTTTCAAGCGCTTCGGCAGCGCCAAGGTGATGCGTTCCCTCTTCAGGAGGTTCGACGGAGAAGGCAGCCGCTCTCAGAGTGACTTAGGAGGTGAGCAATCCACCTTCTGTCTGGTTTGTTACTTCGTTTCAAACCAAGCTTATGTCTGGAATGTCATAATCCTGGTTCTGCTGCTGAAAATGTGCATTTTTGCCAGTCAGCGTACTGTCACGGTGGCCTTTAAGCAAAAAGATTAACACCCCACTGACTAATTAGAAACTGCTTAGTGGTTAGCAGTCAAACACTTGCTGCTCTGGGCAGTTGCCAAGTAGGGAATGTCTACATGAATATCCAAACAAGTGCAAATAAAAGGTTACAAATGTGTTGTAATGTCAAGCCTCAGGTCAAGGTGGCTTTGAAGAGGCAATCTTAAGAAATTTCCATCTGTTCCACTCATTTCTTTACAAGCCCTGAGGAGAAGCTGCCGGTCAAAAGTTCAATCTGCCAGAGTCAGAGAGCACTGACTCGAAGTCATGGAAGTCTGCTTGAGCTTACCATGAGAAATCCCCACTAAATGAAAGGCTTCACTGAGATTCAGCAGCTGCATACTATACTGCGGCTGCTTGGAAAATATGCATCACTCCAGCTCGACTGGTAAAACGTCACCGTGACGATCGCCATCTCATCTGTGAACTGTGTTTGAGTTCAAGAATTGGAGTTGTAATGTATATTATTATATTTCACTGGACAACAAAATGCAAGTTCTTCACAGTGATGCACGCAGACTGAAAGTAATGCTGTGCCCGGGCCTCTGCAATCATCAGATCTTCTCCATCAAAGAAAACGGCAAATTAGAGAATATATTTTGAGACAATAGTGTTTATGGTGTTTGCAATGGCGCCAATCTTGTGGTCCAAGACGCTTTATGTCACCCTTGTCCTTTAATTTGTCAGCCGTCTTTGTATGAGCATCTTTATTTTTCTGACACTAAGTCACCAGAAGAAAGTTTCTGCTCCCTTTCTCAAATATTAGCAGGCTGCCAGATCTGTCACAGGGATTTAATCTTCCATCTTTCCTGTTTTTCCTGCTTTCTGGCTCCTCACAGCTGTATCTCTCTTTTGTCGTCAGCTGACCAGGATGCTTATTCTAACTCTGCCCTGCGGGAGATTATTACCAGAGATACTAAGGTGGAGGAAAATGCTGTTTGTTTATTGTGTGCAGCTCAGGTTTAAAGTCTGATCCAGTGACGCTATTAGGCCTCATCAAAACCATTTTTTCCTCTCTTTTTGAACTTGCTCACGCTGCATTTTGAGGCCACACCCACAGCATATGATACAAGTGATCCTTGAAGCATACTTTATGTCAGTTTCAAGCATTATTACTCACAACAGATTACCCTTTGAGATCACAACATCAGGAGATGAGCGAATGTGATGAATTATATAGAAACAGCCGAGACCTCTGGTACTGTTTACGCTGAGTCACCCCTGAGGATTTTGGGAAGGAATACAGAGCAAGTTGGTTGGCCGATGCAGCTCCCGTGGGCCTTGTGATAATTCACTCACATGTCTCCCATTCTGTGCCTGGAACTGAAGGATTCGGTCCTGCAGGGCTCGTCCAACCAGAAGCAGAGCAAAAGTGGAGGGAGGAGGACAAAATGTTTGTCGTGTATGTATGTGGAATCTAGCACACAGTGTCCACAGATGCAAGCTGTAGCCGTGAAATACAGTCATAAAAATGCATGTTAACAGATGTATTATGTTTAAAATGAACTCAGCATGTGACCACTTGGACTGAAATCAACATGCATTTCCACACATAGGCACACATTCTTTTACTGTCTTTTTGCTGTATGCATTCTATGGTCCGCTGGGCCCCCAGAGCTCGGAGGGTGTCATCCTGTCCTCACACTCTTTGCTGATACTTACAAAAGAGTCTTGTTCACATACAAAAGTCTAATTCAGTCCACTGGCTAACTCTCACTTTGGCTCTGCCGTTTAATGCTGCTACTGCTGCTTCTGATTATTGTTTTATGTGGAAAGTATAAGGACTACCTGTATTATCTCAGTTTGCTGAGCTATTTATTGCAGTTAATAACCTAATGTCATTACGTCTAGATTTGCAATTAGGAGAACAATGTGATAGTAATTACAGGAATCGGATCACTTATATGAAACTATAATTAAATGCAAATTAATAAGCCATGTGCGCGCTGCTCTTCTGTTTTCCAGAGCCTCGTGAGTATGACACACAGAGCATGCCTGAGGTCCACAGTAAGTATACTGAAAAGGTCAGATGTTGTCACAAGACAGAAATATGTTTGAATTTCCAAAATTTAAATATAACCAAAAGGTGCTTTCATTATTTTAGTATATTCTGCTTTGATTTGGTCGCGTATTTAAACTGTTCTTAGCTACAGCTCTGCTTTAAGCTAAATGCTAACTCACTCACTCATGAAGTTATGTGACATTTTATTATCGGATCTAATAAACATTTGGGAATTCTCAGTAAGATTGTTTTATTTTATCCCCTTTAAAGTTGTGGTTTATTTTATTATTATTTTATTTATTTTTATCTATTTATATAATTATCCTTTCATTCATTTATTTCTTTATTTTTGGTAATTGTGCTCCTGATTATCTTCTGTCTTCACCAATAAGGCACCATCTTGGAATGTGCAATCCATCTCTCAGAGTGAAAACAGGATTTTCTTTGCATGCCATTGAGAAATATCCCATTCCTTAACTTTGAGAAACACTGCTTTTACATTTTGTTTTGGGTTGTTACCCACTTCCACCGTTAATCTCTGTCCAGTCAGTTTGGCAGCATTTGACTGAGGCTATACTTCACAGTTCATCCTGCTGCTTCTACCAGCAGCTACGAAACTGCTTGTCAGTCAATTATCCAACTACACGTGATGATCTACAGAAGCAAAGTTACAAATACATGTAGACCTCACATTTGATCAAAACGATGAATGACTCACTGGGTCTTCTGTAAACATGATCAGAAAGCTCATTTCTAACTTCTATTCACTATTTTCAGAGATTTGTATGAGTAATGGACTCATTCTGTGGTCAGGCAAAAAGTTTCTGACATTAAGTTGACTGAATGTCAGATATAAAACTCGTTCAGTGAATCTGTTCAGTTATTGCTTACAGTGCATTACCTGTTTGCCTGGCTGTGTTTATTTGATTGTAATTGTACAACAGAAACTTTTAAGGCAGGTTCTGTTTTAGTACCTGTTTTGTTTTCATTTTGATTCACCTTAACTGTTCTAAATAAATCTATTTTTCACCATTTTACCACTAACAAGAGTCAATTTGAGCCCACTTATTTTTCCCCTAATTCAGCCCCATGTGTGGTCTCTATGGATACATATATTTTTTTAACTGGTACCTTAACATTTAACAGGAACATCTGTGATGATAATTGTAAGCATAACGATACAGTAAATAAGAGAGGTTCATTTTCGTTCATTTACAACGATCCCTTTGGTGTTTTTGAATGCCTCACACATGCGGTGGGCACAGCGGTTTGGGAACAGACCTAAAGGTTCTGGTTAGTCTGGCACAGTCATCTGGCTCCCATTGCCACTGGCATATCAACAGTAAAAGAGCAGAGCCAGGGAAGGTTTAGTCAGAAAGACTCAAGAACATAAAAAGTGTAACTTATGTTACGAGGTTATTGTAGTTGTATTTCCACAGTTGTGTGTGTGTCACGGGGTTTTTTTTTCTGCAGATAATTTCTGCAAAATGTAGCAAAAGCCCCAAAATTAGTTCAGCAGTTAACAGTAAGAACTAAAAGACTAATCTAAAAATATGAATATTCATCTTTTTCTGCTTTTATGCTCAGTGTAAAGTTTTTGTTGTTCCCAGCATTTTCTTCCCTCTTTCTCATGCTGTATTCAAGAGGGAACTGTTACACACTGCAAAAATGCAGCTCCCTCGTAAACGCTCTCATAAAGAGGGACTGAAACACAGTCCATAGTGTTTCTGCTTTTGCTTTCTCTTGCTGTACTTTGTAAACAAGGTTCACACTGTAAGGTCAAAGGCCACTGGTTAACAATAACAGAGGTCTCTGTAGTCTGGAGTGACTCTGGTTTCAGTCACATGGTATCTTTGGAAATGCATGCACACTGGAAAACAAAAAACCTTTTTTTGGTTATTCTAACACTGCCATGTCTTCCTTCTTTGTCTATAGGTGCATATGGGGAGCACAGTATGGATGCAACAGACTCACAACAACACCAAAGGGTACGGCAGCTCATTTTTAAATCATTTTCATATCTTAAAAGAACTAGCAGTAGATTCCCCTCAATTTTAACAACTATCTGAAATCGTTTTAAGGGCAGCCTTACTAAATGTTTGAACAATGTTGAGAGTTGGATGGAAAATGAAAAGTGAAATGAGGAAACACCTTCTGAGGTCATAGTAAAGACATTTGTTTGGATCTAAATTTGGTTAAAAGGTGGAAGGACACAGATTCCTCCTAAAACTCATAGATTAAACTCAGAGCCTTCTTCCTGTGGAGCAGCAGTGCTAACCACTGCAATAACTTGCTGGCTTATCATGTTACATCAGTCATTTTTGACTGTTCAGCTCACAATGCAGCCACAACTTACATGTAGATTTTATACATTTATGCATGTTGTTAAGCTTTGTACAACTCTGGCAATGCTGGAGTCTATTCCAGTTATCACTGAGCAGGATGCACCCTGGACAGGTCAGCAGTCCATCACAGTGCTAACTCATAGAAAACAACAATCATTCCTATTTTGATGAGGAGAGATCATTTAAAAGAACTGAACATGATTTATTGAGATAGACAAATTGTTGTCTTAGATGAGTAGACTGGTAACCCATCACAGCAGAACAGAATCCCAGTGGCCTTGACGCTGGTGGTGAAGATGAAGCCTGAGGCTTGGGTGCAGCTCTGAGGGACTCAGGTGAGGTAGAGATGGGGAGGAGGCGGGTTGAGCAACTGAGAGTCTGAAAAGAAGAATGATGGAGAGCACAGGGTTAAACCACGCAGAGTGGAGGCTGATTGGCTCAAAGAGTAGTGATGTCAATATTGAGACTGACAGCGTGGGAAACTGGTAGTGATGTAATGGACAGACTAGCAGCAAGGAAAGCAGGCAGATGGGTGATTATCTTACTGAACGCATGCAGACACTTCACTAATGTTCACACTTACAGTTAACATCCACAGAGAGAACATACAAGCTTCTGGAGTTGCCTTATTATTCTGTTAACACATTACATAAAAAGACAGCATGCAGCTGTGTTTCAGGTTGTAAAGTTTAAGTGAGTTTGCTGCCAACAGGAGCGACTCAATTGATGTGCATCATAAAACAAAAAATGAATTTAGTGTGTGCAGAGAGAAAATCATTTGCAGGTATTTTGTTATTTGCTGATGTGACATGTGGAGATCTGCAAGCATTTCCTAAAACAAGAGGCAATATCCTGTTTATTAGTTACTGGGAATTTAAGTCAGGTGTGATCAAAGCTTATCTGCAAAACAGACAACTTCACTGTAGCTTAATTTTGCATCCACATGTTTGCTCTTTTTTTCTTTAATCAATGGAGTTTTTGCACGAGTGTGCGCTGGTCAACACTAATTCCCACTGATGGCTGGTTCCTGATAAAAAGCAGAGGTGCTTTCTTCACAGGTTATCTTAGTGATCTAGGCCAGCCCCTCGTGAAGGACTGGAATGCCTGGCACGGGCAGGCCAGCACTGGCTGCAGAGTGCAGTGGGGAAATACCAAGCTGTCATATATAAAAGAGTCAGACCGGAGCTGAGCAAGCCTTTGGTTTAGAAAATAAGGGTGGGTGTGGGGGCACTGATTCCACTGGAATTCACCATAAAATGAAGATTACTATTGTTTATACCACACTCTGTGTGTACTGTAGAAGTTAAGCTTTGTTTATTTTCAATCATTGTGCTGACTGTTGAGAAATGACAGGACTCCCAGGCTCTGCTGGGTCTCCGGATGCATTTTTTCCAACCCTTGCAGTTTTTTCTATATATGTTTATCTTAAAGAATCTTAATTTTGATGGACGTTACAGAAACAGATTGCTGTTCACTGGATCCCTCGTTCAAGTTTCTTTTAGACACAGTGCCCTCTGCTGTTCCAAACAGCCTAATGTATTGAACCTTCTGACATTTCCCTGTAAGGAAACCGGCTCACATTCTGCCTGCTCAGAGAAGCTACAGTTCAGTTTAGATAGTGTTTGGAGCTGGTAGAGACTCAGTGACCCTGATGCTATGTCAACACTGGAACATGGATATGCACCCTTAAATCAAATTTCCCTAGAAGATCCAAAGAACCCATGGTGTGCGTCTCTCATTTCAGCATTACTTTTAACTCATTTAAAATATTTACCCACGTGCATGTATCTGTGAATCATGCACCGGCACCAAAAATAAATGAATAAATAAAACAAAAGATATAAATGTAATAACATAAGTATTAATCATATTTATTTTACTGCAGACCTGAGCTTTTAAGTGTTATGTATGCCCTATTAAAACCTTCCTAAAATATTATAGCCTTGTTGTTTTTAGCCAGGTATTTAAGTGTAACTCTACACATACACTTAAAGCCACACAGAGCTGCTTGTTAATGCAAATCTTTAATTATCCAATTATAATACATGACAGCAACATGATAATGAGTTCATGTTGAGTTCATCTGAGTCCAGTAGAGATGTGATGGAGATATGATGATATCATCTAAAAAGAAATGGAGGTCCAACCCAGGATGAACTAGGTGTACCTAACAAGGTGGCCTGTGTATTTGGACTATTGTTGGTTAAAAGGAAAAAAAAAATGTGACTATAAGCCCCATGGGAAGCAATTAGTGCTTAGTATTTGGTCATCATGCATAAGTAAAAGTCTTGTGTTAGTTCTGCTACAGCGGCAGTACATTAAAGGGCGACAAGTCAATCACTTTCTGAGTGTATGGAGCAAACAGCCTTTTGTCATGGCAGAGGTTTATCTCTTTACGCTTTCCTCTCTCCTCCCTGCTGACGATGGTGTTTCCCCTTCATGTTCTCCAAAGATGAAAAAGGTCAAAAGGAGGTTAACTGTTGATCCCATTGATTTCAAACTGGACGTTGACTACCTCAGCCAATCAAGAGGACCCTCAAATGAGGTACAGGCTAGACAACTAAACTAACCACAACTAGCATCCCTCCAAAACAAACTAATCTGCATGTTGTAATCCATAACAAAGACCATCTGCCTCTGCACTCTCTTTGCCAAACATTGTCTGTGTTGGCTAGACAGTACTGTATTAGCACTGTCATCATTCATTCTCGTATCTGGCCACAATAACCCTTTTTGTGTACATCCAAATGTTGTGTGTGCAGACATGGACACATCTTGTCCATTTATTAGCTGAACAGATTTTCTAATGCAGTGAACTGTTTCAGGTGGTTCTTTCCTGCTGTAAATGTATGCTGTTTGGACTGAATGTGAAGCAGCAGTAAATTTAGGCTTTTCCTACTTGAGCCGGAAAAGCAGCAGAAGTCAAAGGGAATAACCTGCACACAATTCTCCACTCTTACCTCCAGGAGCCGGGTGATCGTGACATCATGGTCATGGATGTAGGCGGGAGGAAGTCGATGCTTGCTGAGGCAGATATGGCCACCGTGTTTCATCAGATCATGGATGAACAACATAAAGAGCTGGACCTTGAAATAACTCCACAACAAGGTAGAAATTAGATTCAAACAAACAAATAAAACTTTTTTTAAAAAAAAATATTAAAATAATCAAGGAACTTATAAGTAACACAAGAACTTGTGTTACTTGCAAATAAAACAAAAATAATTGTTTTATTTGCAATTGTAACTGGAATTGTTGAATTTAGTAATTAAGTAATTATAATGTGCTAAACTGTTGTTTGTTACTTTGTAATGAATAACTGATCAAAGAAAAATACTTATAATACTTATAATACTTAGCATTGTAGTTATTTTACTGCTGGTATAATGGCACCTGTGACAAAGAGGTTGCTTTGCACAGATGACCTGGTGTACTCAGATAGCCGGACAATCCCATCCCGCTCCATCTCCCGGCTCAGCTACTCCTCGTGTGGCAGCGGCAGCATCGGAGGCCCTCGATGCAGCAGCAGCGTCTACCTGCCTGGCCTTGAGGACTCAGAAGAAGAAGAGGATGAGCACTGCCAGCCGTACCCACTCTACCATTTGCATTCAGGCCTCTGCCGCCAAACATCTCAGGACAGCCTGAGCTCAGCCAACCATCCGCCACAGGTCTTTCATATGCCTCATATTAACATCACACGAAATGGTCATTACATTACACTCATTTAAGACACTCATAAATCGTCTTTCACGTCTGGTTTCTGTGAGTGGAGGAAAGTTGCTGGCTTATTATATACATTTTGCCTGCATTCCACACCAATGAACACAGCCAGACATTAAAACGTAAAGCTGTGAGATTCCACATTATTAACGATCCATGTGGTTTTAATGATGATCATAAAAGTTTAATGCCCGTGTTTTGTTTTTTTTCTTGGATAATCTTTATTTTTGTGCTCTGTTCACTTTGTTTGTTGGTAGGGGAAATTGGAAAAGGGTAGGCCTGGTGAATCATTATAAGGAAAGCAGAAAAATTCAGCTGATGCAGTAAAATCACATGGTTCAAATCTGTGATCACTGAGACATGGTGTTGGATTGATTGAAGCAGCTCAGAATAACTTTCAGTAAATTGTTGTTATTAATTCCACTCGGGATTATGAATTGAACTGCAGTCATAATCTTTGGAATCATTGTTCTGTAGCTGTCAGATAGATGGCCTCGCATCATTCAATGACAGCAAAGTGCCCGACTCCAGTGATTGCAAAACAAGCCCAATTCAGCCCTACAGAACCGCGCTGACAGTGTATATGAGATTATATGAGATGTTTGTGCTGATATACTGTGCTTGGTTTTCCCCAAACATTGTGCTCTTTATTTATGGACAAATATCTCCACTTTGGTCTCGTCTGTCCAAACGACATCATCCAGAAGTGTTGTGGTTTGTTTAGATGCTGAAGCTGTACTGCCATGTTCAGAAGAGGCTTTCTCCTGGCGACCCTTCCAAAAAAGCCATACTTGTTCCGTCTTTTTCTAATTGTACTGTCATGAACTTTAACATTTAACATGTCACATGAGGCCTGTAGAGTCTGAGATGTAGCGCTTTGGTTTTCTGCAGTTCCTCTCAGCATTGCACAGACTGACCTTGGGATAAATTAGTTGGGACGTCCACTCCTGAAAAGACTGTTCTCAATACTTTCTAACTGTGAATAATTTTTCTCCCTGCAGAATGATGTCCCTCATATTGTCCGGAATGACCATATTTTGCAGTTTATCAGAGGTTGTATTCATCTAATTTTAAAACCTGCATTGGTCAAATGGGACAACAAACTGTAGTGTTAACATGATAAACTTTATCTTGTTTTGAATGGGTTGTATGGGTTCAAACTTCATACCAAACTCAGCATTTGATCTGATCTGGTACATACATTAATTGCAGTGTCGCTTTAGAGGCACAGTTTAGAAAGAACACAAATAACAAGCTGATATTTTAAGCCTTTCAAGCAGTGCATGCTGGAAGTCGGACACAAGTTCTTCAGTCTGACGTGCTGAGTGATGTCGTGGAGACAGCTGCTAGATCAGAGGGAGGTTACATGCATTACATCAGTGTCTATTTATGTGTCAGTATTAAACACAGTCCCTGGAAAGGATTGAAGCAGTAACCGTGGCCGTTCTGTTCTTGTGAAGCAGATAGAAAACAGACTTTGTTTACCATTAGTCTGAGGAGGCTGCTTTGCTGACTGCTGTCACTAATCAATATGTCTGGATTTATCCTTGTGAATCTCAGTTTTCAGTTCATCTGTCTTTGAGGTGATTCAAACACAGTCTGGAGTTTATATGGAGGTATAACTCGAGCCATAAAAAGATTCTTTGCAGTTTTTAAAGATAAGGAATATAAAAACAAAGAAAGCAATTAAACTCTGTGATGGTGAGTAGCCATGAAAACAGAAGGAATTATCCAGCCTACCTGTCTCCCTGCGCTGATTTATACCTTCGATAAGTTGTGTCATGGTAAATTTGTCTCACAGCTGGGCAGCACACTGAAGAGACATGCAAACAGGATACAGTGGAAAACATACAGCCCAGACATGTCTTTGTCAGATATCAAAACCAGACGTGACATTTCTCATCTGACAACAGTCACTCATCTTGCATACAGGTGCTGCTGTCTGTTGTCTTGGTATTGATTTGGAGGCCAACAATAGAACCGAGTGACATCAGCAATTTGATTATTTGTGGAACATCAAGATAAGTCAGCAAGCACAGACTGTATAAGCCCAGGGCACATGTGAGGTAAAAACTTTACGGTATGTTTAATATACAGAAGAGGGAAAAATTAAAGGAATAGCCTGAATGAAAGAGCAGAGAAGCATAACACATGTGGACACTTCCAAACAAGGCACAAAAGCTCACTGATGAAAATCATATGAATCATCCTCTGTGACCTCCAGTCACCAGATCTGAACCCAGCTGTATGAGATTATGGATAGCAACACCACGTCAATCAAGCCAACCAAACAGTTTTATGGTAAAACCTAGTCATTTCACAGTCCCTGAAAACTTGGTCTCAGATTTCTTTATAAATTCAACAAATAATCAAACAACAGTCAAAAATATGCAACATATATTATGGAATCTGACTCAAAGTCTTGAATATAAGTCTTGAGGACTTTGCTAACATTTTGTTATCAATGTTTCTACATCAGTGTAGCCAAAGAGACAACAAGCAACAAGTTATAGTCCACCTAGAGGAGGTGTACACATGTCATTGCATAATTAGTTTTGCAAGAATTCCAAAGATGGGAGTGCCACAGGTGGTGTCCTGTTAGCAAACTCCCAACATCCTGCAAGAAATAAAAACACAGAGATAAATATAAAACCTAGAGTAAATACATACCTGCTCAGTGAAAACAAAGCAGTTAATGGAACTGAGAGTTCACATAATATTATCCATTATCAATATATGGGAGTGTCTGAACTTTGCATTCAAATATTTGCACAGCTGCAATAATTACAATTGGACTTCCCTCTTGCACGGTCTGCAGGCATCCTGTCAGCTTCTAAATGTCACCCTATCTTTATATGTTTACATGGTTTTAAATGAGTACATTTATAGATTTAATAAAGACATTAAACACAACTGGTCAACAGTGCTCACTACTGCGTCGCAGGTTTATTCAGGCTTATTCTGTATAAAAATGTCCAGAACTAAAAAGAGGAGCCAGTACAGCTCTGCCAAAGGACTCCTCCTTTGGCTCCATTGATCTGTTGACTTTCCTCATGACTTTCTCAGTCATTAGTTTCAAGGTTTTTTTTACAGAATATAATGTCTATATGGATTTGCTTTACAACATCACATATTATAAAACTGTAGCTTTGTCAGGTTGGCTGTGGCTACAATGTAGCTTGCCATCACCAGTGTGTGAATGTGTGTGTGAATGGGTGGATGACTGGATATGTAAAGCACTTTGGGGTCCTTAGGGACTAGTAAAGCGCTATATAAATACAGGCCATTTACCATTTACCATTTCTCATTTAGGGCCACACCTCGCTCATCACATACGGTTTCAATAAAAGAACAAACAACATAGCAAAATGTAACACTTAGAGTGGCTACTTGCATCTTTTATTTACAGTCAATGGTGACAGAGTAATGACAACTCATGCTTATGCACTGATGAAAAGAATGAACAATTATAGAAAAAAAACCTTGATTTTCCAGTGTTTTTTAAAATTGTATTTACTGTCTTTCTCTTTCTGCCTTTAACATCAATCCCCCCTGACCATCTGAGAGCCATAATGCACCACAGCAGTTAAATAATTATGTTTAGGTTGTTTGCCTAAGTTTAATATTAGTATCAAGAGTTTGGATTTTTTTTAGGAGGTTGAATTTGGATGAACTGTGAGAGGAATTTTTCTTGTGGCAAGACATCAAAGGTGCATCAGATGACTGTCTGCTTGACTTCCTGACCTAAATATGATTCTTCATGTACCAAGGAGCGATCTCGTGTAGAGAAAATATTATTCCATTATGGCCAATTATCGAAGGGAACATTTAGTCTTCAGTTTTGTACACGAAGAGCATTTTGTGCAGTGTAATGTGAATTTGGTTAAGTACTTTTAGTTTAAATATATTTTTCTGGTTTCTTTCATCCAAGTAAATTTAGACATTGATGAAATATGGTGAAATCAGATTTGGGGACGAGTTGATATCCAGACAGCTCACTCTGATGAGAACATGTGAAACTGTAGCTTAACCATCTGCATATTTGGTGCCACTGTGTTTTGATTGGTTCAGTATGAGTCAGAGTGGTTTAAGACATGCATTTGCTTTCATAGCATAGATGTGAGCAGTACCATTTAAACCATTAAGTGTCCAGTACTTTCATGTTTTGAAAACTATACATTTTTTGTAATGTTCCTTACGTTTTGTGTTATTTTGGGGTTTGTTTGTTTTATGAATTAATATTTCTTAATTCTGCCTCTATATGTACTTTCATTTATTTCTTCCTTTCTTTCTTAGATCACTGACATTAACAGACGGATGTCAGCAATTGAGACTCTTCTGAACCGCTTGGAGCAGAAAGTCACCTCAACATATGACCAGGTAAATCTATCAGGTGTCAAGAGTACAGCTGCCAAAATTTCATGATCAGCATCTCAGCAGCAGCCTAGAAAGAAATGAGTGAAGCTTAAAAGACTGAAAGAACCTGTTTACATCTATAAAGCCATGGTTAGAGACACTGTGCAGTATTTTAGCATAACAATGTACAGACTAGCGGATTTTCAAATCACTTAAAGCCTAAATTTACATGAAAATAGTACAAATTACATCTATTTTATTTTATTTTTATAAATAATTTTCTATTTTGAATTTGATGCCATGCCAGTACCAGCTAAAAGTGCACACAAACTTCACTTTTATTAAGTCACAATTTGTCAGGGTCATGGTTATACTTGTTATACCGCCCTCAAGTGGCCAAAACAATCAGTGCAACTTTAAGACAAACACACTTGATGTACCTGCATGAAAACTTGATTTTTTTGAAGGTATTTTCTTTCAAATAAAGAAAACTAACTCATTGTTCATGCATTGTGCTAAAGAAAGGAGACACACACTTACTCATATTTCATCATCCTCTAATCAAATGTGTGATCTCAGTGGGTTCAGTGTCTGTCTTTAATTGGGCCGTGAGCTCTCAAACCCACATCAGTATCATCACAGACTGAGCCAAGCCGCAAAAACAGCAAACCAGAAACGAATGTAGAATTTAGACTCAGTCGCTAATTAGTGGCTATTCAACTTCAAGTGAGAGCAGCAGTTGATTGACTCATGCTTTTCCTCTTTTTCTTGTGGCAAAGCACAGCTTAAATCAATTTGCATATATCTTATGTTCTGACTGTTCTGTCTGCACGCGATAAGTCTGCATTAATGTCCATGTGATCAGTGAAGGAAAAACAGAGTTCTTGTGCTTTCAGACATCCATGTTCCAGTTCTTGTTTAGGATCATTACCGAGTGGTCAGAACACAGCTGGACAAATGAATGTGTCTATTGTAATCGGTACACTAAGCTCTGCCCACTTTCTGTTGTATCTGTCTATTCTATTCGAATACTCCACATAAATAAGAACTACAGGTACAACAGATGCACAGGTACAACAGATGCACAATCTTCCAGTTGAAAATCGTTGAATGATACATGAGAAATTCAAATGATAACCCTATATGCGTGTTCTGAACATGCTAGGTTAGAGGTTAGGACTTATAGACCCTAGTTTAAGTCTAGCTAAGGATCCTTGTTACATCTTCACAGTCACACATTGGTTAGAAATGACACTTGTCTTTCATGCAAACTGAAAACAAGTTGTTATGGATCTATGAATCTCCTAAAGCAAGAATATCAGTTGAGACGATAGCAATTTATCTTAGTGACTTTCTAGTTTGTAGTGAGATTAAGACAGATTTGTTTCTGTGAGGGGCCAAGCTGGCCATCTCTCACTGCAGCACAGAGACTCTGCTCTCAGTGATAGTGCTGGAGAAAAGTTTGGTTACACTTTACTAGGCCTAAATGCTGACAGTGCTCATTGCCACACATGCAACAAGGTTTTTGCACATGTGGAAAAAATTTCGAGCATCCTGTGGCACTCCCCGTCACTGTTGTGGGTATGTCTGTATGAAGCAGTGAAGCAAAGTGATGTAAAACTATGTCTAAATGAAGTGATGGAGCCACCAAAGGGGTTTGCGTTTAGCCTTTTCATGAGCAAAACAATGCTAGTGTGCTATTATACATTAGGCACCAATCAGATCAGATTAAAGCAGTGCTCTCGTGTTTGCAATGTGAAGCATTTGTCAAAATAATATTTGTAAGTGAATAATAGATAGAAGATGGTTGATTGGAAGTCAGGGGAAATCCTGCAAAGTTTCCCTCAAATCCAACGAGTATGTTAGGTTATAATTACATGGACTGTACCCGAGGCCACCAAAGTACACTGCAGTCTGTTTGTTTTTGGCCTGGAAAAGAAAACTGGAGTATGAAAACAGAAAAACATAATCAGTGATGGAGCACTTGTGTATTATACATCATGCATTCACTCTAGCAGTACATTTTAAATCAGTAAAACAATTCCCATTAGGTTGACGATCCAGTCATTCAAGATCCAAAGTAAAAACATTAACCGTATGCTGTGTAGATTTGTCTCAGTCACATTGTCTGTGCTTTGTTCCCAAACAGACTTCTCCCACTCCCAGCAGCACCTCTCCTCTTCCTCAGTGGAACGAAGTGGACCTGGAAGAGCAGCAGCTAAGACAGAGGTTGCACGAGATGACAGACAATATCAGTGACCATAGCCTGACCTCTGATGATGAGGACGAGCCCGAGAGACCACATTCCTCCCAAGAAATCCTAGCATGGAGGAGCCCACAGGCGGATCCAAGGCCTTCCAAACTACCTATCAGACCAACATCCAGAGCCAGCATCGTGGTCTCCAGGCTCGAGGAGGAGCAGCCTCAGCAGACAGAATCTCTGAAGGTACAAATTCTGTGGCATTTTTATAAGAAATCAGGTTTTTTTTATGTACGCGCAAGCATTCATTACCAGTTTGTTTACTGACAGAAAGAGACATAAGCCGTGAGCATCTGGCTTGCTGCACTTACTAAAAACAGCATGGCTCATGAAATTCCAGCCGACCTCTGCTGGAAATCGGTTCAAGTGCACACTGGAATCATAAATCAAGTCACTCAGGCCTTGGGTTTATTTTTCGTCTGCAACCATCACTCCCAGATTGTCGGAAAAAGAAGACGAATTAAATTAATAACTTCTGCTTAGCTGCCGTGCTAAGTTTCCTCAACTGTTTTCACTGGCAGTTCCTTCCATTTAAGCTGCAGTGCACTGATGAGTCATGATGTTTTCACATCACTTCACTACAAGTTTGTTCAGCCAGCATTAGCTCAATTAATTTAATGTATTTAAAGTATCAGGTAACACTGGCTTTTAGTATCAGGAAAATGGACGTGGGACCAAACTTATTGAGCCGGTGGTCACGAGGAAGAACTGCAGATTTTGGTACATTTGATTTTACATAATTTTTCAGACCCCACTGTAAGCAGGTACCAATCAAGTGGCACCATTTAGCTATCACATAATTTGTTAACATGACATCATTTCAAATTTCATTAAGTTTTTTTGTTGTTGTTTTTTTTTTTTTACCTGAAAATGAAAATTTTTGCTTTCTGACTGGACTTGTCTTCCAGGCTAATGACTCCTCTGAAAGCCTGGAGAGGAAGGGTCACCCCCTAGAGGAGGGATCAAAGGCAAGCTTCAAAGGATCAACTGCATTACTGGTTGAACTGGAAGACAAAGTAGCTCAAGCAGCAGCTAATGTCCAGAATGCCCAGAGTGAGGTGAGGGTTACATTAAAGGCTAAGTAAAGTTTGATTTGTATTGAAAATGCAAAGAGATGTAAAGTTGTGGCACATCCTGTCATTTCTTTCTTTTTACTCCAAGGTGTCTGACATCGAGAGCAGGATTGCTGCCCTGAACGCTGCCGGCATGTCCTCGGATAAAAAAAGAAAGGTAACACCATTATATCACTGAGTTTCATATCCAAAACTGTTATGACAGAAAACATTTGCTTATACAAAACCCTTTTATGTTTGTGTGAAATCAAACAAGTGGACACAGGCGTCATTCTTAGAGCCAACGTGTTTTATGTGGCACAATGGTCTTTGATTTGCCTCTCAAAATAACCACAGATGTGATTTCTATGAGTAGGTCTGCCTATGATGAACATTTGTAAAGCATCGAGGTGCCAGAATGCTAATAGAATAAAAGTTTTCCCACATCCTAAATTTATGTTTTTTCTCCTTGCCTTCTGCTTTGTCTTGCAGTCCGCAATCCCGATCCAAGCCAGAAGACTTTCCTACAACTTTCCCACAAGTAAGAACTGACACTGCTGCCCCTGAGATCGATCCCCAGGGCATCACAGCTAACTCAGAACATCTTAACCTTTTGAAACTTAGAACACATGATGAGCTGCTCTATAACTCAGTGAACACTGTGTCCTCGTTATACTATGGCTTTAATTTTCCCAGCTGGATAGCACTTCATCTGATTCATTGAGTGGAGACTTACCATGTGTCTTGTACTTTAAACAGTATTGTGTTTTTTTGTTGTTTTTATAAAGAATAGGGAGTATATCTAATTTTTTAGCATATTATGTTATTTTTTTTATCTTTCTTTGCTACTGAAAAGTTCTTTTTAGGCCAAATTCAAGTCAAGTGCTTTTGTAACCTGCTCTTGGACTTGGTGCCAGTTGTTATTTAAAGTTTATAGAGTGTTTCTAATTTACTTTCCCATCAAAGTTTTCCAATAAGCTTATTTTCAGCATCCCACATCTGGGATTTTGAAACATCACATTTGTTTCTAACTATTAGATTCTGGACTGAATCCCAAAAAGAGCCATAATTTGACTTTTAACTGTGCTTTGATAAAATAGAGCCTGTAGAATACAATGTACAATGCAGCTGATGTATGTTTCCAGACCAGGTGGACAGGTTTACCAGGAACTCCCTCTACAGGGGCTCACTGACACAGAGGAACCCAGTGGCAAAGGCCAAGACCAGGGCTGCCTGTGCGGTATGACCCCACCCTACGGTGCTGGGTGCTGTGAAGAGTTCAATTCCCAAACTACATAAGTGCCATTTGGAGAAAAAAAAAAGTGCTGCAACAAAACTGGCATTCGATGCTTACCAATTTTTTTTATGTGAGAAGATTGATTCCACTGTCATAGTTAATTTTACATTAAGTTGGGAGATCTACAGCCGTGAAGCTAAATTTGAATGTGTACTGTGATGATATTTTTTAACTTTATCTTGTGGTTGTTACAACTTCCTGGATACGTTTAGGAAAAGCAACATATTTAGGTTCAGGTAAAGGTCCGAAATGTAAAAATCAATGTGGAAACATGCGGCTGATTTATCTGAAGGCCACCAGATGGCAATTGGAGTGGTTGCAACAAAACACTCCACTACTAGACGTCTATAGGAAAACAGATTTCTCTCTCTGGAAATAGTTTACTGCTGAGTTTATGGGCTCAGTCACTAATTTTGGGTCATATTGAATAAAAAGATTAAGTCTGCTTGTATATATAGGTAATACAAGGTTTCAAAATTGAAAATTATGTGTGGTATCAAAGCCGATTTATGAAGTTATGAATCACAAGTGATTAGCCAATGAGCAGTCACAGTCAGGCCTGCCCTTCCTCGTCGCATCCTATTTTTTTGCAAAACATGCACATTTTGAGGCTTCAGAAAAGGTCGACTTAAAGCAGTGGGTGACTAATCACACTGATCTTTTATACTAAAATACGTTTTTATACAGTAATCGATCCAGGCTGGGGTTTAATACCACCTTTAAAAAGTCAAATCCCTGCTTGTGCAGTCTCCCTTAATTACTCAGTCAGATCCAGCCCTCACTTTCAGAAAGCTTAATTCAAGGTTTTTGTAACTTGTCAGTCAAAAAAAGCTGCTTTGTAAACCTGCTCACTGTGCATTTTGTCCCATGTCATGAATGAATATGGATAAATAAAAAAACAAAATAAAGTGAAACGAGACTCCATCTGAAGGTGAGGATGCTAGAGATGCTCCTGAGCTGCTCCAGTGGATTTGTGCAAAGTTTAAGGATCCATGAAAGTGGATATCAATCTTCTCAACTAACCTCCATCACAAAACGTGGATTCATGCATTTTCCCAAATGTGAATAAAAATTCCTTTAGTAAAATGCCTTGAATATCAGGAATGAACTCTTCACGTGCTGATCACACCAGGCTTTCACTGCTTGTTTGATTTGAGCTGCTGGTGGTTTCTAGCTTTGTGGTGTTTTGAAATAATTTCATTTTTTAACGCATTTCCTGCTTTTTTCCCCCCAATCAAGTGCACACGTTCACATTTCCTGAATCATGTTTTTGTTGGTAAAGGAAAGAGTTAAATCTCATACTGGGTTAAAATTACTTTGTCTGAAATTAAGTGCATACGCTGGGATGTTTGATTACACAATATAATGGTGGAAAATCTCAGGGTAATTTTGATAAGAGAGAAAAATAATGGCATCAGTGATTATGTGGCTGTTTTGAATAATATAATTGGCTTCCTGCTTGAAGAAATATGTCTCTGAGTTGAAGGTACCTAAAGTCAATGATAAGAATTTTAAAAAGAGCCAGAAACAATATTTTCTGAGGCCTCCCTTGTTAAGAGAAAAAATGTGAACCTTAAATCACAGGAGGTTTTTTTGTTTTTTTTTTTTACTTTTATCACTGTAGGAGCCTCATCCAGTAAAATATATCTCATTTTCAACACAGCGTATCGTCCAGTGTTCATGTCACGGTCTGGCTGGCAGACCGTGGGGATGTGGGGGAATGAGGACCCAAAACGCATGGTTCTGCGATGCAAACAGTGCACTTTATTTACAGTGAAGGCTGTAAACACAATAACTCCCCGATGCTCCCTTGAATCCCGTGTGTGTGCTCCCCTCCGACGTCTGTGCTCGTGCTCCCCGCTGTTGTGTTCTCGCACACCCTGTGCGTGCTGCCGTTCTGGTCCACTCTTCCACCTGGAGGGAAAACCACAAAAACAGCCATCAACACCAACCCCGGCGGGCATACACGAACTGCACCGTTGTACGCTGACTGACTGACTGACTGACACGCACGCGCACACACGCACGCACACACGCGCGCACACACACACACTTGGGTAGACAACTCAATGATTCCGCGCCGGTGGGAGCTCCAACACTCTCCTAAGTAGCTCCCCCGACGAGCCCTGATGACCAACAGATGTGTGGCAGGAACTTCAGGTGTGGCCAGTCCTCCTGCAGGGCCACACCCATACCCTGCCTGTACATATAATGAGTAGAACACCGAACAACACAGCATAGTGCAGAAAAACACACATTCCCAAATAATAACAACAACACTAATAATAATAATAATAATAATAATAACGGTCCATCCTGCTCACGGACCCCCGAGTCCTCCAGAGCCGGGTCCGTGACAGTTCAGCAGTCCTCAACCTAGTCATAGCCAGAGCAACCCCAATATGAACACACTGTAATTTGATCAGTGCTCAGCTTTTGCTCTACACACTGTTATACTTTGCAGAAGCATTATAAAGCATGTAAAAACGTGCTTATTTTCTCTTAAAAGTGGACATATTCTGCCTTTCCTTATTTTCTGTAATTAACATCATATACATCCAGGTGTTTGACTTCATATTAAATATGCCCCAAGTTTGTAATAACGTGGTCCGCATGTGTATAAATAATCCCTGTAACACAAAAGCTCAAGCTTCAGACACCTCTAACCACTGTTTCTAACAGTTTTTTTCTACTTTTGGCTCTGTATGATATCATGGAGAAAGAATGTCCCTAATTTGGTCATCTCAGACACAGAAGCCCCACCCACCTGCTTTTCAGATCTTTACCAGAAAGCTGTCTTATGCTACAGCGACAGTGGGTCCACTTTGCTTTTATATATGAATATACAACCAGCTGTCAACCAGTTGGGTTGAATCCCCATTGCAACAAGATGCATTGCTGAAAAATCAAAGTGACTGAAGCTAATTACAATTGTTTACCAAATGCATACAAATACAGTTCGATCAAAGCCCAACCACTGAATTCGCCTATTGACAGGAGGTTTCCGCCGTCTTTTAACTTCAGTGTGGCTGAGGCATTAGCAGGAGGGTGGTCTTAAAAGGACAACAGCTGAAGTAATTTGTTTCAGACAGACAATGAACTGGCGGGACCGAGGCTCATTAGATAAATAAAATAAACAAGATGAACAAAAAATATTTTAAACTGTGATTCACACAAAGCTACCCAAGTAGAATCTAAGAATAAAACTATGCAGTTGGAAGTGAGCATCATAGGTCCACTATACTACGCTGTACATCTGTTGTCAATTTCGTGTTCCTTTCTTCAAGCCTGAGTAATCATTCACAAACCTCACAGCTTGCATAATGGCTCATAAGTCATCAGCAGGTTTAATAAATATTTCTAACATGTATTAAACACATATTGATCTTTTGTCTTGATTGCTTTGAAACAGTGATTTCATTAACCCAATCAAAGCATTAAATGGCTGATTAACCATAATACTAGTCAATCAATATTTTTGTCTCGCTTTTCTTGCAGAAACCAGTAATGACCCAGGGCTCATGAGGAGGAGGCTGAGTGTTATCTGACTGACAAGTCTTTCAGTTATTACATAATGCTTTACACACTGGAACTGAGCAGCAAAACATGAACTATTCACAAAAGGCGTGTTTTTGTTCTTTGAAACAAATGCATTTGAACTGACACGTGGCAACCAACAAACGGAGATCAGAGATCAATCAGTTATCTTTTCCTGACCATAGTGCAGTAGTTTATGTTGCCTAGACATAACAATGTAGTTTTGGAAATTTAACCAGAATCCAAATTAAATCCCTTTAAAGCTGGAGAAACATGACTTTGTGTACATATGAATAAGAATCTTAAATATGATATCAGACTGATGAAAAATCTTGTTCATGAAATTCATGTGCGGTTACACGGAAGTATATAAAATTTCATGAGGAACTTAGAAATTGCCGTACGACTATGTTGGTTTAGGTTTCCCACATAAATTGCAGAACTTGTCAAATGAGCAGTGGAACAGTGGGTCTTCTAATCTTCTTACATTTATCTTTAAAAGGTGTGTTTTTGATATTGCTGTTGTTTTACAGGGCTAAATCCATAAAGTATGTTACACGTGACATGCACTAACATCTGCCTCTAAGTATAAACATTTACAGAATTTGTATACACTAACATGCAAGTTAACACATGCATTTGCCTTAATGCGCAAAAGCACTGATTGTACTAATCTGGAATTTATAACTGGCTAATTCATCGTTGTGGATAAACCGAAATATGCATTGCGTGCTTTAAATGCAGTTTCAGCAAACAGAATCAAGCCAGTGAAAAAGAGGTGCAAATCCGAACTGTAAATCAGTTTGAATTAGTCTGGAATTTTCACACACAAAAAAACATATAGATAAATGTATATTTTTTATATATTTTTTAAAAGTTCTATTATTAATAATCTACGGTGTGTTGGAAAGTTTAATTGATTGTAAAATTAAACTGATGTCACAGTGAGAAGAGCAGGTCTGATGTGATTGTTTTATAATATATGACATTTATGTAAGTTAATGAATAAAATGTATACAGAATATATAGAAGTACACACTGTATGCATTATGGTGTTGGAAAATATTTTTATATTGGATTAATAAATCATGCACATTCATTTTTAACTAAATCTTTGAAATCAATATTTTTATGTAATCTCAGCATATATGGAAAAATTAATTATAAGTGCAATTAAATATGCATCTTTTTTGTCTTTGAGGAGTTATAGTGAGTGAGAGAAGTCAAAACATTGTACTGCTTGTCAGATTTCAAGGTTTTTATGATAAGTTGGAATTTCCATCATTCACTAATTTGCCACTTATTGTAAAATTTTAGCTGGAGCATCTTTGTTGACCATAATTTATAGGTTCAACATTATCGTGTATTCAATAACATCTGAAACTAAACACATCAGAAGAGTGTTTACTGAGATCGTGGCCTTTAGAAGGAATGTGGGTTGACTTCGATTTCACGTTTCAAACTTGGAAGCTATGTCCATCTTCTATATACAGTCTGCAAGGAGAGATTACTCGCCTAGCTTGGACTAGCTAAATATTGATACTATATTCCAATTAAGCTAACTGATCCCCAGAAGTCCTACACACTGCCCTTTCAGTTGAATTTATCCAAACCTTTGAAAACAGCAGTGTTTATTTATAGGCTGTACAATGACATGTCTTCGGAGATGACAAAGAATGTATCCATGATGTAATGATAAACTGGGTGTGCACTGTGTAAATAAATGCATATGCTTTTATAAAGGGCTGGAGACTGAACGATGCGAGGAGGTTCACAGCCTGTGAGCTTCACAGTCACAGAATTGCTTTACTTTATGTATTACAGTTTAAGATCACCATTTGTAGCCACTGGAGGGAGAAACTGACAACACGTATTTATTTGACTTTTTTATTGATTTGATTTATTTACTTTTCTGAATCACCATAAAGATTGTTTCAAGCCTGTGTTAAATTATCACTTTAATTGAAATTATTTGCACCACTGGTCTTATTAAATTATTTACAAGCTAAACTGTTGTTTTCTGTCCTTTTTTAGCCATTGGCGTAGATTATTGTATCAAGCAGCAGCTTTCATATCAGTATAATCCAATCAAAACCTTAACAAGTCACACCTTTGCTCTTGGTTCAGAGCTTTTTCATAGTGCCTCTTTGTTAACTGAATCTCCAGGGAAGGTTTTATCTCTGCGCTATGGAAAGAACAATTTAAATAGAAATATACAACAATCCCACATTTAAACGTTGCATTAACTTTGTATATTTGTATATTTTTGATTAACTTCATGACATCTAAGTTAAAATAATAAAAAGCACTAAATAACCAGTAACAAAAAGCTTGGTAAGACTATAGCAGCTCATTAAAATAGATTATGACAAAACGAAATAGCTCAATTAGGTTCAACCCAAAAAAGCTCAACTAAACAGAACAAAAGACAATATAACTTTTAACTAAAATTCTAGATGCAATAAAATAAAATGTCTATGTAGCGTTTGATTTTTTTATTTTTTATTTTTTTTAAAAAGATCAACTGTGGGCTCCAACAGAAGAAAAACCTCCAAGCTGATTGTTGTGTTGACTGAAAGCTGTGCTGCCATTCTTGCACGTGCATGCACTACATATTCTTCCTGAAAGGTGGGTGACATCAGCATATCAACATACCGCTGCCCCTCCTGCTGCATATAAAGAAATGATGACACAGCTGATAAACTGACACCCGGAGAGACCCAGACCTGAGAAGCACAACCCCTTTATAGATCAGGTGAGAAGAATCTGAACACTCTTTCTCTTGTAGTCTTATTTCAAGCCATAAATTTATTTTTCTTGCCTTTCCTGCCCAGACAAAGTCCTACACCTGTTTGCGTCAGCTGACTCTTACTGGGACGTAGCAAAGCAATCATTGAAGTTTGGTTCTGCAGGTCAACATGTTTCGAAACGGTAAGTCTTCACATGTGTTCAGTATCTCTATTATGCCTTTCAGTTGCAAAACCAAACTGAGGATTGTTTGGCTCTGCAGTAATGCAACCATGTGATTAAGACAAAGTAGAGCCAGAGAGTCTGAGTAAGAGAAAAACGGGGGGAAAACTGCTTAAGCATCAGATGTGTTATTTTTGACTGATCCAATCTGCTGATTACATTGTTTGCTTTCCTTGATCCAGAGTTTACTCGTTCTTCATGCTGTTTTCAAACAACAGTAGAAAACCAGTTATGCCATTCGCTTTGAGGCCATGGAGTAATTAAACTTAATCTAAAGTTGGCTGTGGAAACTTTGATTGAATTTCCATAATATGCAGAAGTGCAGCTCAATCAGTAATTATATTTTCCATTTGTGTCAAGTGATGCTTCTTTGTATAAGCAACAAATTGACAAACCCAGCATAACGGTACATGTGTGCTTTTTTTCTGCTGCAGATGGAGCTAAAATGAGGGTGTGTGTGATGCTGTTTGTTGTCTTGCTGTTGAATGGAACTCTGAGTGAATCTCAGAGAGATGGCTCTGTCATTATTAGAGGTAAGGGTTCCCCTAACTACCCTTATCATTATGTTATTTATCCATGACTTTTTATTATTTCTGCTTTTCTTTGTTCTTATTTGATTTAAATTTCCATGTTTGTCAGTCAAAAAAAGCTACTTTGTAAACCATAGAATCATTTTGGAATCTTGTCAAGAAAAATATATATGCATTTAAAGCAGTACAGAGGTTAGAGTTGCAGTTAGAGGAAGGCAAGCGGAGACTATGATACATCCCCAACCCCTGCAAAGAAAATTAAAATCAATAAATAAAATAAAGTACAAATAAATCGTCCTTCACAAACTGGACCAGATTAAAACATACCACTCTCACAGCCTCTTGCTGCATTTTTCTTGGCTGTAGAAATATATAAATGTTATTGCTACTATACTTAACTCTATTTACAATTTGCTAACAGTGACAATTAGTTTCTTAACTTAAATATCTTGGCTGTGGAGGTTACTAAGAGAAAACTTTGAGAGTGGTCCTCTGTACTCTCAAAACACTGCTCAAAACTGAAGTCAGAGCAGGGAAAGCAGAGACAGCAGCAGGTTTTTCTAACATGCTAGTGTCCCATCAGTCTCCCATCAAAAGCCAGATTTTTATCTACAATGCGTAAACAGCTAGAAAAAGCTGCTGGCCTCACAAGTTGACAAGCTACGGACATTGTTAAGAAGACACAGAGATGCCTGTGAGATGCCTACCCTATAGAGATTTCATTCACTCCGTAATCAAGCTGAATTTATTCAGCTTCCAGAGACAACAGCCAACTGTGGTCACAAGGTGGCAGTAATGTAAAGAGTGGATCCAAACAGACATGGGAGAAGCATTATGACAGAAACCTGTCTGACATGAAAGGAGAGATATGTTCACTTCATTTTTGTATTTCACTTAAAAAGCAGTGCTTGCCCTGCTTATCCTGATTGAACACCACTGATTTAACACACTATGATGTAGTGGTAAGTGAGGTGCAAAAATAAGTCCTACTATTAGAAATGCACAAGTCTAAGTTCTGTCTTACAGATCAAGTGCAACCATCCCCATATCTGACAATCTTGTAAACATCTTGGATGTCTGGAGTTTTGATCTCCTCCATACCTGCTTCATGCCCTGGAGGACGGGGCTGTGGCCCCCCCACACCCTCTAGCAGATCATTACATGAAGGAACCTTTTAAAAAAACAAGCGCGTCCATGCTCACAGGTGTACACACGGGTGATCACACCCACAAACTACACCCTTTTTGGCTCCTACCTCAAAGCACACTGTGTTCTGTTGATCTTATGTGCTGCACAATAATGTTTAATATTTAGTATTTACTGTCATATTCCCATATATCATTGTGATGCTGTTTATTCTATTACTCTTGTTCTCTTCTGCTTGTTTTCTTTTTTCTTTCTCAGCAGGTGATCCAGGTGATTGATATATGCATTTTTTATTTCTTTTTTTTTTCCTGCTCATTCTGTTGGTTTTTGTTTTTTGCCCTTCTCCCCCGTCCCTCTTCTCAGCTGTTTCTCTTTCCCTCTTTCTTTCTCCCCTTCTATCCCCCAGTCAAGTCTGTCCCGTATTCAGTAAGTGAAAATAAAAGAAACAATAAAAGGTGAATCAAATGGACCATTACGGCAAGGCTGGGATGGTCAATTTGGTAAAGTAAATCCGTTGGGCATCTTTCTTTGCCTTTAGACAACAATTCTGATGGCAAAAGAGCCAAACGGGACAGGCAAAAAAAAAAAAAGAATCTTGTAAACATCCAACTGGCAAGTTTCACGTAGGGTACTGATTTCAGCTGCTTTAGCCTTGCAACAGTTGCTGCATATTTCCTTTGCGACCCACCTCCACCACAGCTCCTGGAGTTGATGCTGCATTTTTCCAATGCCTCGTATCTGTTGTCATTGAAGAGCAGGAAAGTCCAAGAATAGAACTATACCACCATATAAATTACTAGATGTGGAAATATCATTCTTTTTATGACAGTTTGGCCCTGACTAAATTATATTAGTGCTGCCAGAGTTAATCTCGTTAAAATGACGTCAACGCCACATTAACGCGGCAAATCTCCGTTAGCGAGTTTGTGCGGATCACCCCGTGCCAGGGCTGCACGGCGCTAATGCGTTTTACATGCTAACAACACTAACGCATTGATGCCATGCAGCGTTTAACGAGATTAATGCTGACAGCACTCATTTTTGCAGAAGTAAAAAAAAATCTGAATGGAGTCTAGTAAATTGACAGATTGGAATAGGGATGGTGAGCTACTGTAATATTCTATATTTCACACTACAACGCTGTCAAGAACAGAGTAACTGTAATCTCTCTTTTTCTTAACTTAACATCAGACAATACATCAAGCCTGTCTGACCTGCTTAAGTGGTCTATTTCTGATGGTGTTGGTCATTTCAGTGGCAGTAAGAGCAAAATTTATTCAGACATTAAAAAGTTGTCAGTCTGAGGCAAAGACTGAATGTCAGTTGTCTCTGCAGTAATCTCCAATAAACAAGTGTGTACCCAGTTTACAGTAATTGAATTCAGTTTGTATTTACATGCGCAATAGCGGTGGAGTTTCAGTTGCTTTTATAGAGAGAATGGGACATGATGATATGATGATTTAAAAAAATATTTAAATGTCAATTTAACCAAAAACAGAAACAAAAAAATATGAACAATGTTTTATTTATTTTTATCCAGTGTTTTTATTTTTCAAATAGCATTTTCTATGCTAAAAGACTACAAAAAACATATAAATTTTGCTTTGCAAATGAACGTTCAAGAAACAATCATAGATCCAAAACATTTGACAAAATATGTTTTGTGCAATCTTCAGTGTGACTCTTTCTGAATGAGATCCAGCCACTCATATAACAATCTGGCATAGTTTTAGCATGTTCCTTTCCAGCCTTCTTAAACTGTGACATGTGCCACATTTTAAGGTTTAAGCAATTATTCTCGAGCGTCATAGTTTTTTGTTTGGGGACTTGTGAAATTCAAATTGATTTTCTTCAGCTTGTCATCTGTCTTTTTTTTTCTCTTTTGTTTTTGCATCTGTGTTGTTCAGATCCAGATATCAGTGCCTCCTGGTACACAGGCAGGGGGATCAGACCCCTTGGGAGATTTGGTCGAAAAGCTGCAAGAAGAAATGAACTTCTGGCTTTCATCACAGCGAGAGTTTATAGACCAACAGCTGACAGTGGCGTTTGGATCACACAATGAGAACACTGTGGATCATTGAATAGCTGCTATGCTCTCATTTTTTTAGGTTAAGTAATGGAATTGGTCTTAGATTTAGGAGTTTTCTAACATTACATTCAGTTATTTTCTGTAAATTCTGTATAAATAATTTGTGTTTTCTGCTCTACAAGCATGGGGATAAAAGAACATATGTAAGAAAAGCAACATGTAAAGTTGAAAGTGTTACAATTAAAGGAATCCATGAATTAATGGAACATATATTCTGACCTCTGAGACTGAAAAGGTTTGATCAATAATGAAATTGTTTGTTTTATGATAATGGTCTATGACAGAAATGCTCCAACAAGAACTGACAACAAAACTGGATGAAGGCACCATGTAATACAGATACTCTTCATACAGTGGCTTGCAAAAGTATTCGGCCCCCTTGAACTTTTCCACACTTTGTCACATTACAGCCACAAACATGAATCAATTTTATTGGAATTCCACGTGAAAGACCAATACAAAGTGGTGTACACGTGAGAAGTGGAACAAAAATCATACATGATTCCAAACATTTTTTATAAATAAATAACTGAAAAGTGGGGTGTGCGTATTTATTCAGCCCCCTTTGGTCTGAGTGCAGTCAGTTGCCCATAGACATTGCCTGATGAGTTCTAATGTCTAAATAGAGTGCAGCTGTGTGTAATCTAATGTCAGTACAAATACAGCTGCTCTGTGATGGCCTCAGAGGTTGTCTAAGAGAATATCAGGAGCAACAGCACCATGAAGTCCAAAGAACACACCAGACAGGTCAGGGATAAAGTTATTGAGAAATTTAAAGCAGGCTTAGGCTACAAAAAGATTTCCCAAGCCTCCAACATCCCACGGAGCACTGTTCAAGCGATCATCCAGAAATGGAAGGAGTATGGCACAACTGTAAACCTACCAAGACAAGGCCGTCCACCTAAACTCACAGGCCGAACAAGGAGAGCGCTGATCAGAAATGCAGCCAAAAGGCCCATGGTGACTCTGGACGAGCAGCAGAGATCCACAGCTCAGGTGGGGGAATCTGTCCATAGGACAACTACTAGTCGTGCACTGCGCAAAGTTGGCCTTTATGGAAGAGTGGCAAGAAGAAAGCCATTGTTAACAGAAAACCATAAGAAGTCCCGTTTGCAGTTTGCCACAAGCCATGTGGGGGACACAGCAAACATGTGGAAGAAGATGCTCTGGTCAGATGAGACCAAAATTGAACTTTTCGGCCAAAATGCAAAACGCTATGTGTGGCGGAAAATTAACACTGCACATCACTCTGAACACACCATCCCCACTGTCAAATATGGTGGTGGCAGCATCATGCTCTGGGGGTGCTTCTCTTCAGCAGGGACAGGGAAGCTGGTCAGAGTTGATGGGAAGATGGATGGAGCCAAATACAGGGCAATCTTGGAAGAAATCTTGGAGTCTGCAAAAGACTTGAGACGGGGGCGGAGGTTCACCTTCCAGCAGGACAACGACCCTGAACATAAAGCCAGGGCAACAATGGAATGGTTTATCACAAAACATAGACAAGATCTAAATCCAATTGAGAATCTGTGGCAAGATCTGAAAACTACTGTTCACAAACGCTGTCCATCTAATTTGACTGAGCTGGAGCTGTTTTGCAAAGAAAAATGGGCAAGAATTTCAGTGTCTAGATGTGCAAAGCTGGTAGAGACATACCATAAAAGACTGGCAGCTGTAATTGCTGCAAAAGGTGGTTCTAAAAGTACTGACTCAGGGAGCTGAATAATTATGCACACCCCACTTTTCAGTTATTTATTTGTAAAAAATGTTTGAAATCATGTATGATTTTTGTTCCACTTCTCACGTGTACACCACTTTGTGTTGGTCTTTCACGTGGAATTCCGATAAAATTGATTCATTTTTGTGGCTGTAATGTGACGAAAAGTTCAAGGGGCCGAATACTTTTGCAAGCCACTGTAGATAACTAATGGCATCCAAGGCAACAGTTGCATAAGAGAGAGAGCAAGCAACCACCTGACAGCATTACCTTAAGTCACCCAAAACAGGTTACACACACACACACAGGATTCTATTGGGTTTAAATGGCACTTCTAGTGTGTGTTTTAGCATTTAAAAATAATTCTTTGTGAGTTTGCAAAAATGGAAATATAATGTGGCAGTTTTTCTTTGGAGGCTGGTAAATCATGACTTCAACCACTCAGCTAACCTATTCATGCCACACTTCTAAACTTTAGCCAGTTTCTTAACAATGGTTTCTGGCATAAAGAGGAATGCTTCCCCTAGGTCGGCTCTGGCAAGTCGTGATAGCAGACCAACAGAAAGCAGCCAACCTTGAAATGATACTAAAGTGCAGTTACTGTTAAAGCAGATCTTTTTAATTACTCAGTGATTTGCAGAATGACTTTGCACAACAAAGAGCCCTGGTTCCATTACACAACTTCTGTACAGCTTTGGCACAAAGGCAATTCAGCTCACTGCATTCTTGATTTAATCACTAGTGAACCTTTGTCCACATCTTCACCACTGAGCATAGGCTTAGTGTTGTTTATTGCTCAAAAGTTTCAAATGAAGAAAAGTTTGGCTAAGATCACAAGAAAATGTAGAAAACATCTGCAAATATGAAACAAAGGAGGATTTATACACTAAATCACAATACAAATGACGACTAAATCATCCTAGTTTTATTTTCCCTCTATTTCATCTCCTCTGCGTGAGGCATTTTTTTTGTTTCTGTGAACTAAAGAACTGGGCCAGGGCTCTGTCAGAAGTCCTACAGAAGCTTGGTTTCAATCAGCATTAAATAGCCTCATTTATACTGAAGATTTATCATTTTAAATCACTAAGCAGTAAAAAGTCCAAATTTGAAGCCAGCATGTGGAGAAAAACTGCTGTGTTTGTGTGAAGAAAACGCAGAAGAATGTTATGCAAGAGCAAGTGACTTAATCCAGGAGAGAAAAGTTGCTTTATGGGGCTGTCCGAATACCACCAGCAACATTATTTTGTTGAATGCATTTGGGAGTCTTTTAAATCTTTAATTCTATTGTTTGTTTTTATTATTGATTGTTGGATAATTTAATCCACAAACCTTGGTTCAGCTGAGGAGAGGAAAAAATAAGGGTCCATGTGCAAGTCTTAGTTAAGATTAGCCAGCTGAATCCATAAAAAGCTAAACTAAAAACAACACACTGAGCAACTACCAGACAAGTGACAGAGAGTGAAGCCTAGTGTACTCCCAGCATGGATGCAGCTTGAGCCAAAAAGTCCGCTTTTCTGAGTTTAATTAGAAGTGGGGGTCCGTGTTGGCTAACACTTTTCAAGTTTTCACACCTCTAATTTTAAGTCCATAATTTTTTTAACGCTACTAACTTATTTATTTGTGCTGTAAAGTTGGACATTTTAACATGGGACTGATGGGGACTGAGACTGACTGCTGGATCCTCAGGTGATCCTTAGACTATCTGTAGTTTTTATTTTTTTATTTTTTTAGCAATGACTTCATCTTGCAGTTTATTAAATTGGAGGTGGGGGACGCGGGGGTGTCAGTCTCTCCTTGCTTATCAATAAAAGTCACCAGCCTACATTGATTTGTAATGTATTTTAGAGATTTTAGAGTGTCTGCTCTCAGGATGAGGTATGGAAAGAACAGAAAATAAGCTCATTTGCAGTAAATATTAATTGTGTCACTTGGAAGTTTCTTCAGTGTTAAAGTGATTCATTCACCCTGCAACATTCAAAGTTTTAAATTACTGGAATATTGTACTTCATAATACTGTAATAATTACCTCTATTGTGCAAACCACACTCAAATGAACTGTGCTGGGGGAATCTCCATTCCAGTGTGATTGCATGCCAAAAGTAACCAGGCAAGAAAACACAGAGTGGAGGCAATCAGTGCCAGTTCAACATCTGGCACGCAGACAGGCTGAGGGGGTTTACTGCCTGCTGGAGGCTGATCCCAAGCCCACTGAGAAGAATCAGAAGAACCAGTTTACTGAATATGACAGTGAAATAAAACAAACTGAGACTGTATTCTTGTGTTCGTCTTAGGCATGTTTCAGGATAACCAGCATTTTGTGCTCCTAACCAGAGTCAGAATCAAAAAAGGAAGAGGACCACAAATTCCAAAATCCACAAGCATTTTATTGTCATGTTACGTATCCCATCTTTGAAATAATTAAGACAAACAGAAAGACACAACAGAAACAGGCAGCCAAGCCACTGGCAGTCATACAGCTTAAGGTCCAACTTTGCAGCAGGATGAAAACAGATTGAACGAGTCTCTGTGCTGCAGCTCCACACTCGGCATCTCCTCCCACTCTGTCAGACCTCCCTGCTGTGCTCCAATGCACTCGAACACTCTGTGGGCTGAATCAGAGCTCTGTTACCACAGACATGAAACTCACAGCTGTATTATATTACAGCGGGAACATGCAGACATTTCAGAGGCCAGACTTTGAAAGAAAAAAGGCAAAGAAAACTTAAACCTCTGACCTGGACTTATGTAATATTTAATAGTTCTCATACTGCAAGTTAGTGCCTCATGTTGGTATCTACTGCCATCTACTGTCCTTTCTTAGGATACTAGGATATTTATGTTGTAAATTTTAATCCTAATACTTATTATTAGTAAGGCTTCCTGTGAAAAAACACAGCAGGAATCTTTCCAGTGTTTCTTTTTTCTTACCTACGGATTGCAGCAGCTCGGTGACTTGCTCTCCAGAGAGGGCTGAGGTCTCAGTGAAGTACAAGCCCTTGTTACTGGCTAGACTTTGTCCTTCCTGGAGGAAGAAATCAGAACTGCTCATCACTGAGTTGGACTCTCTTTACATGTGACTCTGTGCAGGTAATAAGATTACAGGAGCGTGCTTGTCTTTGTCTGTATACCTCCAGTGGCACTTGCCGATTGTGAGCCAGATCTCCTTTGTTGCCTACCAGCCATATAACAGTAGATCCTGGTATGTACTGTTTCTCGAGCTCTTTGAGCCACACCTGAGCTCTGACAAATGTTTCCTATGATGACACAAGCATGCTCAAGAACAAGACATAAAGAGAAAACCAGTCGAGATAAATCATTTCATAGTCAGGTGTGTCTTCGTTTTACCCTTTGCGTGATATCATAGACCAAAAGTGCTACGTGGGCTCCCCTGTAGTACAGCGGAGTGACGCTGTGGTATTTTTCCTGGCCTGCCGTGTCCCAGATTTCAAAGCGAAGAGTGGCATTACTCAGACGCACCAACTGGGTAAGGTAAGCACCTGGAGGAATAAACACCAAAGGAGTGGGTGTGTGAAATTAAAAAAATTGTATTTACATTATTATCATGATTATTACTGAAGTCTTTGTGAAAGCTGTAAATTTTTAACATATGCTGACTGGTCACTTTTTAAGCTACACAAAGCTACTGCTGGCTTGGACCTTCCCTTCAAAGCTCAGAGATTTTGGTCCATGATGACATGATAGTGTCACACAGTTGTTGCACATATATTATGTGAATCTCAGTTTTCACCATATCCTAACGGTGCTGTATTGGGCTGAGATCTGGACGCCATGACATGGTTAGTAGCAATACTCAAGTAGGCTGTGACATTTAAATGATGCTCTGTTGGTACTGAGGGGCCAAAATGTGAAGAAAAAAATCCCCCTAACTATTACAGCACCACCACCAGGCAGGATGGAGGATGTTGTCTGCACTAAACTATGACCCTACCATCCAAATCCTGCACCACAAATAGAAACTCATTAGAGCCGGCAACATTTTTAGTTTTCTTTTGTCCAGTTTTGGTGATTTTGTGTGAAATGTAGCTTCAGTTCCACATTTGTCGCTGACACTCAGTGTGGTTTTCTGCTGCTGTAACCCATCTTCAAGCCTGGATGTGTTGTGCATTCAGAGATGCTCTTCTGCATGTCTTGGTTGTAACAAGTGATTATTTGAGCTCGAAGCTCAACGCAGTCTAGCCATTCTCCTCTGACCTCTGACAGCGACAAGACTTTTCTCTGGGACAAGACTCCCAAAGAAGTGCAGTTTACTGTACATATCCTCTTTTTCAGATTATTCGCTGTAAAGCCAAGAGATGGTTTTGTGGGAAAATTTCAGCAGATCAGCAGTTTCTGTCATTCTTAGACCAGCACGTCTGGCACCAGCAACCATGCTACATTGCGGTACCGGTTCGTGAGTCATTTGGTACCGGGCCGCGAGAGTTGAGGCTCAGGTGTGAAATGTGTGGTTTGCAGGGTTTTTATCGATTTTCAGCGTTATCGTTAACTCGGTTTTCCTGGGTCTTTTCACGTGTGTTATGAATAAATCTTCTTTTTTTCGGTACCGGTACTAGTTTTATTTAGTTGTATTTATCCGCGACACCTTAAAGGCCGTGAAAATATTGGCGGGCATAAACCGGTCCGTGGCGCAAAAAAGGCTGGGGACCGCTGTTTTACATCATCAATTGATTATTAGAGACATTTTTATATATTAATGATGAAAATGTTCAGCTCTGTGCTGGAATATTGAATTTCTGTTGTGTTAATTACAGGCAAAAAGTGCAATTTATCACAAATTCTCCATGATATAAAGATACGCAAATAAATATAAAAAATATAATGACAGATTGCAACTTCAAGAATGAACCAACATAAAGTACTGTATCTTAAGGTGTTTGGCTTCTACATGAGCTAGCTAACACAAATGTTTCACCACTGGATAAACAGTGGAGAGAAACTTTGTATCAAGGCTTTTTACTTACTTACTTACTTACTTAAAAAAAGTAAAAAGTCAAGTTAAAGTAAGTAAAATAAAAATGTATGGCTTTAGTTTATGTCTCAAGTGTCTTTGTCTGGCATGAAACAAGATTTGTTGAAAGTGGTATTTTTAATGACTCTGAGCCAACTGCCTTCACAAAGGGTTTTTACGGTAACGTCTATTCTAAAATGATTCAATCTTGCCCCTGACAAATATGGCAATGAATTAAAACCAAAAACTAACAGAAAAAATCATTAAAACTAAACTGAAATCAGTAAACCCAGTCTGGAAACTAAACTGACCTGAAAATCGAAATTAAAAAACTATAGCCACATGAAAAGAGTTTTAATAGGACTAATTGCAGTCCTGTGATAAACTAACACAGTTGGATTAAGGTCTGGACTTTGGCTGGATCATTAACTGTCACACAGATGGCCTCACCTGTGACTCTAGAATACTTTGTTACACAAAACACTTCATGATAAACTCAATCACTGCGAGGTGCCCAAATCATCAGCCCCCCACCACTGTGCTGACAGCCGATATGAGGTATTTTGTGCTGATATGCTGTGTTTGGCTTTCTCCTAACATGCTGTTAGTCATTATCATCAAACTTGTCCACATTGGTGTCAGGGGACATTGTTCCACAAGTCCTGTGGTTTGTTCTGATGCAGCTGTGCTGACATGTTCTTTTAAGAGAGAAGAAGTTTTCTCTCTGCAGCCTTTTCAAACAATCCACACATGTTCAGACTTTTTCTAATCATGCTGTCATGAACTTTAACCTTTAACATGCTAACTGGGGTCTATAATGTCAAATGTGGAACTTTTGGTGTTTTTACAGCTTTCCTAAGCATTGCAAAGTCTGACCTCAGGGTGAATTTGATGGGACGTCCAGCCCCGTGAAGACTGTAGCAGTGCGTTAACACACACTTGAATACTCCAGAACAGCAAACTGCCAAAACCTCTTCTTTTATAGAAGTGCTCACACCTACTAGCGACACCT
Organism: Aulonocara sp. 'chitande type north' Nkhata Bay; assembly: GCF_057382095.1. Lineage (NCBI taxonomy): Eukaryota > Metazoa > Chordata > Actinopteri > Cichliformes > Cichlidae > Aulonocara > Aulonocara sp. 'chitande type north' Nkhata Bay. Next base: position 34,143,531 of record NC_141359.1, read on the forward strand.
GGGTCCAACTGTCCATTTTAATTCCAGTGGAAGCAGCAAGGGTGTGCTCAGTTTACACAGGACTGTAAAGAATCCTTTGTATTGATTTGCAGTACAAAGGCACAACACCCCCTCACTGAAAGGGGTCAAAGGTTGAGGTTTTTCTCTAATTGGTCACCCAGCAGCACAATAAACACATGTAGCTGTGTCTTTATGTTATTTAGGCAAGACCAAGCTTAGAGCACCGGCATAACCTACAGGTTTACATTCCACGTGTGTTACTCCAGGTCTGCTGAATTTTCCTGTAAAACCTGCTGCTTTTACACAGATGCTTTTTGTTTGGAATCAAATTAAAAGCTAGACACAAATATATTACTTAGTGACATTTAAAGATGCTTGTAGGTGGGTCTTGGTTTGTTAGAGGAAAATAGAACACACTGGCTATTTAGTTCTGTTTCTTATCAAAGCTAATTCTTAAGCCAACATGAGAATTGCATCAGTTTTCTCATCCACAACCTCGGTAAAAAAAAAAAAAAAAAAAAAAAGCTGATAGTTGATTCACAATGTTACATTTAACCACTGCCATCCACACCTCAGAGTGTCATGAACTCACAGCCTACAGTGGGCGATGTACTCCTGAACTCATCCTTGTTAAATCGCAAAGCCAGACTCGACTTTCCAACACCAGAGCTCCCCAGCAGGACCATCTTAACCCTGAGAGTATGCACTGGTCTGCGCAAAGTGTCACTGTATTGCTGGGCCCCTCCGTGGACTCTTGGGAGCGTTTCCCCCATGGAAAAGCTTAGTTAACTCCAAAACAGGAGGTAAAAAAAAGTCCAAAAAGGGTCCTCAAGTCCTGATCCAACTCTCCTTTTCTTTAAAAACACAACAGTAATTTCAAAGAGTCCAGACAAGCTGAGTCGTCTTGCTTGTTGTGAAAGTGTGTGACTGTTCCAGCTTCAGCTTAAAAAGAAAAGTAAAACTTAAGTCCAGAAATGTGAAGCCAGCAACAATAATCTCACTTCCTTAAGCACACCAACTCCTGACTCGTCTTAAAACCTCCCTGCTATCACATGCTGTCTCATTGATTTGAACCCACATGGACAGACTGGCTTGAAAAAATCAATGGCCACATTTCTTGTTGGGAGGGACTTGTACTGCATGCAAATATAAACTTATAGGAATGTCTGATATGTCTGCAAAGTTTTGTTTTGCTTCAAAATGCTCGTAAAATTACAGAAACTCAGTGGATCCTCTTTGTGCACAAACCCTTCAGATCATTGTGTCAGCACATTTTGCTGCTGGCCTGTTTTCCGGGTTTTATCTCCTTGTAATTCTCATTTTGAACAGCTGAGGGCAGCATTGTATATATTACAACTTTGCTCTAATAGTAAAGCCTCTTCACTGCGATAAGACGATGTGTAGTGGACAGTTTGATATTCTTCTTCTTTATTTAGACTTTTTAAAGAAATATCACAACTATGCTCAATTATCTGTCCTTGCCATTTCCCCCAAAAGTTTCTTATTGTCTCAGGAATGTTTTCAATGCTTTCCATCAAAGTTTAGAGGGGTTAAAGGTCAGGAGACCCTGGAGGAAGCTGACAGCCTTTTATCTGTGCTGATTTTGGTCATGGATTATTTACTTGGTAAATTCTGGATGTGTGATGAATTTGATGTTCTCTCAGTGCTGTGTACTGATATTTTCTGATGGTCACTTCTGGTCTGTCTGACTCGACTTTGAATACAACTGATTCAGTTTCCAGAAAGTGTTTTGGAGCTCTGTGCACTGGACTCCTACAAATCCAGAGTCCAACTCTGATTTGACTCAGAGAAAGTCCCTCTTTGTTCAGAATAACAGCTTGACCCCTGATACTTCCCTTCATCCTCATATCTTGTTTTTGGTCACAGTGTTACTTAGTCAGCAAAGTTCTGTTAGTTTGAAGCCAAGCCACATTTATATCACACGAACAATGGCTGCTGGCTGATTTATTTTTAAAAGCTTCTGATGAGTCAATCTAATGGACGGATGCAACCTAAGGAAACCTGACATGTGTAGAAAGGAAACTTTTAAATCTATTCCTTTTCAACATGAAAACATTTAAGATTTTTGGACATGGTGACACTTCTGGATGGATTTCTGCATCTTAAGAGATACCAGTAAATCATATCTACAAGAAACAGTGTGTACAGAAAGAACTGTCTTAAACAAAGTGTGTGAACACACCTGAATCACACATTCCTCGACTGTATGAATAGTCTCAGAGGGCGACTGCATATTTCAGGAGAAAGTGTGTCCACATTACAACAGTTGCAAATAATAGTACAGTGACACCAGGGGATAAAAACAGCGTTTCATGAGATCACTATACACTCACACACTCAGCTGGGAGCACATTGTATTTTAGGGGTGGTGGCAGGCCTTGTCTGTCTCTTTAAGAAGCAAGAGGCTTTTTAGAGCTGGCTGGTCATTATTAAAAATAGCAGAGGGGCTGTGAGAGAGTGAGATAGTGCATGCAGGAGCTGTGGTTTCTGGCAGAAGTTGGATGGAGTCCAGTCCATAGATTGGTGCTGCATTCATACGTTTTCCACTATTTTACTCACTTTTGGTATTCTTTAACTAACTTTTTGTATTTCTTTTTTTTTATCATTATTATATGTGACCTTACAACGCTCTTGTGCCACTTTTATTTAAACTATATATATTTATTGTAGCGTATACTATTTTTATTCTTTATCCTGCTGCTGCAACACAATATCTGTCTATCTGGACTTCATTTGCATGGACCCCATTCTTTTTTAATCTATTATATCCATTATATTAGAAGTTCTCTGCATCTTCAAAAGTGTCCAAACTCAGTGTCATGGTGGCTTCCATCGTCGCTCCTTATATACTGTCTATGTGAACTGCGCAGTGGCCATGTTTCCGACAACATGTGAAAGCAGCTTGCCGGAGCACAACCTTTGAAGTTTTTCAGGGAGACTTTGCTGCAGTGAATCCGACAGGTGGTGGAGACACAACGCTGCTGTACGAGAACGAGACTGCAATCATATTTTCACACTGTGTTTTTTCTACAAAAATAATCTTCTACTTCTTTTATGTTTACAGTGACAGGGTCAGAAACACCCTAACAGCACAGGAGCGACGCTCAGGTGATCATTTGTGACCTGAATGCGCCGCTGCACGTGGAGACAGCGCGCAGCTTTGTGAAGCAGACTCGTCGCGAGCTCGTGAGTCGCTGCAGAAACACAGGAAGAAGTGTGAAGACGGATGTATGACAATGAGGCACGCTGAGAACCGGAGCAGGCAGCCCGGGTTTGTGTCACTGACTCCGCGTCTTTAACTTGAAATCTGTAGAAACACATGAAACGCACGAGCCGCGGGTCTGTGTGGATTACCGAAGTCTGAATTAATCGGCACCAAGTGGATTTAAGCGTTTAGGGGGACGACATGGGGACCCAGGGGACAGGACGGAAAAGGTCCACTAAAAAGGACAAAACGACGGCAGAGGACCATGCCCTGAACCTCATAGCCAGAGAGGTGAGTGAAGGGGAGACAATAAATCTTTACTGAGGGGGGTTGGAAGCAATAATGTAACTTTTAAAGAGCCCCCAAACCTATTTAATCACACTTAATCACACTTAAAGGCGCGTTCGCGTTTTTGTTCCTTATGAAAAAAACATTTGTGTGTTTAATGTCTGACTTAGTGTTTCCACATGTGTAATATTGGTCATTGTTAAAAATACGCAGACATTGTCCCCAGTTTTTTTTGAACATCCCTTTCACCTGATACCGCTGCAGCAGGGGCGTTTCCAGTGGGACACGGGGCCCCTCATGAAATCGGTATTTCATCAGCAGTGTAGATATTTGCTGGCTGCAATTTTCACATTTCTGTGCAGAGGGTATTAGGTGACTGTACAGGAGTTTAAACGTGGTTTTTATTGAATAACGTTTTTCCAAAGTCACAAAAGAACTATTTAGAACAGGGTTGGTCAAACTGCCACAGCTAAGGGCAGTCTGGGCCCCTGTAAGGAAAGGAACACGTTTTGTGAACAGCTTGATTTTTAACATGATGCACATAGTGGAGTTTAGCAAAACTCAGGACTAATTTCATCACATCACAAATTTTTTTTTACACACATGTGGAGTGACATATGCTGAAATTGAGTAAAGATAGAAATACCAGTTTATTATGAATCAATAAGACAATGCCTCTTTCCTTATTTATTTATTTTTTGGCTGGAGGCTGGGGGTTTAGCTTCCCTTTCAGGACATAAGGGGTCAGGCTGAGATGACTGACAGCTGGTTCTGGCCCCCAGAGCAATATTTTCCCACATTGTAATTCAGACACAGTAAGTTCAGGTATTTTTGTGAAAAAAAACATCTGCATAAATAGTTTAATATATTCTAAAGTGAAACAGAATGGCGACAGCTATGATATATTGTGTTTCAGAGATATCAGCTGAAGTTGAAAAGGGCTAGGAGGCTGCGTAATAACCACATGGTGGTGCAGTGAGTCAGAATAGCATCTGATTCATTATTCCAACATTATTCCAACTGGTGTTAGTGCAACGTTTTTACAGAATTTATGTTCCTGCCATACTTGGCTAATGATCAGTTTTTTATAAACATGAACACTAGGGCTGCCACGATTAGTCGGCTAGTCACGATTACGTCGACTATCAAAATCGTTGACGACTGATTTAATAGTCGACGTGTCGTTTGAAGCTTTGTAAGATCCCAAAAGACGCAGGAATAAGTAGTAGGATTTAAGAGTGTAATAACGGACTGAAGCAAAAGATGGCAGCACTGCATGTACAAGGATGCGATGTTTTCGGGATGTCTGTTACCCACTAGCTCGATAGCTAGCCGGGGTTCAAGGCTCACTAGAGCGTGTGAGAACACCGGACTCCCGGCAAATCGTTTTCAAACCCACCGCCGGCTTTCGCTACTCAGGTTAAACTGTAAGCTAATGATAGTTATTAAGAGCAGATGCATGCTGGTGCAATAAGCTGTCCGTTTTACGTCCAATGGATGCATGATCTGATTAGTCGACTAATCGCAAAAATAATCGGTGACTAGTCGACTATCAAAATAATCATTTGTGGCAGCCCTAATGAACACAAAAGCATTACGTCATCTTTCTGATAGTACATATATAGTATAAAATAATTTCAGATGGACAAAAAAAGACTGCAGTTCTGGTTAAGGAGGACAGCTCTACCAAATCTTTATGGTAAAATGCTTCCACCACACTGTACAATACATCTGTCAATATTGTCTAGCCTCCCGGTATGTCAGTCAGGCTCAAATTATTATAAATTCTATCAACATAACCATAATTGTAATCCACAGCTGATTATAATGGCTTGCTCTACTTACATGAGAAATTATTTCATGTGCTGACCTGCAGGAATTGTTGAGGTCTCTTTCAGTACTACAGAACTGTAGTTGGCAGTCGCACGTTGTTGTTTCCTAGCAGGTGCCGAAGTCATGTTATGACTGGTTTACCCTGCTTCAAAGTTCCTAATCCTTTTTGTTATTATGAGACTGCGAGTGAAGGATAAATCTAATGTTTTATAGGAGAAGTAATGCCCAGTGGGTCTTCAGGACTTAAGCCAACCTGTTTGAAGCGAACACTTTGCTCCTCTGAGGTGTAAACCTTAAGCTAAGTATCGATATAAAAATTTAGCTTCAAGATGAACTACAAGAAACGGTAAAACCAGACATTTATTGTTACTAAGCAACACTGTGGCCCCTTTGAGGATGTAATTCTCTTTATTTATGAAAAAACTGAGGATCAGACATTCGGTTTATTACTTTCCCTGCTGAAAATAACTTTTCATATTCTGTGCGGCTCCCGGTGAGCATAGAAAACCTCAACTCTCTGTTGTCTGAGCATGATTCAGAGCCACTTGTCTTCAGTTAGGAGGAAGTTGGGTTTTTGCTAACACAACCCGGATGTTTCAGTGAATTTGCATATCATTTCTAACAGTCACACTCTCTCGTCTATTCTTCTTCAAAACCGTGAATGGCCATGGTTGGGCAGTTGGAGTGTTTGAATGTTATCTTCTCTTTACTGCTTATTTGACTGTTTACGCTGCTGTGGGGAGGCTGAGGTTGCACATTCCTGTAGCTGGTAGTGGTTTCTTCTTGCTGCAGCAGTGTTACCCGGTTGAGGTTAGAGGAGCTTGACGGAGCTCATGAAGCATCAGCAGCAGATACGGTATCTCCGAGGAGGAGATTGTCCGTGATGGATGAATCGCATGTGTTTGTCGGGGTTGGGAGGAACGGCGGCGGGTTGTTTTCTGTGTCTTTAAGCAGCAGCTGGGTCGAGTCCCTCACTGGCTGTCCTCTGACAGAATGGTATGTCAGTGCTGATGAGTTGGCCCACTCTGCAAAGAAGCTTTAAAAATAGATGCTCCTGGAAGATCAGCTGTTGCTGCACCCCAGTTTTAGAGCGAGTCTGTGGGTGGGGGTGGGGAGTGGGGGGGTGAGGGTGGTTGTTGCTCGCCAGCTGGCCGTCACACAAGCCTGAAAGGAAGAAAGACTCTGCACAAGATAGTGCAGCCAGCTAGCTGCGGCTTATCAGAAATATTATCCTGTACATTTACAGTATTAGAGAGTGAGAGGAAACTGTCAGTACTGCAAACTTGACTACTTATGGAAGAAATGGGAGGAGAGTAGACAGCAGGAAGGAATGTGAGGAATGGATATCAGGGCATTAGTTATACTGTGCTTTAAGGGAATCTGATTCCTGTGTCTGTCAAACAGTTTGAATCATGCTGTAAACATTAATTTGTACTGTAGCGCAAGGATAGAGGATGGCACGCTGAACTGGGCGATCTCTCTTTAAATCGTAATAAGATAGATTAAATTAATTGCCTTAATGAAAGTGATATTGAATCTTAAATATTGTGATTATATTCTTTTGATTACAGTAAAATAATCTATGAACTAAAGAAACCCTGAAAATGATTTCCATGTAGATGCTTTAGTTACAGGTGCTGGCTCACAGTCACAGGAGGATGCTTGAATTAAACGGGGTGATTGCTCATGTTAATCGTAACACTCCACTTGCACTTGCTGTAGTGTGACCAATCAAAGTTTTCTGCTGTGATAAAGAGTCGAGGGTATCAGTCAGTCAAGCAGATAAACTGAAGTCTGTCATCTGGCTGCTCTAACAGCAACCTCTGTCAACTCTGATTTAGCTTACTCATGTTACACTGGTTTGAAATGCTTATTTGCTCAGCAGTTATTACCCACAGAGGCCGAAGAGCAATCCCACTGAGTTGAACTTTTCCACGATGAAGCTGAAATTTGTCTCTGCTGTGGGAGTGAAGTTTGGTTAGGATGGTGTCATCAGGCCAAGATTTTAATTTGGGCAATACTTTGGTTTTAAAGTAACATTCCCATCGACCTCAGCAGATATTAGCAAGCTGTTGATGTGTCGTGTTTCCCGAAGCTTTAGATTTTATTTGTATCAGTGGGGATGGGAAAAATTCTCAGTTATAAATTTCTCCTCTGCTTTTAGTTTATTAGTATTTCTTGACAAATATGTACCTGACCGATGTAATCAGCTGCTTCTCAACTAATGCTATGTACACAAGTATTTTAATAAATATACACTTAAAGGGCGTTTTGGATCAATGAAAACTGAGCTTTTCAAAAGTGTTCAGACTTTAGAGAACTTTTGATTGGCCAAAAATATGTCCACAGTTCAGAATCAGAATCAGAATCAGAAAGGGGTTTATTGCCAAATGTTGAGCAGGTTTACAACATTAGGAAATTGCTGCGGTGCTTCAGTGCAAACATAGTGTCATAAATAGCACTTAAATAGACATGAAAAAATAAAAGTAGGAATAAGAATTAAAGTGCTACGTAGAAAGATATGTGCATGAGATATACATGAGATATATACATGAGAATAAGAATTAAGAGTGCTACGTAGAAAGATATATACATGAGTGCAGGTGGTGATCAGTGCCAAACATGGAATGATGCAGTGAACACAGCGTAGGGTCATGTGTTAGTGGCGGGGACAGTCATATGGTTATTGTTCATGTGTCCAACAGCAGAGGGGAAGAAACTGTTCTTATGGCGAGAGGTTCTGGTGCGAATGGACCGGAGCCTCCTGCCTGAGGGGAGCAGGTCAAACAGACTGTGTCCAGGGTGAGAAGGGTCAGCTGAGATCCGAGCTGCACGCCGCAATGTCCTGGAGGTGTACAGGTCCTGCAAAGATGGGAGTCTGCAGCCAATCACCTTCTCAGCAGAGCGCACAACACGCTGCAGTCTCTGTTTGTCCCTGATAGTGGCTCCAGCGTACCACACGGTGATGGAGGAGGTGAGGATGGACTCGATGATTGCAGTGTAGAATTGCATCATCGTCCGTGTTGGCAGGTTGAATTTCTTCAGCTGCCTCAGGAAGTACATCCTCTGCTGGGCTTTCTTGATGACGGAGGTGATGGTGGGCTCCCACTTCAGGTCCTGGGTGATGGTGGTACCCAGGAAGCGGAATGAGTCCACAGAGGTGATGGGGGTGTCAGTCAGGATGATGGGGGGGAGTGGGGCTGTGTGCTTCCTGAAGTCCACAATAATCTCCACTGTCTTCTGGGCATTCAGCACCAGGTTGTTATGGCTGCACCAGGACACCAGACGTTCAACCTCCCTCCTGTAGGCAGACTCATCCCCGTCCGAGATGAGCCCAATAACGGTGGTGTCATCTGCAAACTTGATTAGCTTGACAGACTGGTGGGTGGAGGTGCAGCAGTTGGTGTACAGGGAGTTACTGTTATATCTGTTATATATACATACTGTTAAATATGCTCTGTAGTTTCTCAGAGTGCTCAAGCTTGTAGTGGATCTCCAAACAACGTCTTCACAGAGGCAGGTGATCAATGTCAAAGACACTGACAATGAGATGCTTCCCCAGCTGAGAATCTGAGGAAGAGCTTCAAAATGAGAGTCACGAGTAAACTGATTAAATTAATGTCACATGGGTGGCTCCAGTGGGAAAGAAAACACTGGGTGTTTTCTCCTCACGCTTAGGTGTAGGCTTGTGGTCTTTTGTTATAAGCTGGTTTAACCTGCAGCAGCTTTTTAATTTGGTCGTTAGAGACTGATGAGTTGATTATAAAGCTCGGAGGACAATTTAGTAAAAAGGATTATTCAAATCCTGTAATACTGCATGTTAGTGGAAGTGATTTCAGCTTGTTTATCTACAACTGTCAGTCCATCATCTGCTTACATTTTGTTCTTCTTCTAGGTTTTTGAACCAGAGGTCATCAGCACAAATTTGACTGCATAAAATTGTTAACAAGCTGTCTTTGACTGTAATTCAAAAAGAAACAAGTCCCATTGGTCACATATACAATCATACAGAGTACAACATGCAGTGAAATGCGTCGTGTCTGAGCTGTGACAGGCTGCAGAAGTAGCTGCGCCATTCCAGGGCTTGGTGTTTGGCATGGGGGGCCTAGCCAGGACCCTTACTGGATACTGGAAGGGAATCAAACTTGCGACTTCGGCTCCAAAGGTGTGTGGTCTTACCACTACACTATCCAGCTAAAAACAGTATATAGACTAAAACAAGGAGGTTTTACTTTTTGCCAGGCTCCTGCTGTGAATAATAGTGTTCTCTTCATCACTGTTACATACAGGTTACACTTACTCTTTGTACCATTATTTTGGTTAACAAAGGTGTTATATGAAAGTACAGACTGGCCCATGTTTAGCTTCAGTTTATGTCTTTTCAAGGCAGGAAAAAGATGTGGAAATAAAGTTGTAGCACTTTTGCCTTCACTTTGTGCTAACAGCTATAGTTAATTTCAGAAGGTTTTAAATGATCTTTAATCGGCAGTTTATACTAATTAACTTTAAAGTTCAGATCACGGAGTTAATGAATAATTGTTTTAAATAATGGTTATTATAATTATTGATCATAATACTTGTTATTATGGTTTTTTGCCATAATTGGACAGTCTGGGTTGACTTTGTTGAAGTTGTAGTGACGTGTGTTATGTACCTTTACCCCCAGTGTACCAGCTATTCCCCTCAGGTTGGTCTACTATCGATTTTCACAGTTATGATAGGAGCACTGGAATTTGGCCAGAAACAGACTGTGGTAAAGACTTTTCTGCAGTATGAACTACACCAAAGATTACACCCAGCTCTGTGTGCCTGAGCCTAAATACGTACCTGAGTCTGTTTGTGTGAACTTAGTTGGCCTGTGAATTCTGTTAAATTTTAGTAGAGAGCACCTTTGATAAATATTGACTGTAAGTTTAAGCAGCTTGTATTCCTAAATTCCAGTCAGGTGCTGGAGAGTCAAAACAGAGGCTGATATCTTCATGACAAGTAGCAGAGTACAGCCAAGGTTATTTACTGCTCTCTCTCTCACACACACTCACTCACTATTTTGAGGTTATTAGTTTTCATTCCTCAATCTGATCTGGACGACGTGGATTAACACACACATGAACAATTGAGGTCCATAGAGCTGACCTTCAGAATCATTATTCGCATTATAATCTGATAATGTAATGAGGTCAACTCTATTTCAGATACTTTGCTTGTTTCAGAACAGCCAGCTGTCAGACCTGGCCCACTGAGCTCAGTTTTAACAGCTGGAAGTCTGAGTACATCTCAGTGCAAGATCTGGGTGAGAAATTAAGACGGCTCATTGAATGATTCTACAAACACAGAGAATGTAAACATGGTTCTGTGCAAACTGTGAACTGAATATAAGCATTTTTAGTTCAGGACCAAAATTGTTGACGATAAAAAGGCAGAAAAAAACATTTCAGCTGCTTTTACAGCTTTTTTTTAGCATCAGAGTTGGATGAAATTTGAAGGTGAAGATTGAAGGTGTCCTTACTAACCTTCCAACTCTTAATTTAATGCCAGCTGCTATACGCTGGTCCCATTTCGAAGAATAATCTACAGAAGGACCTGAAACCATAAGAGGTCGTTACAGTTGGTGCAACTGAGTTTAAAAATTGAGAAATGCTACTTTTGATCCTTGTGATTGCTTTGGACTTTGTACTAAAAGTTGTTGAAAGCTGTTTTGCAGCAACTGCCTTGTTTTGTTGAAGTAGTTAATACATAATGTCACTTGTTGACTATATATAATGTAATTAAGTTCCTCACTCTGTGGATGACTCTGGTAGTCCAACTTCTGCTCTGCAGCCTTGATGAGCTCAGTGAAGCGGTGCCAGCTCTCCACCTGCTTCAGATTCTGGTTAAAGCAACCATCCAGTTCAGAGAGTCACTCCAGAGCAGAAGAAGGGGAAACTTCACTAACCTTTAGACCAAGGCATTCGAATTGGAGTTTGTCTGAAGCATCTTGAATGACATTGAGGACTACCGTTACAATTACCTGAGCAGCCATCTCCTAAAGAAACAGGAGACAGAAAAGGATAAAGATAGCTGTTTTGCAATGATTGATAATTTCAAAATAAGAGCGAGGAGACTGTCTGATAGTAAATCACATTGGTGTGTTGAACAGATGGAAAAAAAATCTGAATACATTTAAGAATATTTTGTCAATATAATCAGATGGCCCTCCCATTAAAACATTGACTTGTTTTTGTACAGCAGATGGATTTGTGTTTATTTAGGTAGAATTGAATTAAATTGAAAAGGAGATTTTTGTTCTCATAGAGACTAAATAAAGGATATAATGGTCCCTGTTGGTAGGGAACACACACACGCCCATAAGCACAGAAATGATCTTGCTGTTCTTGGATCGTTTCCATTAATGCGGCTAAAAATGTTTTAGCTTGGCGGTAGAAGAAAAGCTGAAGGAGCAAACTGAATTGTCATTGCTTTGAGTGCAAGTGAAAACTTGTCGCCTGTAGTAAGTACAGCTATAAAAACTAGTGCAGAGTTGCTGGTTGATTTGTAGTTTTTCCAGTCATTACTCTGTGTGTTGGTCAGTTTAGCACTTTAGTCCACACCAAACTAACATCTGTTGGATTTATTACCATGAAATTTATTTCTTACTCAGGATGTCCAAGATATTATGTCACTGCAGTTTGTTCTACATGATGATGTTAATTACATCACATCTAATATTGTTTAAGCTTCCAGGACAAAAACTGCTTTGACATGTTGCTTCTTCAGATCTGTTTCTCTCTGCTTCTCACAGACACAAGGAAAAAAGGTGTGTGTGTGTGTGTGTGTGTGTGTGTGTGTGTGTGTGTGTGTGTGTGTGTGTGTGTGTGTGTGTGTGTGTGTGTGTGTGTGTGTGTGTGTGTGTGTGTGTGTGTGTGTGTGTGTGTGTGTGTGTGTGTGTGTACGGAAACAGGAAACAGGAGTACGTTGTTACTGACTTGGGAACTTTGTGGTTAGATCACTGTTTCCTTTAAGTTGACTGCGTTGGAATGCTGCTGGTCTGGAGCAGCAGTCCTCCCAATATAGAAGTAGACTACTTTAAGGAGGTGTGCATCATGCCCTTATGTATACAAGTTTCCTGAGGCTGTGTCTGGGTACAGCAGGAAAAAAGAGAGTAAAAGTGGAAAGATGTTACTGGTACAGAAGGTGGTACTGTGATTTGAAGTATCATACTATTAGATTAGATGTCTATTTAGATTATTTTCCTAGAAATTTCTTGCTAAAGCCTCCTTCTCGATGTCATCAGATACCTCATGAAACATTATAAGCATAACTGATTGTAGTCTTTTCTCTTAGCCACACTGTACTGAGTAACTGACAAAAATATTGTGCGGTTCGAGCCTCGTATTAGGCTAAACAGTAGACAATATGTAAAACCACTGCAGGAATACCAGGTGATGGCGTAATTGATTATCACTGTATTATCTTAGAATCTCTCAGGGTTAAATTAGAGAACAGTCCTGCCTCTGTGAAAAGCTGACAAAGTTACTGTAAATCACTTCAGAGAACAAGCATGTGAAACCGTCCCAGCCAAGTCTGAAAGGACCATGGTTGCGTACTCGCTTGGAACATGTTCATGATATCCTGTTGTGAATTAAGCTCAAATCTCAGGAGTCCACTTGCGCTGTTTGGAAAGAGATGGACCAAAAATTTAAAGACCAACAAATCAGGGGTGGGCGTCCTTCATTTTGTATCATAAGTCAGGTTTGTACTTAAAGGGAATTGACATGAAAGATATTTTCAAATGTTTTCTTTTTAATAGGAGTGCTAGATGATGTATGCGCCAGAATGTGTTATGGAATAGTGATAATATCAGCCAGCCTGGCCTTTAACCGATATGGCACAACTTGTTCAATGTTGATAAAAGCAGAAAGGTGACATTCTTTGCATACCAAGAAAAACTGTTTTTGTGCCATAATGGTTGATGATTTGGTATAAACTATGAAGAATGGCTCCAATAATCTCAAAAAAAACCAAAAACCCTGAATATCTCTGATGTTTAACCTCAGTTACCAGTACCAGATCCATGATTCTGCATCACTTACTCCACAGCAGCTTGTCCGGCTTTATGTTGAGACTCTTGTCTGCAGGAGTTTAAAGAGACAATCTAAACTGGGGATTAACTTGCCAGGTTGGCCCTGCGTGGATCTCAGAAGCTCAGTGAAGCGTTTAAGGAATTGAGTATTTAGAGTGGATTAGTCTGAGCCCTGATGATGATGAAGAAGATGAAGCCCACCACACAGTCATCTAGGGACCAGGCCAGAAAGCCACACAGTCCCTCAGGCAGAAACAGCCGAGTTAATCTTTAATGCTGGGGGCACACATTCATACAGTGAAGGCCACCAGTCAAAAGGCACGCTGAATAAATAGTGCGGTTTTGTAATTCTGCCTCTGTTCAGAATAAACACCCAATTTCAGTTGGGCGCTTGAGGTTTTTTCACTTTTAAAACCCCTTCAGTTAAGGTGTTTCCAGCAGTGAACACCCATTATACCATGAAGTACTCAAACATTTTTTTTCTATAAACAATTACGTGGATGGAGTTCCTGATATGTGAATATACAAAGTGCTGGCTTCAGTTCAGTTTGCCCTGCCTGACTCATGTCTCCATAAAAGGAAGTGGCTTGCCTGTGTGTATTAGTTTCCTCTTGATGACATCACCATGTGCACGGCCCAATGTAGATTGTTATCACAAACTCCTTCCTGTTTATTCCACAAGGCTGAGTTTCCTCCGAAGTTCAGGGAGCGAGGTGGGAATTGGAGAGAGGTTTGGGTGGGGTAATTGAGTGCAGATATAGCAAGTTATTAGATCAGGTAGATTTTTGGGTGGGTGGGGGATGGGGGATTGCACTTAGACCAAAAGAGTAGGCCCAATGTAAAACGCTGCAAGATACATCTGCAAATTCCTGAAGATCCTGAAAAGCAGCTCTGTGACCAAAACCCTCAGTACAGCTATGCCAGCATAATGCAGCAGCATTAAGTTACTGATTATTTGCTAATGACTCAGACGGACATCACCATTATCAGCGAGCTAACTGTCGCTGGAGAAACATGATAAAGCACCCAAGGTGTTCAGCTGGTTTTCAACCTTCCGAGTCCTAATCCAGTCAAGCATGTGATCAAGATGTGGTAATGTGAATGGAAGTGCATAAACCACATAGGCTCCATCCAGATATTGTATATAAAAGATGGACGTAGGGAAATTTAAACCTCAACTTTAGTGTTTTTGCCACCACCATGTGGATTTATGGGAGCCAGATGTATTAAGACCACATTTGGACCTGAGTTTGGCGATCTAAGTTAACCGCTAATGCTAGCATGCTTGGCTAACAAGCTGTATCCATAAACTGTATGAGTGCCACATTTTTGGTCAGGTTGTTTTGTTAAACACCAAAAACATGGCTGAGAAATATATTCAATCTTTCAAATTAGCAGAGATGAGGCCTAGCAGCTACAGCCACCTGATGACACACCTGCTAATCAAAGCATCCATGTCGCCAAATTTACAGTTTTAATAATATCGAACCTGCTCAGCTTCCACCTCTGGTGGAGTTGTTATAAATAAGGAAACTATTCACAGAGGTCAGAACCACAAGTGACCATTAGAGAAACTACAGCTTTTGGCACTTTTGCATTGGAATTATTTTTTTGTTTTTTATTTGTTACCTTGTATTTTTTCCGAGAAGTCCCTTTGAGATCAAAATGTCTGTATGGTAACAGACATGCAACAAACATCATGTAAAATGCAGCTCATATTTTATGATACACAAATACCCACAACAAAAACACTCTTAGCCTCTTAAGAAAAACAACCACACTTCCTTCATTACATTTATTCCTTCCTTTAAACTCAGCATTAGATCAAAGCTGTGTTTCCTGTAAAGGTATTGCCTGCCTGAGGTGTGTGGTAAGACAATGCAGATTTCTACAGATCTATGAAAAACCCAGCAGGTCATGTTTTAGCTGCCACAGGACCCAAAGGATCCACTTCCAACATACTAGTGCCAAACACTTCAGGATAGCCCCAGTGGTCATATGTCAGTACTCTGAGGTGTCAGAGCTGAATTGCAGTATTACACGGGTGGTTTTACTGTTGTGGCTGAGTGCTTGAAATCTGTTGATGACCAGTAACATTTTTTTTCACTTCTCTTGGCCCTTTAGCCTGCTGACCTTTCAGCATCGCAGTTACATCAGATTCATATTTGTCAATAACTGCATGCATGTAGCCACCACGCCTCTACAGTACCATATTTGGTTAAATTATAGTACACTGTGTCACTGTGTCTTTTTTAATTTGTCCAAAGCATCACTTGTAACAGCTTTTGATGATGGGCAGTAGTGACTCTGTTGTCCTGAGTTCATTAAATCACATGAATGGAAAAGAATCCTAAACTGAGATGATCAACCACATGTTCCTTTGAGTGACAGAGGAACATGTGGTTGTTTGTTTTGACTGGTTTGCAGTGTGATGAATAGGGAACAGGAGCAAGTATCGGAAAATAAACTTTATGTGCCCTGTTGGTGTTGAGCTCCCTGACGCAACAACTGTTTTTGTGGTCTCTTAAGCAAACCCGATCATCCTCCGTTTGTTGGTTTCACTGCCCACAGGCAAGCAGTAAACAGCTTTGTTTGAAAGTGTGATTTAATTAAGAAGTATATCAGCATTTGTAAATAAACATGTCACAGAAATTACTCTCTGCAACAAGTCTCCTGTTATTCACTCACAGAGCTACATTTTGCAACTTCCTGTGAGGTGTTGTTTTCCCATCATGCTTTAGTGGCACTGGGAGTTTCAACATAAACTGTTGCTGCCTGAAGCGCGGTGGTCAGGCAGTAAGAAGTGTCCTGATACTCCCACAGAGAAAAAAAAAACAAGAAGATAGATTATACCCAGTTGGAAACGTATTAAAATAACTTAAACAGGCATCATTTACAATATGTCAGTGACTAGTTTGCAAACAGAGTGTTTGTATATCATTTAAAGTATGCACAAAGTGCTGAAATGTAGCTCTGCCGGTTTTATCTCATGTCCTCGGTGTTCAGACCCAGCTGCCTCCCTCGTTTTATTTTTAGACATGTCTGAAGCATATACTATTTATTTTTATTCCTGGCCTGAAGTAGCTTGCCCAGTGGCTGACCACTTTGTTTGCAATGCTGAGAGCTGTACAGCTGCTCCATATGTTTGTGGTGCAGCCTGGGGTTTAGTTGCAAGGCTGTGTGAGCAGAAGCAGGCAGGAGTTTTCCTTTTTCCCCTGGATGTTCTGTACTTAACCACAGTTCATTAACCCTCTCCAGGCAGATGTTGCAGATTTGCAACAGTTAAGACCTAACAACCTGATTACCCCACATACATGTTTTATGAGTTTTTTTTTTACTCAGAAGTACCATTACAGGACTTGGTTGTGCATTAGCAACACAAAACTTAATTTGGGCCTGAGAGGGTTAACATGTATGGGTGGAGTGAATTTTAATCAAGAAGTGCGATGGTTGGACACTCGGCATTTTCCTTTCAAATTTACATTTATGTGGTTTGTTTGATAATATAATTTAATCAAGTGGAACCAGTTATTATGACCTCAGTTGTTTGGGTTTGTCATTTATTGGTCAGACTGTTGTCATTTCATAATGACCTTAAAAGGCAAATTATATGACAAACTAAGAGCTTTCAACACAGTCTTGAATACAGACTGTATGTAGAGGATGGATGTAACCTTTAGCCTTTGACATGTAGGTTTGTTTGTTTTTTTTAAATCCAATGGGGCCAGTGGGAGTGTGTGGATCTGACTTAGAAATATGAACCCGGTGGGCTCATATGGTAGTGACCTGTCAATTACAGGTTAGGCCTACCTGAAAGAGTACACGATTTTTTGTTGTTGTATTTTTTACAGTAAATGGGACCAAATTCACAAAACTATAATTGAGTTGCATTAAATAATAAATGTTATTTAATGTTATTTAAGTACCAACATTAACTCATTCACTGCCAGCCATTGGCAGTGAATGAGTTAAACCCATTGACTCATACACTGCAATTGACGGCTATAGACGTCAATGGCAGTGAATGAGTTAATGAGCAACATAGACATTTTCTGCAGTCTGATTTGTTTTTGTTGTTGTTTCTTAAATCAGTCGCTGTCTACGGGTCATGTGAAGGAATTTTTGCTTAAAGCTCTACATTCATCTTTTTCTTTCATTGGCTGTATATTTAAAAATAGCAATGTCCCATTGGTTTGTTGACTCGTGTTGATTGGCCATCTTAGCTTTTTGAAACCAGATATCAGAAATAAGGGGTGAAACTGAGTGACAAACCAATGAACTCTACACATGGTCACTACACACCTATAAGGTAGTTACTTCTTTCTCATAAGGCCAGCCCACTGTAAAGTAAACCTTCTGTTAACCTCTATTCTGTACCTAATAGAGAACATAATACAATATATAAGCAGAATCATCAAGATCAAGACGTTGTTTATTGATGCTATAGGCCCATTTTCCCACAGACTTCTATAAGGAGTTTTAATAGCAGTCATCCCTTTATGACCATTAGAAAGAATTGAAACTTGATGGCAAGTTAAGTATTTTTTGTTTTGGTGCTGTAGTTCTTCATGGTCTGTATTTTCCTCTGTGAGCACATGTGGAATCGTCTGCTGAGCTCATCAGGTTTGGAAACAACGGCTCGATTTGTCCATTTGTGACGTCCGTTGAGTTGACTCATGTCTATGGCTTCATAGTAAGCTGAACTTTCTTCCAGCTACTCCCTTTTAGGCAACATCTGAGGCTTATAAGGTTCTGCAAAGAGGAAATAAACTTTTTTTGGTACACTTAGTCATCACCCTCACCGTACAATGAGCGAACTGTGTGTGAATCCACCTAATGATCCCTTCTCATTTTAAACACAGTCAAACAGAAATCAGAGTTATTTCTGTGCTCTCTTTGTGGAGCCTGTCAGCACTCGTGGTCATTAGAATAACCACCCAACTTTGGCTGCTGAAGACGGGCATGCAGGGCGTGGGAATCCAGCTTGCTGGAGACAATCAGACTAGGTTGGCATTCGGCTCTTGAGGACTTGGTGCCCCGAGAGGCTGTCAGGAGACTCAAGGGATCAAGTTGACAGAAGCCAGAACTATAAATTTGACCTCTCTAGGTACTTAAGTAACATATTATTATGATTAAAATGGAATAAAAAAAACAAACTCTGCAACTTAGAGCTAGAAGGAGGCTATATAATCTTCCTTTACGCAGTATGTCTTAATGAACCTTCATTAAACTAGGGGGTGAATCATTGTTTTGGTTTGGGGGTTTTTGCAGCTACGATTGTGGCTTCTAATGATTGTGAAACTATGATTATGGGAATAAAATTATTATTATTTTGCATTAATTTTCTCTCCAAATCTCTCATTTGGTCTTACACAATAAATTGCGCTCATCAATTAAGGAAAGATGATGAAAATACTGTGTGTGAACTGTCATCTCTTTTTCAACCCAAATTATTCTATTTATTTTCCATTTGAAATGTATTTAAAGTTTGAGGGTTTATAACAAAACAAACAAAACAAAGTTAAATCCATAATGCTTGTTAAGGTGATGAATAGCTACATTAAATGTCTGAGATTGCCATAATTGACCAAAATAGTAATTTATGATTTTTCCACTGTGAAGTATTCCCACTTAAACTTGTGTATTTTTTTCTTCTGTCGCATCTCCAAATCACTATAGAGCATCCCAGTTTTGCACTGAACTAGCTCACTGTCTCTCAGGAGGGCAGACAGCCCATTGACATCATGCTGAATTAGAACAGTTTGATAGAACCAGAGTCCATGTAGGTCGGTATAAATAGCCTTAGAGGAGGAAAGAGAAAGGAGGTATGAGTGTGTCTTTTGGCCTAGTTATGTGCATCTTTTTGACTGGAGGCTGATGCAGCATACACTCGCATGGAAAGATGACCCAGTCTGTTACAGCTGCTCGCATCATGTTGGATTACTTTAACTGAAAGCTGGTACCCCGTTTAACTGTTTATTTTAACTTCAGCTTTTGCTTTTTTTGTGTGTCTTGAGTTAAGCTGTTGTGTGCTTAAGTACTGCACTCTATGGCCATACAGTAAAAGGAAGGCAGTAATGTGGTCATGATGAAATAATTCACACCTCTTAGTGTTGTGAAGGTTTTTGAAGGGCGGGTGTTTGAAAGGCGGGTTCCTTTAAGCAGTTTGTGTCTGAAATTTGACTTTCAAAGTTTTAAAACTGAACAAGAAGATGAAAGAAGGTCTCTTACCTCATCCTGAAATGAGTGAATTTTTTGTTTTTCCATATGAAATTAATAATTCCCGAGCTTCCCAAGCTAGGCGAACACCTCAAGCATAATACACTCATTTGTCCTAAAACATATCACAAATCCCGGGAGTATAAACCGTTTTAGACATAGGATTGATAACCTTTAATATAAATTAATCAAAGAAATAGACTACAAGTTGGAATTGAATGAAAGTGGATAGTGGATGTTCATATTAAGCATGACCAGAGTTTCCAGTAATGAAGATGAATGCCAGTAATGACCATGAGCCTAAAGCTTAGCCCTCAGGCTCAGTTTTAAACAATTTTTCCTTCTCTTGTCTCTGTATGATGTCATGGAGGGGATACCCCTAAATATGAGCACAAAGGTCTGACTGTGAGCACAGAAGCCCCACCCACCTGCTGTGCAACATTTTAAGATATGTAACCAATCAGAAGAAAATGTATTTAACGTGAGGGAGGAGCTAAAATGACTCATTTCAAATAGAACTGTGAATCGTGCAAAACTACTTGAGTAGAGTCAGAAAAACGAAATTTGCAGACTGAAATTAAATGAAAGAGACACTTCAACCAGTGCCGATACTGATTTCATCCCTTCATCACACCATCTTTTAATATTTAGCCAGTGCAAATATGAGTGTGATACAGCAAACAAACATGTGACCTGTTATATGTAGTTTTCCCAGCTGGCCTGTAATTAAAGGCACCAGTAAAACAAATTGGTCTACACAATAGATGCTGACTGCAAGGCAACCTTTGTGACTTGACGGGAAAGTCTAATAAAGTATGCAATTGTTCACATTTTTCTGACACTTATTGAACTGAATTGTGTTGCATTGTGTACAGCACTATGTGCCCACCCATAAAAATATTTCCAGCGATTCATGCTCCCTAATCTGCCTGTTGCAGGTCTGTTTTGCTCTTGTCTTTGATCTGAATTAAGTTGGTGGTTGAACTATTGAACAACCTCACTGACAGAGTGGATAAAAAGCACTTCACCCCAGAGCCTGCTGTTTGATGGAGCAACTGTGTACCAATGCTAATGGAAGTTTTTAAGTGCTGTATTTATGCTGCTCGAGGTCAAACAGACTAATGCCATGTTACTCTTCTGCCACCTCTAATTTCATGGAAGAGAAAATGTCTAAGAGGGAGTTTATGTGTGCATACATAGTGTAGATGGATTTGTGTCTTAAAGCTTTTGGTAGAAATGCAAAGAGTCCCAAGGACAGTGAGCATTGACTTGGAGGAAATGGCACTTATGCAGGCAGTGAGTGCAGCACAGAGTCAATATAGACTCCTGCATCATCATTTTTAGGAGCCTTTCAAAAAATTCTTTATAATTAAGGCGTTTTGTTTTGGGCTTTTTTATCATTATTTAACAATGTTTAGTTATTTGGCAAGACCTACTCGGGACAATTCTTTTGAGTTGGAAGTTCCTGGAATGCATTATGGTGACATGGCTCGCATTCATGTGCAGGAGGTGCTCGGCAAATAGACACAGTTCACTGCAGGGCAAAACGCATCTCTACTGAGGCAGCGACCAGCCTGCTGTTCAGATATTTCAATCCTCTGTTGCCCGGTTCCATACCTCCAAGACATCTTAAGAGCAGATTCAAGCAGATGGTCGCTGTGTGAGTCATTCTGTACACTTCCTAGCTCATAACTTCTATCAAGCGGCCATAGCATCACGGGGATCTACACGCTAAAAAAGCAGGCTTTAAGTAAGTCATGAATGCTCACAGCACTTCAGTTAGTTGTAGTTCATATTTTCACCTGCAGCTTTGCTGATCAAGTCAGCTTTAAATCCAGATGTTTGCTCGTATAATGACAGCTGTCAAAAACGGCTTATTGGTGAACCAGCGGCATCCATGACCCAGCATGTATAACAAACAGATGCCAGTTTCAGTTTCTGTAATATAACTACAGCTTTACTGTGGAGGAAGCCTGGGAGGAACTGCTGTGTGTCTGTTTTTGGTGAGCTTCACCACATCACCACACCTCGCAAATGCTGCAGTCAGTTTAGTGTTTTATTAGTTTTGAGATTAATAAATGTCTAAATGTTGTACAAGGTTTCCTGCAGAAAGCACTCACACTGAATTTTTCTTTTCCCCCTCAAGTGTGCACTTTAAAGTTGTTTAAATAATGCAACAAACAGAATTAAATGCTGAATCATAAAATAGTCAAGTGACATAAGTGGAAGTTTTGCCCACTCATCACTTCCCAAATGAGACTCTGTGTCATGGCAAGGCATCAAAGACACATGAACTTTAACCTGGACAATTTCAGAATGATACAGGAATATAAAAACCTGGATAATAAAGCAGGATAGTAACAAAGCGAGCGTGCAAGTGTTGCTGACGGCATGAACACAAGCTGAATAAAAGTGACTGAATAAAGTTTGCTCAGCAAGCACTGCTGATACGCAGCGAACATGCTGACATACAGACCAAATGCTGTTCTTTCTTTTAATGTACATATTCAGAGAGCATCTTCTCTTCTTTGTGCAAAGGAGAGGAAATTGTTAAAACTAAAAAGTGAAAACAATGGACTAAGTGATGCAGTTTGAGCGTGAACATGAGTAGAGACCTGCAGAGATGTTGCGTAAAGCTTTAATATCCCTGAGGGGCCGTTTGCTTTATATACTCTAGTCCAACAGATTACAGAAATACAGTACAAGCTCCTGCTGTCAGAGGGAAAGGGCCACGATTGGTTTAAAGAAGCAGCATATGGAAGAAATTACTCTGTGTCTATTATTGGTGCCTTCAGGGAGCTCAAACCTTTGCCCTGATGGAAGCATCTGGAGAACAACATGTAAAGGATGCTGGGGGCCAAAACAATGATCTGTGCCTTTGATAAGATCCTCATTTCATCTCATACAGAGGCTGAAGTTTGCTAACGGTAGCGCAGGAATCTAGCTTGACAGTTTGCTCCCATTTTAAGACTGAGATGAATGTGCTTCTGTTATCTGCGGTGCAGAACGTCAGTGTTGTTGATGACAACACAGATTTGGCCAAGCTTGTTTGTATTTTTTTTGGGTTGTATGGAAGCCCCAAACGCAATTTCATTGTTCTTGACAATGACAATAAATAAATAAATACTAAAAAAATACTAAAAAATACTATCCCCTGGTGAAGCTTTTTAATGAATGCAGACACGTGTATGTGAGTCCTGAGCTGAACTTTGTTGATAGCGTGCATGTGTGTGATCGTGCTTTCTTCTGAAACCAACTCTGTATTTAGTGTTTTCCTGTTACTCAGTCATGGTGACTGACATTGGGGAAATGCATTAGTGCAGCGGTATGAGCTGTTACAGTTACCCCGCCTAGAGGCTGCAGCCGTGTAGTGTCTACCACAAGTTAGAGGAAGGAAATGCTTACACACACGCACACTGTAACACACACACACTTGCAGCACACACTCTGAGAGAGAGATCCTTTTAAGGGAAAGACCCTGCTCTCGCCTGAGTGCTGAGTGGAGCAGAGGCAAGTCTTTCAAATGTACGGGGGCCTAGGAGTCTCACTAGATTGTCTGCTTCTAAATAAAGTCCATGAGATCTGTTCAGAGTTTAAATGATTCTTGATGTCCTGTGTTTATTCACTGCTTTATTGACTGGTTTTTAGGGGCTGGTAGTGTCCCCCTGTGATATTAATCTTCAACTGTGTGACTGTTTTTATTTCTGTTTCCCAACAATGTGTCACAAAGTTCCCAAACTAACTCTGTCAAGGAACTGGAGCTCTGTTCACATTTGTGTTGACAATTTATAGATGTATAGATGTGTGTGAGTTGGACTAAGTCTGCTGCTATCTAACTTCTCCTTTTTTAATTTTCTCTCTCTGTGTTTTTATTCCCCCCCCCCCTTTCCATCCCAAGGCCGAGGCCAGGCTGGCAGCAAAGAGGGCAGCCAGGGCAGAGGCCAGAGAGATCCGCATGAAGGAGCTGGAGCGACAACAGAAAGAGGTATACAAGTCAAAATACCCCATGACATGTGACACACGATATGGCATAATACAAAACTTCATGTTAGGACAGATATGCAAGATTTTACATCTGTAAGAGTTTAATATTTCATGCTGAATCTAAACAGCGGAGCACTGATGGAGTTAAACAAGTATTTCTGCTGTCTGCCAAATGGCTAACACTGTTCTGAAAAACAAAAGGATTTAAGCAGACTTGTTGTTACTAGACACTTGGTTTTGTTTGGACCGAAAGCATTTCCGGTCAGCTCTGCTTTCTGCTCTTAAGCTGACTCTTTGATCCTGTGGGTCAAAGGTCAGAGGAACTGTGACTGCAGCACTTAGGAGCACTGCTGTCGAGATCCAAGCAATCCTTGCCGTTCATAGAAAGAACATTCCTGTGGATTTGAGTTGGATTGATGTAAAAATGTAGTTTAGACACTGACTTTTGATTGACTTTTTTAAAATTCCTTCATTAAAAAAACCTCCAACATCTATAGATGATGTTGTTCAACACACTGAATTTATGAGTTGATTCGAACCATAGAACCATATAATTAAGATGGACGTAACAAGCAGGAAGTCACTCATTAATCTTTGGGCTCCCATTCTGTAGCCTCTAGCTGAGCATGTTAGCAATCTTGGCCTTTTGAAACCAGATAAGGGTGGGCTCTAAGGAGTCAACCCCTGCTGGACATGTTAAAGAATCCAGCTTTAAGGCTTTCGGAAAGGGAAATTACATCTATTATTTATGTACTAAAACAGTGCCCCCACCTATACACAAACATCTCGTAACAAACTAATTCCTTAGTTACAAGGTTTCTAGGTTGGCTAAATATCCAACAGCTGATACTGAGGTTAAATAACCATAGCAAACGAGGAAGTCCTCCAAAGTTCTCACTAATTACTCTTTCAACAAAACCTTTTAAAGTTAATCTCATCCCACGCTGATACAGATATTGACACATGGAAAGTTTTTGAGTAACATAAAATTAGAGCTTTTTCTTCAGACACCACGGAGCACATTTCCTGTTAATTAACCGTCACATGTAAAGGGCTTCTTCCAAAACAATCACAACAGTAATTTGCATTATCTGTTATAAACTGTACACCTTTGAAAGGTCAGAAAGTCTAACCTGCAGAGTTGGTTGTTATTGCATTTCTATTTTTGTGGCTTTGTCTCTTTGGTTAGCTAAATACAGTACATAGTGTAACACTGACATAACTTATTCCAGATATTAGTAGCCCCGTAATGTGATGCACTACCTTCCTGGGAAGTAAGCAGTGAATTAAATCTTTGTTTTTTTATTTAACATGTCCATTTTTACCAATGTGTTGTGGAAAACTTGTACATGTCTCGCAAAAAGAGCAAAGAACCCCATAAATCTCTGTACTGGACCCTCGGCAGCTCCAGTGTCGGTGCTGGCGTCCGTGCTGTGTTCTGAGTTGTGTTGAATCAGGTGCAGCGCTGAAAGGTGTTTGGATGTGAGCTCAGTGCTGTTACATGAGTTTTTCTTTCTTTGGTTGAGCACCTCTGATCTGAACCACGGGGAGTCTCGCTTTTCCGAGCTCACTATTATTAGTCAGTAGTAATCCTGAACACATAAACAGACTACAGACTGCCTAGCACCTGTGGAAACTCAACTCAAAAGTTGCTCAGTTTCTGTGTGAAGGGATTTTTTTATTTGTTTGTTTTAAAAAAGCAGAAGAATAAATGACAGTGAAATAATTGTCTGCTGTGGCAGACGTCAGTCACAGTTTCTGTACTGTTGAAGCATATTTCTGGAAATTCAGTCGATAAACTTTATTTCCTGTGCTGCTTGCGCACACGGACATGGAATCTCTGGGGGTGTTCTGGCTTTCTCGCACTGTGACGTTAGCAGACACCCCTTTGGATTCTGTGGGTTTCAGGCTGGAGCCACAGATGCTGCATCAGATTGAGATGTGGGGAGGTTGAAAGCTTCTTAGCTACTTTGCTACATCCCTCGAGCAGTTTTTGTGGGTGCATCGTACTGCAGATGGAGGCTGCTGCCATCAACTCCTGCAGTCACTGAGTGCTGTGTTTGCTCCGAAACAATAAGTGCCTTCATAATTTCAAGTGACTGTCAACATTAAACTTTGTGTGACCAGAGTTCACTGTGATTTTAGTAGACAACATGCATGTGCTTTCGCAGCTTCAGCAACCACCACATTAAAAGAAAAATTCCATAAACCTTTTAGGCAAACAGACACAGAGCAAAATGAGTGCCAGTTTAGCTCACTGGTTGCGCAGGCACCCATACATGCCTTATGGCCTGGGTTACTGTGAAGCCCCCCCTTGTGCAACCCAAACACCTTTGACCCCTTAGGGTATAAACACAGAACCTCATAACCACAATGTTAGCAGCAGATCCTTCAGTTTCATCCATGTCACAGACACTTGGATACCGATCAGCACAGTGGGCTTTTTGGTCACGGAACCATTCCTATTTTTAAAAGATATTTTTAAGATTATTAGTAATTATAATATTAATTTATTGTTATTTCACCAATCAAAACACAAGTGTCAAGCCTGAACAATAATCTTCTGCATGTACGCACACACACACACACACACACACATCGGTCACATATGCCAGATTAGTGGTCACTGGCAAGCTGAGTGTGTGTGTTTGTGTGTCCTTTAAACCTTTTAGCCGAGTTCTAAAGTGGCTTAGCAGGTTGTGCTCTGTGGTCCAGCCTGCAGTGGAGCAGTCGTTGTTGTTATTGTTGTTGTTGCCGTATCGTGGACGCCAGCGATGGGTTGCTGTGCTCTCGGCCACCTTCTGGATTTATGGATGTTTCCTCATACGCTGAAGACAGAAATTAGGAGTGGATTATTAGCAGAAGCTTTGCAGCATTAAACGCGAGGGGAAATTCAAACCTTGGTTGCTCCGAGTGCTCTGAGCTCAAATCTCAGCGTTCTGTCATACCATCAGCCTGCCTTCATGACTGGTCATGGTGTTACCTGTTGACCGCTGAGGGATGCGACCTTTCCTGGTTTCCTGAGGGCAGCAGGACGGCCGGGCGGCGGCTTACCAGAGGGGGGCTGAGGGCTGCCCTCACCAGGCGCCCAAAAACCCCTCCAATTAAGAAGGTGCGCTCGGTGAGTCAAAGGGGACCGGTGCTGGCATGTAGGCTGATTGTGTAACTCAGTTGATGAATGGGATTATGACGGTGCCTGGCTCTCTTGCTAATAGGCTGTCCAGACACGTAATAAGAGATAAGTAAGCAAACGAGATCCCTCCAGTCACTTCCTAATCTGATTAGACTGGACACTGGTCATTTTTGTGCAATATTACGCTCTTTGGAGTTCAACTCAAAATCAAATTCTCTTTAACTAGATTGTAGTATTGTGATTGCTTTGATCTTGAAGCAAGATCAAAGTTCACAAGGTCAGAAGCATCTGAGGTTCTAACAGAGGAAGTTTCTGGAAGATGTGTGCAGAACATTAGAGCTGTGACTCTGTAACGATATGAATTATAGCGATATTTATAAATAAATCTGACCTTTATAACTCACTTTCACCTTCTTGAAGTTTAGTATGACTTTCCTGAGTCGACAGCATATCTGTGAGGTTATCGTTGTGGGGACGTGGCTTTCCATTTCAGGTTAATTATAGATTAGGTGAGGGCAAGAGGCCGTTCTCCATTGATCACCTAAAAGTGCTGCTGCTACTACAGCGATGCAGCGGGCAGAGCGGTCATCTGCAAATCACTTTGTGATGACCAGAACTGCAAAAGTGGCCAATCCATTTATTGGGCAAGTATACAAGGGAGACAGTGGTAGTAAATCTGGATTAAAGCACTGGGGTAGAAAGTACGTCATTGAGGGTGGGGTGTGTTTTTAGTGTGTCCTGCTGTCAGCAGAGTTTTTGAAACAAACTCAAAAAGGCAGTGTGTTAGGGTTGTTTTAAATTTAACAGGCAATGTGTTGGTCTCACTGGTGAAGGAACGTATGTGGGAGATTTTAGGAAATCTGATTGCAGTCTTTCCGTTTTGTCCCGTCACGTTAACATCAGCAAAACACTCAAAGAATGAAGGAAATTGGAGGTTGCAGAGATCTTTATTTTACTTTAAAAGTTTGCCAGCACAGAACATCTCGAATAACAACCACTACCAAAATAAATAAAGCCAAGGTTAATTGTATTTATCGGAATAGTCAAACAACCTTAATTTTCCGTAATTTCCTCAAACAATTCCAAATTTCAGATGGCAACACCCCCAAGTGACGCAGCACATCGACCACAGGAAACACTAAGAGGGTCTCAGCCTGGCTGGTTTGATTTGATCTCTTTAATCTGCTTTTGATAAAATAATAACAATAATAAAAAAGGTAACACTTATAGCAAAGGGTTAGGAGCACAGGTTCCTGGACCCCAGAGGGTTTTAGGGGTTTTTGTTTGTTTGTTTGTTTGTTTGTTTGTTTTTGGACATTTTGTACAAGCTGCTGATATATTTTCATTTTTCGTCACCCAAAATTACAATGACTGGGTCTCCACACTGTACTGTGTGGTCTCAAGAGCTCTGCTGATGATGTCCAAGCAAATGTGCAAACAAACTATTTTGCACTAAGAAAGAATTAACAACCAAATATCTTTTAAAATCTGGAAGGTAATTTCAGGGGGATTGTTTTGTTTTTGTTTTGTTTTTGTTTTGTTTGTTTTTTTACATCAGCAGACTTTTTTTCAATAGACAAGCATCATCTTCATCATCATCTAAGGCAACCTTCAGCTTCCTGAGGGGAAAAACATCAAGTAGCTTGGAAAAGCAGTGAGCTTCAGCTGCAGCATTTTGGTGACAACATAAAACACACATACTCCTTGTTTTATCTGTGCATATTAAACAAGCAGAGTGTAACTGAAATGGAGACCTTTCACCTGGTTCACTGTTTCCCTTTTGTTTCTTCTCTTTATTCTGAGATGAGTCAAGATGCAGCTCAGGGCTGCATCTTTAATTTTACTGCATATGCATTATGTCTACACAAGCATAACGTTTATTGTCCTAGGTGTCAAATCTACTTAACCTAACAGGACAGCTTGAGATGTTTTGTAGAGTTACCCAGGAGCTTATTTTTTATGGGGTTTTTTTTTGTTTGTTTTTTTTATTTGGAGAACCACCTTGTGGTTGTGGTTCTGGAAGCCCTCTGTACCAGGATCTCTCGAGGTCACGTGGTTTTCTCTGCTATGTAGTCGTGGTTACACAGACTATGTGAAAGTGACATTGTGGCACTGGCACAGCTTTCCGTCACTGATACCAACGTTACAGGAGCATGGGAAAATGCTGTGAAAGTGCGTCTCACAGGTAGTTAAATCTCGGGTGAACTTGTGTTCTTGGGTCAGTTCCTGCTGTGCAGCGGGGTTCTTCACATACCTGAGCCTCGTGCTCTTTTTCCTGCATGCTGTTTTGCTTTTCGCTTTCCAGTGTTTCAGTTTTTTTCCATCACTTATCTTTTTTATGTTGATTTAATTAAATCTTTCCTGTTTGTTTTTTTCGCTCTTTCTCCTCTGTCGCTGTTCGGTGTTGCTGCTTAGATCTTTCAGGTGCAGAAGGTAGGTTTACTCTTCCTCATTTCTACTTCGCACATTTTTGGATTTAATTTGATCATCCTCGATGTGTGCTTCAGATCGCACCCTAGAAAAAGATGGAACAAGTTACCTGTTTTATCTTGCCCTCGTTTCTTGCCTCTCCCTAGAAATACTATGGCTTGAACACCAAATTAGATGACCGCGTGGACAACAAATGGGGAGATATTGAACAATGGATGGTAGAGTTACTGTGCTGTGATAACAACACTAACAGATCTGCATGTATTTTGACTTTTCCATGTGCCCAGTCTGTGTTTGAATTCTCAGTCATTCCTGTTGAGCCTTTAAAAAAAAAAAAAAAAAGATTATAAGGAATCAAAGCTTGAACATTAATGATAATCCACTTATTAAAAAAGCAGGGTGACCATCTGGCTTTGAATCAGCATGACCATCTGCCCCGCTGATGCGAGACTGCATGGGATTTACTGCGTTGAATTCACTTACTCAGTATGACTGTGCAGATTATTTAAAGGGTTTGGCACAGCAATCACACTCTGTGTGTAGGAGTAACTGTTGACTAATTGTGATGTGTAATTTTAGGTTGTGATGAGAATTTATGCAACGGTTTATTGCCAGCAGTATCATAATGTTTCAGTTTGAACAGTGTTGGCATGTGGCGAAAATTGCATGAGTGTCAGCTGGATTACTGTTTGACAGCTGTGGATTTAAAGTGTGCATGGATGAGCCTCTGTGAGCTTCCTTTTACCCAGGTTGTGTCACTGTGTCAGTGGCCATGTTTACATGTGTCAAATTAGAGCTTCACTGTTTACATTGACCCTAACTGAGCTGATCTGATCCTAATGTGCGTTTGCATCATGTGTCAAGCATTTAAACAGAATAAATCATTTTGGAATTGTCCAACTTTCTGGGAATAGTAGAAATAGTAGTTGTGATTGCTGTAAACAAACACCACTCTCTGGATGTCTCCTTTTTTATCGTCACCTTGCTGCATCGTATGGGTTTCAGTTTCTCCCTTCTCTCACATTTGTCACTTTTTGAATGCACCTACATTATGTTCACTAAATGGTAACAGACATGCGCAGTAAGGATAATTTCACTTTGAACATCGGAAGTAGGGGAGTTTCTGGCAAAGAATTTCTTAGTCGACTAAACAAGAAAAAGAAATTAGTCTAAAACTAAAAGACTCGAGATATCAAATTAAATTTGAGGATTGTTTAATGGTCAATGTCAAAAACTGTCTAAACAACGGCCATTGAAACTGTTAATTAATCTGTTCAATACTGAATCTTACTTTAAACTCTGCTTAATCGGGTGGCACCTTGCATTATGTGCATTATGAACATTGCATGTTATGCTCCACACAATGAAGAAGTTAAAAAAAAAACAAAAAACAAAAAAACAAAAAAAACCACTTAAAATAAATATTTTATGATATTAAATATGATGTCAAAATGTTTTACTAAAAAGTTGTTCATATATTACTAAAATATGACAAATTAATGTTTGAAAAAACTACTAAAGAAAACATTGTGATTGAAAAGAATAATAATAATATTAACACAAAGATCAGGTCCTATATTAACAGACTTACATTTTTCTACAACTATGTCGAGGCTGCAGCTCTATATAGTAGCAAATGGCTGTAGAAATGTAAACAATTAGCAATTAGCAACAATTACTGGACTAGTCGACTTATCGAGAACATTCCTGACTGGAAAAAGTGTTTACATGCACACCTCTCTGATTAAGGATTGGTGTAACCTACCTGTATCTAGGTAGGTTAAGCTACGAAGGTGTGTGATTGGGTCAAAATCTTCCAGTTGGTGTGTTTAGGTGAAGCATTTCTATTCCAGTCAGGTTTTTTAACTGGTTACTTGTGTCCATGTAAACATGGCTGTTGTCTTGGTATAAAATATGCATCGTTTGCATTGTACCAATAGATTCGGGTAATAAAGATGATGGAGTTTGGATAGTGTTTAATCACATCTGAACCCAAATATTGTGATTTGTTTACTAGAATAAAGAGGTTTTTTTTTAAATTACTTTTTTATTTATTTGGCATAATGTCTAAATTCCAGAGAAAAAACAAAAGGGAGGCACTATTTTGTGGTGCTGTTCAGCCCTGAGGAAGAACCACTTAAGCTGACCATTCCAATGCACATTTTTTCTTTGTAGACTCCAAATTGAGCCAATAAAAACATAAAGAAATCTGCTCAAATAATCAGCAATGGACTAATAGATATGTTCTAATCCACATCTTAACGCAGTTAAAAGGTGAAAACAGCAGTGCAGTTAAATCTAATTTATCACCTGGCAAATACAAATTGCATGACAGATTCCCTTTGCTTTAAATTAACTATCAGTTCTTCAGCAAGTACGCAAAATGTATTTATATAGCACTTTTCACAGATAAAAAATTTAGTGTGATAAAAAATAAAATAAAACATAACAATGTAAAGCAACACAATAAATGACTTTGATCTCTTTGTGGTGTTTAAATGTTTATCTGTCCTGGACTCTTCAAAACACATTTAAACGCTCAAATGACACTTTCCTCTTTGGTCGTCTGTCCTGTTGATGTTTGACATCTCTCTCCTACCTTTCTACCCCCTCCATCCCTTCTCTCCTCCATCATCACCCCTCCCCTCCCTTATTCAGGAAGACAGTGAGAGGTACTCACGTCCTTCACGGATTCACATGGTTTGTAGTCCTCTCTCTCTGTTTCCACCTCTTCATGCTTTAACTCCGTAATCTGTTGTCTTTTACCATGAAAATGTCAGTGCCGGACGAACACAGCACAGACTAACTAAATTAGAAGTTATATGCGGCTTTGTGTTGGTCGATCCAGCAGCATGTTTTCATGACACTTGAATCAGGCCCATACTTTAGGCAGCTCTCTGTTTTTATTCATCTGAGTAGAGCGCTGAAGGAAGCAGTGGTGAAGTTTAGATGAGGTTTGTTTCTGTCTTTAGGGTCACACCGAAAGCTGACTTGGAACCATGTGTGTTTGCAGCTCGAGGCCTCCTGTCAGAATCTCATGTTTGGAGTGTTTGCAGATGTAAGCCATTGCATTCTCCGAACCCTAACCATCCATTTCACTCTCTCGCCCTCTCACGCAGCTCTCAGACGACGATGAGCGGATGTCAGTGGGAAGCCGAGGCAGCGCCAGGGTCAGTATCACAAACAGCTCATGTAATTTTAAAAAACAAAAAAAAACAAAGCCTCCTTTATTCTTCTCCTATCAGTTATTCTCTTTGCATTTTCATTCACAAAAACCGACCCTCTCCTCTGGAGACAGAGTGTCAGTGCTGGATAACTTGGCAAGCTGGTGTTAGTGTGACATGATGATGTTGTGTATTTTTGCACAGTCGGATCTTGATGCAGTTGGAGCTTATGGTGGAGGGGTAAGAGCTGACAGTGTCTGAACACGAGATGGATGAATTTGAACTGCTTTTCCCAGAGATATGTTGTGAATTGTTTGCTTTGACTAACAGTTGGTTTGCAAGTTCCTGCAGTAACTCAAATAATAGTAATACAAAGCATGTTTGTGTGCCAGACATTTAAGTTATAACACACAGATTAGGTCTTATTGTCTGTTCTCATTATCCATCTGCCTATTTCTTTACTTTATGATCAGATGTTTGAGTAAACCTGTGCACGATGTTGCAAATGATGCATAAACCCTTTTAAAAAGATGTAACATCGAGGGCGTTGTAGGCCTCCTCTACGCCAAGCAGCTGGAGCTGAAGCTTGTTAAGCCTCTAAGCCTTGTAAAACTGCCAAAATATTTAAACTCCACGGCAATTCCCTGGAAGGCTTTTTAGCATTATCAATCACTAACCTCCCAAAGCAATTTCCAGAGTTGCTCATTGAGTTCTTGTTTGTGCTGTTGTAGAGGAACTTTGATTACCTTGGAATCTGTTGAGGAGCCATCCTTCTCCAACCAAAACAAACTCTGCACTATTTTAGGCTGTAGTGCAGCTTGTTCCTGTGCTTCGTAATTGTGGAAAAATTCTTCTTACTAATCATTCTGCCGGACATGCAAGATCCCGGATATTTGGCTCAGTCATTTTATTGGCTGAATCAGTTTTTTATTGTGCCACTAATCGCTGTGTGTTCAGTGTGGAGAGTCATTTGTGCATGAACATTCGGTAGGCAGCTCGGTTTGCTTCTGCACTCTCAAACCTGTCGTCCAAACGGCTCTGTGTTATACTTCTCTGCTCTGCTTCTCTTCACTCTCAAGGGCTCCTCCTCACATAAGAAGTCAAAGAAAAAGAAGAAACATAAGCACAAAGACAGAGATGTATGTAAAAGCTCAAACTGCTGCACACATGGCACAAACAGAGTTGGTATCTGTGTGTTTCATTCTGGTTCTTGATTCGCAGAGAAACGGCTGTGATGACGAATACAGCGTCATATCTGACAGGGTCAGTAGCTGTGTGTCAAACTGATTAAAGCATTCAAGCTGATGTGGGGGGGGGGGAAAGGTTTATGCAGCATCTGCTCACAACTTTCCTCTTTCTGTCAGAGCTCAAGACTCAGTGATGAAAGCAGAGTGTCTCGCTCCAGGCTAGACCTCACGGTGCGTGCTGTCCATCTCTGATCCATGCCGCCAAACAGCCTTACGCTGGAACAATATGAGAGATCTGCTTTTGCTTATGGCTTGATGAGCCAGCTACACCTGCCGCGTGTTAAAACTTGTTTGTTGACAAAAAATGCAGAGGCAGATTGAGCTGATAACAATAGGTTGTAAAGCAGGATGTCACATGTTGCCACAAGGCAGGAAAGTATTTTAGTCATTTTAATGGTCTTTGCAAACTGCAAAAAGTCTTTGCAAACTGCAGTCAGAAAGAGAAAAACATTTAAATTTGTCTGATCTACGTGTGCGCTTCGGGACAATTTCCAGCGCTGTGGCAGGTTGTAGATTAGAAATTGTCCAAATTTAACCTCATTTACATGTGTTTGAGTGTCAAACTGACCTGACCCTCATGTCACTGCTGTGGGAGGACTGATCATGACCCAGAGGCATTGCAACAGGAGCACAACTGCAAGCATACCAGTGTTTTGTTCAGACCAGCACAGCTTTCACTCACAATCCACCCTTCACTTCAGATTTGGCTCTTCCCAGCTTGGTGAAAATCAACTTAAATGGGGTTGCTTTTTGGACATCCTCAAAAAATGAAAGCTTCATACAGGTGGTTAGAAAAGGGCTTACAGAAACAAAGCAGCTGTACTCAATGGAGAAGGTGAATTTTTTTAGTAACACCTTGTAAATAGAGTTACTTCTAATTAGAGATGGACCGATCCGATATTACGTATCGGTATCGGTCCGATACTGACCTAAATTACTGGATCGGATATCGGAGAAAAATAAAAAATGTAATCCGATCCATTAAATATCACGAAAGCACCTCACAAAACTTGCAACACACCGTAACTCACCTCAGAACGTTAGCAGTCGGAGCAGTATGTGTCACGTGATAGAGCGGCTGTGGCATGCGGGACCTGTCGGTGGTCTGGATAGCATTTGGAGCTTCGCTAGCAACCTGGCATTTCATCTCCGACAAAGTTATCCCCGAGAGAAGTAAAGCACGTGTGTAAGTCCATCTCTGAATGTTTGTAAAGCATTCCCACGTTAAGCTTAATGAGCGACTGCCTCTCGCTCTCCGGCTGCTACTTCAATCATGAAACTGCTTAACGATCAGCTGATCGGCTTTTCTGTCGCGAGTCCGTGTCTCTGGTTTGTTTTTGGTCCACTTTGCACCAGAAAGAGGAAACCAGCGGCTGAACAACAGCAGCACGTTTAAGCTTGATAAGCTGTTGTTACAATTTATTTAATATTACTTTCTACTCAAGGATCTTTTTCTACGTAGCTGACGGCTGGTAACTGTGCAGGGGCGGATCTAGCAAAGTTTAGCCAGGGGGGCCGATAGGGCATTAACTGGGAAAAGGGGGCACAAAGACATACTTTTCTTTCTTATTCTCATTTAAAATGTCGAGCTTTTAATAAATAATTATCTGACACCCAAAGTTTTAATTTGATGTAAAATGAATAGAAGTCAATTACTGTATATAGTAACTATTAAGTCTAATATATATACCCTAGTAAGCTATAGTACTTTTTACTTTGGGAAGGTACCATCTGTGCAGTCTGCAATTTTGTTGAAGAAAGATGTTGAATCTATTTAATATTTCTTGAAAAAGAATTGATTTCTGTGCATTTTTTTTCACACTGCATCAAATTAAGGTTGATTACGTCGATTAAGCATCATGAGGTGGAGCGTGAGGGGTGGTTCCCTATTTTTTATTTATTTATTTTTGTTGTTGCTGGGAGTTGGAACCCTATTAGTTAGGTTGCTTAATATTTACGCTAAGTACTCTTTAAAATACCAGAATAGGGAGGATGGTGTAGGTCTAAGTTTATTAGATTGATCAGTATTGCTGAACTATGAAATATTTTTTTTGTATACAGGTATAACAGAATAGCTTTAGTGTAGTTGTTGTTTTAAACTTGAGTATGAACTTGCAGACTTGCAAAATGCAGCAAGATATTTTAAAAAACAGTTTTGTTGATTAAAAAACACTATATCGGATTCATATCGGTATCGGCAGATATCCAAATTTATGATATCGGTATCGGTATCGGACATAAAAAAGTGGTATCGTGCCATCTCTACTTCTAATATTGCTTCTAATAACTTTATTTGTCTTTGAAAACTCCTTTGAAGATTACTGTTAGTGGTCAACTATTACAGAAAGGTAGGCAGTAACAAGCCTAAGATAAAAACCTGAACTAAAACATGACAAACAGGGTGTAACATTTGTGAAACCAACACTGAAATTGTCATTTGGATGTCCCGTGTGGAGCTGCTGATCTTGAGCGTGTGTAAGCCGTGAAGATCGTTCGGATAGTGAATTAACTGGAAGAGCATTCAAATAATGGAAGTTATTTTTTGTTCACGATTGAATGATTAGACCAGTAACAATAAGATTTCCTTCCTCATTTTTTTTTGTTATTCATCCCCCTGAAAAATAACAAAACACAAATTAGGAGCTCTTATGACTTTAATTAAAAAGCTGAAATATAAACACTATTATACTGTACTGTCTCATTTTTGTGTCTGTTTGGCCACATTTGTATGGGACATGTTAGCTTTCCTTTAAACATGACAGTTATTTGCTTTACTTTGAACACTGCATGCGTTGGTGATGATGTGAGTTCAGATTTTGCTGGACAGTGTTTGATGGTATCACCTGTGTCTCCCGCTTCTCAGAGCTCCAGACTGAGCGATGACAGCCGGCTGTCTCGTGTCTCCCGATCAGACCTGCAGCTGGTGCGTGGCTCTGCACGCCGTCCACTCGCTGTCCGAAGTTATGACTAATAACCAAAGTAGCCGCTGACGGTTTAGTCTGTTTATTTTAACTGAAATATTTGTGTAGTGTGTGTGGTCTAACAAGTTCTATTACTCGCTGGTGCATGGTTAGATGTTACTGAACTTGCTGATGTGGTGTTGAAGCCTGGGCAGCTGTCTGCCTTTGAATTTAAAAGAAGCTTCAAACACGACTGTGACATTTTTCCTGCAAAGAGTGGTTATACTGTGCAAAACTCTTGAGTCATCCTTCTTGTTTGTGTTTCATGTTTCTTGGAAAATAGTTGCAGGAATCTATAATCTAAAATTTATAAAGTAACAACGGCTTGTTTTACTTTCAACAAGCTTGAAATTTAGTATTTGTTGTAACCACTTTTATTCTTCAACACAGCCTGAACTCTTCCCGTCCAGGTTTCCTCTAATTTCTTTGAATAGTCTGCAGGAATAGTTCTCCAGGCTTCTTGAAGGGCATTCAAAGCTCTTCTTTGGATGTTTTAGCCTTTGTGTTCTGGTCTCTGTCAAGGTGATCCCCTACTGCTTCAATAATGTTGAGGTCTGGGCTCTCAGGAGACCAATCCATCACTGATAGTGCTCCACTATGTGTTTTTCTATTCAGCTGTGCTTTTACTGCATTGGCAGTGTGTTTGCGATCATTGTTGTACTGAAATCGAAATCTGTTTCATGTTAAATTTGGATTCATCATTTGATTACAGATCATCAGCCTTTTCTCACTGTTTCTCTTCATTAAGAAAGGCTTCTTGAGAGCCACTGAGACATTTTCTGATGAGGCTTCACTGAACATAATGTGTTTTTTGTGACAGGCTGCTAGGAGTGCCTAAATATACAATTTAAAACGGGCTCTTTGCTAAGTTGTCTGTTATATGTAGACACAACTGGTTCATCTGTTGAGTTAGGTGTCTTTTTAATGCTTGAATAATAATAGGTCAGTCATTAATGGCTTAACGAACAGGCACAAGGACTGGACTGAAAATGAAAGGAAAAAAGCAGCCAATAACTTCTGAAAAGAGAAGATTATCAGAAAACCTGAAGAACTTTAAAAATATAAGAATGCCTGGTTCTTCAAAAATATGAAGAAGGCTCAAGACTTTTGCACAGTACCGTAGTTTACAATGGTA
The DNA here is from genome assembly GCF_057382095.1 of Aulonocara sp. 'chitande type north' Nkhata Bay. Taxonomy (NCBI): domain Eukaryota; kingdom Metazoa; phylum Chordata; class Actinopteri; order Cichliformes; family Cichlidae; genus Aulonocara; species Aulonocara sp. 'chitande type north' Nkhata Bay. Next base: position 34,181,209 of record NC_141359.1, read on the forward strand.
CCAAAGTGAAGTCAGGAAGGAATACCCTTAATTTTGTGTGTGTGTGTGTGTGTGTGTGTGTGTGTGTGTGTGTGTGTGTGTGTGTGTGTGTACTGCTGCGCTCTTTTAAATGCTGCTTCAACAAACAGCTGTGTGACCTTCTGAACCTCCTATCAGTTTTTCTCTCGTCTCCCTCTTATCTCTGCTCATCACTCTCGCTCTCCTCATTTCAGGCCTCTTACGCTTCTTCTGACTTGTACAGCCTCAATGGTCTGTCCTCTTCCAGAAACCCAGGCTCAGCTTTCAATGGTTACCAGGTCTGTATGCAGACAAAAGCCAGACCATCAGAAAGACACACGCACTTACCCCCCAAAAAAACAGTTTTCTGCTGCTTCATGATCGCGGGAGCAGGACAGCAGAGCTTAAAGTTAAATGTTTATTCATTTATTTCTCATGCAAGCATCATTGTTCCTTCCTTCTTCATCCCTTCTTGCAGTTCTACAGGTCACTCAGTCAGTACAGCCAGGAGCTTTATCGTAGGGTTGGTTCATTTCCAGCTCACCTTTTTCACCGCTACACCTCCCACTCACCTTCGACCTGCACTTCTCCACACCAGCATGTGCAACTGCATCTGAGTTTGTTGATCTCAACAGCAAAATATTTCAGTTAAAGGCTTCCTCACAGAGCACAGTTTGAATCAGGCACTGAAGGCAGCGGTCACTTTTTTTTTTTTTTTTTTAATCCACTGAGCAAAATATAGAAATATAGAAACCTTACAGTCTGCTCACACTGCTGAGGTGTGACCCTGAGCTGACCCTGTGTGTGTGTGTGTGTGTGTGTGTGTGGGGGGGGGGGTGATGTCCAGAGCTCCTTATATGAAGACAGTCTGTGCAGTGGGTCGCGGCGAGTCATCAGCGCCGGCTCTCATGTAAGATGTTGCTGGAATTGTGGCGTTATTTGGTGTGTGGTGGTGTGTTCAGTTTGATGTGTGTTTAAATTAACTTGCATGTGCCAATATGGTCTGGATGGATGTTTCTAATGGTTACCTGAAAGGAGAGTGAATCCGGGTGAGCCAGTGGATGTAAATCATCTGCAATTGGGCAAATGATCTGCTTTTTAAAAGGATTCGTGTATATGGCATGGGTATCATCTTCTTGTTTATGGGCAGTAGTAATTAATAGGAAGTCACACACACAACATGCATTTATAGTTTTTTATAGAGAAGGGCATGCATGAATTAGCACAACTCAGATCTTAACAACAAATTGGACACAGACAAGAGTAGGAGGTACAAACAAGTGCAGTGAAGCAGCATTAACAACACATTTTGATTTAGTTTTAGAGACTTTTACCTAAAACATAATTTAGTTTAGTCATCATTTAGGATGTACGTTTTTTCTGCTGCATAAGAGATGTTGAATATGGTAAAGCATGGTAAAGCTGAAGTAACAAAGAAGGGTAGATGCATGTTATGTACTAAAGGCACCATGTGAGTGTGTGCATGGTAGTTGGTGACAGAAACATGACGACGTTTTCTCTCTGCAGCCTGTAGAGTACACTAGTTATCGCAGCTCCGGCTCCAGAACGTCCAGCAGGGCCGGGTCAGCCCGTACCAGCCCAGTGGTGAGCCTCTCCTCCTCAGATACGCGTCTCCTCATCCTGGAGTTTGAAAGGATTTAGGCTGCATGCCATGTGGACATAACATTAAATGACAAGATGCTTTCATTGACCCATCGTGCATTTAGACTGAAACATTTAGCTCATGATTCACTGTTTGGAGGATTTGTTCACTCAAAGTGTGTTCAGACAGACATAGAAATATTCACCCCTTACAATCCTTACTCCTCCCATTTCCATCAGCTCCACTCCGTGTGCGAGGTGGTGTACTTGCAGTCAAAGTGAGCAGGGAAAGTGGAAAATAGCTCAACCATAAATAAGAGCGGTTTGCAGTAATGACTCTCACAGGGAGCTAAAATCAGATTTAAAAAAAATATTGTTTATTTAAAACATTTCATGTCATTTATCTTGGGCATGTTGATATTTTATTTTTGGCCGGTGTTTGCTGAAGTTTCTACCAGCTCTGCAGCACAGATGTGACCCACAGACCATTTTTGGGTGTCGATGGCATAAAGAAGATCCGGAGTCTGTGGCAAAATCTCATGGCACAGTGTCAGATGATTTTTCAGATATTTCTAACTCTCCTAGCACTTAAACTATGTTGAGTATTTGATCTGAATGCATCACAGTTAACACTGTCTGCAGATATCTCCAGCATGAAAACATACCAATGCTCCGTATTTAGAGTATAAACAAAAACTCACTCCTGGTGAACTTGTGGAGCGTAACTGCTAAATACATACCATCAAGTTTATCAGTAATGTGGAGATTAACTCCCTGAAGGTCACAAAGGATAATCCCTTTCATGCCTGAAGTGTGGGCTTGGTCCAGAGTGTGTGATCATCGGAGTGGTCGAGTGAGCTTTGGATCAGCTGCAGAGCAGTTCCTGACTGGGACCATCTGTCACCAGCTTGCAGCTGCACAGAGTACTTTAAGTGAAGCATTTTAGTGACAGAAACAGTCCCACAAATGTTCCTCTTTTAAATTAGTGCCATCTAACTTATCACACACATCTTTATGTAGCAATGTGCTGCAGAACGTGCAAACTTGTGTAATAACAAGTTTGGTTTTTTTGCATTTTTGGACAGCACAGTGATGTCTGTGTTTTTTGTTATCGGCCCTTTTTTCACACATCCAGGTTTTAGAAAATAGGAAATGAAAGTTAAATACACTGATGAATAACCTTTACAGCACTGATGGTGATTATTAGTGGTAATTTTAGCCCCTGCTGTACTTTTTCAATTAGTACTTTTAAAGTTTTCTGAAGTCTTAACATTCAATGAGTGTTTGGCTTCTTTGTTGTTGTGTTGTGCCCCCTGGTGGCTGTCGCAGGGCAATTGCAGCTCTGTTGCCAGTTTTTTGAGAAGCAGTAGCAGTGGTCTTCCCAGGGACCTGGACGATGTCACTATTCCCGACTTTCCTGACGTGAGTAGCTTTGCACCCGCAGGCCGAGGCTGTGATGTGAGCTGAGTTCCTGCCTGATTTCTTATATGCCGCCTGTTTTTTGGGGGGTTTTTCCTTTTCCTTTTTAAACTAACTTTGTTTATTATTACTGCAAAGACAGCGATTGCTGTTAACTGGGTTTGTGTGCGAAGTTAATCTGTGTTGAAACTGCAGTTTCTGTGTGTGCTGTTGTTTTTTTAACACAGATCTGCTGTTAGTTTGATATTTTTGAGAGAGCTTTGACATCACTCTGATTAATCATTTGCACGCTGCTACAGAGATGAATTTGTGCTTGTGAATAGATGGCAGATTCCGGTCCTTGGAGGTTTTTGTATGGTGTGTTGCTTTTTATCAGCAGATGTGAAGATAAATCAGTGCTACGGTAGCTGCAGTGACGATTGTGGGACTTCCTTCCTCCCTCAGGTCATCCTCTTGGCCCTGTGGTCTCTCATGTGCCTCTGATTCCTCTGACTGTGTTTATCTTTCTCAACAGGTGGAGGACAGAGATTATCTTGAGAAGGTGAGAAATGCACTTTTTTGACAGTTATGGAGAAGACTGAATGCTATTGTTACAATATGTTTGGATGTATTTTATGTAACAAATTTCTTTTTCGTTGTGTCAGGGATCTCGAGCAGCTTCAGCCTTAACAGCAGCCACGCTCACCTCATTAGGAGGGTCGTCCTCCCGGAGAGGAAGCGGAGAAACGGCTTTAACTGTAGACGCCGAGAGCTCCATACGAGAAATCAAGGTACAGTCCTGTAGACAGAGAGGATTGTGTTAATAGCAGGGATGCTTCAAAACAGTAGCTGGACATGTCCCAGTTGTTTTTTTTATTGATCGCTATTGTTAAAAGATAGTTTGATTAAAAGCAGAAAGACTCATGTCAGAATGAATCGTGTTTTCCTAGCGCAAAAGGCGATGGAATTTTTAAAAACTACATAAAAAAAGCTTTTTTTGCAATAAGCCAAATTTTTAAGACAAAGTTTTTATTTAAACTGTTTCTTTAAACAGCCTCTGAAAAACATAACTCAGTTACTCAGTCATAACAGCCGGGCTAGCTGTTTTGTCAGTTTGTGTCATGTTTTTACCGTTCTCGTTGTCTTTGCGAAGCTGTCCTCTCACGGTGTTAACTGTTCACCAAACTCTCTGCTTCACCTTCACTGCTACTGTCACGCTGTGCTTCTCTGCTCACCTCTGCTGCTGCTGCTGCTGCACTCTTTACCAGGAGATTCACGAACTGAAGGATCAGATTCAGGAAGTGGAAGCCAAGTACACTCAGAACCTAAAAGAAGTCAAGGTATAAACCTGAGAGCCTTTCATATTGTTAACTAACTGGTTTGCCTCCCCTGACTTGAACTGGTTATTGTGGTTTTCTTTTTGCTTTTATGGCACACTGGGTTGAAATCCTTTCCTCTGAGGCTTCTGCTAATACAGATTAATAACTTGTGGAGAGAGTGTTCAATTCTTCCTCAATAAGTAGGAGTGAAAGGACACTAATTAGCAGTCCTTTGATGTGGCTCAAATACGTTGCATGCTAACTGTGACATCTGCATGTGGTCTTTCTTTCTTTTGATGTGTGTGCATGCATGTGTGCTTAATTTCATTTTCACTTACAGAAAGTACATAATTCAGACTTTAATCTAAATTCATTAGTGCAGTTTTATTAACACAGTGCTGATTCATCAACCGCAATCTCATGGAGTGTTACATAGTAAAATAAAAATACTGTATATATAATGGTGCTAGCTGAACAGCACATGGCGACGGTGGTGAAGAAGAACCAGGTTCAGGGTGTGCCAGCCACCTGCTGTTACCGGTTGGAGGGTGATGAGCTAGCAACTGTGATAATCCTCTATCCTTTGTCAATGCATCAGGATGCACTAGCAGAAGTGGAGGAGAAGTATCGTAAGGCCATGGTGTCGAACGCTCAGCTGGACAATGAGAAAAACAACCTGATGTACCAGGTGGACACGCTCAAAGACTCACTCATGGAGCTGGAGGAGCTGCTAACTGAGTCACGCCGAGAGCACGAGGAGAAAGTCAAGGTACGACAGACTGTCTTTAAAACTGCCATTAATATAAAGTGAAGAAGCACAATATGTCATTTTTTATGTTGGATCATAAAAAATTATTTATTCTGTACATTAGCGTGTCTTGGCTCATGTGACATCTCCTGTCAAAGCCAATAAATTCTGTTTAGAGTATCAGCTGGCCCCACAACTTCATAGCCATCTTTACTGAAGAGCTCTTTAGTCTGCAGAGAACTACAACATCACAAAATTAAGGATGTCATGGAACAGCTGAAAATCTAGAACCAAAGCCTGCCGCAGTTTGAATGTTTTAGTTTCCCCAAAGCAGACATGTCTGAAAATAGACACGCAGAGAATCACTGCAAAAAAAGTAGACTGCATATCCAAAAAATATCTACATAGCTTCCACGTCTGGAAAGTGAATCAGTGCAAATCCCAAGTACAGGCACAGGGGCAATGTTCCCTCTAATTTTTCATGTGTCTGAGCGAACGCACAAACTCCCTGAGCAGTCCCTTGGACCACTGTGAGCAACAGCAGACGTGTGCACTGTGGTCACGCCAGCATCGAATTCATCCCAGTTACATGGCTTATTAAAATAATCAAATTACAGCAGTTATTTTTATGTTAGACTACTTTTAATTAACTGCTTTAGCCCACTTACAATGAAAATGAAAAAACAAATCTTGTTCATGACCTGTGTAGTTTGTTAACACTATTGGAAGTAAAAATAACTTGAACTCCAATTTTGAAAACACAACTTTTTTTTTTTTTAATAAAGCTCTGACTTGTATAATGAGTATGAGTCTGTGGTCTGGGAGAGAGTCTGTAACTCTCTGTCTGCAAAATACAGTATATAATGACCAATGTTGGGCAATTAATTATATAGTTACTTCTTCAAAAAAGTAACTGAGTTTTGCAAACAATAAAGTTTTTTGCAGCTGTGTACCTAAAAATGCTGCCAGGGCGTTTTTTTTAAACAAACATTTCAAAATATTTACAGAACAATCAGCTGTTCTGCATCAAATTTGATGCCACACAAATTATTTGTGCCACTCCAAAAAATAATTTCTGTCCGCTATGAGATAAAGGAGAACAAAAGCCTGATACCTGCAGGCCTGACAACAGGAGATGTATCACTCCTGTAACACCTGTAACAACTAAACGCCATGTTATGATTGGTCGACATGGTACATTTTTCGACCAATAGGAAAGAGTGGGGTTTTTTGGTTTTGTTTTTGCTCACAAGCGGAGAGTGATTTTGAGCGTTTTCCTTATAAAATGCCGTTTTTACTGTTTCTTCCCGCAGTAAATATAAACAACAATAGTATTCAGGAAGAAAACCAAACATTGCATATTTTTTATCATAACTTTGGTTTTACGTGGCCTATCAACACAATTTAAAAACTGGTATAAAGTCCGCACTTTTTCCGTCAATTGTTCCGTCTGTCCTCCTCACATCTCCAAAGGTTGTACACGTTGTCATTAACGTGGCTTCACTCCTCATCAGCCGCTTTGCTAGCTAAAACACCGGTGTCGGCACATAAGGATGCTGTCATAGCCTGTCAACAACGTTGATTAACTGCGTATATACGAATGTGAATCATGTGATTGGCTAGGCTATGGGATAAGGTGGCATCGTTCTAATCCCATACTGAAGCAGCCAGTCGCTTACTAACACTGCCAAACAGAATTGTTAACAATTTACTTTAATTTCAATTCAGGTTAGATTTTTTTTTTTTTTTTTTTGTGCACAACGCAGATTTTTTTCTGCGCAGAGACCGTGCCAGCAGTGCGCAATTGCGCACGCGCACAGCTTAGAGGGAACATTGCACAGGGGGACATCTTTTATCTAAAGTATCAAACAAGGCTCTGACATCCTAACTTCTAATAAGAAGCAGTACAAAGGTTTCTCCTGGACAACCCAGCATCTAACAAGCTTCATATAACCCTTATGCACCGAGTGTTTTAAAGAGGTTTGAAACAGAAGTGATGCTGTACAGTCAGACAAGGAAATCATAACTGAGCTTCATTGCTTTTTATTACACCAAAGCAGAGCTGATAAGGTTGCATTAGGACATATGAGACATGTGTATTGTCAGCTCATTAAATCAGTATTGGTATCCAATAAAGGTGTTGAAATTCCCAAAAGCAGCTGTACTGTAATGTTTTTGTGCCCTCTGTCAGTTATTTGGCTGTTAAACTAAATCTTGCTCCCTACAGGAATACGAGCGAGAGAAGTATGCCCACAGCGTGCTTCAGTTCCAGTTCAATGAAATGAAAGAGACGCTAAAGCAAAGTGAAGAGCTCCTAAACGTGAGTACCCCCCATCACCCACTCATTATGAGTGTGAAGCGTTTTGCAGATTTCCATATTAAAAAAAAAAAAAAAAAAAAAAAAAAGTCTGTCCTGTACCTATACTCTCTGTCACACAGAGAGGCTGCATGTTGGGGTGCTTTTCACAGCTTTTCCTTCTTTTCCCGCACAGTTGATACCTGCTCTGCTTTACTTTCATTCTTTTACACCTTTGCTTTCCTTTTCCTGCTGTTTAGGAGATCCGTCAGCTGCGTTTGAAACAGGAGGGTTTTGTTAGAGAAATAACTGATCTGCAGGAGACTGTGGAGTGGAAGGATAAAAAAATTGGGGTATGGCCAATGAGTCAGCAGTTTTTCATTTAATCATATTCAGCTTACTGACATGAAATCAGTATCTTCTTTGCATCACCCTGAATGCCTGTTTTTACTTGTTTTCACTTCTTGCACACTTTTAACTTTGTTTTGCACTCTGCAACACTTTTGGGTGGGTGGCTCTGCTCAGGCCTTAGAGCGACAGAAAGAATACACAGATGCAATCCGAATTGAGCGCGATGAGCTCAGAGAAGAAGCTGTGAAGCTGAAAGATATTCTGAAGGTACTCAGTGTGTGGAGAAAAAAAAAACCACTGTAAGCTTTAGTTGTTTGGGAATTGCTGTTCTGGTGCTTTCCGATGCTAACAATTTATTCTACCTGTGCAGAAACATGGAATAGTGTTGGGACCTGATCTGAGCATCAATGGGGATGTTGACGTGGCAGAAGCTGATGAGTCCTCCAGTGTAGACCCTGCTTCCCAACCAGCTCAGGAGTCTCAGACGACCCCAGCAGAGGGGAACAGCATGCTCGGTAAAACCCACTGTGGAATTAAAAACTTCCTTCCTTCTTACTGCATGGCTCTGCGTACAACTGATGCAAGAGTCTCATTCCAAAACAGTAACGATGAAATAGAACATGTTTTTCTACTATTGGAGTCAGATCTGTCAGATTTTGGAGTGAACTCTTCAATTCCCAGCTTCATGCGTTATATATCACTTAGACTCTGATTTGCACTGATCTGTTAAGGATAAGCTTGGTGATCCTCTGTATTTTTCTGGTAAAAAGGAAAAACTAATTCACTAATCGAGCCTTCATCAGTTACTCACTGTCCAGAAGCGTTAGTCCTTAAAAAGGCTAAAACCATTAACCATAAATATATATTTTTTTCTCTATAACATAAATTTCCATCGTTGTCCATGAACTATTTAAAACACATTCATGTACCACACAGTTGTGGCAGAGTGCATGCTCCGTCTGTGGACGCTATAAAAGATGTGCACTGGTTTGACTGGAGCAAATATGAGAAATTTTATTTTAAGTTTAAGTTTGGCCTTTTTTTTAATCTTTCACTAAAAAGAGGCATACTTCTTCAGGATACTGGAGTGCTAAGTCATCAGCTAACACTAGAAACTTAGCACAAAACATCACACAGAGGCTTGCTGTTTAGTGCTAAGTTGAATATTAGATGAAGTACTAGAATTTCAGTTATAAAAACTAGAGCACGAGCTTACTTCTTAGATGGATTTTAAGACTCAGCAAGCCATATGAGTTTTATTTTTAGTGACCTGAATTAGCTGAGGTAAGCCCTAGCAGCTACAGCCGCACGTGTATGTGTCACTCTGTCGATGAGAGTGGCCACGCCCCTAATAATGCAAACTTTAAGCCTTAATCCGAGTTCACGTTAGTTAATTTAAGAAATTCAGCCTTCATTCAGTTGTTATAAAGGGATAAATTAGTACCAGTCTGTAAACACGTTTCTCTTCTTCTGCAAAGTTTTGCACATTATCGGCTAAAGCGAAGTCAGACTGTAGTGGGAGACAGGCTGACATATTACTGAGAAGCAACTAGAAACATAACGAGAATCACCTCTCTAAGCTTTTCCTTTAAAATATCATCCACTAACAGAGTTGCTTTTTCTATATCATCTTCCATTACTAATGCTTGGCTTTCATGTAACTCTTGCACCTCAGTCACTTTCACCAGAAACACATAAGTGTTGAATCACGACTAACTTTGCTAATGCGGCTGGTGTTGGTGTGTAAATCCTGATGCATCCTACAGTGAGAGGGTTGAATGGACTTCTTCTTAAAAGTCAACATCTGGTGTGTGTAGCGAAAATTCAGTTGGAGTATTCCCTTCTTCTTTTCTCTTACATACTTGGGATCAGCAGCCTTATTTTGATTTTCCTCCTGCCTTTCTTCTTCTGCTTCTTTTTTTTTCTTCTTGTGCTTCCTGGTCATCTTGGCGCTCTGCTTCTCTTTCTGGCCTTTGAATCAGCCAGGTGTTCTGCCTTACCTGGACTTCTGCTGATGCGCTTCCTGATGAAGTGTTGAAAGTCTTGTCTTAAGCCTACACTTTTTTGGCCTTCCATCACTGTATGCTCTTCATGATCTCCCAGGCAACACAGAGGAGACTGAGTTGAGAAGTAGCAGAGAAGAGGAAGAAGTGGGTCCAGAGCAGCAACAAGAAATGCACGAGAAAGCCAAAGAGAATCATATGAGCTCTGATCTTCTCTGTAATGCTGCTGATGTTTCCACACTGAAAACATCCAGTGAAGAACAGCCTCAAGAAGAACAAGAGACATGCTTACCTGCAGAGAAAAACAACATTGCAGAAAATGGTCTCAGTGAGGACTTAAATGCAGAAATCAGTGACTCTCCTGGTACAGAACCCAGTAGCTTTGAGCTGAAAGAGATTGTAACAAGTCCTGATGTTCCAGAAACAGAAATGTCTGAGGAGGTTAATTTAAAAGAGACGAGTAGTCTAAATGTAGTCGAGACAGATGCCAAAAGTGTTAGTGTTGACACCAGTGAGGTGCAAGACAGCAAACAGGAAGCTGTTGAGAAAAGTAGTTTAACAAGTACTGAATTATGTCCTCAACAAAAAGTTGCAGATGTTGCTCCAAAAGAAGATTTAACCGATGAATCCGTTCCAACTGCTTCCAACATTGAAGCTCAACCTGAGCCTGAAAATGCAGAAGAGGCAGAGAACGATGAGGCAGAGGAAACGCCCAGTAAATCTCAGCCTCAGGGTACTCCTGCTTCAGGGAAAAAGAAGAAAAAGAAGAAGAGAGGCAAAAAGAAAGGAGGGGCTCAAGACGACAAGACCAAACAGAAAAATGAAACGGCGAATGAAAAGAAAAAAGACAAAGAACCAGCAGGAAGTAATGATGGATCTGCTGCAGAACTTACTGTTGATGGCTCTGTCACTCAAACCTTTAAGGAATCAAAGATGGATCCAGTCAAGGAAGAGCAGGACAAGCAAGAAACTGAGGAAGTCAATGCAGTGGAGCCGATCGAATCCAGTAAATGTAAAGAACAAACTGTTTCAAATGAGTGTCATGAAGAAGAAACTTTGGAAACAAACACAGTAGAAGAAGCAGAAATGGTAGTACCTGCTCAGGCCATTTGTGAAGCCCAAAAAGAAGTAACAGTGGATCATGTTAAGGATGAACAGAACCAGGGACAAACTTTAGAAACAAAGGCCACAGATACAGTAGAGGCAGAGGAACCTACTCAAAGTTTGTCTCATGCAGAAATTCTCGTGGAAACTGAAACAGACTCCAAAATTGATGATGAAGACACCAAACAAACTTTAGAAACCAACAAGATAGAAGAAATGGAAGAAGTATCACCTTCTGAAAACCCTTGTCAAACAGAAACGCTCAGCAAAGTAATAGTGGATGATGTTACAGAGGAACAGAATGAGGAACAAACTTTGGAAATAGAGACTGACAGGGCAGTAGAGACAGAAGAACCCACTGAAAGTTCTTCTCATTTGGAAGCCATCAAGGAATCAATAGAAACAGATTCCAAAGAGGGTGATCAAGAGGAGAAACCAATTTTGGAAGTAGAGACATTAGAAGAAGTGGAATCTGTGACCTGTATTGAAGACAGTGAAACTCCCAGTGAAACAATAGCAAATCACGTTACAGAAGAACAGAATGATGAAGAAACTTTGGAAACAGAGACTGTAGAATCAGTAGAAGCACTGAAAAGTGTTGAAACTCTTGAAGAATCCAGAACAGATTCTGAAAAAGATGAACAAGACCACAAGCAAACTTTTGAAACAGAGAAAGTACCGGAAATGGAAACGGCAGCAAATCCTGACACAGAGGCCAACATCTGTACAGCCGAACTCAACTCCAACAGTGCAGAAGGCACTGATGGCCTTGACAAAGAGTGTACGTCCAGTGTAGGTGATCCTGAAAGGGTCGGTATCTCAACTGATGGTGATGCCATCCATACTGATCAAACAGAAGAGAAAGTAGAGGCTGCTGATGACAGGAAATCTGACAGCACGTCTAACAACACTGAAAACAGCCATGAAACGAGCAGCAACACTGAAGGAGAATCACACGTTGCAACCAATTGTGACGTTGCTGCCAATGACTCAGAGTCTGCTTCTGAGAGTAAAGACGACACATTCATCCTGCCACCGTCTGCTGATGACTCCCCTATTGGTTCATCTGACATGGAGCCATCCGAAGTTATAAACTCGGGTACAGATGACCCTCCCACTGACGTTACCAGCGAGGTTCCTGAGGAGTCCACTGATGGGGAGCCAAGAGCAGAGACTGAACAAGAATGTCCTCCTGCCATTGTCACATCTCCACGTCAGGATGGTGATAATTCAGAAAACAAAAATCTGGAAGAACCCAAAGATTTAGTTAATCCAGATGAAAAAAGCAACAGTTGTGATGGTGCATCATCAACAGAAAGCCCTGAAGCCTTAAGCACTGAGACTGCAGTGCAGGACGAAGAACTAAAGGTCAGTGCTGCTGTCGTGTTAGATACACCACAGGCTCCAAAAGAAGCTACTGAGACTGGTTCTTCAGCTGATCTGGAATCGGCTGTCGTGGAAGATCCCCAACATAAAAACGATCAACATGAGGAAGCGTCATCCTTGTCAACTGAGCAACCGCATGAATCCAACAAAGACCAATCTGAAAATAATAATCAGTTGGAGAGTGAAGGGGAAGAGGATGAGGAAGATGAAGGGCAGTCTTTTGATTTTGATGACATGGATATCGAAGCAGCTGAAGAATCGACTCGTTCCCAAAATCCAGAGCAGGAAGAAGTTGATGAGGGAGTTGAATTAACAGCAGATGAAACCAACGATGGGCTGTGCCAAAGTAATGCCGAGTCAAATGAAAACAAGCCAGCTGAAGGCAATGATGGAGGCAACCAGGCAGATAAAGACCCAGATATGGTGCCTCAAGAAGACCAGAACTCTGTGGCTCATGAGGAAGCTACCTCAGAAAAGGTGGAAAATGTGTGTGAAGAAGAGAAAAACACACATAAAGAAGAAGCCAGTGAAGAAGACCAGCCAGGCAAAGCTTCAGAGGAAGTCTCGAGCGCTGGAGCGCTGGGAGCTGTTGCAGAGAACATTAACCAGACTGTGTCTTCATCAGTAGAGGCAGGGATAGATGTGGTCAAGAATGCATTGCAGGGTGAAGATGCGAATTTACCAAATAGTGCAGACCAAGTGGGCAGCAATAAAGGGGCAGCACAGTCAGGGAAGGAGTCAAAGAAGGGTGGAAAGAAAGGCAAAGGAAAGGGCAAAGAGGAATGTAAGATGTCGTAGTCTACAGATGTGCTTAATATGCCTTTACTATTATTTTACTGATGTTTAGAAAGCGGTTTAAACCTCAAAGCACTTTGATTCTTTCCAAATAAATATTGATGTAAGTTTGTATATTTTCTTAATCTCTTTTCATTGAGCTCATTTGTGCAAACAAAACAATTTGTGGAAAGATGAAATTCTAAACTGTAAGGTAACTGTAGGTTTATACACATGGGCCATGATGCACTTGATATAACAGGTAACATTTCTTCAGATATTGATGCACATTTATTTTGCTGCTTGTACCATGTCACACATCTCTGATTATATTGCTCTCCAACGGTTCTGCTACAGCATCATTGCATCTCGGTGCAATTTCCGTCATCTACTTATGTCATGAGTCCACAACAAAAATAAATATTAATGGGTAATTGTTATTAAGACTTAAGCTAACAAGCTCGAATATGTTCTGTCCATGTCAGTGTTTAAATGAGTTTAAAGCCATTTTTGCTTTCACAAACTCTGCACAGAACATGTATGTTAGTGTCCGTTTCTTTTTTTTTTTTTTTTTTTTTTGCACTAAATGGAAAACAACTTTGAAATGCTAATAAACACCCTGCTGTTACCTGTTTGAAATGTTGCTCTAAATAAATGTTTTTTAATGAGATTATTTTTAATTAGATATGTTCATTCTTCACATTTACACCTAAATATCATTTTTCTAGCTCATTGTGTGTTGTCATGCAGTGTGACTATAGTCCAGGAAGCTGTGTGCTGTTGCACTGACCCCTCCTCTCCACAGTTTGTGCATGCTAACACCCCCCTCCCATCCCTCACACACCACTCCATCACGCCCTCATTGGATGCCTGCTCTGTTGCATGCATCAACCCCAGCCCCCTCCCTATCATCTCTCCGGGTCCTCTCACCCCTGGTATGTGATCTTATTTTCCTTTTTAAGATGGAACAAAGTCGTTGTAATTATTAAACAGTTGCAAATATGCTGCGATTCTTTTTTTTTTCTTTTTTCTTTTTTTTTTTTTTTTACCTAAAACATGTGCTTTAATTTCAGAGATTCGCCTGAGGAAACTGGTGGATGAGCGTGAGAAAATGATAGAGCAGGTGAACAGGTTTATATTTCTATAAGTCTGTCTGGCACATCTGTATGAATCTTACTTCTCCAGTTGCACCAGCGCCTCCGGTGTCTTGTTTTAAATTCATCGTTTGTTTTGTACAGGTAAAGAAACTAAAAGCCCAGTTGGAACAGAAAACTCAGAAGAACGGCACAGACACCAGCCCAGACGCTGAAATTATTGAAAATGGAAACGATCCAAACATAATGGAATTACAGAGTAAGTCAAATAAATCAGAAACAGCCTGCTAGTTTTTAAGTTCGTGTCTGTGATTTAAAAAAAAAAATTAATCTCTTTTTAAATTCCTTCTAGGGGACTCCAACAGGCAGATCAGCGAGTTGAAGTTCAAACTCGTGAAGGCAGAGCAGGAAGCGACGGCATTAGAACAAAATGTAAGCAGATAAAAATTATTAAATATACTGTGTGTGTTTTATTTTGAAATTTCAGCCACTGCTAATCAGCTAGCTCATTTCTCTCCCCCTGCATGCAGGGAAGGTCTGTGTTTAAAGGCCCCCAGTGTCAGATGGCTCTTTGTGATTCTTTGGTTCTCTGGTCAGACCCCAACTCCTTATTCTGCTCTCCATCTACATGTAGCATTGGATTAACAAATTCTCCACCTGTATGTGGGGTTCCTGATGGGGAGCTGAAGCTCACCATCTGCAGTTTAAAACTCACTGGAGAGGGAGCTGAACCAGTAAAACAATGAACTAACCAGTCTGACAAACACAAGATGAAATGAGCTGGGGCTTCTGCTTAGCACTAGCTGGATCTTGAAAGTAAAAGTTGAAAACATTTCAGACTTAATCTCTCAAACATATTTTAATTGGCTTTTCAAGTATGGAGTGTCAAAGTTTTTAAATTTTCAAAATAAAATGCTTGCTTTTAGCACCTTTAAAGACTTAAATGCTGAGCTTTAAATCATGGATTTTCTTTGTTGTGCAGGTGACCAGACTCGAGGGTCAGGTGACGCGCTACAAGTCTGCTGCCGAGAACGCTGAAAAAATTGAGGACGACCTGAAGGCCGAGAAACGGAAACTCCAGAGAGAGGTAGAGTATCGTTTTCTCACCCCAGAATTACAAGCTGGATAATCTAAGAGGCTCTAATTCAAAGATAATCTGTTCTCTTTCCTCCTGTTCAATCCAACAGCTGCGATCGGCACTGGACAAGATTGAGGAGCTCGAGTCCAACAACAGCCACCTTTCTAAAAGACTGGAGAAGATGAAGTCCAGCCGCGGCATGGCGCAGACTCCATAGCACCAACTGCAAGCAGCAGCTTCATCGTGATTTTAACCAAAAACTGGCTTAAAAAGGGAATCATCCAGTTTTCTGGGTTTCTCTTTCAGCTGCCTAATAGCAACTTTAATAAAACACAAAAAAAATCACAGTTATCCACAGAATAGAGAACACCAACAAGCCATGTGCCATTTCTTTGTTTTCTTTCCGATGAGTGTTTTTCGTAGCATCATGCACACACCCAGAAAGTACATGAAGGAACTGAGGGGTGCGCCCGTTCGTGTACTTTCATTGTGACTGTGGTTGAACCAGAACCGGGCCCACAAAATGTTGCGCTTCCTCCCCCAACTCTCTGCTGCTCTTCACCGAGACGTTTCTTCTCCTAAGTCAAACTGAGGGAAGAGACATTCAGGACGGTGCACGGCGCCGTTAGCGACGGCTCAGACTGTTACCTTCAGCTTCGTGTTGTTGTTTTTTTTTTTCTTTTTGCATCCAAAGCCAAACTAGTTTTAAAATTGGGTTAAAGTCTGGGTGTTTGTCAACTATGCAAGATGGTTTTTGTAGCACCTCAAACATGATCTGATCATTCAGAACATTTTTGGAGTTTTTCATGTAGCCAGCAGTTTACTGAAAGTTTTTGCCCACAGCGTGTATCCGTCTCCTTCTGGGAAACAGTCGTATCTCGGAGCTTTTTCCTGCTTCACGTAGTCGGTCACTGGTTGGCTCTTGTGCACTCACGTAAAGGCTGAGACTTACTGACGAAATGTGACGACAGGGACTCACAAAGCGGTGTTAGCAGGAGATACAGAGCACACTGGGGAGATGCTGCTTCACTGTTTACAGAGCTTTAAACTGTTTGTAAGGAAGCAAAGGACTGTAACCTTCGTGCAATAAAAAATTTAAACTGAACCATTTGCTGTTTTTCTATTTAGATGTGCTTTTAATGCACTGGTAGCATGTTTGCGATCATCGTCATGCTGAAAAATGAAGCTGTTGTCGATCACAGGCTTGCCAGATGGTACTGAACGTCGCATCAAAATCTGACTGTACTTTTCCTTGTTAAGTCCATCAGTTTTGACATCTCCAACACCACTGACTGAAATTCAGCTTCACACCATAACAGAGTGTTTTATATTCCTTCAGAATGGCTTCTTACATCGACCTGTCCACTGAGAGCATTTCTGACCAGGCTTCAGTGGAAACTCTAGACTTTCAGCTGATGCATTTCTCACGTCCTGTGTCAGGTGTTTGCTGGAATTGTTTCTGTTTCTTAAAAACATGCTTTTCAGATACTGTTCATCTGCTACATATAGGTCTTTAGGCCTGCCACTTCTTTTGTCAAGTTTCTTCAAATTTTTCTGTTAACCTGTTGTCTTTGGCATCTTTTCTGACAGGCTGCGAGTAAAAGAATACCTAAAGATAAAATACAACTTGCCGTTGGCACATTACCAGTTAATTTCTTTAGCTAGGTGCCTAGCATTAATTGTCCTAAATAACAAATAAGTCAAAAAATACTGGCCAACACTAGTTCTACCCCTCAGCCTCATAGGAGATTAATACATCACCTTTTTCTAAAGTTATGATTTTCAGAAAAACCTTGAGGTTAAGGTCACTTAGATTCGGACTTGTCTGAGATTTTTAGTAGCTGCACCTATGGTGTCACTTTGAAGTTCGTACATCATTTGGTTCTCACATTATCGCATTCGCAAACTTGGGTGTCTGCTCGTCTGCCCGGCAGGTTGACAACAATACCTCATCAGCCTTTTACAGCCAAAGGGTAATAATGGAAATGGTCAGGCAGTAGGACTGGACTGAAAATGAGTGAAAAAGCAGCCAAGCAAAACTCTTAGACCTTTAGAGAGCTGGAGGACCATTGTTCACACCCACTTTAAAAATTTACAAGAAAGTCTGACTGCTTAGAAGCAAAATATAAGAGTCTGCTCAAGACTTTTGCACAGTATTTTATCTCTCTTCATGTATCACCACAAACATGGTCAAGCTGTCAATTGCCATTCAGAAGTGGCCACACCCCTTTCCATTCAGTCTTTAAGCTTTATTAAAGGAATAAACAGGTGAGCTGCATCCATGTTTCCTCTGTGGACTGTCTCATTTTTCAGCTCCACTTTCAATTTTTTGTACACAACACACAGTCAAACTATCAACAGTCGACCTCCCCGCTGAGCAAAGCAGTGCTGCTTTACTGGATACTTCACATGTCTCAGAACTCATCCAGGTTTAGTAAATGGACTGCTGGGTAATGTAGAGTTCTGCTCCGCGTCTATTTTCCCGTCGCAGTACGTCCTCTTCTGAATGCGCTGAATCATGCGCCGCCCGTAGAAGTCCCGATACTCTGCTGGCAGTTCATCCAGAGTGTGAAGCGCCCTCTCCAGGGCCTGAAGTGCTCGCGTTGCAGCCACGGGGTCTTTGTTACCGTACGGATCCTTCTTGTCGTAGCTGTCTGCAGGTAGATGGCGCCAGAAGATATTAACGCCCACTCCAAACTGCAGAGCGAGCGTGTTGTGAAACCACAGAGCTGTGGAAAACAGGGACGCTGGGTTCAGTCGTGTTTCATGTTTGGCTGTAGGAGGAATGAAGCACTCCACCTACCGGGGATGAAAAGCAGATCTCCGGGCTCCAGCACGCACTCGTATCTCTTTGCTCTCACAAACTTAGGAAACCGCTTCAGATCGGGGGCGTCAATGTCCAAAACCTCTGACTTATCGCCTAATGGGAAACAATGAGAAACACGCTGCTAACCAAGCTCATGCCTGTTGGTGGATAACTTTAACCTGCGTCTTCAAAAACCAACATTTAGCAACCTGAATGCTAAACCAGTAGGTACTTGTTCTTCTAATGTGTTCGAGAAGATCCTGCAGATATCTCCCAAAACAGGCAACTCATGGCAGAATCATCTGCAAAACCTCTTCATGTGATTTTGGTGCCAACTGTCCCTTTACTAAGAGTGGACACAGTACATGTGATACTTTTTCAGCATTAAACCTAACAGGAAGTCCTGTTTTTTTACAGCCACTAACCTGACAGGTAGAGGTGCAAAGCATCCTGGGGGCTGTAGAGGACCACTCTCTTTGTTCCAGTCACCTGAGCCAGCAGGTTGTCCATCACCTAAAGAAACCAAAGTGCAAAAAACCAAGAAGAAGGGACCGTGCATGTTTAGAAAAATACACCGACAGTCCTGCAACAGCTACCTCTGAAACTCACATCGTAGTGCGTCCACAGCTGCAGACCACAGGAGCTGATGCGGAACACGCTGGAGAAGAACTGCTCAGGTTCAAAGAAGTCAGGTGTGTGAAAGTCCTCCGCCAAGCCCGGGAACTGTTTGCTGAGCTCAGCCGGTTCCTGCAGGAGAGAAGAGAAAGCTCCTGTAGTTACGACTTGCAATGTACACCCCAAAAAAGTCATCAGGCTCCATTCTTTGTGAGATTGAAAGTCTTCTTTGTACCTTTCGGACGTCCTCCCCAAGCGAACGAAGGTAGTAGCTCTCATCCTGAAACCAAACCCAGCAGTTTCTCATTAAAAGAATACATTTGTGTATTTTATTACGTGCTCTCTGATCCTCACCTCACACAGGAAGAAGTCAGAGTGTTTCTTCTCTGATGCTCTTCTCACAAATTCATTAAATGGCAGAGTCCTGTCAACGTGGAGCACATGACAAGTGTGGAGATTTATTGCTGTCTGTGTGTTTACATCTATCACTGTGAGGACGGATTGGCTCTTTGTAGCTTTAAAGAGCTGTGTGACACTCAGAGCTGGTTTAATAAAATGCTCTATTCTTAAAAAGCAATACAAACTTGTGTGTGTGCACGTCAGCTTACTTGTAGGCAAAGTTCTTGTGAAGGAAATCCATCTGGGGCACCGTGGACACATGAATCTTTACCTCCTTGTCTCCTCCTTTTTCTCCAAGATAGTCAACTGTCCACTTCTCCAGACAGGGACCCAGAGACACGCCTCTGAGAACAGCCGGTTGACGCTGCAGGGATAACAAACCCGAGGAAACACTTCACTCCAGTCTTTATTACTGATTTCAAATTAACGTGCCTACGATCCAAAAGTTAAGCAATTTACTTGACCCCCACTGGACAATTGAAGATAACACAGTCCAATAGCAATAAAAACTTTTTCTCTGTACCAACATGATGATCCTTTAAAGAGCTAATTGATAAAAACCGGCATATGTCAGCATGGTGTGCAGTGTGTCCTTAAAAAAATGAAAAAAAAAATGGACAAGTGGAGGACAAAAGAAGAAGCAGTTTCAGCGGCAGTTGCAGTATACGGTGTGTTAGGTGGATGAGTTGTACAGGGAGATGGTCACAGGCAGGAATGATTTCCTGTGTCGTTCAGTGGTGCTTTTGGACTAGACTGAAACTTCATCCAAAGAAGAGCTTTGGATGTCCTTCAAGAAACCTGGAGAACTATTTCTGAAGACTACTTAAAGAAAGCTGCCAAAGAGAGTTCAGGCTGTATTTCGGAATAAAGGTGGTCAGAAAAATGTTGAATTTAAAGTTTGTTAGAATTATACAAACTCCGTTTTTGCCTTATAAAATGTGTTTTATACACATTTGAATACACATACACATGTGTGTATTTGAATAAATTGCTGCCCCTATTTGCCATGTTCTGGGCAAAATACAAAGAAATCAGGGATGGCTGAGACACTGAACAACACTGCGTGCATAAAAACTTCCCTGATAGCAGTGAAGTATTAGTAACAAAGTCCAAGTTGATTGTTTTTACTGTGAAAGTTTTTCAGTTGTCTTGCATTGTGTCTGGAAAAGCTTCACACTTTTTCACAACCAAATTAAACCTCAGCCTAAACAATTTGTTAGCTTGAATGCTGAAGATCAGCTCTTTGATTTTAGGAGGGAGAGGAAGTGAAATATACTTTCTCAGCCCTCACATCCCTTCAGAATAAACGTCCGTTTACCTAGATTAGGATATAAATCATTCAAATTATCTCTAGCTGCGGCATTAAAGCAAACTACACGTAAATGAATCGATAATAATGATCCAATACATAATTCATGTGATTCTCCATAAGGAGCACTTTCAGTATTTAAGAAAATTTTGATGTTAAAACTTGGGTATTTTTTACTTTTATAGTGTATTTTCTGTGGCAATAAGAAGTGGCTGGATTCTTTTTATAGAGCAAGCTGTAGTGGGGAATTAAATATGTACGAGCGAGTGTGATGGTGCTCATGTGAACTGCTGCTGTCTCTTTTTCCTGCGGCCCTGCCCTCGTGCAGTGAAGCACATCCGTCTCACCTGTGGATAAATGTTCCTCAGAAACACCTCCCTGTCTACTGCTGCGAAGACCGGCACAGGTATTTTCTCCTGGAGCTCCATTTAACATGATTTGACGTAGAAAGTCTTCAGTCAGTGATTGTAAACACTCACACTGGGTGTTACGTTATCAAAGTTCCCCATAGAAACGAAAAATAACTGTAAAAGTTGGCTTTAAAAGAAAAGCGGAATAAACTTTAAATTATTCGTAACTGCTAGGCTTATTTTAATGATATTAAAAAAACAGCGTCACTGTGTGTTTTATGAATATCTGTTTGCAGGTTTTTAATGTGTGACGTGTTTCTAACCGGAAGATAAAAGAGGATGGACAAGAAAGCTTCGCCCAGAGCAGATATGGGGAAAGACCGTCCACTTCCTGTTAATTCCATTGTACATAAACTAGCTGTGGGTCAGCAGGAGGAGCAGCAGAGGACGCACTCAGGCTGGTCCTTAATATAAATGATCATAAAACAAAAAAGCCCATGTTTGTTTGTTTGTTTATTTTCACAAATAGAGCATCAATAGTGTGTCTCACCTAGATAAAAATGACGCTTATGTCCGTTAGCTTTTCTTACGGGAAGCCGATTTGCTCACAAAACGCTAGCATTTTGCTAATGCGTGCTGATTGGTCGGTTATTCCTCAGTAGTTCCAGTTTCCAAGCGATAACTAAATATTGGAAAGGTCGGTAAGCCAAAGGAAAACGTTAACCCCGTTAAACTGACAATGTTGGCTACAAACGTTAGATGCCTATCTAGCGAGCGCCCCCTATGAAGTCCCGAAGTTCAAAGAATGGCAGTTCTTCACTTTATCAGACGCTCTCTGGCTTCAGCAAACCTACGGAAAAAGATGGCGCTGCCCATGTTAAGAGGTTGTTTCAGGTTGCAGTCAACATTTAGCTTCAATCGCCTGTTTTTAAAAGAGCGACTCGTCCTGAACCGGCTCGGTAACAGGCGACTACCTCCCTGTTCTCCCGCCGCTGTCGCGGCAGCGGTCCGTCGCTATAGCTCGGACCAGGGAGAGCAGAAGCACCAGAAGGTGGTGGTGGTCGGCATCCCGAACCCCTTCATCTGGTTCCGCACCCGGATTTACTACTTCCTTATCAGGACGTACTTCGACAAAGAGTTCAGTATAGAGGAGTTCACGGAGGGGGCGAAGCAGGTGAGTGGAAGGCTGAGCTGCAGAGCCCAGATTTCCTCCGTGCTGTGTGTTAATGTGTTATTAATGATGGTGTGCTGTTTTCTGCAGGCCTTCTCTCATGTTTCCAGGCTGCTGTCACAGTGCCAGTTTGAAGCCTTAGAGGGCCTCGTAGCTAAAGATGTGAGTGCGCTAAATACACCCGCATCAGGCACAAATTCACTTGGTAACAGAGGAGAGGACCACAGGAAATGAGAGCATCGGTGGGCTGTTACAGAGCTTAAAGAAAATGTTGCTAAAGTAGCATAAACGTGCAAGAGCTTTAACGTTATAATTTGTTTAAAGTACCTGCAGTAAATTATGCAGAGTCGTTTAATGCACTAAAACAGGAGGAAGAACTGAAGATCGTCATTAGGAGTAACCAGGATTAGAAATGAGTACATCAGAGGGTCAGCTCAGGCTGGGCTGAGATGATTTGGACGTGTGCAGAGGAGGGACAGTGGATATACTGGGCAAAGGATGTTGAATAAAGAATTGTCATGGATGTAGTGAAGGAGGACAAGATGAGGGTTGGTGTGACAGAGGAGGATGCAGGATATGGGGTGAGGTGGATGCAGATCCATCTATTTGCTGTGGCAACACCGTTTCTGTTTACTGCACAGTGAACTTACCACATCAGACTGCCACAGCCGGTCTGAACCAGCTCTGAAGCTGGAGATGTCCACATTAATAAACCCTGTTAGGGGACTATTAATGTGTGGGAATGTGGAAGTGTCGTTGTTTAGCTCTGTGGGATAAAAAATTTGCCATATGACTTATTTTTATTTTGTTCTAACTGATAAACATTGGATGAAGCAGGGCTGGAAGGTAAAATGATCTCACAAAGGTTGGGCTGCGGCAGGCCCAGAGGACGGCAATTCAGGAAATTACCACAATCGCCAAGAGATCGTGGCTGTCACTGAAGTGTGAAGGGCTGCCAGTCACCCTGCAATCACCCAGGTCTGATTACACTGCAGGGTATCTTGTGATAAGAGGCCGGGGTGTAAACAAAAGATGACGTGAGGTACTATTGGAAACATACCCAAGTTGTCAGCAACATCACCCTATCAAGTCCTATTAAACAAACAGAGACACTATGGAAAAGTTCACTCCTGTTTCCTCTCTGGACAAATCTGCTTAGTTGTTGTTTCACTGGTTGGTGAAGTTCTGTTAAAGAGTATCGTGCTGAGGGATTTTTGTTTTCTCTGACTGAGAAAACAAGGATAGTACACCTTCTCTGGGTGGTAAACAGTTGGTCACATGACCATAGGAGCATACCCTCCTCGAACATGACGACCTTCACGCTTTATTCATAACTGAGACCGTGAACTCATCTGGAAATTACTGCTGTCACAGAGCGAGGTAACTAATCGCTGTGCAGACTTATTTACAGTCAGACAAGCAGAGCAATCGCCCCCTACTGGCCATCAAAAGGAATGCAGGTTTAAGGCATTGGCTTCATTTTATTACACCTGTCCATCTTTTAGACTGTCTGCCAGTTTGTGTTTTGTGCTTCAGGTAGAGAGCAGAGTAGCAGAAGGTTTGACAGAATAGAGACGTATGAAGGACATCTGTGTCCTTCTAAGTGCTTCTAAAATACTGTAAGGTGATTTAGATAGATTTAAATCACCTTAAGAGACTCCAGAGTAAGACTAACTCCTCAGGTTCAGGGCTTTGCTACTAAATATGCAATAATCAAAACATCTGGCCTTGTTTTAAAAGATAAACTCAGGATTTTAAAGGCTTTTTATTTTGCTTGTTCTAAATTTCTCAACCATACAGCTGATTGGGAAGCTGGAGGAAAAGTGCAACCTGCTGCCTTCCGACTATAAGAAAGCACTGTCTGCAGAGCCCGATGAGATCATGTACACAACCCCCGGGGATGTGGGAATCTTCTACGATGACAACGGTAAGCATGAAGTGTCAGGATTACTGGCAGGGTAAGACTGTCTGAAAGGCCTTAAACCTGCTTGTGAGTTTCCTCTGAAGTCTGAGGACTCAGACTGTGCTACAGACATCCAACCACCCACAACACACCCCAAAGAAAGAAGCACTGAGAGGCCTTTTAAGGTTTTGATAAGTTGACTCCCCCTCGTGCTTCACAGTGGTTTGATCCAGTCCCAGATCACAGAGAGACAGACGCTGGAAAAGATGAGAAGCTCGGGTGTGGGGCGGGGGCTTCACGGTCACTTTGCTTCCTATTTTGGCGTCTTCTATTCAAGACATGTGGATGTCTTTTCTGACTTGCAGCAAGTCTGCAGACGTTAGTATAAATGTTTACGAGGCTGTGATGATGTCACAGTTGGCGTGTGCAGCTGCGAATGCTGCGATCATAAAGAAGGTTTAAAACTGGGGTGACGTGTTCCTTCCTTAAGATGAACATGCACCATGTTTGTTTTCTTTTTTTTTTTTTCTTTTTTTTTCTTTCTTTTTTTTTCCGCCTGTCCCATTTGGTTCTTTAGCCATCAGAGTTGTTGTCTGAAGACCAACAAGGATACCCAATGGATTTACTTTGCCAAATGGATCATCGTGGCATTGCCGTATTGGTCCATTTGGTCGATCTTTGTTTTTATTATTTATTATATTTTATTTTCAGATGTTACAGACGGGACAGACATGAGTGAGAGATAGGAAAGGGAGAAAGAAAGAGGAAGGAAAGGAAAAACAGAAGGGGAGAGGGACAGTGAGAAAGGGGGGGAGAAAAAAAATAAAAATCTCCTGGATCACCTGTTGAGAGAAGAATAGAAAACAAGCAAAAAAAGACAAAAAAACCCAAAAACAAAGCAACATACTAAACACAACACCATCGCGTTAATCTAGCTAAGTGTAAACAGCAGTAAATACTAAATATTCAATGTTGTTGTGCAGCACGCAGGACAGATGTGCTTCGAAGTAGCAGCCAAGAAAGGTGTAATTTGGGTCTACGAGCAGTGAACACCCGTGTGCATACCTGTGTGGATCAGCGCGCTTGTATTCCAAAGGTTTCTCCATGTAACGATCTGCTAGGGAGTGTGGGGGGGCCACAGCCCCGTCCTCCAGGGTGTGAAGCAGGTATGGAGGAGATCAAAACTCCAGACATCCAGAGGCCCCCAGAACACAAGAAACCATGGAAGACCAACAGAGGGGCAGCCGCGCCACTGTTCCAGTAAGAGCTGAGGAGAGTCCCAGATGAGGGTTCACTCAGCAGCCGCGGAGCAGAAGCCAGGGGGAGTTGCAGTGACGCGCCCGTGAGCTCCGCCGGCCGCCAGCTGTGCCTGAGTGACCGGGCCCCAGGCCGAGAGGCCGGGGGCACCCCACCCCCGAAGGGGCCCGAGCGAGCCCCAGGCTCCAGGCCCCGATAAGCGGCCGCCAAGGAGTGAGCCGGTGTGTACCTGGACACCCACCCCCAGACACAAAGAACCACCAACGCACCGACACCTGAGGGAGTCCGCCACCGGCAGGGGAAGTGGTGGTAGGTGGAGATAGGCCTCCAAACCTTGGAGGGCCTGAGGTGTCCCCAGAGAGCCATGTTTGTTTTCACTGGTACAACAAAGCCTCAGATACTGTATTAGTCCACAGCTGAAAATAGTCCCCAGCAAACACTCTTGTTGTGGTTGTGGTGGACTGCTGAGTGCAGCAGTAGGAAGCTTTAAATACAGAAATACATGTGTATACTTGTTATACACTATATCACCAGTACGTACGTTATAGTGAGCACTCACTCACCCATCCAAATCAGTCACTTCCATGTCCACGGGTGTATAAAATCAAGCACCTAGAATGGATTCGAGAGGGGGGAGCTCACGATCAATGATCTGAAATGGGTTTCATGGTCGAGCAGCTGTATTTGCTGTATTAGAGCAGGGGAGACTTGTTCTCTGGAGTGATGGATGACACTTCTTCTTCGACACCTACCGCTAAACTCAGACTCATCCATCGGATTGATGGAGGAGTTTGGGCCAGGTGACAGTACTTGTCTGACTGCATTGTACCAAGTGTAAAGTTTTGTGGAGGGGGGATTATGATGTGGGGCTGTTTTTTAGGAGATGACCTCAGCCTTTTAGTTCAAGTGAAATGAACTCTTATTGCTGCAGCATACCAAGATGTTTTTGTCAATTTTATGCTCCCAACTTTGTGGGAAGGCATAGGCATGGCTCCTCCTGTTCCAACATGACTGCGCACAAGTGCAAACAGCGAGGTCCATAAAGACATGGATGAGCGAGTTTGGTGTGGAAGAACTTGACTGGCCTGCACAGAGTCCTGACTTTGAGACTGTGAGCCAGGCCTTCCTGTCCAACAGCAGTATCTGAACTCACATATGTGCTTCTTGGAGAATGTCCAAGCCGTGGGCCAACATATTAAACCCTATTGATTAAGAATGGGATGTAACGCAAGTTCATATGTGTGTGAAGGCAGACAGTGAATATTTTTGGCAACATAGTGTATATGTGCAATGAGATTTACCTGTATAAATAAAGGTGGAAATGAACTGTTTACGTTTCCAGGTAGGAAGTTTGTCAGCATCCTGATGCGTTTCTGGTATCTAACGAGCGCACGCCTTCCCGAAGACTCCATGGAGGGAACTCGTATCTTCCAGATGGCCATTGGAGAAGGAGAACCAGAAACTAAGAGACTGCTTACTGCAATTTATGAGTGAGTATCTTTTTTTTTTATATTTCTGTACATTTTTCAGTTACTTGGAGTCATTCTGATCTTTCCTTTTACCTCTCTGACAGATTCCAGAGGGAGTTTACTAAAGGAGTTCCTCCAGACTGGACCATCACCAGGATAGAGCACTCCAAGCTTTTGGACTGAGGTGGTGTTGAAAGAAAAATAGTCACAGCTCAAGATTATCCACACAGGGGGGAGTGAGACACAGCTCCTCAATGAAAAGGACTAAGTTGGATTTTTCCACAATTTACTTAAGCAAAGACACAGGAGCCAATCACAGCCGCTCTACTAAATACCACCTTGGACTCCTGGTTTGTTTCCTCGCTCTTTCATAACGTAGAAATTAGAGTTTCAAGCCTGATTTGGCTTGTAACCCCTGCTCTCAAAAGTCGAACACTTTCAGGAAGAAAGTGTTATCTTCCAGTTAACAGTCATGTGATCCCAGATGGGTGGGGTCTTCAGACAGATTAACAGCGACCAGCTGATTTGAAATGAATACACTGTGATGGTGCTGATGCGATAAATGTCTCCCAGCTCAATCTGACCTAAGTCTGACGAAGTGACTGAAACCACTGAGATTTTTTTAATCTTTTTTCAGTCGTTGATCTGCTGCTGTGTATTCTCATCTTTAAAAGCTGAACGCATTATGAGATTAAACACTTCATGTGAAATCATTCCTTGAGAGAAAACACTCACTGTTTTTCAGAGAAGACCGACCGACATCTGCTTCTGTAACTGTGGAGCTGCGATCAGGATGTATGTGGCATTTTTTTTCGTTTTTGTTTTTTGTCTCTGATTTATTTCCTGACCCTTTGCCTTCAGGAGTTTTTGGAGTATGAACCTGCTGTACATGTGTCTCTGATGGTTAAGGCAGCTTCACAAAGCTGCAGCAGACTCGGTTTTATTAAAGATTTGAGGAATGAAGTGTATGCTGCTCCTGTGCAGTTTATGACGCGTTTGTTGGTATATATGATGACAGCATGTTTGTGGATGTTCTAGGTTTTTAAAAAATAAACAAAACTATTGGAGAGGGGTGGGGTTTTTTTTTGGTTTTTTTTAAGGAAAGACTACATTTCCAAAATTACAAAACTGAAACCTTTTAAATAAGAAAAATCTAAAGTTTTTCTTAAAAATTTGTGATTTCAATCTCAGAATTGGTAAAACATTTCATTTTTTTAGATTGTTTTCATATATTCGTTATTATGTATATAGATTTTAATTTAATTATTAACATATTTAAAATTTTTCTGCTTCAAAAGTATAGCCTAGCTGATACAGTCCACACAGGCCAAGGACACTGTCACTAAAGCAAGCAGGCAAGAATGATTTGTATTGCGCTCACTTTACAGAAAACAAACTAAAAACCCTGTATGAGCCACAGTGAATTTATAAACATTGTCTATACTTAGATTATTGTCGGCATCTATCAGAGCTTGTGTTTAAATTCTCTTGTTGTTTGCTTTCAGACAGAGGAGCTCTGAGAAACACTTTGTAGCACACATTGAATACTTTATATCTTTGGCTGCCTGATACACTCACGCGATGGTTTTAAACTTGATTATATACACCAATAAAAACCTACTGGCCCGTACGGGGATCGAACCCGCGACCTTGGCGTTATTAGCACCACGCTCTAACCAACTGAGCTAACCGGCCAGGTGTTAATATGTGCCCGGTCCCCGCACGCCGAGATTCTTACGTTGTCAGCAGGACTCCAACTTTTTCCTCTTGTCCGTGTCAACGGAGTCACTCATTAATATACAGGGCCGGTTAGCTCAGTTGGTTAGAGCGTGGTGCTAATAACGCCAAGGTCGCGGGTTCGATCCCCGTACGGGCCAGTTTAAATTTATTGGGCAGTTTTGGTATGTGGATAAAAAAGAGAAGAAACAGACAATATTGCCATTCTGTCGCAAGATACACTGATCTACACCAAATTTGGACCCAATAGTGGTGTCAAATATTAGAATCATCACAACAAAGACTTAAATTCGAACAACTAAAGGCTGCTTTATAAGAATAGTCTCGGCAAAAACTAACTAATGCACATACATATCTTATACTTATTCTTCTATTATACTCTTATATTAAGACTTCTTAATTAGATGCGCAGTTAAAGCCATGCATGTGTGCATGCATATGGACATGGGAAGAGGCCTGAATTACACAATCACACAGAAACAGCCCAGTCAGGACATTATTGCTGTGAGGCAACAGTGCTTACCTCTGCGCCACCACCTTGAGAAAAATATCACAGACACACATATGCTTGTATTTTTTCTTTAAAAAGAAATTACTTTTGAATTTCACTTTGGATTAATCACTTTAAGAAGATATGAATTTGAGATTCATTTTGAGACAGATTTATTGTCTCAAAATGAATCTCACGAGTCTCAAAACTTTTTAATTAAAGAAAAAGTTTTGGGGGTTTTTTGTCTTGGGATTATACAATCAGATTTTCAAGGGGGAAAAGGGCATGGTATTGGTATTTGTCTTTTAATTTTTTCCAGTTGGCAGCTGCCATGAATGCTGTATAATTTGCACTTTAATTAATTATTTTAGCTTTGAAATTGTCACAGATTGACTAATGTTTAATTGCTTGAAAAAATATATACATATAAATAAAGGTAATACTGTTAATAACACACAAGATGATACAATTTGAAAATAATAAGAAAAAACTTAACAACAGCTGCTAAGCTAAGCGTAGCTATTTCTCGCGTGAAACGTGTGACTTCCTATTTTCTCTCTCATTGGTCCATTTCATTTAGAGCTTTACACCCATTGGCCGGCCGAGCTGCCACTCTTTGGGTGTGCGGCGTGTGGTTCCTGTTGTGAGCTTCAGCCGGTGTCTGACAGCCTGGCGGGGAACGAACAGAAGGAAAATGGAATCGTGTAGCTCAGACATCAGTGAAATTTAAAAGCCACACTCACGGTGGAAGCATGAAGCTCGCCGCGGTGGCTTTTTACGGTTTGGCCGCGGGGCTGCTGGCGGTCGGCCTGCGAGAGTTGCTGACAGGCTTCGAGGAGAACAGATGCAGTATGACCTATATGTTTGAATACCCGGAGTATCGGGTGAGTACTCAGCTAATTAACTCAGAGCATTCCAAAGACCCGCATATCAGCCATCAGTTAGGTATATTCGGTGTGCTGTTTAAGGTAGAGGCTGGTTGTGTGTCGCTAAGTGGCTTCTTATTTTTATTAGCGCGAATGAATGTTGGTTTATGACTGCCAGGTGTGTTCTAAGCTAGTTTCTGAAGGCTGCTAGCGTTAACTGAGGGAGAAAGTAATGTCAGGTGCGTGGCTACCCTATCAGTGTGTGTGGTCGCTCTTTGTCCTCCCTGACAGGTGTGTGAGTGTTTGTTTGCTGAGGTTTAGGTTAGTCGGATTATTATCAATGCAGCTTGAATTAACTGCTGATGCTTGACCCCTCTCAGCAGGTCACCTGCAGATCAGCTTTGCACGATATCGGACGTGGGTTAAATGCACACAGGTCCAAGCCTCGTGAAAGTAGTTGAAGTGGTCGCCTTCCTCTCCTCTATATGCGCACTAATGGGTTCATCTGTCCAGAAGTGGGGCACAGCTGGAGGCCATGCGCCATGTGGGCATCAGCCTGAGTCCACACAGTTCAGGAGTGTGTGTTCTGTTAGCGAGAACAAGGATTCAGAGTCCCACTTTATGTAGATATGCTTAATGTGCACAATGGACAGAGTATCGGGAACAGAGTTCCGAGATATACAGGGCGGAAATGTATGGAGGTCGAAGACGGCCAAAATTTAAAACAAAGTCTTCAGAAAATAAATTGACATGATGTTAAAAAGAATAAAACAAATGCATCCATTTTAAGATGTGATATAAACTAAAAAGATATTTCTATGTTAACTGGCTTCTTTATTTATTTAATTTTAAATTAATAAATAAACAAAACCTTATTTACCGTTATTTACCTTTCGGTTTAATTTTAGTGTTAAAGGATTAACATTTCAAATACTTGAAAGACAGAAACAAAAGTCCCGTTCAAGCCAGCATATGAACTAGCAAGTCATAGACTACACAGGTGTAATGCACAGACCCAGATACCTGCTAACTAGGACTAATAAAATAGACACCAAAGCTACACCACTTGCCCCAGCAGCAAAACGTGGTGTAGAGGTGCAGTTAAGTCACTAAAATTAGCAGAAGTGAGGCCCACCAGCCAGCTGTCAGCTACAGCTGTCTATATTGGCACACCGATCAGTCAAACTGGCCATGCCCTTAATGTTAAGGCTTCAAAAAATAAGAACAGTTGAGTTAAAAAATTTCACCCAGTACAGTTGTTAAAGGAAGAAATTATCTATTGACAAGCTGTAAACATCTTTATTTCTGCTTTAAAGGTGGACAATTTAACACTAGAGTCAATGGGGACACAGTTAGAGCATCTAGTGGACATTAGAGGAACTGCACCTTGTAGTATTTTTGTGTTGGCTCAGTGCTTTTGCCACGTGGTTTTGACATCTCACATATGCTTCCCAGATATATTATTAACTTCTTTTGAAAAATGATCTTATTTTAAAACTGTCTGTAAGGTGTTTTATTTTAGATAGTCTCTTTGCTCTTATTTTGAAAGGTCAGCAGGTGTGTGTATGTCTGAAAATAACTGCTACAATATCCCACCATGAGACATCACATGCACGGTTACTTTATTTTAAACATCAAAGTAAATGGTCCTGACTGACAGCTTTATTTTCAGCTCTCTAATCCCCTGACTCGAGAAGGCCATTTCTGTCGTGAGCCGAGTGTCGATCAAACGGCAGGTGAAGAGATGACACTTTGAAGGACACCGCCCTCGTTCGTTTCGTGAAACAGAAATTCATGAAGAAATGTAAAAAGATAACAAAACAGCCAAAATTCACTTCACTTCCAGAATTACAATGTTAATGAGACATTGTTACCAAGTGTTAACACCGTTTATAAGTCAGTTAATACAAAATGTATCCATTTACTTTCAATAAAATCCCCCCTTTGATAACTAAGACATTTAGAAGTGTCTCATTTAGACACAAAGCCCTCAAATTGATGTCACACATGACCATAAAATAAACTGCACTCGGGTGCACAGTCTCATCACCTTTGGTTTAATGTCACATCCATAAACCTCAATTTTTATTTTTTTTTAGACGAGCATTCAATCTAATATTTCTTTGTCCCTAAAAATTAGGTTATTATAATGTTTTCACAGGTTGGATCAGAAGTCTTTGTCTTATAAAATTAAAGTGCCTCTATTGTCCCAATAAACAGGTTAGTTTTTAGGTTAGGGGGTCACCATTTTGGTACAATAAGTACATTTCATTTGAAAAGGAAATATGGAAATAAACAGGTTTAAGAAAACGATCGATGACCATAAATTGTTTTTAAATCATGCTACACTTTAAAAACATGTCAAATTTTAAATAGACAATGGCGTAAATTCATAGGTAAATGAATAAAGAAGCAGTCAGTAAGTTCAGTTTTTTTTGTTTTTCTTAGTCATTTGAGGACTTTTAATTTTGACACTTTGGGCCCTCCATAAAAACCTAGTAAACGTATTTATTTCTTATGAATGTTGGGCATTTCATCAGAGTGTCAAACTAAAATGAGAGTTAGCGCTTTGTCATACTGCAGCTCCCCAAATGACTTGTACCTGACAATCCCAGAATGTCCTGTTAAAAATTTCTAGGGGAAAAAATGAAATTTTAATAGGACTTACATAAAATTTCAGCTCCTTACTGTCCATACTTCCGTTCATTTCAAACACCCCACCTCCCCAACAGAATTATTCCCTTAATGGTCAATACAAAAAGCTAGTGTTATAGTATATTTGTCACTTTTAAACATTAAGGATCAGCTGTACTCATGCTCAGTGTTTGCGTAGGTGCTTGGAGTAAATCAGCTGTAGATTACATGTAGGCTCAGCTGTAGTTGCTTTATAGCAAGCTCTTTGTGATGTAACTGTGACAGCAGGCTAATGAGCTGTGTGAGTTTTTGCCTCCTAACCGCTCTCCGTGTGGTTTCAGCGTGTGGCGCTGCCTCGCCGTGTGGCCAGACTGTACCCGGCCTACGGGCTCTACCTGTACGGAGAGGGTGTCTACGCCCAGGAGACCCGAGCACTCAAACTCACCGGCGCCCCTGTGCTTTTCCTGCCTGGAAATGCCGGAAGTTATAAACAAGGTAAGAGTGCAAAGTTGATAATGGTCCAGTGCTTACATTTAAACTATCATGAACGAGTGGGGGAAAAAACTGAGAAGTTAAGTTTTGTGCTACAGCAAAGACAAAGGAGAAACGGAGGACATCAAGCTTTTTGTTGAGTCATTTCTGGCTGAAAAAACAAACTGAAGTTTCCTTCACAAACAGAAATTTTTGTCTTTGTGATGCTTGCTTTTTGCACATGAGGGGTTAAAATGTCCAAAGTTAGTGTTGTGTTTGCGCTGTGAAACTAAGGGCTGTTTTCTTCTTCAACAAATGACATTCCTTGTTAAGAGACCAGGGAATCGTGTGGTCTAAAACTACTTCCTCCCATGTATTTGTACTCTGACACATGAAAAAAACTGCAAAACCAAAAGTTGGTATGATGTGTGACAGTCTCTCTCTGCTCAGCCAGTTGTCATCAAGAGTACCTCACAGCCCCCAACTCACTAAGAGGAGCATCGCTTGAAACCTTTTAAAAGCATAAATTTAACCTGAATAGAAAAATGGTGGGAGGTTTTATAAAGGTGAAATAGCATAAAAACTATTTCAGACCACAGCTGTATATCTGTTTCCATACTGTTGTGAATATGGATTGTCAGACAGCGGCACCTGCTTGAGCCTGCTGGAGTTTTTCTTCCTGTTAAAAGGCAGGTTTTCTTTCCCACTGTCGCCATTTGCTTGCTCAAAGGGGTTTCTTTGATGTTGGGTGTTTCACTCATTCATTTTAGTGGCGTCTTTATCTTCCAATATAAATCATCTTGAGGCAACTGCTTTTGTGATTTGATGCTATATAAATAAAACTAAATTGAACTGGATGTTGTGGCTTGTTTTGTTTTTTTTGTTTGTTTTGTTTAACTAGGAGGTTTTTATCTTATTTTTGTAGTCGTATAAAATGAGCAAATATATTTATGAAGAAAAAAAGAATTCAGTGATGGATGGATTTGAAAACAAAGTTCTGAACATTTTCTTGTAAGAAAGCTCTAAAAAAAACAGTTGGTGAAGGATTTGACTTCACTCGAGGACTGGATTCATATAGTCCACAAAATTTATGTTATGTAGAAACTGACATTTAATTGAAGACAGGAAAAGGCAAAGTGTTGGAAATCCTGGGGCGATTATGTATCATCGTTTAGAGTAAGCACTAAATTAAGTTGGTCAACAATAACTTGTGATGCTTCAACCCCCAAGTTGCTAAGTCATGTTAGTATTAACTTATTTACTTCCTTAATTAGGTTTATGGGTCTTGAAGCTGGTTTGAAGTGTTGGGGTATACCATATACATCCCTGGTTTCGAATAAAAACTCATAATTTAGAACACAAGCATTCAGTTTTTTAACTTTAAGTAGATGCTCAAAGCTTTTTGCATTATCACATCGATCAGGATACCTCAGTGTGTTTTTCTAATCTATTCATCATGAAAAACTGGTTCAAGCACATGTTTTCACAGTTTGCGCTTGTTTTTTGCTGTGTCGTTATTACGGCATTTTAAACGCGTCACCGAGCCTCACTGCTGTACTTCTCTTAGTATCATGAACTCACTCACTGTAGTTTAATCAGTCCAAAATAATAGAAATAAACCTGTGAGTGGAAACAGTCCTCAGCACATGTGCTGTTTATTCCTGCTGAGTAGAATTTGCTCAAACCTGCAATGCTAATGCTAAATAAAATGCAGTTAATAGGTGAATATACTTTTTAATAGTTTAAGAATAAATGTGCACTGCATTTTATAATATAATTTATTGTATATTAGATTTTTAATTCTGGGGGAATTCTTGGGAAATTCTAACCTGGAATCTTCTGGTGACTTCAATATTCTCTCCAACTAATAACTCTTGTTGATGCAACTCCTTTCTGAGATGATGGTGGCTATCCATTCTTTCCACCAGCTGTGTGTAGGAGTGGAACGCCCCCGCTTTTATTCCTGTGAATACAAACAGATTTTGCTGTTACTCTGGTGGTTTTTTGCTGCCCTGCATGCAGTATTCCTCAACATTTCTTCTCCTGCTTCCATTTTCTGGCTTCCATGATCACTTTTATCAATAATCCAAAGTCTGAAAAAAGAAAATTATAAATAACTCTTGCAGAGATTTATCTGATCAGATGATGCTGGATAGCTAAGTAGTACTGACCCCACAGCTGCACCACATCATTCAGTTTAATCCTCACTGATTTAACACCATCTGTGTTCTTCTGTTGTTGAAGCTCGATCTCTGGGCTCAGTCGCATTGAGGAAGGCTGAAACCATGGAGGGAGGTCTCCACTTCAACGTGTTCACTGTGGACTTCAACGAGGAGCTGGTGGCGCTTTACGGCGGCAGTTTGCTCAGGCAGACGCATTTCCTGCACGAGAGCATCAAAGCCATCCTGAGGCTGTACAAGGTTAGGCCTTGAATATCAGACTGGGTTACTCCAAGTGACGGAGAGAGAGAGATTATAACCGGTCTTCACCTAATATCAAATTTAAAGTGAAGGGAAACTAAGTTGAACTCTACACACGCCAGAAGACTTGAAAATTTCACGGGTTTTTATCTCTCCAGCACCTGAAGACCCCACCTCAGAGCGTTGTGCTCGTCGGTCACTCCATGGGAGGAGTGGTGGCCCGGGCACTGTTCACTTTGCCTCGTTTCAACACTAACCTGGTCAGCATCATCATCACCCAGGCCTCCCCTCACCTGGCTCCAGTGCTGGCCCTGGACCCGTACCTGCTGGGTAAGAGTTGGTCAAACCTGCTCAGTTCGACTCGTTCATGTAGCATAAACAGATTTCTACAGTTTTTTTTTTCTCTGCTTGGTTGCTGTGTGCAGATTTCTACTCTGCAGTCAGACAGAAGTGGGTTAACCAGGCAAACAAGCTCAGGAATGTCACAGTTTTGTCCGTCGGGGGTGGTTATCGTGACTACCAGGTCCGCTCCGGCCTCACTTCCCTGCCGTGTCCTCCAGGAGACCCGAACAAGCTGTCACTGGTGGTACGATTTGCTCCTGAATAAAGTTTCAATTCAGCCCTTTTTCTCTGGTTCCTTTTGGTATCGTTCTCACTTTGGGACTATTTGAAGGAAAAGTTCTCATTTTGTGTTGTTTTTGACTCCAAGTGCTGTTTTTTAAAATGTACTTTTGTATCTTAAGTTTTTCGTCTTGTTTTTACCAAGGTGACTGCAGTTCCCAGGACGTGGGTGTCTACTGATCATCTGTCCATTGTCTGGTAAAGGACTTTTTCCTTTTTTGGAGCCATATTTAAATATTACTAAAATTATTTATGTTTGTGTGTCTTTGTGTTTCAGGTGCAAGGAGCTTGTTCTTGCCACTGTCAGGGCGTTCTTTGATCTCATCGATCCTGAAACCAGACAGGTGTGAACAACAACAACATGTGTTTTCCTGCTGAGGAGACATGAAAGACAAACCTCCATCAGAGAGAGTTGGGAGATGGGAATATTTAAAGCAAATGAATAAATCTGACAACCTAACTTAATCAGTTTATTCTTAACAGTTCACAGAAAACTCTGAGAAGAAGTTAGCTGTGCTGAATTATCATTTCATTAAACATCCCGTGAGGTTGCCTGGAGAAACTCAAGAGACACCAGTCTCCATTTCAGGTCTCCATCTCTTCTTTTATGGTTCATGGCGACAGTGTAATACACTTGCATCCAAAGTTTCGCTGTACCTCACTGTGCATTAATGATGAATCACTAAGATCGGTGTCCTGTTGTTTGTCTGTTTTCTTTTCCAGATCTTCCTGATGCATGGAGTGAAGTTAACACACTTCGTCTGGCTTACAGCACACCAAAGGTACAACAGAGCCTCATCTGTAATGATGATTAATAATTGAATGGATTATCTGCCAGTAGCTGATACAAGTTGTAAAAGAAAGTTATTTTTAATGTATAAAATGTATCTACTCGGTAAAAATGAAACCATCTGGAGTGATGTCTAATCCATAGACTGTATGAAAAAGATGGACGTAGCTTACAGGTCTGAAAAATGAAACCAGTGCAGTAGTGCTTAAAGGCCATGAGGGGGCGGGGCCTCCTGTTTCAAAAAGAATTCTGATTGTATAGAAATTATAAAATTACTTGTGACCTCAGTAAACATGTTCCTGATTCATTGTTCGTGATTACAAGTGCTACTTTAGAGTCTTATCGAATATAACACAATGTTTATTGTGTCAGTTATCATCTCATTAAAAATAAATGAAAATAAGATAATAAATCAGGCTGTGCTTTACGGTGTGACTACACTGTGCTTGAAGAGTACGAGTATGAGCGTGTAGCGTCCCATAAACGATGTCTCAGTTAAACCCACATGTCGCACTTCACATCTGGTCAAGGCTACAAAACAGGATTATTTGACTAATTAATCTGACAAAACAAACAAAGCGATTACAGTAATCATAAGTGTTTTGCTCTCTGTTTGTACAGGAAGGTCAACCCAAGTTCTTCCTGTTTGCCCTGTCGAGTCGCAGGAAAGCCTACAGCCATTTCTACTGCCGGAGCAACAACCTGGTGAGTTACTACCATTTGTTTTTGAGCTGTAAGAGCTTGATAATATTAACATGTGTAAGAGTTAAGGCTAAATGCTTCATATTTAGTGCAGGAGAACCAAGAACATCTTTTTAAATTTGAAACCAAGTGAAAAGAGATTCTGATTTATTGTCCAACAGGAGATGACCAGCTGGGTGTATGGCTGTTTGCAAAAGAATGGCTCATCATGGTAAGTATATCATTAATGTCAAGCTTTTCACACCACCTTTATTCTCAATAAGCATCTTTAATATTTTTCTCCAATGTGAAAAATGTGATGGAGTTTGTGGATGTGTTACACAATTATTTATTTCTGTTTCTTTTATGTCTCTTTTCCTCCAGTGTGTTTGCAGCGGATCTGTCTAAGGGAACTGAGCTTTTGCCTCCCTACAAGGTAACTATGGTCTAAAAGAGACTCCATTCAGTTCAGTCTTTATCCCATCAGCTGTCCTAACAGTCTGTCGTCCTCCTCAGGTCCTGACTCTGAGGCTCAGTGACTTGTCGTCTTTTACTCATCTGTTTGTCTCGGCCTCAAACCTCAATGGCAAGCAGGTACTTCAAACTAAACAATGACTCAGTATTTCAGATTAACCTGCAGTAAAAATGTTCTGGTCTGTTTGCCATTGTTATACTTCTACTTCCATAGCCTATATTTGAAATGAGGAGACCAGTGTTGGCTTGTTTTATTTCAACTTTAAGCTCCATATCATCTTTCTGGCTGTAGATTTTGTACACAGCTTTCCGAAGAATAGCTGAGTTTAGTCATGAGTGTTTGTGGTCAATGTGCACAAGTCCACAGTGGCATCAAAGGATTTAAAGGTTTTTTTTGATATATAAAAAGCTGAAGCTGTTTTCACTCCTTTTACCGTTTTAAACCTAACAGAGGTGAAACTACAATGGTTCACAAATTCTGCTAAGACTAGCTTTAACCTCCTAGTTCCATAGTGTAAAGTCTGTGTGATGTCCAATTTAGCCCGCAGATGTTATTGTGCTGTAAATTTACCGTGAGCAAATGGATTTGATGTGTGCTGCGTCCTGCTTGCTCTACTTGGGCAAGCCTCTCTCAACTAAACCAAAAGCAGTGATGGAGGTGATCCAGTTGTATGTTACATGCTGATTCTGACCTGATCTGTGATCAGCCTCAGACTACCCAAAAACAGAGGCCAGAAGAGGAAGAAGCCAAACAAACAAACCCCCCTTTTTTTAAAGAGCTTGTCAAGGTTTGTGTGTCTGTCTGCTCTGCAGTTCACGGTGGAGTGTGAGTGGCAAAGAGAAGAATCTCAGACTCTGTCTGTCGCAGTGCCCCATGTCCTGTCCTTCGGTGAGTAATCTAGTAAAACCGATTCACAAACTTTTTAAAAAAAAAAAAAAAAAGTTGTTTTTTTTTTTTTTCAGCAATTGTTATTTGGGTTTTTAGGTTTGACCTCGAGTGATGTTACGGTTAACTCCTCTGGACTTCTTCACACCATCGAGCTGCAACACTTTCACCAGGTAGCTTTCACTGTGTTCTCAGGTTCTAGTCAGGATCAGCTTCCCTGTTTCAGCTAAATTTAAAACTCCTCTGTGTCTCCAGGTCTATCAGGCTTTCAGAATTAATGTTGCAAGCCAGTGCAAAGTACAGAAAGGTGAGTGTGTGTTGTTGGATCAAGAGGCTCATGTGCTCATGCTGTAATGTAATAGTGGTGACTGATTGTGTGTCTGCAGACAGATTGCCGAGCGTGTACAGGATAAAGGTGCCATGGTTTCGAGAGGACTCTTTAACCACGGTCAGGTGAGTTTCTGAAGTTATTCTTAGAGACTATGTTTAAGTAACCATGGTGAGCCAAATGCTTTTATTTTCCCTCCACATTTTGGCCCGTCTGATGTCAGTAAGATCGAATTTCCCACTGCGGTCATGCCAGAGCGCAGAAGCCTGACCCACCTGCAGTTCCAACCTTCTGTTTGGGAGGGACAGCCAATCAAAAGAAAGTTTACTTAAAGAGGTTTTACATCTGCTTGTTAGAGACAGAGGATGAATTGAGGGGTTTGACTTAGACTAGTACCAGTAAAACAAGAACTGTTTTTGACCTATGATGAGTAGCTTTTCTTTTAACCTGTCATGATTGATGTGATCTGTCTGCCAGCGTGCCATCAGTGACGGAGATCTCAGGGATGCTCCACACAAGTCGTCCAGACAACACCTCAGGTGCACTCCTGCAGCTCCACACTGCCCCCAACTGCCAGTATAAGGTACTACCTTCCAGCTACCAGAAAGAAGGTCGAGTCTTCTTCACATTTGTTGTGACAAACTGTTAAATATTTACCCTGTGACTTAGGTCTCCATAAGAACTTCGTTACCCAGGGTGCTCGGACAGGTAGGAATTGCCTTGTTTTATTTATTCCGGTGAAATTAGGGGCATCGTGGCATTCGAATAAATCTTTCATCTTTAATTACCAACTTGATTCACGCTGTGGCATCTTATCTGACAGATACTGAGGTTCTGTGGTCACATGGTACCAGTGTACACAGCTGTAACCCTCCTTCTGGCCTGTGGGGGGCAGGTGTCCTCCATCCTGAAGTCAAGGCGAGCTGCAGACATGAGTCAGATGGTGGGCAAAGGCCTGCAGCCCCACAAAGTCAACCTGCCTGTGTATATTCTGCACATCGCACTCAGGTAAGCTTAGTGGTTCTAATATGAAGCTGAGTGGGAAGGTTATTTTTTTTCTGGCCTCAGAAAAAACTGACTGTGGTTAAAACCGCCTCGGCCTCCTGCTTTAATTTAAGATAAATTTTCATATAACAGTCAAACGCCTCAGGATGGTTTTCCCTTCTGTCCCCCCCACAGCTGTAGCTGCTTTCAGGAGGTCTGGTCCATGCTTTTCCTCCCCTCTATGGACACACTCCCTCCAACCTTCCTTGATGTGGCATTTCATGAAGAGGAGACACCAGGTGAAGAATGGGTTCACCTCCTCTCCCCTCTGCTGTATATTTTTGGGGCAGCTGTGGCGTACTGGGGCAGCGCTCTACTCAGACTTGTTATCCGGCTGATCTCGTTGGTCTTGGCTCCATTGCACAGGTACCGAGGTTCATTCAAACATTTGAAACTGGCTGATTGTCTGTTTGTTCGCTTGAGTTTTAATTCTTTTCATCTGCAGGCCGTCTGTCTCCAGAGACTGTGGCACCCTGCGGCTGCGAACCCAGCTCCTCATCACGCTGTGTCTGACTGTTATGGGCGGGACTTCCTGTGGGGCGTTGTCGATATTTGCCTCCTTCCTGTTCCACCTTTATAGGGTGAATATTGATTTAATTAAATTATTTATAATTCTGCTGTCCAGAGCTGCTTAGCAGGTAACACTTCCTGTAATTCAGATTATAATGAAGGAAAAAAAGCCTTAAAATATCTAATATTTACCATAAATTTACTTTAAATTTGATTATGAAGATAAAAACAGTGCTGGGCAGGTAAATTTTGTGAATCAGGTTTTAAAGCTTTTGGGTTTTTCATGAGACTTTCTCAGGAGTATTCAGTTTGTCTTTGTCTTGACCAAACACCAAAGCAAACAGATTTTCTAGTGTATATTTTATGTTCTTAAATAGATATTTAAAAACCATGAATTGTATTAATTTATTTATTTTTTTAAGTGGTGCAGGAGCCTTTGGTGTAGCATGGACTTCCTCTGTGGAAACAAACTCTGTTTTGAAGTTTCAGCTGAGCTGCTGTTTGTGTTTGTTTGTTGCTCTCAGGTTCTGAGGCTGCAGATGACAGAAAGATATTTGAGACACATGTTGAATCTGGTAAGATGTTCAGGTTTAACTAACATTTATGTTGTAAGATTTTCATTTTTCTTTCATATCAGGCTGTAACCGTACTTAATTTTGCTGCAGTGATTGAGTGAGTGACTGGCTGGCAACGGCCTCAAGTGGACAATAGGGGAACTGCAGTTTATGGCATTCCCACATCTGCTTATTTAAATACAGATTGCCAAACTGTTATAAACCAAGCTTTGTCTGATTCATCGCCTCTGGTGTCTTTCCAGGCTCCCCGGAAGCACAAAGAAGCTGAGAATGGCACAATCGATCCCGAATGCTTGAGCAGGTCTAAAGAAAGCAACGGCACCCCCTTGCTGTCGGAGTGCGCCCTGCAGGAGGTGAGGGATGACCTGCAGCTCCACCTCTGCCTGTCGGCGCTTTTCACTCTGCCCGTCATGC
This sequence comes from Aulonocara sp. 'chitande type north' Nkhata Bay, assembly GCF_057382095.1. Taxonomy (NCBI): domain Eukaryota; kingdom Metazoa; phylum Chordata; class Actinopteri; order Cichliformes; family Cichlidae; genus Aulonocara; species Aulonocara sp. 'chitande type north' Nkhata Bay. The sequence continues at coordinate 34,222,579 of NC_141359.1, forward strand.
TCAGCGGTCCCTCGCTCATCCACTGGATCCGTAACCTGAGGTATGTGAGAGAAAGATGCTGCTCTGCACATCAGCGTTAATTTCTCTGAACCTCACAGTTGATAAATAGATGCTAACTGTGCAGTATGTTTGTTTTAACGCACATGTGCAGTAGCACAGTGACTACAGCAGTCTCCAGTAGAGTGTCTGATTTACAAAGGAAGTCTACCTGAAGTTCACCCATGATCACACAGCTGCTGCTCTGGCTTCAAGCAGACAGCCGAGGGAGCAAGCTGTTATGACTCAGTGTGTGCGGAAGAGGCCGAGAGATAAATAGGACTGCATAAATCATTTTTTTATTATTACATTAACACAGGGAAGCATTTGATGGGTAAATGTGTGGATGTCATGGAGGCAGAGTTCAGGGCAGAAACCGTCATATCCTTTGGATTTTCCCTGTAAATTCACATTAATGACTATTTATTATATTTAAAAATGTTACAGAGTGCACCTACTTGGTTATTTGCATAAAATGCCTAAATGTCTGGACTTGTTATTTGGGTTTTTAGGTTTGACCTCGAGTGATGTTACCGTTAACTCCTCTGGACTTATAAGAATGTGGGAACTGTATGCTTAAATAAACACAAAGGTACAGAGTGTGATCATTAGGATAAGTAGTTCCATATTAACGCTCTCTGTTTGTTGAACCTGTGCAGGTATTCCACCCAGCTGAATCCCGACCCTTGCTGGCCATACATCGTGCCTCTAATTTTTGTCTACATGCTGCTTATTAACTGTAACACTTTAAAGCTCAGCAACAGGTAGGAGCACACCTGCCCAGCACACACATTCCCAGTGAGATCCTTCATGCTAACAGTTAACTTGTTCTTCATGTTTTTCAGTAAACTGCTGCCTCTGACCTCCTGCCTCCCTCTCCCCTTGGCCATCATCATGGTGACTTTCTCTCCTCTTCACCTCTACAGAATCACCTACTTCCTGTTGGCGTCACTCATCCCGCTGGCCTTGTGCTGTCTCCTCTGACAGCACCGGGCTGGTTTCAGTCTCCATCTCCACCATAACATGCCTCTTCTTAAGTCGCAGCCTGACTCTCTGAGGCTGGTTGAGGACTTTCTGTACCGGGCTGCTATGGAGCGGAGCCATAGACATACATAGCCTGGTTAACTTCCTGCTCACTGTTAGCACTAAAGGCTCCGTGGTGATTACACAGGGTGTTTTAAAAAGAGAGGGTGTAATGGCCTCAGAGCATTTGGTGCAAATATGGCTCTGTTGGATTGTCCTGAAACCATGTTTGCCTTACTCTGTATATCTATAGCCCTGCCTTCAGGGAGCGCCAGCTCCACAACCAGTGAAGCTTATGATATGAGAGACTGTGGAAAGGGTGTTACTGTTATAACATGATGTTGTTTCTGGTGTCAACAGTGGCGTTGTTCACTGTGGTCACTGTGCTGTAAACTCTTACACTGCCTACTGCTTAGCAACGACTTACAGCTCTAACTGTTACCTGCTCACTGTCGTAGTACCTCCTCTAAACCAGAGGCAGAGTATTACATTTATTCCGTTAGAGAAATCCAAAGCAGGCGTGTTTATGTTCTCACCTATTTGATGCACAATATTGGCAAAATGAAGGGTTGCACTGAGGAAGGCTTGTGTACACGTGCAGGTTTGGGGGCGTCTTGTTATCCAGAGAAAGTCTGAATCTCCATGATCTCTACTACACCTGATCAATAAGAAACATTCTACTTCCTGTTTATTTGATTTTTGATTTTAAAAGGTTTAGCTGCAATTCAGGGAAGGGTACAGCAGGGGGAGCTCATGAGATAGTGTAAGAAACTAAACAAACTAAAAGAATTTTCACCAGATTTTCAAACATATGGCGGATCAAAACTGCTAAAATAATAAATAGTAAATCTGTAACTGAATTAAAATTATATCAGATGCCTAAAACAAATATTCATTAATTTATAACAAAGTAAATAGAAATTTTTATTTTAATTTCCCATATCTTATTTTTTTCCAATTCCCTGTTACCCTTTTATGCCTGATGGGGTGTTGCTGTCACACCATGGGGCAAGCGGGCAATGTGGACACCCAAGTTTGTGAATACGAAATCAAGTTCGAAGTTCGAAATCTCAGTGAGCTCAAACTCGAGGTCAGAAGTCAACTATTCTACATATCACCTGGGCATTCATTATTATATTTTGCTTTAATTTTGGCAGTTTCAGTGCTCTGTAGAACAAATTTATCCGTGCACGTGTCAGACTTTTTAGGGTTTTTTTTGTTTTTGCTTTTTTAAAAAAAAAAAAAATATTACATGTCATTTTGAGAAGGAAGTGAGCACTTTAAAGGCATTGCTGTAAAACGTGTTCAGAAATCTCTATGTGCCAAACTCGCTGTAATCCTGTTGATGGGTTAAAAGTAAGTTAGACCAAAATGCCAAGGAATTTGAGAGATGAATGCCAAGCAGAAATAAATTAGCGTTTTAAGGTGGAACAAATCATAAATATTTCATTATGGGCATACAATCACATGTTCATTCTATATCAGGTGTGGTTGTTGGTGTTTTGAGGTGTGTTGTTTCTGTGTACGTTCTCTGTGATATCCGGACCTTGAATCCTGGGATTGGAAGTAGAATTTGCTTTTTGCTGGTGTTGTGTTGAGTTTAGTATTTATCTTATGTTTGAGTGTTGGTTGAAGTTTTTTGTTTTCATTTCATATTTGAAACGTTGAAAAAACATAACATAAAAGAACTTGTAGATTTGGATTTTAACAATTTAACAAGGAGAGGATAGAGTTGTTTTGTTTTTTTTGCACTGTCAGCGAAAAAAATCAAACCAACCCCATGTTATTTATCTTGGCACCTCCTGACTTCCATATTTTTCTTTGTTTCATTACAAACCCTTCAGCTTCCTGCTGAGGATTTAAATATTCTAAAACTGCTCACAAAAGTTTGTTATCATTAATGTTGGTGTGAACCAACATTAATGATGGTGCATTGATTTGGGACTATTTTCAGTTGCGGATTATTACAAATTTAATGCTCTAGTTGCTTCCTTCAGCAGCTGCACAGAGTGTGAAGTAGAATACAATGGATACGGGTTGAAAATATGAATGAAGTGAGACCTTTTACAAGAAATATGACAGAAATAAGACTTTTGTTTTAATGAGAAGAGAGAGCATCTGATATGTTGAAGCTTTTGAATGGAAAGAGTCATAGAGAAAAAATCTGTTGCCACAATTACTTCAAACTGTTATCATTGCTGAAAACAGTTTTGTGTGTGTGTTTGAGTGCTGTTATAACATGTAGGCCTGACTTTTTGTTGCCTTTTTGTTCAATTTTTGTTGCCAAATTTACATTTTTAAGCCAGTTTCACTCACACTCGTTTGACCTTAAATCAGTTTAATCAGTTAAAATGTTTTTTGTGTGATAAATATATGGGTGTTGTGCTCCAAGATTACTTAACAAAAAAAAGGGAAACATGTTGTCAAACATTATTTTGGCTGCTGGCCAAAACATATTCAAGTTCGAAATGGGGTAATGTGTCTAAAATTGGCTGTAATTCCTCAATAGCTTGGAGATTACTTTTATTCAGCCCCTCGAATTAAAGCAGAGAGAGTCTACTTTAAGCCTGTAGTCACTATGTCACTCTAACTTGAATATGTTTTATTCAGTAACTAAAATAAATCAACTTCAAGCATATAAGAAGCTAGCTCTGAGAGTTTGTATTTCATGTCATACCTTTCTCTCTGGAAAATTATGAAGGACCAAAAATGCTGAAATAATAACTTCATAAACAAATAAGATATAAAATGCGCTAAAATTAATAAGTAAAAATTAACGTAAGTATTACTTAATTTATGGCACATTTTATAACATTGATTTTTTTTTTTCATTTTATTTTTAACTTGTGATTTAATCTTCCATTGTTATTAGTTTGTAGTTAAGTTATGCGTTTGGAGGTAGAAAGGAAAATTATCTGCATGACAGTGCCATCATTTTTATGAAGAAAAAAATCAGTTTTAGCTAAATAAAGATGAAATGAAGAAACACGTTTGTGGAGATAAATGGAAGGAAAAAATTTAATGGAAATAAATAAATACTATATAATTGATATTATGGGAAACAATATGGTGACAAATATGTCGCTCTTTTTTTCATTAATTGAGTTGTACAACTTTTTACTTTTTTAATCTTTATAATTTGATCTTTATTCATTGCCTTGTTGTACATGAATTTTGACAGCTTCAGTCCTCCGTACTAACAGTGTCTTATTTTATTTCTGTCTTACATCCTGCTGCTGCTGCTGTGCCTTTTTGCTTTCTTGTGTAAGCAGCAGTTTGTGTTCAGATCTCAGCAGCTTTGTGCTAGCTGAAGCCCTATATTGAATGTAAAGCATATATCACTCCTTTGTGTCCACTCGCAAAGCTCCTCTGTTTTCTTTACATTTTATTTAAAATGTGGGACTCTGTAGTAACTAAATACTAAAGATTTAGGGACCAATCAAGCTCACAGTCAGAAGTCAACACGCTCTGCAGAAACCGCTGTTCCCAATGTGAATGTACCTGCACTGAATGTCTCTGTGTGTTTGAGTTTATACAGTGGTGTAAGTGTTCAGCTTTTCTCTGCACTTGTGAGTTTTTGGTATAGTTTTAGTGCTTTGAGATGCACATCGTCTGCCTCGCTGTGAATCGGTGGCAAACACAACTTTGTAGAACAAATTAGTAGCGATGAGAGTTATGTTTTCTATAAATAGACTTGTGACTTGTATCGGTGTTCACTGTGATCACGTCCTTCCACATGCACTCTCGCACCGAGTAATCCACACACAGACAACTGCTGTTCTGGGGACATTTTGCTATTTCAAATTTGGTGGGTTTTGTGTTTTTTAAAAATGTGATGAAGCTCTTGGAATACATTCAACATAAAGTTAAAACATTTGGATTGAAATAAAGCAGGAAATCAAATTCTCATTTTATTTTGTTCTATTTTGAAATGCTGTCACTTGAAACCAGTGTGCCAAACTGATGCATTCTCTTTGTAGAGCATCTGTCATATATATGAATGTGCAGCATGGCTTCAGTTCAGGTAAAAGGACCTTTGCATAGAAGGGCACGTTATTCCTCCAAATCTCTCTGTGGAAGCCTCCAGAAAAAAAACCTCAATTTGTATAAATTGCATAAAATAGGCGCAGGAATTGCTGCCACAATGTCTCCTATTATAGCCAAAATCGGCAGTTAAAGTGGACCTTTTCTTATTTCCAACTTCATATTTTTTATTCTTGGACTCCTCTGTAGCAGCTTTGCATGATTTACAGTTCAAAGTAGTTCTTCTTTATCTTACACTGGGCCAGTTTTAACTCCTCTCCCTTTAAGGCCCTCATTAGCAACAGATTTGAAAAAGCAGGTAGGTGGTTCTTCTATGTCCCCAAATTTGGATGTACCCTCTTTATGATGTCATACAGTTGCAAACTTAAAAAACAAAACTGTCTGAAACTGAGTGTTCTGAGCAGTCTTAAGATGGTATTTTCAGAGAACGGGGATTATCTCTTTATTTGAAAGTTTCATCATGCTTGGTATGAAATACAGGAAAGCAGAATAGAGTTTATAACATCCTAAATGTCAACCTGTTCAAAGTGATTATTATTTTTTTTTTTTTTTTTTTTTTAGGCATGCAAATTTGTGTGAACAGCTAAAAATATAAGCTTTTGTTTGTTTGTTTTCTCATCCAGCTACTGACACATTTCTGTCATATTTAACAGGATTACTTTCTTCCAGGGTTCCAGTCAGCAGCTTGACCTCTCCTCTTCCTCTTATCTGCGTTTTCCTAATTTCATTACACTCGGTAATCTTCCAGCTTCTCCTGCTTTCTGAGCATCATTTATTTTAATGTTCGGAGTGCTGGTAGCTGCTTACAGGAGCTTGTGCCTGCTGATGGTTGGGAACGAGTTCATGAACTTTTGAAAATGGCATCACCCCATCCTTTCATTAGGTCTCTAAAGATGCTCATTGAGGTTTGAAACATTAGTAAAAGTTAAATAGAGGTCAAGTCTTTTGCAAGGTGTCGTTTTCATTGTCCAGAAAGATTTGTTATAATTTCAGTTTCAGACATCAGTTTGTCTTCTTGCTGAACTGAACCACAGTAAGAGAAGTTTTCACCAGATTACTGCATCCCACTGCATCTTTCTTTCTTTTTTTAATGAGCTTGCTTCTCTGGCTCCCAAGGTGACACTCACTCTGATTGATCTCTGGAAACATCCTTCGTGCAGCTGCCAAAACCCGAGCTGCTTTTACCCCTAAAAACAGACTAGAGGCTTCAAGATGTCGCAGTAATTTAAAGTCTTAAAATCAGCCATTTTACTGGTACTTACTGTAAATTCAAGTGTTAAAAGTTATCAGCATTTGCAGAAACTTTGATTTTATCTGTATTGTGCTGAAGAAATATGAAGTGAAGCTGAACTGTGGCCTGGCTGTACTTTCATGTACGTACCAAAAGAGGGAGCAGCGAGTTAGTGTAACCTTGCATTTAATCAATAAAAAGCACATTCCTATTTACAGTGGCAGCCAAGGAAAAGGCTGGTAAACTGCTGCCCCCTGGTGGTGAAAGTTTTAGTCGTATTTCCCAGAACAAACACAAAAACCTTTAAACGACACACATCCTTGATCTCTTTTTTTGCTGTTAAGTGACAGCCAAAGAAACAATATCAGAGACAGCTGATTGTTTTTATTCATAATCATCTTCTGTACAAACTTGTGATGTTTAACAGTGTTTACCTGGTGATATGAAATGTTCTTACTGCAGTCTATAAGTGCTTTACAGTTCAGTGGTTCCACTTGTCTTGCTTCTGCCTACAGTGACTTTAATACCTGTAACCTCCTGCTAGCTGGTCCTCGTTGTGCAGAACTAGTTAGTCCTCTAACACATGCTCATACATCAGGCAGTTGGAAACGCCTTGTTTTGTTTATTCACGTTTTCTGAAGAGGCTCTGGCGTGGACGAGTATTTAATCCTCAGGTTTCTGTGTCGGTGTGTCAAAATCAGTCGCTTTGATGTTTTTTATATCTCTCACATTTTTATCTGATGTGACTGTAAATGAGCAAACTGTGCAATTTTTTTTGGCACTGTTGTTGTTGGAATAAAACCGCGAAAATGACTGTTTTTGTTTTTATTCTGTAGTGATGTGATTAGTTATTGTTACAAAAGCATCCTCGGGGCAGTAACAGCTGAACTTACCTTGAGGTATCCAGAGACTTGCTGAGACATCAGTGTGATTAAGATCGATGCTTCCCTGCTCATAAAATTTAAAATTTGGTATTCAAAAGATATTTATATGGAGGGCCAAAACTATCAAAATGAAGTATAAACTAATAAACAACACATTTTAGACATTTATTTTTATTTTATTTTTTGCAGTTTACTTTATTTTATCTATTGACTTCTCCATTGTATTTTCCTTTCAATAATTTTGATATTATTTCAATCCATCCTTACATACTGCTTCAGTCATACATGTGTTTTCTTTTGAACATCCATCTATTGAACTTTCTGTGTTTATAATTTGACAGTTTTTGTAAATCAGGGCGCAGCTGAAATAAGCTTTTATTGTGATTTTAATGTGACTAAAACTATTTTAAAAGTAGTGAATGATGATTAGTAGTAGTATTTCAGGCTATACCTATAACTGTTGACCACATATCAGCGTCTCACCGGAAAATACTCTTTACACTACACTTTCATGCAACACCAAAGATTAGTATGTAAGAGATGGGCATGAGGGCACTAACTAGTCAGTGAAGTCCTGTTAAAGCCTGAAATGCAGCGTTTTCTCCACAGTCATCTTAGCTTTTCAAACCAGCATACAGCCCTAAAGTATGCCCTGTTTTATCCTCCTTTTTAACTCTAATGGGAGCATAATTTGCAAAACATACATCATTCTGTATTAAATTAGACCTCAAACTGCAGACTTGAATCATAATGTCATGGATCAGGCCAGCTGAGGGCCATCTTCCCTACACAGCAGGATTATTTTTTTCAGCCAGAGCAGTCTCCCCCTGCTGGTCATCAAAGCCCATGCAGTTTTTAAGAGACCGGTTCACCGTTTCTGCATTACCTTCTTCTGTTTCAGTTTGGCACTCTTGCTGCACGCCTTCTATACAGTCACCAGAGGACTGTGTGTGCCTGCCATCACCTGTTTATCTACAATCTGAATCACATTATTAAAGGAACCAAGTCAGTGTTTCTACAAACTCCACTCAATTTTACTTAACAAAAAAAAAGTCTCTAAAATGAAATCGGTTATACCTTAATGGCTACAGAGTTTTGGTGATACATACGGAGAGCTTCAGAGGCTGAAAGCAAAATAAATAAATACATAAAAATTTTAAGAAGTTTCTAATTTTTGAATATTTTCATAATTTATAACAAATTTTAAGCCTAATCATTTTTTGATGCATTTATTTAATTTTATTTAGTAGTTTATTACATTAAATTCGCATAAATGAACCCACCAAATATTACTTTCTTGGAAAGAAAAACAACTATATTAACAATATTTATTATTTATAACTGCTACAGATGTTTGGGTTTTTTTGCGGGGGGAGTAAAATTGTTATATACGTTTTTAGAGGCCCGTGAAACATGAATTTGTCATCTTGTGATATATTTTTAAATTTTATTATTCTTTGATTTTGTCAGACTTGGTCCTCTATAGAGCTTAAACGTTTTTAAATATAGTGCTTTAGTACTGTGTGTGTCTGTGGTGCAACTGTGGTGCAACTGTAGACAGGTAGACAACACTAAGCGCAGTCTCACTCTCTCTCTCGGTGGGACGTGTCCAGATTCACGCCCACTCTGGCATTTTCCCACATTAATATGCAGCGTATATACTGTACGTTATCGTCAGTCAAAAAACTACATCTCAGGCTCGATGATCCTCTGAAGAAATCCCTCCGCGCCCTGAAGAGGAGAAGTCGCTCCTCTGCAAACACCCTGCCGTTACGCCATCCTCCGGCAGGCTACGCTTTTCTCGTCCCTTCCTGGACTGACAGCAGCTGCTCAGCCCAGTCAGGTTTTGAGCATCTGCTGGGACTGCTGGGAGGACGTCGGCTCAGACTGCAGCGCACTGCGATGCAGAGAGGGGGGCACTGAGGCTGTGATGCCGGAGCTGTAATCCGTAAACCTGTGCGGACGGAGCGCAGGGTGGAGCTGGCGGAGTTCGTGCGCACACCTCTGGAAGCTGCTGCCGAAGAGGAGCCTCTGCAGCGCCGCAGCTTTGCACCGGGAACCCGCCTCGGTACGTGACTCCGAAACCGAAGCTGCCCCGGATCCCACAGGGAGGGGGGCTGTAGCGCGGCACCCCGCCCGTCTCGCCTCATTTGGACCGCACGGACCTGAGCCGTGATATTCGCGCACGGAACCCACCGAGCAGCCCGCACCTCTGCGCCAAAGGTAAGCAGCTCCGCGAGGCGCGGGGGCGCGTGCAAGCGCTCGTGGCTTCCAGCAGGCAACGAGAGCCTGTTGATGACGATGATGAAGGTGCTGCTTAGAGTAGCTGAACGCGCCGCTGAAGCGCCGCAGCACCGACTCCGCGCTGCTGTTCGATCGATTTCTGTGTCACGCGCGTGTCTCTGCACAGACGCGCAGAAAGGGAAAAATGACGTAGGGAATTCCCACAGTAATCCAATAGCGCGCGGCGACACCTGCACATTCCGCCAGTGCGGCGCGGCCTGCAGCCGCGCGCGGCCTCGCCAGCGGCGCGCGCGCGGACTGAAACGATTAAAGTTGGATGCGAGCCGTTATGTAACGTGATTCTGCTGACGCGGTTCGCCATGAGCGGGGGTTACCTCCACGTCCCCGCGGCTCGGGGGTGCTGCTCCCTGTTTACGTCCACGGCGGTTCAGCTCAGCCCGACGGGATCGATCTGAATCACAATCCATGAAAGTGCAAAAACATCACCTCGTGTGTCTCTGCACTAATGAAGTCCTCACCTGTTTATTTAAGGAAGAAGGTATTGGGGACATGTGGCAACATGTGGGCTTGAATACTCAGTCTACGTTTAATTTACCTGATGTAATTTTACATGCACATTTGAATTTGTCTGTTTAATCCGTAGAGGATAAAGTTGTTGTTTCTCACACTCACAACAACTCCGTCACCACTGGATGTAGCTCAGGATGCTGTAGGGCCACAAGGCTTACCTCTTTATGTAAGACTGTACATGATTTTTATGCCTCCTCCCCCTGTCCCACACACTGAGGCACTGCTGCACTCTTTGAGTGGCTCAGATATTCAAAATTCAGTATTTCAGGGAATGCCAAACCTTTAATTTGCATCATCAAAGATACAAAATTCGTTTAGTAAATTATACTCTTATACTTGTTGTCCCACATTTACTTTCTTGTCATTTGGTCACACTGGTACACTGCCATGGTGTGCCATTTTGTGGCCCACAATGGGGGCTACCACATTAGCTACACACACCTTCAGAGTGGTCCAGTCTGACAGTGTAGATGCGCCAGCAGTGGGTTTAGTGGATCAGTGTTGAACACCAATGCTCCAGAAAGGGTCAGGGTTAGAAATGTGTTTCTAGTCCACGAAATAAATTGTGGTTGAAGAGTGTGGGACAATACATGAATGATGAATCACATGAGTCACATTTAACGACGTGATAAACACAAACATTCATGTTTCCATCACTGGTTTGTGGGATAAGCGAGCGGTGACAATTTTATGATAGAAACTAGTTATTTTCTGGGTCAGCTTCCAGTGTGATGATGAGAGGCAGTTTTGATTATGTAGCTTCACATCACAGCTTAGCAAAAAGCCTTTCTGACTTTCAGCCATCAGGTAGGTAAACAACCCCACAGCAGAGTTATACTGTCCCATTCAGGCCCCAATCCCCCCATAGTTTCAACATATTTGTGGTCCTAATTGAGTTTTGCTGTTGTGGAGCCTGCAGTGTCTTTGCTAAATTCCCCTTTGGGAGCAACTTTATTATAAATTGTTTATGCTTTGATCTGCTTTCAAGGTAGGGGTTTGGATGAAATCTGCAAAGCTGCAAGCACGCTCAGCTTTCTCAAAAATCTGATACTTGAAACAGATGCGTTACCCGAGATGAACTGGAACATGCAGAATTTCTGTTTTGCTCTTGCAAAGAAAAGAAAATTTCCTCACTTGACAGAATTTGACGAGGTTATGGGGGGAGGTTTGGTTCTGATATCTGTCCTGACTGAGACCCTACAGAGTCTTTAATGTTAGCTGCACGTAGGTCTACTGACTGAGGACTCAGTATACAAAGTAATTTGTAAAAGTGATGTGGAAAAACAGCATAAACTATCTTTTTGGCTGTTTCAGTTCTACACATGCCTCTTAAATAAAGTACTGTAGTAAATGCATGTGTGTTGTAATTGTTCTTCGAAAGCATATTAATATGGGATAAGTGTGATTTTCCCACTTTAATATGAACTGGATACACAGTACATTATGATTGGTGAAAAAAATAAAGCAGATGTGCTGCAGTTTGGAGAGAAAACCCCAACAATCAGATCATTTCCTGTTAGCAGCACTTAGTGACTGTAGGGAAGAAGAACTTCCTTTTAACAGGAAGAGACTGACAACAGAGCTGGGATCATGAAAGGACAGCCATGTACTGTGACATGCTGGGGATGTGAGAGGAAGATGAAAAGAAAAAAGGCAAGCATAGAGAGACCATGAATAACAAACAGGTGATATGGCTTTTTGTTTTGTTGTCTACCTCACTTCCTGTTTATTTTGAAATCTTAAATGCGCTTTAGTGAAGTCATGCTTTAATGAGGTCATGCCATTTTTCTTCTATACCTCTCTATCTTAGACCGTATGTTAAAAATGGCTACTGTGACATCACCTTTTGGTTTTAGACTCCATATCTTGAATCATTTAGTCTGCCACCATGTTGTCTTTTTTGGAGCCAGAGTTGACCATTTCTGGACGAGGGGTTGGAGTGCTAAGTTATCAGCTAATGCTACCAAGCTTGGTTATCAGTCTGCATCTATAAACTGGACAGGGTTATGTGCAGTCACAGATATCTACAAATTAAAGATAAGTATAAGACTGGAGGTCTCCTGATGTTAAAGAGGGAGTTCTTCCACCCCACAGTCTCCTAAGTCTTGCTCACAGGGAAACGTCCAATCGCTGGGGTTCTGGTGCTGTATGAATGAAAACGAGTTGGATATGATATCTTCAAATAGTATCATAGCAACAATTCAAATGGTATTTAACCTTTTATACAACTTTAACTATTAGTTAAGCGTTAAGGCAGGGTGTGCAGTTTTGTGGTTTGTAACAAAGTGAAGTGGAGCTGTATGGTGAGAAAGAGCTGGGTTATTGTTATCATTAAGCACCCTTATTGAGTCTTTTTTTAGATGGTTAGAAATAGAAGGAGACGATACGTCAGATGTTAAAATGGGCGAGGGATAGAGGGCTGTGTCACCCTGCAGTGATGTCACGAAACGGCTGACTGCTTTATGTGCAGGTCATCATTAATCCATGATTAACTTAACCCGCGAATAGCCAGCTGTCTCCTTTGGTTATTATAATTGTTGGTTTCGCAGATATTCACATTTCTGTAGCTGCTCTGTTAATATGAGATTCCTCTGTGGGTCTCAGCCTGATGCGCTAAGAAACTTTAGGTTTTGTGCTCGAATTTTAAGCATTTGGCTGCACAGCATAAATTTGTAATGATGGTCTGCACAGTCACCGGTGAATGAAGATGAGGAGTTAAAGTAAATAAAGAGAGCAGAATACAAATGCCTCGAGCGCAGCGTCTGTTTACAGTTTTTACACATCCACAAACAACCCACATTCCCATTTATAGTAAGCATTTTAAACTCGGAGATATCAATCAGCCTTCCAGCGTAAATGCTATTTTTGACTCCCCGAGGCCTGTCACATGGAGGGATACCCCCCCGAGGAGTGACTCATCCTGGACATTTACTCCCAGGGCGATGTGTTTAGAGGGAAAAAATACCCCGAGTGGGACAGCGCTGCACTTTTTCTGGGAAGTGGGAACACACCGGCACTGAAATACGTGTTCGCTCAGACTGACTCACAAAGGTGCATCTTCCAGTTTTAAACCTTTAAACAAAAGCATGTCTTCATCCACCTTTAGGGTCATCATGGAGCTCAGGGAGAGGATATTTTATGGTGCTGCATCTTTCTTGTGGATAGAAACAAGTGCTTTTAGTGTGTAAAAGTTATTTTTTTTGTGCTGGTTGTGTGATTTGTTCCTAACTTTGTGTGCCAAAGTATGTGTGTGTCAGCAGAGGGACCCCTCTGTGCCCCTGTGGAGGTGACTGCAGCACTTTACAGCCTGACAGAACGGGCACCTTGGGGAGCTGGCACACACACACACACACACACACACACACACACACACACACACACACACACACACAGGCAGAGAAACAGAGGGACAGTGAGTGAGAGGTGGAGAAATCCCTTTACTGACATCATGGCACCTACAGCTCACGGCACGTATCCAGATGGTGAAACGCAGGCGGTGAATTCAACGATTATTTTCATTATTGATTCGTTTTAATGTTTGATGACCTGAATATTTTCCACTGTTAATTGTTTTCACCACCGAAGATCATGAAACTGGTGAAACTTGACCATCACAAAACCCGAAGTGATGTGCACGAGGAGCTGCAGGTGTAACGGGTGCATCTGTCTACGAGAAAATGATTGGTCGACAGATGATGTTGGGTCAGAGCTCCTTACGGGCGCCTATTTGAGCTCCGTGTGTGTGTCCTCAGGTCCAAGCCAAAGAAAAGCCTTGCTTGCACTTGTGTGTCAAGTACACAGACACTCAGATACCTGCACATATGAAAACACCAGAAAAGCAGCAGCAAAGGTTTTCATTTCTGATTGTCAGTTGTAAATTTTTTTTATAAAATGAAGCAACAGCTGTGCATAGACTGTATATAAAAGATGCACACACTTCCAGGTCTGAAAAGTGAAGTCAGCAGGGGGCGACTCCTGTGTTTGCGAAAACAAAAATTTATGATGTTCTGATGGTTTTATGGTCTCAGTTTTCAGTTCCAAGTCTTATTGAAAGCAGCGTGATGTTCATTTTGTAATTTATGATCTCCATTAGCGTTCACAAATACTATAAAAATGCTCAGCTCGAGGCTTCACAGCAGGACTTCACGAATCAGTGGGTGGTTGTCCACAGTTTATCCAAAAAAGTGTTTTTAAATCACTGTATTCATTTTAGAGGGGGAAAGAAAATAGTTGGTTTAGCTGCACAACATGAAGAAGTAAGTCAAGTACAGTTGAATGTGCAGATCTCTGGAGGACTTAATTTTTGATCCTGCAGAGCATCTATCCACGGGTACATTTCCTATAGAGAACAAAACTTTTTGGTTTTTGTACAAGGATTTAAACATGTTTAAGCAGCCTCGAGTGGCCATGAGAGGAACTGCACTTCAACGGCAGCTTTATTCTTCAGGCCCAGAGGTTAATGCAGATGTGGTGGGACCACGAATTGGCCTTAAATCCATCTGTGTCTTTCTTACTGCCAAGTAAAGGTTTAGTAATTTGCTCAGTAACAGATGGTCACTGTCGATTTCAGAAAATGTTAATCCCACTGAGTAGAGGTGCGTTTGCTTGGGAGTATTTGCAGCGAAGGATTAATACACATTTGTTGCAGGGTATTTGCAGCAGGACAGTGTAACTTACGTGAGATAATGTGAAACAACAGAGTTTAAAGCAACAGCAAATCTTGGTAGAGATAGAGCTCAACCCCAGCTTTACCCCTTACTGTAGTGTCACTTTTTGAAGTTGTTCTGTTACTTGCTGTTTGAACCAAAGCTCCTTTTTAAACTCAGAAAAAGATCAAAAATGGGGTTACAATAGACTCTTTTACAACTTTAACTATGTAAGAAGGTTTTGTACAATTTAATAGGTCACGGACTTGACGAGTAGAACCCCATATTTTTTATGACTGGCTAATCTATTCTGGAGGTTTGCTTCTGAATGCCTGTTAGAATGTAGTTTAATTATATGAGAGCATGTTTTATAGCAGGTATGTGCAGAATCTTAGAATTCTGACTTTAATCTCAGAATTTTGACTTTTTTCTCAGAATTCTGAGATTAAAGTCAGAATTCTGACTTTTTTCTCAGAATTCTGGAAAAGGAGAAGAAAAAAGATGTGCCCACTTTTTTTTTCTAGTCCCCTATACTGCATTATTTCTAATGGCCAGCAGGGGGCGACTCCTCTGGTTCCAGAAAGCAGGCAGATTGTATGGGAGTCTATGACAAAATGAGCCTCCTTCTCACTTTCTTTAATGAGCTCTATAAATGTCTTGCTAATGAGTTTATGGTCTCAGTCACTAGTTTTAAGTCTTATTTAAAACAACATGATGTTTTTTCAGTAAAATACGATCCCATTTAAAGTAAAACAGACAATATTTGAGGGTATACTTTAAGGTGGGACCTAACTTATGATTGGCAGGTGCATATCACTTTTTTTTTTTAAAAAAGCAAGATGGCAGTGACTAAAATGTTCAGCCTGACATTAAAAAAAGCTTTTATTTAAAAAAAAACAACTAACACTGACATTTGTGGTTTTTGTTTTTAAGGTGTCAGAGTCTCGATTCATGTTGGAAACTGCCATTTTGATCAGTTTTATAGGCTTTTAACTGTTAGTGAGGAGATATGTCTTGACAGCAGAAGCATGCTTTTTAGTATTAAATGAAAGAAAGGCAAAGAAAGTGTAATGAAATGGCTCACTGGTATGTTTTTGAACTGTGGTTGTGACAATAAGATACATGAGGCTTTGGAGAAGAAGAAAAGTAAATCCAGAATCTAACTAAACTAAACTCGATCAAATTCATTAATTGTTTAACCAGGGGAAAACTCATGGTGTGCGTGCAGTAGAGCGGTGCATGTGCCTTGTGTTGAGAGAACTGTGAGCTGTGCAAAGGGAGATGTACAGCCATAATGCTTCCATGGTGCCTGTCAGTCATGCCTGTCACTTGGGACGCTGGAGTTTTCCAGCTTCACAAACAACACTGAAAACGACCTGCCACGAAGAACGGCACGACAGCGATACCTGAATACCTAAACCTGCCATCTGGTTTTGGGAGCGTTCTCTGAAGAAACTCTTTTTGACAGGATGCGAGAAAACAACTATCCAGCAGAGTCTGGCACACTCCATCACCTCCTCTGCTGCAGATGTGTCTGCTGTTAGTATTCAGCGCACAGCGGTGCACTGTACAAAGTATTCAGTGCCTAATAACCAGTGTTGGGTAAGTTACTTTAAAATAGTAACTTAGTTACATTACTAGTTACTTCTCTCAAAAGTAACTCAGTTACTTCAAGTTACTCGTTACTTTCAAAGTAACTAGTTACTAGGGAAAGTAACTTTGGTTTTACTCAGAATTCTCTTGTTAATGTGTTTCTTCCATAACGTTGCCAGTCTTCTAGCTTGCTTACTTGCCACAAGTGCACTGTGCCACCTACCAATAGAAAGGATATGATAACGTGCATATTTCCACGAGAGAAATCCCACGCCTGGACCGTCATTGACTGCTGCCATGATTCTAGCCTACGTCACAGAGTCATCTGCGCCTTTTACATCCAACACAAAAACTGCAGTCGTGGTGCTTTCGATTGTACTCAGAACTCAGAAATTCTGCCTTCTGAATAGGAAGATGTAGGTAACACCAGACTGCAGATGAGCTGCATACAGGGCTGGACTGGGAAAGAAAATTGGCCCGGGCATTTTGACTAGAAACTGGCCCACCATTATAGGAAAAATCATAAAGCCTTTGAATGAAAACAAACACTGTTGTGACAGTGATGTACACTGTTTTGATGGTATATATGCATCAATCTATCAATCGTTTGTTGTAAGATTCAGATAATTATTTTTTAAAAGCTAGACATTTTAAATGAGAATAAGAAAGAAAAGTATTTCTTTGTGCCCCCCATTCCCTGTTAATGCCCTACATGCCCCCTTGGCCACACTTTGCTAGACCCGCCCCTGCACAGTTACCAGCTGTCAGCTACCTAAAAAAGGATCCTGGGGTTATTTGTCTCTCAGAAACAGTTCATAACTTCCCTTCAACTCATTCATGTCACCTAAAAGGTAAACCTGTTTCTCCATTACCTGCTCAGCTCTGATGATTCAGTAAGGACATCTCCTGGTTTCATCTTCATGTTTCCCTCTCACCAGATAACCAAACCATATCATGACCAGCAGCTTTTTTTTACAGCTGTGGCTCCAGCAAACATCAGCTGATACTAGAAATTAATATTAAATAAATTCTAACAACAGCTGATCAAGCTTAAACGTGCTGCTGTTGTTTAGCGCAACATCCGCTGGTTTCCTCTTTCGGCGCAAAGTGGGCGATAAACAAACAAGAGAGCCGATCAGCTGATCATTGATCAGTTTCATGATTGAAGTAGAAACGGGAGAGGGAGGGGGAGAGAATGAGAGAAGAAGAGGCAGCTGTGCAGCGTAAAGACACAGAATAACTCCAGCTTTGTGCCTTTTTCATTGTAGCTGAATTACGGGACAAACTGTTCCTTTTCACCTCAATAAGAAACGCGTAATATTTTCTCTGAATACCAGACGGGACGGTTGGCAACTCTAATAACTTATGAACAAAATAAGGTTCAACATCATTAACTTCATAGCACCACCCAGCTGTGTAGAAACTCCGTCATGCTAGCTAGCACGCAGTACGGAAAAAGTCAGAATAACGAAAATAAACTCCACCTAAACTTGGTTCATATCTGACCCAGAGAGACTGCAGGTCATAACTTCTTACCTGAAGTTCAGTTCACACTTGGACCGGCGGCCGCCTCGGGTCTCTTTTCCTTCTGCGTCCCTTTTCCTTCATCCACCTGCTGCCTCCACCACTTGCTAATGTTACTGAATCTGTGGAAGCTCCGCGATAGCCACCACACGAAGTAACGAGTAACGACCCTATCTAAATCCCAGTAACGAGTAACGCGTTCCTGATTTTGGCATAATAACTAGTTACCGTGCTCGTTACCACAATAATAACGTAGTTACTGTAACGCGTTACTTAATAACGCGTTAGTCCCAACACTGCTAATAACAGAGCAGCGCTCAAATGACGGCATTTGAGACATTTATCATCCCTGAGAAAAGCTGTTTGATTTTGGGGTTCTCATGCAAGGCTTTATCTATATTCACCTTCCTGAGAATCAATCGCTAATCCAGGTCAAACTGTGCAGGGCCGGGCTTCGGGATTATAATGGGAAGCAGGAGTCTTTTCAAAGAAAAAAAGCACTGGAATGGGTCCAGATTACTTAATGCTGTCTCCTGAGGTCATGGTTTGTTCTGTGCTGTTTGGAGCTGCTGCACGCACTCCTCATCCTCTCTATTTTAGTGAGCAGCCACGGCGTCTCGCGCTACACATCGGGGTTAGACAATGCCTGGCAAGAACTGCAGGAGGGGGCCGATTGGACCACAGGAGCGCTTACATAACCACCAAGCAGCTTCATATCTATTTATTTTTTAACTGAAGATGCCTCTGCTTGCTTATGAATGTTACCTCTCTCCCCTGCTTGTGCTATATGACTTTGGCCATGTGAGCACGTGATCTGGATTTACGTATTCCTGCATCTGTGATGAAGGTTTTATTCTGCCATAAATCCCTGTACGAGATCTGGGCTTGGTAATCTCGTTGAGTCAGGGACGTCCAGGCTTTCCTCATGACAAATGCAACAGATCTTATTTCAGCATCAGGCCCGGGATATTTCAGAGACACGCATGAATCACCTTCAGATTGATTTCCTGCTTTGCATGGTCAAGAGTTTCAGCTTACCTCATGGTCTTTGAGTGGAAATGAAACACTAATGAGAATGTAGTGAAAGACAGAAAGGAAGATGGTATTACTGATAAGAGGAAGCATTTATAATAGCAGCTGTGTGAGGTTTATACCCACTGTGAAGACTCAGTGTCACTTTCAATTTGATTCTTTTAGTCAGCAAAGAAAGATGGAAGTAGACAAAGTAAAGGAGAGAGCGTATGGCTGGAAAAAACACACTAAAATCAATGTTTAAGGAATATTTCAACATAATTGGGATGGTAAAAAAACTCAAACACCCTTTTTCTGTGCTCCTATATGGAGGACCAAAACTGCCAAGATTACAAATAAACTTTAAAAAAAAAATCCATAAATACAAAAATCAAATAACTTTACTATTACTGTTGACTTCATAGTTAACTAAACAGTTTAACAAACAATTACATAATATTTAGGAATATCACAATACCAAAATACAAGTAGAATTACGTGATTCTCGATACACTAAAACAAAATGATTGTCCCAGTGCTTAAAGATAAACTGTTTTATTAAAAGTTATTTTAAATCGCTGACATAGTGACATGGAGCAAAGCTGATTTCACAGTGCCAAATGAAAAACCAGAAAACATACGCTGATACCAAAACTTTTAGCCTATATCAGGAGCTTTATATAGGGGAGAGCAGATATTTGGATCGATCCGCCCACCTCTAGTTTTTACTACAGATATGATTTGTCTTTCAGGTGAGGGGTGTTACTCATACATATGTGTGAATGCATCTATGTGCACCGTGAAATAAGACCAACATAGAATTAGATAGTGCTGTTTGTACTTTAATTTATGCCATGAACTTTGTGACAAATACGTAACTCAGATGAGTTCCCAGCTTCATTGTGCTGAACTCCAGCAGGTAACTTAGGTGAGGTTCAGGTTAGAGTGATCCTTTAAGACGATGGAGCCGGGCAAGCAGCTGCATGGGCCACCATAGGGGCAGCCTGGTCAGCGAACTAACCAGTAGGGAAAATGTTAGATAGGACCGTTGCAAGCTATTTATTAGCTAGTTATTATTAGTCATTAACCAAACTTTCAGAATAAAAGCGTGGTGATTATCCAATAATATGCATGTACATTTGGGTGGAAGTTAAGACTGCAAAGGTAAAGAACTGAAATGTCAATGTATCTATCTATCTATTTTTTTAATGTAATAGCCTACATTTATTTAAATTTTGGGGTGCATTTAATGGCATAATTATTTACTAAGTCGTTTATTTATTTATTTTTCTCCATAGTTCTTTACAGTCATTTTTATTTTTTGGTCCAGATTAAAGAGCAAGCAGTGAGTTGTAGACCTGGTTGGCAGATTAAGTTACTTCTGGAGACTCGGTTTCATTTCTTTGACCTCCACCAGGTCACCCGCATCCTTTCTGCAGCTGGAGTTAGGTTTTGATTTTAAGCCAAAAGGTGTTACCTTTCAAATTAAATCTCATAGACATAGTTTTTGTTTGAGTGTCACAAATAAGAGACGTCCTACCTGTAACCCTAGCAGGCTGCAGTGACTTATCATAAGATAAAATGAAGCTCAGACCATCTAGTGATTCTTGTTTTTTTTTTTAATACCATTAGTCTGACAACCTACTTTGAGGTCTGCAGACGAGCTGACAGTTTTAAAATGTTACCAGCGGCTCGGTTCTTGAGGCATACTTCAAATACCACAGATATCAAGCTTAGCTGAGACTGCAGCCCACATTATTTTCCAGTGACTGCACCAGGCATGCGTTAGCTAAATATTACCAAACCTTTTCTGCCCTTAAGAAAAGAAACACACACACATTTACCGCTAATGCTCCTCAGTCTAACTGATACCAGCCTCCCCCTGGCTAGACTCTGAAGTCACATGGCATCCTTTCTTTAAAAACAAAATGGCTGTGGTTGAGACTCTGACAGCGCTCCCAAGACACTTCCCAAACTGGCATCTGCTGATTGAAGAGCTTCCTGGGAGGCAGATACAGCTGCTTGTCGCCTCTCTCCTTTCTTTTACTGAGGCAGCCTACACTGACTGAAACCTTGTTGTAGACACGTGTGTGTGTGTGTGTGTGTGTGTGTGTGTGTGTGTGTGTGCTGTTTTAAAGATTTCCTTTTCCAGCGGTCTCGTAGAGATAATGCATTCCAAATGAGATCATTTCAGCCTGCTCTTCTCCTCATGTGGGCTGAGTGTTTCTAGCAGAGAGAGCGAACACACGGTACGCATCGTTCATCATTCAAAGAAGTAAATAGTGCATTAAATTAATGAAAGAAAACTTAAAATGAGTGTTGGAATGGTGATGTTGGAAGAGGAAGGTGCCGGGTTACTTGTGTCTGTGACGGCTTCTTTGACAGCAAACAGCCGCTCCGGTGACGGATGTTTGTTCAGCCATTTGTTGATTGCAGTTCGCGCCGTGCAATCACTGCTTTTGTTGTGCCGGAGCAATTTTGTAGCTCACTGAGTTTTGTCTGTCTTTCTTTTCTTTCTCCATCCTCAGGTTCTTAATGCCACTGGATAACATGAACTAAGTAAAGAGTCGACTGTTTAGCTTCATTAAGGGACGAAAACGGATGAAAATGCACAGCTTTGTGGATCAGGAACCCACACATCACTTCTAGACAAGAGGCAGATAAATCAGAAACATGTGTCATCGCTTTGGTGACCGTCCGGCTCAATAAGAAGCTCATCTCTGCCTCTACTTCTCGGCTCTACTCATTAACTGCTTTCACTTGTTGCCAACATGCGTCCTTCCCTCGCCACAGCGGTCCTGCCACCCAGGACCCGTTCCCACAATCCACCCAACCTGTCCGTTGGGGGCCGCGAACACCTGTCGGCCCCACGAAGGCGCAGCCCGCATCTCCGGCACACCCTCAGCCCGGAGAACCTGCGGACTCTGGCGGAGAGGGGCGGGGCGGCTGTAGATACCGTGTCCGTGGTGAGCAGCCCCATCGGGCTTCCGCGGGCAAACAGCGACACTGACCTGGTGACATCCCAGAGCCGGTCCTCGTTGACAGCGTCCACTCTGGAGTACACGCTGAACCGTGGCCAGAACCTCGTCATATCCTGGGACATAAAGGAGGAAGTGGATGCTACAGACTGGATCGGGCTGTACCACATCGGTAAGATGATGCAATGGCAAGTAAAGGAACTTTAATTTGTGTCAAATCTCAAGTCAGTGCCTCCCAGCACATTAAGAAACATTACAATATGGCTACATTAGAAAATTATTGGATTCAGAAGGAAATGCAGCAAGGCGATGATCCTGGTATCTAAACATAGGTAGTAAAAAAGCTGTTTAATAAAGCCGCCTATCCAACACAGTGATACAAGCCTTGAAAATTTACACAAAATGCACTTTTTAAAGTTTTCTCCACTAAATTATGAGAAAACCAATCAATCATCCAGGCTACCAGTGATTTTTTCTGCTCATCAGAGACATTAAACTGGGGCATTTCATTCAAACTATGTTAGATCACAAAATGTTGATGCTCAGAACTGCTTATAAATAAAAAATGTGCGAAAAAAACGGATTTGGCTTCAGATTGTGAATTCTGTTGTGTGTGTAAAATGGATCATAAATTGAAAATGTCATGTGGACTTATCTCCTATACTTACGACTAGGGCTGGGCCATATTATACCGTTCACGGTAATACCGGTATAATGTTAGGCAACGATAGGAAAATGAAATATCGCGATAGAATGGGAGTAAAACGCGCATGCGCAGTGCCTTTGTTTTCATACGCACATGGCCGATTGTTGAGTGAAACAGATGAACCAGAATTGGTTTGTAAAAATGGTGCAACTTCAGTGATGTGGAACTGGTTTGGTGTTTGTCCGTCAGATACACGACAAAGCACATTTTTTTTGCAGAACATGCAAGCGGCCGTTGTTATTGTCATATTTGTCGGACTAAGATGCTCTTAAATCTGGGAGTAATCTGGGTCCTAAACTCCGTATGCTTCAGGTCAAACAACACTGCAGCATCACTTAGAGTTAAAAACTGTCTAAATTCTTTCATCTTTAATAAAACGATCAGCATTGCTGCTTTACCAGGTGTAACTATGAAGTTTAACTTCCAGGCATCCATGAAAACTAAAGTTATTACATTTAACGGAGTTAGACGTTAGCAGGAAGCTAGCGGAAGTTAGCTCGCTAGTTTCGCTAGTTACCTAAGCATGATATAGCATGTTCTGACTGAGAGATTTCTGAAAAAAATCAAACGTACACCTCTGCTATCACTTGCAACATAAATGAAGACAGGAAACTAAACAGCAGTGACGTTTGTAGGGCTACTGAAGTTGGGCTAGCTGGTATATAATGATGTGCTACGTGATCGCTAGCGACACAGCTATGTTAGCATAACATAAACAGTGAAGCTGGAGGACAAACACTAACACTTTTCCACTTATAAAAGTTAACGTGAAGGTTCCTCATGGTTAGAGACAAATGCAATCGCATGGCAGGATGTTGTAAACGGACCAAACTTCAGTCAGGAGAACAACTGAGATAATCCATCCACAATATGAGGTTAGTCATTAATAGACTGCAACAACATGGGAATAGAGCAGCTGCCAGAGAATTCAACATTAATGAATCAATGGTACAGAAGTGGAGGAAGCAAGAAGAATGAGTTTAATAAAGTTTGATTTATCTGACTGCTTTGTTTCGCTTAATGTGCCTTATAATCCCGTGCACCTTATGGTCCGAAAAACACGTACTGCACACTGCAGTTTAATGTTGCAAAGCACCTCTTTTTAACTTCAGTGGATATTATACATGGTTATGCTCAGGATATGTCAGCCCATTTCTACTGGAAATGCCTTTTGGTTAAACTTTCAGCAAGGAATTTGCATTTGCACTGTTACATTTTTATAAAGCTTTAATGTACATAAAAACCAGCTTCTTGTTTAAGTGAAAATAAATGGAAGGTTGTCTTTTTGCGCTAGTAATGTTGTGGAGTTGTATTTTGTCTCGCATCAATTATATCGTCGGTTATATCGTTATCGCAAATTTTCAAATATATATCGTGATAAATATTTTTGGCCATATCGCCCTGCTCTACTTACGACATATCCTGGAGAGAAAAAAAAGATTACATTTCTGTAACTCTAAAATATTACACTTAGCTTGAGCACAGAAGTTTGCTTGGTTTCATTAAATATCCTAAAGTTACTGTAGAAAAGCAATCAGCTGATTCTGAGGGGGTCAGATGGGAGCTTTTCTCAGATTTAATCAGTCTTATATGGGGTGACCTGAAAATGACACACGTCTGGGACAGCTTATCTCTCAGATCAGTGTTGATGCTGTTATAATGCTGATATCTTTGCAGAGGCGAGGTGTATGTGCTCAGACAGTAGAGCAGGTCCACTGATTGGAAGGCTGGCGGTTCGATAGTGTTCGTCTTCATCTCAGGGCACTGTCATTGCAGCCTAAACTGAACTTAAGTTTTGCATATTAATAAGCTCAACACTGGTGTTAACGCAAGGGGTAGCAGACCTGTTTATCCACTGTGCTCTTCTGAGCTCATCTTTGTAGCTGTTTTTAGGTGATGCCAGCCCCGATGGCTCATCATACAATCTACTCCCTTTGATTTTAAAAGTAAAACACGCCTGGCTTTCTGCTTTCCATTGTTAAAAGTACTGCTAATACCCAATATAGACCTGGAAGGGTGGATAGAAGAGGTGGTGGCATTATATGTCAATATATGTCAAATCCATTGCTAGTGACTCTGTAACTCTGACAGTCCATAAAGGTAAAGGCTATCAATGTGGGTGTCACATATTGGTTGGCTGTTACAGACCCCACTCGCCTCAGATGTTTTTCTGCAGAAAGAGTCCTCAGCTTTCAGGGTATGCTGGATTTAGCAAATACAGGGCGTAGAAACTCAGAGTCTAATCCAGAGTTAGTTTAGCTGTTCAAATTGTTGTCTTTATATTTAAGAATTTGGCAAAAGTATAAAAAACTAATATACCACTGAAAGGAAACTAAATTAGACTATAACACTCAAATCTACAGTTTGATTGCTCTGGACGTTTCGATAGGTCGATAACTAGCTCTAAATTTTGAGATAATAAACTAAAATTTTGACTTATGGTTAAGAAAATGTGTTTTCTTTATTGGCCTCCATAAATTTCTTCCCACTTCCCACGTATGTTATCAGAACGCGCCAGCTAAATGATTGTTTTTCCCAGTCACTTTAACTTTTACGTGTATTTTTACCACTGAATCTGTTTTGCTGAACTCTTTGGCAGCTCGCCGTCATTCAGAGCTGACTTGACCCTGCGTGTCCTCGAAGCTTTTCGGCTGATCCTGATGTTTTGTTATCGAAATCTGTCGATAGCTTGGTGCAGAGTCTCGTGCAGGAGCTTCCAGCAGCGAGTCAATACTGAAACATTAGCTGTTGAGACTTTACACCGGGCCTGGAGGCTGAGTCAACGTGTCACGGCTCTGCCTCGGTGTACGATAACACACACACCATCACAAAGCATGCACGAGCCGGGTGGTCTCCAATAATGTCCGCTAATCCTGCTTAGAGACAGGAATCTGACAGGGAGGAAATCCGTCGACCTGAGTGCTGAAGAGGGCTATCGGGCTCACGTAGATCTGTCCACGATGGTGAAAGCTAATACAGGAATCAGAGTGTGAAACCAGCACACCGGTGATCAGTCCACTCTGTTTTGATCACGTAGTAAAGATCCAAAAGAGATCTGCTGCTCTGTGATTGAAAGCAGATTCTTATTCTTATTTTTTTATGTCTGAAAAATCTAAGTGTGGTGTACTGTCCACCATGCGTGTTTACACACTGCTGTGATCTCAGCTTCTTAACCCCCTCTTTCAAGCTATTTTTATTGGCTGTGCACACATGGCTGGTATGGGGCTTATGGGAAATGGAGTATTTCTAATGGTGCTGAGGTATTTAGCACAAATATTAAAAAGTGCACAGAAGCGAAGCTTGAAGTTGCTGGTTGCTGATGTGTGTGTGTGTGTGTGTGTGTGTGGGCCTAATAATAAGCTGTAAGTATAAACATCCAAAATTGCACCGTGATCCAGCACACACATCAGGTGCACACACAGGTAACCATTAAAAAGTATCCCACTCTTGCACGTCTTTTAAGACATAGCAGGCTAGAATCTGTGCAAATATACAGAATATTTTACCTCATAAGCCAAATTTTGCTCAGGATACAGCAGTCAAATGCCCTTTTGGAGCAAAGTTAGTGTGAAATTACTGCCTAATGATAATGTTAACCTGCTGCACGGCAGCTCATAATAAGCCAGACTGTTACCTTCATCTGGGTGCACAGATATAATACTCCAAATTGGCACCCCGTGGTTTAGGCGTTAAATTTCCTAATCAGGGGCTGCGAGGACATTAATCAGGGTCAGATGTATGCATGAGTCTCTTCTGCGTCATGGTGAACCCAGTTTCCAACTCAAGTTAAATTTTTGTTTCTAACATAGTTTTTGAAAAATATTCTGACCACATTAAACACGGGGATCTCTGCCACGGTCATAAATTTGCCTTTTCATTGTTCACTGAAGCAAATAATGAACGTTGTCTCTTTACCCCAGATAATTACAAAGTGACGTTGAGGGAGAACTCCAACTCTGAGAGCTGTTCATCAGCATGATGGACTGTGTTAGTGATGGATAATGAGCTTCAGAAAACAATGGGCGCCTTTGGTTTTGGAAAGGTCAGACAAACCTGCCGCACAACAGACGGCAGTAAATTCTGGACGGCGTGAAATTACTCCTATAAAGGACTCGACTTCGTGATGGTTTTAACTTGTTTACCAGGCGATCAGTTTAATTTCTGTTGACCTCTAAGACTTAACCCATCTGGATAAGCTGATTACATTTTCCAGACATTTCCTTCCTTGTTGGTAAAACTGTCTGGGGGCGGTGGGGCGTCAGGTCACTTCATATCGATCATAAGGCCGCCAGGACTTCATTACCTTCTCCGGGGTCTTATACCCCAGAGGAGACACCACTTTCCTTGACTAAGCAGACATTCAATGATAAGCTACCTGCCCTCCCCTCCTTGCCTCCCCTTCAGACACACTGGCATGCTCACACACACACTTCCACCAGTCAGCTGAGTTTGGTGCTTCATTAATCTGTGCGCAAAAGTGCTACGTACAGCGGAATTCCCCCTCCCCGTTTTTAACTCAGAGGAAGTTTGGAGTTTGTCCTTCTGTTTGGAGGTTACAGGGAGGCTATTTTGGGAATGGATTTCACTGATTAAAGGCAAACTTGTGTTTTGGAAGACAGAGTCCGCAGACTAAACACGCTGAAAGGCAGAACAGTTTTGCACTGCAGCGGCACAATGCAGAGCATGCTGTTTGATTTAACTCACATTCTTTGGTCTAAAAATAAATGCTGCAAGAGCCGGATGTGTCTAAAGCAAGAGTGAACTAACACATTTACCCTCCTGCAGATGAAACCAGTCCATCCAACGTGTGGGACTGCAAGAACAGAGGGGTGAATGGCACCCAGAAGGGTCAGATCGTGTGGAGGCTCGAGCCCGGGCCCTACTTTATGGAGCGTAAGTTGGTTATTGAAAAGTATCTCTGCACTTCTTGCAGTTCTTGCTATAAAATATTTAAAATGATCTAAATGGCCGCCAGTGATGATTTAGACCTCACTGAGTGTAAAAATTACCTCCAAATCAAAGGAGAACATTTAGAATGAACCTCCAGGTGCAGCTGAGCTTTAAAGATTTTTCCATGTGATGTTTTTAAAGGGCTGTAACTCTTTTTTGCTTCCTCTGCAGCTGAGACAAAGATCTGTTTCAAGTACTACCACGGAGTGAGCGGAGCCCTGAGAGCCACGACCCCGTGCATCACTGTGAAGAACCCAGCAGTCCTGGTGTGTGAGGGAGGGATCGCACTGATCAATCACTCTGAGATTTATACATGTGAAGTCTGGAATATGGTGGGGATAGCTGGTTATGATTATCGTGATTGTAATAGCTCCAACCATAAAACAACAAAACAAACCAGACTTAAATATCATTAATGTCCCCTTCAAGTTCATATCCTTTAACACCTCTGGACTGCATCCAGCTGTTTCTGTTATTTGTGGATGCTTTCCTGGGATTCCCGTTCTTGGTATTTGTACGTATGTGTGCTGAATTTCGTCCTCTGTATTAAACGTGAACTCTTGAATTTCTGACAAAGCTGCTGCGCAAAGTTGAGATCTTTATAGGAGGATTTTGCAGCAGGACTCCTCTCTAACAGCTCTGAATGGTGTTCCCACGGCCTTCCTGACCGGATGTACCATGTTTCCGCTTGGACATTGTGGAGCTCAAACTACCATTTGATCGCTGAGTCGGAGACATGAAAGTTGAGTCAGTAGGAAATCGTCTGTGAGAGTTTTTTGACAGCAGTAATGGAAACCTACCCTTCTTTACCAGGCGTGGTTCTTTGTCACTTCCTGTTTTTAAAATAAAACCTGAGTTGAAGACTCATGGTTGTGACACACCAGGAGAGAATCCCAGATGCTCAGATGGAAGCGGTCAGAATGGACTTCCAGGATATGACCTAAAGCAAGCAGCAAGCCTGGAAGTGCTCCTTTGAAAGGAAGATCAGCTTTAACTCAGGAGTCGTGGACCTTCTCCAGTTTCTGAAAATAGCAGATGTGGGTGGTTTTTGGATATTTCAGTATGCAGGACTGATTTTGAAGCCATTTATTTCACGTTTCTGCACGTTGAGCTATCAAACAATGAACTGCCTTCATTGGCTCACTGTCTGCCTTAAGAAATCCTGTTATTTATCATTCTCAATAATGGAGCCTCACGGTGGTTTATATGGCATGTTTCATACTTTTCAGTTGATTGATGACTCAATATTGAGTCGTCTGTGACCGTAATCAATCCCACATAAATGCTGAGATTTGGCTCCTCGCTGATGCACTGCTGTCTGCGTTCAGTTCTAATTTATTCCCTCAACCTTCAAAGTCGTGTCCACAGTTATGATTTAAATTCCTGTGAATTCAGTAGGACGTGTGTGTGTGTTTGTGGTCCTTGGAAAATATGTGCTCCATGTGTTTTATAGCATCTAAAGTGTGATGTTGTCTCTTCTATCTCAGGTGGAGGGGCTGGCTGAGCAGGTCGGAGTCGAACATCCTCGTAAACTGATCAGCTTCACTTTGACGGGTGAGTTTAGCAGTTTTGCTAAATGCCTCTTTGCAAATATTTCCAAATCTGGAAGAGCCACACCATAAATCCCAGAACAGATGCTTGGATTTTAACGGAGTGATCCATCTTATCTTCATCTGTGTCTTACAGTCCCTTTGGGAAACACTAGAGTAAACTCGAGTAAACACAGAGGCCTTGGTATTGAAGGGTTTTTTTCCCCACCAGAGAGACTCTGAAGTTTTTATCAGTTTCCCAATGATGATATCAGGTTCAGTTTAATTAGTTTAAAAGAATGGGATGTCCACCTCACTTACCCAAACCACTCGCCTTTGTTAGCCATGATGCATCTGCAGGTCAAGCCGCGCACAAGCAAAGGAGCGAGAACAATCCTTTGCTTTGATATTCGTCTCTCTCGTCATCTGTTTTGTTGCAGACCTGCGTGCTACTGGCCTGAAGAAGGGGATGTTTTTTAATCCTGATCCGTACCTGAAGATGTCAATCCACCCAGGGAAGAGGAGCGTGTTCCCCGTCTTCAGCCATCACGGGCAGGAACGCCGATCAGCTATCATCGCTAACACCACCAACCCCGTCTGGCATGGAGAGGTGACGTCGTTTAAACTTTTTCAAGCTCTTTTTGAATGCTACTTTGCACTACTGTTAATTAAATGCATTTATATTAAAACAGGGGACTATATCATGCCACAGGTTTTGATAGACTGGCATCCAGGATTGGTATTTAATACAGACTGATATTGGTCTGTTTTTGGCTTTTGGCTAACCTAAAGATAAAGTGCCTTGAGTTTTCTGCTTGCACCCCATAATCTCCAGTAAGACTGTCTTTTTGAAATACTTCTAGCATCAAACTCATGATGTGTTTCCCTCTTTCTTTTTTTGCACATCGATGCTTTTGCCTCTCTGCAGAAATACACATTCGTGGCCCTGATGACGGACATCCTCTACATTGAAGTGAAGGACAAGTTTGCCAAGAGCCGGCCGATCATCAAGCGCTTCCTTGGCCAGCTTACGATCCCTGTGCAGCGGCTCATTGAAAAAATACCCGGGTAGGTGGAAAATGTGCAGACACAGGCGAGTAGGAGCTCACTCATAGAGTCACGCACACATAAACAGACCTTCATGTGTACTTTATCTGTGTGTGCAGTGTAAAAGACACACAGGTCTCTCTTTTTTTGCTTCTTTAACTGTGCAGAGTCCAGCCGGTCAGTTTCTCTCTGTGTCGACGCTTGCCCACTGAGCACGTTAGTGGACAGCTGCAGTTCAAAGTTGAGCTCACCTCGACAGGACCGGATGGTAAGTTTGCCTCTCAGCTGTGGTTAAATATTCACGACTTCACACTTTCTTGGAATTTGTTTTCACTAACATGTTCTCCCGGCTGTAGGTGCCTCTCCTGACTCCATCATCGGTGTTTCATCCTTGAATGGAGCTCCAGGGACTCCTTCTGATGATGAAGACCTGCCTCATCACCTTCCAGGCTTGGTCTCAGCAGGCCCCTCTCCTACGGGCTCCCAGGGCTCCCAGGGCACGGGGGAAGGCGCTACCGCAGCCTGTCTGGAAAAGGAGCTGCCTTTCATCGGAGCAGAGGGCAGATTTGGGGATACTGAAAGCATTGCAGGTCATGAAATGCTCCAAGGGTCATTCAGTGAGAGTCTGGATGCTATTGAGGCCCCTAAAGGACCTGGTGAACGACCTCTGGGTGCCGCCTCACCTAAACTGCGCTCTAGTTTCCCGACACACACAAGGCTGAGCGCCATGCTGCATATCGATTCAGACGAGGATGAAGAAAGATCCGGAGCCAATGACATCACTCCGGTACCCCTGTCGCCGCTGCTAATGAACGGAGAGCCTCCTGATGCCCGTGGTACTGATGAAGACGACACTGAGGGGCAGCAGGAGCCTGAGCGACCGGTGGGGTCTGTGTTGGAGGCGGGGCCAGTGGGTGGAGGTGCTAAGGCAGAAGACACAGCCCCCGAGGCCCAGGCTGCCGCAGAGGCCGTTGCTGGCACGGACTTAGAGGATGTTTTGGAGCAGGATGTTTTTCTTGAAGTGGAAGAGGTTCCATTCACAGAGGCTGCGTCCCATGATGCTTTGTCAGAAGGTGGAGACGCTCCTGAGCAAGGAAGGATGGCTGGCGAGGAGCCCTTATCAGAGATCGATAGCTGCTCAATGGCAACAGCCCCCCAGACGGTCTTCTCATCTTCAGACAGCTGTCCAGTCACACTGACCACCGCTGTGGTGCGTTCACGGGAGCAAAATTTACTGCTTTGTTTGAACCATTCCTGCAAAAACATTAAAACACAAAAAGTTATTCATTCCAAACACCAGAAGTATTTGTTGAATTTAGATGCACTTCACACACAAACACAGTGTCACTGCCTAAATCTGCCATCGGGGAGCAAAAGAAGTTAACTTGCTAGCTAAAAGTATATGAGAAACTTACTCAGCTTTTCACACTGCTGATGACTTTATGATCTCAATTGCAATTGGAAGTGTAGACTTTTTTGCCACGTCCTGTTATAATTTGTGGTCATTGCCAAGTTTTTAGCAGCCAGGACTGTCCATATCCAGATGAAACCCCAGTAAGCTTGGTTTGCGTCCTGCGTCCAAATACTGGATGGATATGGCACACTGATGGACATATCTGCTAGTGCATCTAAGAAAACTAAAAGCACAGTCCTCTTGTAATTAAACTCTAAATTTAGATTCTAGTTAAATGTGTTTATTTCTGCTGTAAAATCTGACATTTTAACACAGCAGTCTATAAGGACTGAGTCACATTTGGAGCCAGCCTCCAGTGGCCATTCAAGGAACTGCAGTTTTTAACACTCCCACACTTTTAGAGTGGACAGCTGGTAAGTGTGGAAAGTCTGCTGTACATTTAATTAATTACTAAGTAAAGTTCACCGAGTGTCTGAAAAATTAAGCAAGGAAGTGCCTTTGTCCCCCAGCAGGGGGCGACACCTCTTCTTTTAAAAAGAAGCGTATGGGAAGATGATCCTTTGGCTGGCTTGCACTATAACCACAGCAAACACTTTCTTAAAGAGTTCACGGTCCCAGTTATTTTGTAAATTCAGTCTCATTTAGAATAAAAAAACGAAGATAAGCAGCATGTGCTGGCCCCATCTCTGACGTGCAGTGTTCTTGGCTTCTCGTCAGAGCCACACCTCGATCATTGAGGCTTAGCCAAAGCACATCAGAATATGAACATATATGTCAGATATGACAATATGCCACTGTGGTTAAATCCTCTGAAGAAGAGTTTCTCCATTTGTTTCATTTTTAATGTGCAGCCCAAGTGCCATTAGTTTTCCCGCAGTGCTCAAACAGAACAGCAGGATCTTGTGGTTCTAGTTCTTTTATTAAAGGACACAGAGATCTAATGCACCACTGCCACCCTGCTTTCACTGTCGTGTGGTGGGCTAATGCTGTACACAGGCTCATGGAGGTCTTTTGTCTGTCTTGTATTGTCCCTATAGAGATGTTCTGGGAACAGACTGTGAGTGGGAACCAGTGATCTGTTTCCATTTTCCACTGAATTTTTATCACAAATCTTCCATGATTGTTTCTTTTTGAGATGCGACGCCTACACACTGACACATATTTGCATGGAGTCAAACTTTTGTTGCCCTGGTTACGGAGCCAGCTCTGCCTCATGCCGTGAGATATGGACTCCTTTCATATCTGTATATATGTGACTGAATGATTTTGTGATTATTTTGCCATCTCTTTAAACGCTTATATTTTCTAGGAAGCAGAGGAGGGAGCAGAGACCGCCATAGATCCAGGGGGAGACATAGACTCTGCTGCACCGCCGACCAATCAGGCTGTAGATGGTGAAGGGCAAGGTGCCGCTGCTGAAGCTGAAGCACCGCCGCCGCCACCAACTAGCGAGCAACAGGAGGTGGAGGAGATCAGCGTGAGGAGGCTGAGTCTGCAGGCTGCAGGGGGCGTGGCTGAACAACAGGAAGGCGAGGCAAAGCCATCTGAGGAGGCGGGGTCTGCAGATTCAGAACAAGTTACCACAGAAACAGAAGGAGAGGAAGGTAGTACCGTTTACACAAATCTCCAAAAGTCGGTCACCACAGTTTTTGTTGGACATTACAACCCATGACATTTTCATCCCGAGTTAAAACAAAGTTCCCTCTGTGTGCTGTGTGTTTCCTGTGCTCAGGTGCTCACGTTAATGGACATCCTGTGCGTTCACTTCCTTCTGTGCGTCACGACATCCACCGATACCAACGTGTGGACGAGCCTCTGCCTCCCAGTGAGTGTGTGTGTGTCTGCATGCCCTGTACTGTTCAGTGTGCGGCAGTGTGTGTTTCTATTCACACGACCGTCCCGTGTCCACATCTGTTGTTCACATGCGTCGCACTGAGTCAGCCTGACAAACACTTTGAAACCCCAAATCAGCCACAGAATGACATCATGGATGCAGTGATTCCCGACGTAAACACACATTTATCCATTTTCCTCATTTCAGATTAAAAATTAAATTCCTGAAGTGTGTTACTTTCAACAGTTACATTCAGTTCAAGCCATTAAACACCTGCTTTATCTCCATTTTTAACTGCCTCTCAGACTGGGAGGCCCGGATCGACAGCCATGGGAGGATTTTCTTTGTGGACCACGTCAACAGGACCACCACGTGGCAGCGGCCCACCGGACCTCCTGCCCCACAGGGCCTGACCCGCTCCAACTCCATTCAGCAGATGGAGCAGCTGAACCGCAGGTGGGCTTTGAGGGGAGAAATCATGAACTTTCTCCGAGGACTGGGAGCTTAAGGAGGACCGGGATCTAGATAACGTTAAAGAAATCAGTTTACCCCCCAAGTAACTGTAGTTTAACTCAAGAAATTAACGTCTAATGCAGATAACACAAAAAGTCAATGGCATACAGATGCAAAAGTGGGTGGGTCCTGAGTTAACCTCTTCTTAAATTGCGGTGAGTGATACAAGTAATTATCAGTAAGAGTACAGGATGCCACTGATTGACATGTGACACTGTTAACTACTGAACCAAGGCCTGAAAGCTCCTTGAACACCTTTGTAGATGTTTAATGGGTGACCAAGCTTCAGATTTCTGTCTCTAGAAACTCCCACAGACGTTTTTAATCACTTGTTGTTGATCTAAAGTAAAAGAGATCCAGATGTTTTCAGAAACATATTTTCCTAATGGAAGAAATATTTTCCAGACGGTCCACTGTTTTGGTCTTTTTAGCTTTGAGGTAACAGATAACAGGTAACCTGAAGCATCTGGAAGTGTCCAGTGGTGTGAAGTGGTGCAAATCCTTGATTAAGCCAAGGGTTCCTATCTTTAAATAGAAAGTGGGTTCTAAATAAAACAGTGAGACCGATCTGTGTATGTTGGTGAGACCTGCAGATATCTCTTTGTTTTTGTTTTTTATAATCTGCCTGTTTTTAAGCTAATGTACCTGTGAATAAACAGAAGTTCTCACACTTTCAGAAGAAGAAAGCTTATGCATGCTTCATTGTCTTTGCTTCCTTTGGGGAGCAACTGAAAAGCTAAAGTCACTGTTTGATGACAGATATCAGAGCATCAGGAGGACCATCACCAACAGCGATCGGTCAGAGGAAAGCTCCGTCGACCTGGTTCCTGAACCTGAAAGCGAACTGATGCCACACTCCATTTCTGGTTAGTTCATCTCACAGACAAATGCAGTAATTAAAGGTTTCATTGACGAGAGATTTTACGAGGAAACATTTGTGCAATTAAATGAGTCACCTCTGGAAGATGATTCATCCTCAGAACTGCTACTGGTAGCCATGATACTGTTATTTGTTATGAAGAGATGTGAGAAGAGCAGCTTTCTTTGTCATATCACTCATGCAGAGTTGTAGACGTGTGATTACTAACTGTCTTTAAACTCAGCACGTGCTATTAGAGCGTGTTTTCCTGACATAAGCTGCTGTGGTCGGTTTGGTTGGTGTCTCGGGCTTTGACTGGATGTCGTTTCTGTTTCAGAATACAGACGAGAAAGCGGCGTCGCGCACTCCAGCGGCCGCTCGCGTCTCTCCCTGCTGCTCCAGTCGCCCAGCGCCAAGTTCCTGTGCAGCCCCGACTTCTTCACCGTGCTGCATTCAAACCCTGTCAGTCCAACACACCTGTAGAGCAGATCTAACATACGCAAGGTCACCAAAAACCATTTAGGCTCATGTTTCTGCTTAGCTATCCTAGTTTCAGAAACTAGTAGTTGACAGATTACATCGTCACCTGTTACTTGTTACAGATCGTTTTCTTTTCTTCTGTATATGTATGCCAGCATCAGTGACAAGTGATCAACAACACGTTACAATGAGGTCATCAGAGTCAGGCTGTTTTTCATCTTTTCTTTCTTCCATGCTTCAAACTAAATCTGAGCAAACATCTGGAGTGGAGATGTTGGGAATTACGCACACTCTGTTCTCATTCAGTTAGTCATACTTCCCTGCACAACATCACAATAAAGTGATTAGAAAGAAGAAATTATAAGTGTAGTATTTTAAGAAATGGGCCAGGATCTATAAAGAACTCCAAATATCACATCAGCACATTGACATATTTGGCTGGGGTCATAAGGGACCTCTGTCAGGGTAGTCACTAATATTAGGGATATTGAGACTCTTATAGTCTGCCCCCTTTAGCTCCATGTGATGTGTTGACGTTAGTTTAATCTGTTTCTTCTTCCTCTTATACAACATAAAGATCTTTATAACTTCTGCTTTTTAACTGCTTGAGCTGTTAGAAAACTCCACATTCAACTCCATGTACACTGTTATTTTCAAACCTGATGTACTGATACTGCACTAATCATGTAGGAAAAACCCTGAATAACAGTATGTCTCAGATAAAAAAGGAAAATAGCATCATACCACTGAAATAACCCCACTCTTGTTTCTCTCATTGGTTCTCCTGTCGCTTCCTGATGACCTCCCCTCAGAGTGCCTATCGCATGTTTACGAGCAACACCTGCCTGAAGCACATGATCAGCAAGGTGCGTCGAGACACTCACTTCTTCGAGCGCTACCAGCACAACCGCGACCTCGTCACCTTCCTCAACATGTTCTCCAATAAGCAGCTGGAGCTTCCCCGGGGCTGGGAGATGAAGCACGACCACACTGGGAAGGTATGCCACGCAATGACGCCCGTTTTCACCTTCACTGCGCTGCGTGTGACATTTTCTGATTAGTTTATGTGCGCCTCAACCCTCAGCCTTTCTTCGTGGATCATAACTGTCGCTCCACGACCTTCATCGACCCGCGGCTGCCCCTCCAGAGTTCTCGCTCCACCGGGCTGCTGGCCCACCGCCAGCATCTGAGCCGCCAGCGCAGCCACAGTGCCGGGGAGGTGAGAGACTCGCCATTGCTGCAGAGCACTCATTGCCTGGAGCACGCTTAGGGTTTGCATGTTTAGAGAGGCCAGTTTGAACTCTGAATGTTGGCGTCACCTGTGTTGGAGCCATCAAGGATGCATCACAGCAGCTTTAATATAGAGTAAAAAGTGCCACAGAAGCTCACTTCTAGTGTATATAACAGCATCTCGTAACAAGAGTCATGTCAAGGTATTATCAAGGTAGTAATGCTCACTATTAGAGGGAGAATCTCAGATGTGTCCAGCTGTGTGAGATTCCGCAGCTGCAGTGTCAAACATAAGGCTCCGAGGTCTCAAATCGGACCCATCTGATGGTTTCTAAGGTGTAAATAGTGCAAAAGAAGAAAGATGGTCTAATTTTTGGACTTTTGTCTTTATTCTGAACCAGCAAGAACGATGTAGAGAGCTGGAGGTCAGTTTGAGAGCCGTCTTAGTGGCAAAGATGTTACCAGTGGCTTGGAGTAATAATAATAATAATACTTTTTATTTTTTGGTGCCTTTTAAAGTACTCAAGGGCCCTGTGCAACACAAAATTAAAAAGAAGACCAATATTGGTGTTGAGGAATCGGGATCCAGTGAAGCTGATGAGAGTAGCTGTAATGTGGTCAGCAAACTGGGTGCAGCCGATGACTCTTGCTGCAGTTCTGTCCCATTTGGAGACGATTGCAGGGTTTTCTGTTTTGGTGGTCCAAAGAAAATTACAATAATTACAATAATTCAAACGAGAGGTGACGAGGGCATGAGCCAGGACTGTGTGACAGTAATATATCAAGGTAAGACTTTCCTTGTAATGACAGTAGACTAATTGAACTGAAGAAAATATTAAAGAGAAATGAGATGACTTCCTGGGTTAGACTTTGTTTAAAATAAAAAGTGGATATGACAAATGAGAGTGTCGCTCTATTAGTGCTACCTGTGGGGAGAAATCTGAAATGGAAGCATCTGGAATTCAACATGTAAAGGATGCTGAGGATCTAAAATGATGCTCTGTGACACGTGCAGTCATAACGTTTAGCTGTTTTTATGGGGTGAACTCACAGTTTATATCTGCAGTATTAAGACGCTCCAAACTCTCCAGCATCATTGCACCAGGTCTAGACTATTTTGCATACATCTGTTTGCTTCTGACACATGCACATGAAAATGTGTGCGTCTAATGTGATATCGGCCGGGCTGTAACAGCTTCAACTCTTCAGGGAAGGCTTATGGGAATTTTTGGACATTCTCCCAGAGGCACATTTGTGAGGTCAGACACTGATGTTGGATGAGAAGTCCTGGCTCACAGTCCCCACACCATATTCCCCCCCTCTACTAAACTTTACACTTGACACAATGCAGTCAGACAAGTACCGTCTCCTGGCAACCACCAAACCAAGACTCATCCATCAGACTGCCAGACAGAGAAGCGTTCATCACTACAGAGAACGTGTCTCCAATGCTCTAGAGTCCAGTGGTACCGTGCTTTACAGCATTGCATCTGACACTTGTGTTTGGTAATGTAAGGCTTGGCTGCAGCTCCTTAGCCATGAAAACCTTTTCCATGAAGCCCTCTATGCACATGTCAAGGCAGACGAGCTAATCTGAAGGCCATATGAAGCTTGGAGGTCTGTAGCGTTTGACTTGGCAGAAAGTTGGTAACCTCAGTGCTTTATGCCCCTCAGCAACCGCTGTGTGGGTTTATGTGGTCTACCCCTTTGTGGCTGAGTTGCTGCTGTTCCCAACTGGTGGGTCGGTCCCAGAACTAGGATGCGACCTGAACTGTAGTGTTTACTGTTGTCACAGGTGGTGGATGACTCTCGCCAAACCAACCCGCCCGTCCTGCCCCGCCCCTCCAGCACCTTCAGCGGCTCCAGTCGGAGTCAGTACCACGACGTGGTGCCTGTGGGTGAGTCGGACAGACTTACACTTCCACGTGTGGATGCAAGAATAAAGTGAAATCACACATGCTGATTCTCTCCTCTTTTTCTTCCAGCCTACAATGACAAGATAGTGGCGTTTCTACGGCAACCCAATATATTTGAGATCCTGCAGGAAAGGCAGCCTGAGCTCGCCAGGAACCACTCGCTCAAGTATGCCTCTCTCTCAGTCTCCATCTCTGTCTCAGTCCGGCCTCCCGCGCCTCCATTATCGCCATCAGTCAAACTGAACACGTTTAACCTTTAATCTTGATGGACTGCATCTGGTTAGCCCCCTAAAGTGTGTGTGTGTTTGCAGGGAGAAAGTGCAGTTTATTCGCAGCGAGGGAGTCAACGGCTTGGCTCGCCTCTCCAGTGACGCTGACCTCGTCATACTGCTGAGGTGAGTCCTGCAGGTGTGTCTGTGTGGGGACAGAGCCTGCTGGTCAAAATGATCACCACTTATGAAATGTCATAAATTGGTACCTTGTGTCACCTTTTTGCCTCTGAAGTAAAATATTTGTGGACATCACACATGATTATTTGACCTACAAGTAGTATTTACAGTCATAATTATGTGCTGACTCATGTGAAGCGGCTGGCTTTGCAGCCTGCCTGATTTTATATATAAGCAACCCGCAATATTGCATTCCTGCTACCGTGTGTGTGTGTGTGTGTGTGTGTGTGTGTGTGTGTGTGTGTGTGTGTGTGTGTGTGTGTGGACTAACGCTGCCTGAAGGCGTATCGTTTCCTTTGTGCTGTCTGACAGTGTTCTCTGTGTGTGTGTGTGTGTGTGTATCTCTTTCTCTCTCTCTCTCTCTCATCTTCAGCTTATTTGAGGAGGAGGTGATGTCATATGTACCGCCATTACTCCACCCAGGTTACTGCCTCTCCTCTCCACAGAGCTCCCCCGGTGAGTCTCTGTCTCACTCCTTGTCTGCATCAGCCCAGCATTTATTAAATTCTCACTTTTATATAATAAAAACTGTAAAATGAAAATGTTCGTGTATATGCTGTCTTACATAATAAACTTTTTTAACGGTTTATAATCAATATACCTAAATTATATGAGTAATGATGAGTAACTACAGCATATTTATGGTGTATTTACTGTGTCATCACAAGTGTAACTTTGACATGTTATGGTGTAGCTCCTGTGCAGTTGTAGTCATTGCAGTAAAATTATGTTGTATCTATGGTGTAATTACCCGCAGCTATGGTGTATCTGCAGTGTAACTGTTCTGTAACTTCTGTCTTGTTACATTGTAACAGCGCAGTAACAATGATGTAACTGTGACGTTGCTAAAGTGTAACAACACTTCTGAGTCTGGATATCTGTTGGTCTAACGTCCAGTCCGGGAGATTTTAGTCTCATGTCTTCTTTCACCATTACCTAGAAAACCTGCTGATCTTGTGATCCCATAATATTTGTAAAGAATGCCTCGGATTTTTGGGAAGGCTGTAAACATGTTTATTTGTGCTTTAAACTTGACTTTTTTTAAATGGGAGTCTGTGGACTGACTCACCTTTAGAGTCAGCCTCAAGTGGCCACTAGAGGAACTGCACTTTTGAGACTTCTGATTGGCTTTATTTGCCTCTGAGGTTCTTGCTTATTCAAAGTAAAAGAGACAGAGAAAGAAAGCGAGAGATGATTTCAAGACAAATCTGTGTTAAGAGCTGCAGATGCTGAACACAGAGCTCACTCTCCTGCCTGGACACTGTGTGTTGATGATTTGGGATTAAAGTAGCATCCTTTAAGATTAATCCCACCACACAAAGTCAGCTGTCCAACCTCAATATTAAGATGAGAATGAGTCTTCATCCTGGTTTCAATCTGGAAACTGTGTCTGTAGTTTTGGTTTTCTTGGCCTTGACTTCCAGTTTCGATCCACGTTCGGATATAAAAGCACCAAGGTACTTTCAGGCTTTAGTTTTTATGTGTGGTTT
This sequence comes from Aulonocara sp. 'chitande type north' Nkhata Bay, assembly GCF_057382095.1. Classification (NCBI taxonomy): domain Eukaryota; kingdom Metazoa; phylum Chordata; class Actinopteri; order Cichliformes; family Cichlidae; genus Aulonocara; species Aulonocara sp. 'chitande type north' Nkhata Bay. The sequence continues at coordinate 34,262,780 of NC_141359.1, forward strand.
TATCTGCGCTGACCCACCTTCCATATTTGGAATATATTTTATCCCAAAGCTCCACCAGGCTGTTCATCTCTTTTTCTTCTCCTGCCAGCCCACCGGTGTTGCTAAAACATCCTCCCCCTATGCTGTCGATGCTGAGAGTTTCAGACTTATGCTCCAGCATTTTGTCATAATTCTCTGCAGGATGACACTGAAAGGAGACAGGAACAGATAAAGGGAGCCACACACCCTGATAGAAAACACAAAAAGCTGCAAAGCACTTACCACCTCTCGAAACAATGCATTTAAGAGAAATGTTTCGATAAAAATCCAGCACACTTTATTCAAAGAAGCTTTTTGGAATGCGTCCTTGTCAGACTTGGTTCAAAACAAACATTTTCTTTGCAGCGCTGTTATTAGTGTTTTTCTTTTCACCTCTTTATGCTGAGCTGAGCTCTGATCACTGAGATGTGTATTTGCTCTAAAATTAATAAAAGCTTTAACAGTCTGATACAAAAAAAATCCCCCCAAAACAATCCAGGATTAACCTGCATGCGCTATTTCTGATTGTCTACACAATCACTCAAGCTTTACTCAATTTCTGCTCGGGAACATTCAGATTTAATTTTATTTCTGTCTCCCTGTATCCATTTATCTGTCTTTACATGTCTGTGCTCCTCTTTTTGTTCTTGCTCTGTCTCTTGCTTTGCATTCATTGTGCTTTTTACTGTCATTTACATCTCAGGTACCCAGAGAGCTAATGCCCGCGCCCCGGCTCCCTATAAACGAGATTTTGAGGCCAAACTGAGGAACTTCTATCGAAAGCTGGAGACAAAGGGTTATGGACAGGGACCGGGGAAAGTCAAGTAGGTCTAAAAGCTCCAAAAAGATGAATTAATGAATGCTGATTTCTAAATGAAAATAAAAAATGTTATTTATGAATAAAAACTGCATGTTCTGTTCAAAATCATAAACCGGTAGGAGGGCGAATTAAATTTCAGGAGGCACACCATCACGGGTTTAGCGTTAGGTATAACCCTAAATTTAGGCTTTACATATACACTGCTCAAAAAAGAATTAAAGGAACAGTATGAACATACCTCAGACCTCAATAGGAAAAAAATCATGCTGGATATCAATAATGATATGGACTGGGTAATACGTGAATGTCACATCGTTTGATGGAAATTAAAATGATTGACTTATAGAGGGCTGAATATAAAGAAACCCCAAAAATCAAAGTGAAAAAGTGATACTATTCCATTCTGATGAAATTCAATTGCACCAACTAAAAATAGTACTTCGTAGTTTCTAATGCCCCCATAATCCTAATGAGAGGACGACTGGTGTCCTGGGGGATCTCCTAACAGATCTGGACATCACTGAGCACCTGGTCAGTCTGAGGCAAAGCCTCATGGCATTGGATGGACTCACACAAAATGCTCAAGAGGAGTTCCTGCGAGATGAAGAACAATTCCTTCATCTTGCAGGAACTGCCTGCATACTCTTGCAGTCAGGGCATTTGTCATGCACCAGGAAGAACCCAGGATACAGTGCGTCTAGCATGTGTCTGGCAGTGCTCGTCCTGTTCCTTCCTGCACAAAGGAGCAAATACTGGTCCTGCTGATGTGTTGAGCCTCCTACGGGCCTGTCCAGCTCTCCAAGAGTACCTGCCCATCTCCCGGGATCTCCTCCTGCTCTTGAGCCTGTAATGACGTATTGATCATCACTTTATTTCTAAAGCACTTAAAAAACAACATAACAGCTGACAGAAGTGCTGTACAAGAAATGAGAGAACAAGAATAAAGCAATTAATCAGCTATAAGTTAATTCATAGAACCTAGGGAACATTTGAAATAGTACAGGCACATACGAAGGGTAAGAGTTTAAGACAGATAACAACACTGGATTAAAAGCCAAAGAGAAAATGTCTCTTTTTAAACGAGTTTTAAAGTCAGCAACAAATGAAGACTGCCTGACTCGTTCCACATTTCAGGAGGCAAAACTCCGAAGTCTCTGTCGCCTCTGGATTTATAAAATATCTCTAAAATATTGATGTGCCATCCTGGAGGAGCTGGACTACCTGTGCAACTAGGGTCCAGGTATCACCTCACACTACCAGTAGTGACATTGAACCTAGCCAAATGCAAAACTAGAGGAAAAACAATCAAAAAGAATGAGGAAGGAAAAAATGTCAGTGGCCCCCACCTGTAAAACCGTTTGTGTTGTGGGGGTTGTCTCACTGATGCTCCTCTAGTTCACCTGTTGTTAATTTCATTAACACCCCCTCTGACCATATCAGTATCCCAGAAGTTTAGCTGACTTGATGCTATACTCTGATTAAAAGGTGTTCCTTTAATGTTTTATTTTCAGCAGTGTATTTCAGTCCGGACTATTTTAATCAAAAGATGATTGTATGTTTTCATCGGTAGTGGTCTATAGTTGGCGCTCTGTTTCTATAACCGTGTGTGTGTGTGTGTGTGTGTGTGTGTGTGTGTGTGTGTGTGCACCCCCAGGCTCATCATACGCAGAGATCACCTTCTGGAGGACGCCTTTAACCAGATCATGTGCTACTCCCGTAAAGACCTGCAGAGGAGCAAGCTTTACGTCAGCTTTGTAGGCGAGGACGGGTCAGAGAAACACATTTACCTCCATTTCATTGGCGTTACTGTTCTTAATGACACGAGATGTTTGCTCACCTCATGCAGGGTAGAGTTTTCTGTTCTCATCTCAAGTTTCAAAGCATAATGTTTAACGCACATCGCCACAGTGCAGGAATGATTGTTTATAACATCAGCATACAGGATTGCAAAAATGAACTGAACAGGCCCTTCATCGTACCAGCCAAAAACCGAAAATCGACCTCATGTTTCAGTTATTGTTTCACCTGCGCTGACTGTGTACATGAGAGAGAGAATCTAGGACCGGAAGAATAACTTAATAAAGCTTTTATAGTCAGTTTAAATAAAACAAAACAAAGGAGACATTGTGTCCCTTTAAAAAAAGGTCAATAGCAGGAAATTAAATGTCACCAAATTTAACAACAAATCATTTTATACGCCTGTACCCGTCTCTTGTTTCCAGTGCAGAAGTATCGTGATTGTGAGGCTGCAAAATCCCATAAACACTAAATGCGTTCCTCCTCTGATCCAATCATCAGCCAAAGTCATCAAGGTTCATATGCATGTGTACTCTCATTTTGTGTGTGTGTGTTGCAGGCTGGACTACAGTGGACCCTCCAGAGAGTTTTTCTTCTTGGTCTCTAGAGAGCTGTTCAACCCATACTATGGGCTGTTTGAATATTCAGCTAATGACACGTACACCGTCCAGATCAGCCCCATGTCTGCCTTCGTGGACAACCACCATGAATGGTGAGGTTTCTGTCAGCCTGTGATCTCTGCCTGCCTGTTTGTTTGTTTGTTGCTGTGTGTGCTCCTGTGCTAAATCTAAGGTGTTAATTTTATCTGTCCTGAATGCTGATCCCAAAATGGAAGCAATTTGTGGAGAGCTGTGTGGAAATTTGGATCAGCAATCTGTCACAACTCAGTTTTTTTGCTCAGTGGCTGTGGATGGATGAAGGTCTGAGTAACATGAACCACAGACTATAGTATTCCTTGCTACATTGCAGATTTATCTGTAAATTTATATTGCCGGAATTTCATTATATCACAGGTTTCTGTTTCTTATACCGGTAGGTATTTTTTTTTATTATTTTAGATTTTAAGTGGTTATAATAGGTTTTATAATAATAATGGATTGCATTTATATAGCACTTTTCAAGGCACCCAAAGCGCTTTACAATTCCACTATTCATTCACTCACTGATAGAGGCAGGCTACAGTTGTAGCCACAGCTGCCCTGGGGCAGACTGACAGAAGCAAGGCTGCCATATCGCGCCATCGACCCGTCTGGCCATCACCAGTAGGTGAAGTGTCTTGCCCAAGGACACAACGACCGAGAACCGGCAACCTTCCGGTTACAAGACAAACTGCCAACTCTTGAGCCACGATCGCCCCATGAGGTATAAGAGTGTAGGGAGGGTTTATGTGGCTTAAATATATATATAAAGGTATACTGTTTATGTGAAAGCTGGATGCAGCCACCATGATATCGCTCACCGGTTTCAACAACAGTGTGCTGGCTGCTGCCGTGTTACTTTTTTTGGAGCCAGAAGTGACCATATTTAGTATCAGGTAATGTTCACTAGCTTTTTTAGCAAGCTGCCTCTGTAATCTTTTTCAGTGTATCAGACACAGATACTTGGTAGTTAGTGCTAAGAAACAGAAGAATAAAACACTGCTCCATTACATAAAAGAACTGCACCTACCAGTGCTGCCGGTACTTCCTCTGTGTCAGAGATATTATATTGTGTATTTCTAAATACACAATATTTGTGTATTTCAAAATGAGTACATTCACTAGAATCAGATCTATCTATCTGATTCTAGTGAATGTACTCATTTTGAACACTGCTATGCAGAATGTGAGCAGAGAGAAAGCGAGAGAATTTGATCTATTTGCTGTCACATACGTTGTAGAATGTGGCTCTGCCTCAATACCTAAACAGGAAAATGAGCACAGTTAGGGGTTGAAGTGGGATATGGCAGGTGGGGGTACCCTAAGATCATTTGTAGTGCTGTGACCACCAATCCAGATCATTCTGGCCCACTTTAACCCCAGAGTATAGCACCATGAATGGTGGACAAGTTATGTGGTTTTTGCTCTTTCATCTCTTTGTAACCGATAAGCACAGATACACCGATAGGATTCTCTTTTATGTGTCATTGTTTCCTCCATTTAGCTTCAAATGTGTTTGATGTTTGAAGGCGTGCAGGGCTGGGAGATAAATACTTCCCTCAAATGTATTAAACCTAAGACAGTAGATACTATAGATATTTATGTAAAGATATGGGGAGTAAAATAAATACTCTAGTAAAGTACAGATACACGGAAATTCTATTTAAGTACACCTGGTGGTCAGGTAGGATGGACTCACTGAGTTTCTTGTTTTTTTTCTTTTTTTGAAGAAGGATCTTTACTAGAATTTCACTCACCGAACCTTCTTGAATTGCCATGTTATTGACACCATATTTAAAGCAGTTACATCCCTAGATTTAAGCTTTACTAGTATCCAGATAGTGAGTTAGGAGGAAAAATCAACTCTCATGCAGCTGTGATGAAGTTGGGGATTGGTTATAGAGAACAAAACTGTTTTTGTATCAGGCTGTAAACATGTTTATTTTTGCTGTAAAGTTGGACATTTTAACATGGGAGTCTATGGGGACTGACTCACTGCTGGAGCCAGGCTCAAGTGGCCGTTAAAGGAACTGCAGTTTTTGTTCTTTGGGGAAAGTTGTTTGTTATATCGTACATGATTAGAGGCAATTATCAAGCTAAACCTATGTTTGAAAGAACAAAGACAATTTTCTGATGTTATAGAAGTTTCACAACCAGATAGAATCGAGAAGCATCTTTAAAATATGATGCAGATACCAAATTGTTTGTTATCTTCCCTCGTGGTTGGGATTTGTTCTGCCAACTTCAATCTTGTTCTCACAAACCATCTTTAAGATTCTTATTTGTTGTCTCTATTTGTTGGGTCCTCAATCAAGAGAGTTTTAGATATCATAACATGAACATAATGTGTGGAAGGTGCAGCAGACTATGGCACAATGTTTTTGCATCCGCAGGAAAAGATGTAGAATCTGGTTCCTGTGTTGTTTAGACAGTGTGAAAGAAAGCGAGATCACTGCGGTCCTGATGTTGCTGCTGTCTGTATTCACACATATTTTCCATGTTTTATGCAGGTTTCGCTTCAGCGGGCGCATCCTGGGGCTGGCCCTTGTTCATCAGTACCTGCTGGATGCCTTTTTTACCCGTCCTTTCTATAAGGGGCTTCTTCGCATGTAAGTGCCTCAGCCTGCTTCCATTCATTGCAAGTCAGCATTCAGGGTAGCAGCACTTCCTCCCTGACCAAATAAGACCTTGAATGTTTCAGTCAGTCAGCAGCTGTCTGCTTCTCCTGTCAGTAGGAGCAGCACCCTTATTAAGCTTTGTCCAAACAACCTGAAACGCTGCCAAATGTCTGCAATGAGGACAGATGCTGTATTAAATGTGTTCTTAACCTCTCGGGCAGCAGCGATCTGTTCTTAGCTTTATCACCATTAGTGCAGAGATAAGCATTTATCAAATGAAATGTCATATGTTCAGTCCAATATAGTGCTGAATGATCTTAGTATAATCAACAAAGCAAGTGAACGTGCATATTTTCCTGACAGTAATAACATGTGGAATGACCAAGGAATGAAAATTATGCAAAAGCATTCAAAAGATCAGCAAAAGATTTGACACATACCTATGCTTCATCTCCATACTTTGTATGATTAACCTTCAGCCTCACTTGTTAAAATCAGCTGACGATGATTAACGAGCAGGTCATCCCCACCTGTTGACCCCGCTGTGAACCTTATTCATGCAGCCCATGTGACCTGAGTGATCTGGAGTTCCTGGATGAGGAGTTCCATCAGAGTCTGCAGTGGATGAAGGACAATGACATCGAAGACATGCTGGACCTCACCTTCACTGTGAATGAGGAGGTCTTTGGACAGGTGCGTCTTCAGTCTGTGGTGGCGCCCTGGAACAAGAAAAGCAGACCGCAAATTTTATGTGTTATTCCTCTGTAATTCTGCAGATCACAGAGCGAGAGCTTAAGCCGGGTGGGGCTGGCATCCCTGTGTCAGAAAAGAACAAGAAGGAGTATATTGAGCGAATGGTCAAATGGCGCATCGAGAGAGGCGTGGCCCAGCAGACAGAGAGCCTGGTCCGAGGCTTCTACGAGGTACAGTGCCGGTGTTACAAATGTTAGAGGTGTCATAAAGACAAGATAAACAATGCTAAAATCCTCAAAGGGGTTTTAGGGGCATCCCCAAAATCCAACTAAAGGCCTCAAATAAATGCATAACTAAATAAATAAATACAACTTTATTCGTGTGGCATCTTTCACAACAAAAGTACAGAGAATTCCTCATGTGGGAGGACAAATTTCCAAGGGTATAGGCCTGAAAATTTCTGGATCAGATTTAAAGATTTGTCAGCTGCTTAACAGTTGAAATTCAAATTATATTTATGGATTATCTGAGTGGAAGCATACAGATAAAGAACAAAAATGGGACCCAGGATTGAGCCCTGGGGGATGCCAGAGAGTCTGAGGATGTAGGGGGAGGACAAAGCAAGTCTTGCATCCCTAGTACCAAAACACCATTCAAGGTAGCTTATTAGTTTATGATGGTCAGCCATATCTATATCTGTATTTGATTAGAGAAACTAATTATTAATTTATCTACAGCTTTTTTGGCCATTTTCTGTATAGATATTGTTGTTTTTAGTCTACAATTGTGTGATTAAAAGGGGATCTATCATGCTTAGTTCCATCTTTGCTTGGTCAATCAGTTCATCTTCTGGCTAAAAGAAGCAGTTTTAGCTCTTCCCCATTCTTCTGATTGGCTGCTCCTCGCATGCAGAATGTTTGAATTAGCTGGGAGGAGCTTTTGCACTCTAAACTACCCATATAAGGATATCCCCTTTTTGTGACAACATAGAGATCCAAAAATAATAAAAAAGAGTGTTTAGTTCTGTTTTAACTTTCAGCTTCTGGTTCACAGGGATTAAGAACATGTATATGTATGTATATGAATAACATAAGGGAAAGCATAAAAGGTCCATTTTAAATGTGAAATGGCTTCTTTTTATCTTAAAGTGCTCACGACCGAGACTTTAGATGGCCCGTATGAGCAAGGGGACTGATTTAATGTTTTTATTGGTACCTGAACATAATTTTAAGTACTGACTTGAAAAATGCTTGTGCTTTATTGATGCCATGAGCCCCAGTTAAAATAACAATAAGTACAATTTTCTCCTTTATAGCACATAATAGGTATTATCAACCCCATCGATCAATACCGGTGACACAGTATGGCTGCGTCATTGCAGTAGCTGGCTGAAAATCCTCTTTCTTTTTGAACCAGTGCTAACCCAAATGGACATCTGGCATTTGCAGCAGTGCACGATGATGCAGCTTCAAGTTGAAGGGCTAGATATGCTCACGATAATGCCAAAGGAGCAAATGACAAGTTAGCATTTAAGCGATCTACACTGTGATGTGCTAACTCTTTACTACATGTCTGTGATGTTAGCTCTCTTGTCATTATGGGCATTAAAGTAATTCAATGAAAAAGATTACCTGGAGGTACCTGTTGTGGTGCAGTAATGGCAGCTAAACCTGTACTCAAAATCTTTTGAAATATTGACAAAGCCGAGAATGCTTTCTAGTTAAAGTGCTGGTGTGTTAAGGTTTTAGTTATCCATCTCGCCTGTTTTATCTAGAGGGGTTGTCAGAGTGTTGTTAATCTTATTATTATATGAGAGCATGGATAGCAGCAGTGGTGTAATGTAACTTACATATTTTTCTCACAAGTATTTCTATACTCTGCTACTTTCTACTTCTACTCAACTATATTTTGGATGCAGTATTTGTACTTTTTACTCCAGACCAAGTATTTTTAAGGCTCCACTGCTTCTTATTTTGTAGATTTTTAATATAAGCCTACTCATATATAACTCATATATAATTCTGCATTGGTTATGCCCCAGTAATATGATTCTGCACAATGAGTACTTAGATTATGTTAGATTACATTAGGCACTTTATGTAAACACTCACTGGCCGCTTCAATAAATATTAAGTCTCTTTCCAGAAATCATCAGCTGTACATTTACTTTAGAAAATCCACCCATAACAAGTGGATGCGCTACTTGGGTAACAAAAAACTTAATGTGGGACAAACAGTAAGTGTACTGATCCTGAGAGGCATTCAACATATGAAGGGCATGTCTTCTGAATGTGTGAAAAGGTGCTGAAATTTAGTCTATGTTTGTATTCTCCTTTATGCCTCAAATACCTTTAAAACTGTTGTTGCTGCTTTTTTGCCTAGAGTTGTTTGGGTTTCAGTGAGGATCCATCAGCTCCATGCTTCTGGAGATAAAAATAAGAAAGGGGTCTATGTTATGACCACTTTTCCTTTTATTTGTGATCATTTTCTACAAAAATCTGCATAGCTTTGTGTCTTTGTGATCACTGATCACTAGTGACAGAAGGCGATTTGTTAACCTGCGGAGATCAAACGTGACAGCCTTTCATTAAAAGCTTTTAATGAATGAGACTTTAAGAAGAGGGTCAGAACCAGAGCCAATCAAAATGTGGGACAGGGAGACGAGAGATAAAAATGCTGCCCACCTGGTCACCCCGTGTGACTACTGACAACGTGACAGAACATGAAACATTAATGGAGTTGCTCCTCGGCTGAGCTGTATTATCAGATAGCTGCACTCTTCTTTTGCTTGGCGGATGTAGATAGAAGAAAGAAAATAGTTCCTGCACAAAGCTGCTCTCAACAGTTTGTAGACTTTTATTTTTTATTTTTTGAGTAACCAGGTCATTATTTCTGGACAGAAACATAGCTGCTGAGTTATTAAAATGGATTTTTTTGGTAACATAATGTAACTTCTACCATTTATTACATTCAAGAGAAGGCAGATGTCTCCAAAACTTGGCAGTCAACGGCAGAACAATTTAGATGGATAAACAGCGCTGCAGGCCAAAGGAAGAATATGTAGCTGTCCCTTTAACACTCCAGGAAAATAGATCTGATAGCCTGCTGTCATACAAAGAGAAGACAGAGTGATGAGGAGTGGGTTGTAATGTCTTTTTATGTCAGTTTTTTTCCTCCTTTTTTAAATAAACAGTATAAGCACAAACCCGCTGCTTTAATCCCTCCCCTGGCAAGTCGACAGACATCCAGGCCTTTGTGCGCCCTGCTTTTCTAAATCCAGAATTTACTGTAAACAAACTGATGGAAACTTTTCCCACAGTGATGTGTCACTGCACAAAAAGGATCTTCCGCCAGCAGTCTGATGTAGGTGGGAGGACTGTGATAAATAAATTGTGATAGATAAATAAATAGGCTGTACCGTGTTTTCACCAATGTTTGTGTGTGTGGTTTGGTTTGTTAGGTGGTGGATGTGCGGCTGGTGTCGGTGTTTGATGCCAGGGAGCTGGAGCTGGTTATTGCAGGCACCGCAGAGATTGACCTGGCAGACTGGAGGAACAACACAGAGTACAGAGGAGGTATGGAAGGGGGGTGGGGGGGGTGGAGGTTGGGTGCAAGGAGGTGGAGGAACGTACTGACAGCTTAGCCTAATGCATGCCCCGCCTCCGGTCCTGCAACATGTTCATTCACAAGTGTGCCACAGCCACTAAACCTCTGCTCTGAGAAGTATTTCCTCATTCATTCATCTCAACTGGTCCAGCGATTTTAACACTCGGGGAGATGCAAGGAAATAAGACTACACACTACTAATAAAAACCATAAAAAAAATCCATCTTCACCCCGAAGAAAGTTCAAATAGGTGCATCTGTTTAAATGTCTCTAGCCCCTAAAATGAAGGTGGTTGTAATTCAGTTTTTCTTTCTACTGTTTGAGGGACACAAGCAGTCCTACCTATTTTGTTTCTGATACTGACACCTTGGCTTTGGGTGTCTACAGATATCAAATACTGATCCAAGACTAGCTGTATTCATGAGAATTATTCTTGTATGTGTATGTAGGCATCCGTGTCGGCTTAAAAACTGAAAAACATATATAAACATTTGCAAATGCATAGAAATTATATTTATTAGTGAAATTATGCTTGAAAATGGAATAAAATGAGTTAAGTGGCACAGACACATGACAGACCTTTATGTTATAGTGAGTGTACTGAAAAACTTTTGCAAACACATAAAGAAAAGCTGGTGATCAACAAGTTTATAATATCTCCAAACTGTTCATGCTTTGTTGCTAATTTAGCTCCGCTGTGAGCAACCAGTACACTGCTGCTCTCTTGTCGCCTTACAAATACAAGACAGCCACCTTAAAAGGGTTTTATGTTGAAAGGTAACAACCCTACAATATTAGAAAATATTAGAGAAAACCCGAACGATCAGACCCCAGTGACAGTAGGAAGGAAAACCTCAATTTTAATAGGAAGAAACCTCCAAAGAACCAGGCTCAGGGAGGGGTCGATAGCTGAAGCCTCTGACTGGCCTCAGCGTCAACTGACTTTGAAGAGGAAGAAGTTTGTTTTGGTCTTTATATGACTGCACCAGTGCCCAACTTAAGATAAGGAAGGATTAATTCGAACAGAAAACCATACAAAGCTACCCTAGAATAAAAATTTGAAGTTTGAAATGAACTGAACAAAGCCCCTTTAATTAATCTGAAAAGACTGAAGCCTTACCTGAAATTAATCAAGTTGTTTTTCACAATATATAATAATTCTCCTGTGAACAAGTGATTAAATTTGCAGGGTAACAGCTGTACTGGACTTCACTTAATGTTACTCTGCAATAAGCTTCAAACCTTTGGAGTTATTACAGCGTATGCGGTGTACAGTCAGGCTGCAGGTGCCGGTGTCCAAAGCCATCACATTTAAAGGCTCTTTAGGGTTCTGGCCAGCAAAGTTGAAAAGGCGCCAGCAGCTGAGAGACAGAACAAAACTCGAGCTGACAATCGGCCATGACTCAGTGTCAGGGCGCTTTTAATGGACGAATCGACTGAGACGCACCAAACCGCTGTGTCCATCAAACATTAAGAAGCAGAGCCAGCTCACAAACCTCAGGAACAGGGGGACGGACGCCCTTATTATTTGTTATTCGTCTGACTCATGCACCATCGCTGTCTTATCTCCCCACAGGTTACCATGACAACCACATAGTGATTCGCTGGTTCTGGGCGGCTGTGGAAAGATTCAACAACGAGCAGAGGCTGAGGCTGCTGCAGGTATATATATTGTACATATATTTATTAGTTTCAGATGTAGCCATTCTTGTATTTTGCTTGTTTACATTATTGTATTTTGCACAACTCTGTTGCTTGTGAAGCTCGCACACAAGAATTTCACTCACATGTGCTGTACCAATGTACCTGCACATGTGATGTGACAATAAAAGTGATTTGATTTGATTTTGATTTGATTTGAGGTAGGGCACGAGGGGGAGCGCATGCACACAGGATGCCCCCGTGTGGACACCGCCTGCAATTACATTTTTTAATATGTTTCTAATTCTGCAGGAATGTCCCATTTATTTAAACAAGGTGTATTCAGTTTTCTGATTTATTTAACACTGAAACAAAGAACCTGAGAGTAAGTGAAATAACCCAAACTTTTTATGGCCTAAACACTGACTACATTTCATCCTTTTCTTGACTCTCTTCTCTCCTCAGTTTGTGACGGGCACCTCCAGCATTCCCTATGAGGGCTTTGCCTCACTACGAGGAAGTAACGGACCTCGCCGATTCTGCGTGGAGAAGTGGGGGAAAATCACCTCCTTACCCAGGTAACCTCACCTTTTAGGGACTATACAAAAATGAATAATAGCAGAGACATTGTAGAGTGAATCTTTTCAAAATAAAATGTCCATAAATATGAACGCTGATCAAACAGGTATGAATAAGGGCTTTAACGGGCTGTTTAGGTTGTTAAGGCTTCATATACGTCACCTCTGTTACTTTTTTTGTAAAATATGATGGGAGAGATACGACACAATTTTAGGGCGTAAACACACTTAAGAATTTTAGTGGATTTATTTATGTGTTTCTCTATGGGGGACCAATACCGACAATTTCAAACAAATATCTAGTAAACAAATAACTCAAAAGAAAACTTAATTTAAACTTAACTTAAAAGAAAATTTAACTGCCATTAAATCACTGAAAATACATAAAATAATGACATAAAATTTAAGACAAATTTATATTTCTGTATTCATTCGCTTCTTTCTTAATTTGATATAATAGGATATCAAATTAATTATCATACAAATTTGATATAATACGTATGACATTTATCTACCTTTTTAATGCCTTTTTATTTATTTTATTTTATTTTTATCATATTAATTAATTAATTTTTATTTGTTTTTTTTCTATTATTTTCCCCTGGCTTTTGCATACATACTGACATCATTAGACTAAAAAAATGGAAAATGTAACAAAAAATAAATGTTTAGGGGCTCATTACAAATGTTAAAAAACATAGATGCAAACATAAAAAAACAGAACCATCAATTTATGTCACATTTTATATAATAACAATTTACATACATTTTTTTTGGTTTGTTTCTAAGACAAATAAAATATTAATATTGTTAAAAATATATTTTTTTAAGTGAAGTTTAAAAAAAAAAAAAAAAAGCAATACTGTTTCTGATCAAAGATCATATTCTGATTTTGACGTTCATTCACAGCGTTTTAATTCATTATTTAAATGTTGGGTTTTTTTGTATGTTTTTTGAATGCAAAGCACTTAAGGTCAACTCTATTGCTATTTCTAAATGTTCTCTATAAATACAAGTGACTAATAAAGACGCAGCATACCTGCAGCTCTGTAGGGTATAAGTGCAGCAGTTTTCTTTTTGGGTGTATTATTTGACAGGAACAAAAGCAGAAGAAAAATCTAACAGATGACTCATCTCATCATCTGTTTCATAAGGTCTCGCTGTGTTTCCACAGGGCTCACACTTGCTTTAATCGTCTGGACCTCCCGCCCTACCCGTCCTTCTCCATGCTCTACGAGAAGCTGGTAACCGCTGTCGAGGAAACGAGCACGTTTGGCTTGGAGTAACCTCAAATTGGCCGACACCCAGGAGAGAGAACCATCTGGAAATCTGTGTTCCTCACTTAGAGGCATTAAAAATAAAACTAATATCCTCAAAAGGCAACTAAACCCCCCTCCCTTCCCCTCCCTGGATGACGCTGCTGTTTTTTCCGACTGGCTTTACATCACTCGGCACGCCGGCTTTGCTCTGATTCTCCACCTCCGACAGCTTCAGGACAAAAGACGGAGAATCGGAGGACGGGTTGAAAAGCTGTACAGTACAATTTCTTGTTTTCATGGTAACCTTTGTTCACTGAGCCACATGTGTGCTTTATCTCTTTAGTTAATGGCCTTGGTTACTGGATTTCTAGCACCTCCTCCTCCACCTCCTCAGAGACAGCTGCTCCAAAAACCCACTGAGTTCCTTTTCCCTTCTCTGGACCTCAAAACTGTGCCCGTCCCGCTCCGGGGCTGCAGTGATATGAACTATAAGACACACCAATCACCTTTGCACAAATACACACTTAAGCATTGTCTTTGTATTATGAGTGCAAACCAGTGTTTCCCCCGAGAGTCTTCATCGGCGCGGGAAGAAGTGACATTTTAGTCTTTAAACCGAACGCTGGCTGCTTGTTCGAAGAGAGGGGACACACTGGTGTGCACAAATACACACTGAAAACACACCTGTTCTCACAGTTTAGAACCCCAAATGAGCTGGACATGGAGTCGCAGGTCATCGGCGGTGCTTGTGCGCAGCGTCAGTGACACATTGTGGTAATGACGGCAGGTTTGAGGTCAGGACTGTTACCTTCAGTTACTGCGACACCACAGCCCAAAAACATTAAAAAAAAACATGTGACACATGAACGGTTTCAACAGAAGCGCAAGGTTCCTGTCTTACAACACATTTCTCATGAGCAATAGAGGCACTTTCTGACATAACACACAAAGTCCTCCCCAGCCAGTGAAAGTGATGAATGTACCAAACCAGTGACTGAATGTATGAACCTCGAGCAGGAAACAGAAGTTGAAAGGTTTCAACATAAGCGTGACTCGGTTTGTTTAAGCACTGATGATTTATAAATGCAATGATGGCTCATGAGATGCATCTATGGTTCTGCCAGCTTGCTCGGGGGATCAGGGCTCAAATGAAAGAAATGCCAAACTAGGTCACAGGTCGTAACATTTCCTGGGAGGAAAACATTTTACTGATAACAACCCTCAAAAATAACCCAATTCCTTGATTAAACTGATCATTGGGCTCATTTTTATGGTTTTTAATGGCTTTATTTGTGTTTATCGCATCTATATTCTTTCATTTACCAAGGATGCATATTTTAAAGTGTTTTAACTTAAATATTTATCTTTTTAAATCATTTTTTATGCAGAAGGACATCTCAGTCTGTTAGCCATGCACTAACATTAGTCACTGCAAAACATCACAATGCAGTAATTAGGAGGAGAAAATTACAATCATATCAAATTTTATGCCGTTAAAAAATATATATATATTTCACTCATGTAACACTTTTCATGGTTGGACCAATAAGATCCCCAAAATGATAAAATAGAAGTCACTGATGGAGTGCAGTTGTGAGGAGAAGACAAAATGTTTTCTTTGCAGCTCTCAGTTCAACTCAGACTTTGACAGGACAGTGGAAGGTCAAAATAATGGCATATACCCATCACTTTTTACATTTTACACTTAACTAATCATCACAAAAAGCAGATCCACGATTTTAAACATCATGTATAGCAATTACTACTGTTACTGCTAAAGTAAAAGAAGGATTTAGGAATAAAAATCCACATTTTAAGTATCAAAAATAAATTTCTGGTATTTTTAGAAAACTAAACTGCTTGAAAATTGTTTAAATTAATTGCATTATGGTGCTTTTAAGTTGCATATAAACCTTTGCTTTCATAGATGTGCAGCATCTGAGGTCCAACTCCCCTGAGCAACGCAGTGGCCGCTTTGATGCATCGCTCTAGTGAATGGCTATTAGATGTACCATGAGGCATTGGTGGGATTATTTTAGTGCCTCTTGGGAATGAAGTTTTATTTCTTTGCAAACATGTGACCAGATCCAAGCGTCTCACTGTAGGAGCTGCAGTTTTTAAAACAAAATATCAGATATCAACACCAGAGGGCAGCAAAGTCCCACTCAACTCAAACAACCAGTGGTCTGGTCCTCTCTGAGTGGCTTCCTGACCAGGGTAGATTATGATGATGATGATGGCCTTGTACTTTAGAACTTGTTGCATACAGTCCATGCCAGACAGTAGTTTTGTCTCTGAAGCATGTGATCGAACATTGAGTGCACTCACACACACAAACTCATTTTCTACAGGGTGCATGCAAGATTACACCTACTGTACAGAGTCCTGTTGGAGTTAGACCACAGGGGCTGGAATAGTGGTAGAGATCCCCACCTGCGATGCGACATGTGTGGGCAGACTTTTGTATCTGAGCCCCGCCTCCCTACCCACACCTCTCGCCCACCCCCGCCCTAATAATGCATGCAGGATCTTCCTGGTCAGCTCCGTGAGCTGGACCTGGTAGAAACTCCTAGGTGGCGTTGTGTTATAGCTCGATATTGCATGCTGAAATAGTGCAACACACTGTCCTTACTAGCTTTTTTTGCATGAGGATATTGCTATACATTCAGACAAAGGGGTGAGGGAGCTGGTTAAATTGTGCCACTCCAGTTGTGGCGCTCCGGTTGTGGCGCTCCACCTGAGGCATACGCCCTTGTGCTCACCTGGCACTGTCGTACCTTTAGCTCGTGGGAACAAGGCGGAGGATGATGGTGTTTGTTAGCTCTCTCCGTGACAGTGGAACAGCGAGTATTTTGGCAGCATGCTTCGAAAACTTCACATGTGCGTGTCTGCCTGTCTCAGTCACAGGCTGATGGTCATGGTTCATTGCTGAACAGGTAAGGGATCAATAGGGCTGCTTTTGATTTTGTGAGAGCACATGTATGTGTACCATGTGTGGAGTCCTGTTTGTCTCTTTGTATATAAATGTATATGTATGTCTGTCCTGTTGTGTGTTTAAATATATATATTTTGCACCGGATGTACCAAAGGTTTGGGGCTTGCAAAGTCAACCATTAGGCCTGCTCTCTATTTCAGTCGAACAACCACACATTCCCCCCTCCTCCCCACCGCTGTTTCTGGCTCACAGAGCATCACCTCATGTTTGCTTGAGGAGCAGATTTGTGGCATGGGCAGCGACGCTTCACGTTAGGATATTCACCCGGTTGGGTCAGTTTCGGTTCACCATCAATTTGAGGCTTTTCAGGTGCAGATGAAGACTGCTGCACCGCTCGTCTTTCTGTGTACATCTGACAGGACCCGGCTCCAGTTTTCAGAATTCCACTCTATGCAAAGCTCCTGTATGTGTGTGTGTGTCCATTTCACTCCAATGATTGTAATAAAAGAACAAATGGAAAATTTTTATGAATGATTCACGATCTTACTTATCTTTTACTAAAGTTATCTAATATACAGTGGCTTGCAAAAGTATTTGGCCCCCTTGAACTTTTCCACATTTTGTCACATTACAGCCACAAACATGAATCAATTTTATTGGAATTCTGTGTGAAAGACCAACACAAAGTGGTGTACACGTGAGAAGTGGAACAAAAATCATACATGATTCCAAACATTTTTTTTTACAAATAAATAACTGAAAAGTGGGGTGTGCGTAATTATTCAGCCCCCTGAGTCAATACTTTTAGAACCACCTTTTGCAGCAATTACAGCTGTCTCTACCAGCTTTGCACATCTAGACACTGAAATCCTTGCCTATTGTTCTTTGCAAAACAGCTCCAGCTCAGTCAAATTAGATGGACAGCGTTTGTGAACAGCAGTTTTCAGATCTTGCCACAGATTCTCGATTGGATTTAGACCTTGTCTATGTTTTGTGATAAACCATTCCATTGTTACCCTGGCTTTATGTTCAGGGTCGTTGTCCTGCTGGAAGGTGAACCTCCGCCCCAGTCTCAAGTCTTTTGCAGACTCCAAGAGGTTTAGTAGGCAGGGATAGCTCAGTAGGTAGAGTGGTGGCCCCATGATCGGAAGGTCGGGGGGTTCAACTCCACTGAACAGCTACCCTGAGGTACCCCTGAGCAAGGTACCGTCCCTGCTCCCCGGGCGCTGCATTGGTGGCTGCCCACTGCTTCACTGGGCGAATGGGTTAAATGCAGAGGAACTATTTCCCTATGCGGACTAACACATACACATTATTACACATTTCTTCCAAGATTGCCCTGTATTTGGCTCCATCCATCTTCCCATCAACTCTGACCAGCTTCCCTGTCCCTGCTGAAGAGAAGCACCCCCAGAGCATGATGCTGCCACCACCATATCTGACAGTGGGGATGGTGTGTTCAGAGTGATGTGCAGTGTTAGTTTTCCGCCACACATAGCGTTTTGCATTTTAGCCAAAAAGTTCAATTTTGGTCTCATCTGACCAGAGCACCTTCTTCCACATGTTTGCTGTGTCCCCCACATGGCTTGTGGCAAACTGCAAACGGGACTTCTTATGATTTTCTGTTAACAATGACTTTCTTCTTGCCACTCTTCCATAAAGGCCAACTTTGTGCAGTGCACGACTAGTAGTTGTCCTATGGACAGATTCCCCACCTGAGCTGTAGATCTCTGCAGCTTGTCCAGAGTCACCATGGGCTTCTTGGCTGCATTTCTGATCAGCGCTCTCCTTGTTCGGCCTGTGAGTTTAGGTGGACGGCCTTGTCTTGGTAGGTTTACAGTTGTGCCATACTCCTTCCATTTTTGAATGATCGCTTGAACAGTGCTCTATGGGATGTTCGAGGCTTGGGAAATCTTTTTGTAGCCTAAGCCTGCTTTAAATTTCTCGATAACTTTATCCCTGACCTGTCTGGTGTGTTCTTTGGACTTCATGGTGTTGTTGCTCCCAATATTCTCATAGACAACCTCTGAGGCCATCACAGAGCAGCTGTATTTGTACTGACATTAGATTACACACAGCTGCACTCTATTTAGTCATTAGCACTCATCAGGCAATGTCTATGAGCAACTGACTGCACTCAGACCAAAGGGGGCTGAATAATTACGCACACCCCACTTTTCAGTTATTTATTTGTAAAAAATGTTTGGAATCATATATGATTTTTGTTCCACTTCTCACGTGTACACCACTTTGTATTGGTCTTTCACATGGAATTCCAATAAAATTGATCCATGTTTGTCGCTGTAATGTGATAAAGTGTGGGAAAGTTCAAGGGGGCCAAATACGTTTGCAAGCCACTGTATGTCAACAACAAACTGTGTTAATGGTACCAAAGTATATCATGAAGGAGGCCTCACCCTGATTAAACACTCCTCTACTAAACCTGAGGTTTCTGTCCAAGTAACAAAAGGAAAAAGGATAAGTGAAGCTACATTAATATATTAATGATGCAGATATTTAAAGATATCAGATTGGAATGCATGCAGTAATGAAAATTTGGTTTAGATGCTGAGGGCTGTGTTAAGCTTAGATCATTGTTAATAAAGGTACACATTGTACATACACAGTGGATGGTTTTATGTGGAAGCAACCTTGTGCGAGAAAGAGAAACACTAGATGAAATGGCAAAAATAAATAAATTTTAAAAACTTATAAGTTCTGATAATTTTGTAGAATATTTTGTCAAATTTGTGAGATATCAAATCTAAATTTCCATTGATATAATTTAAACTTTTCATCTTACAAATGTATTTTTGAAATAAGTTTTTTAGTGTTTTTAAAGACACACGAGCTAAGAGATTTAAAATCTTGAAAACTGAGTTCATATGTGCAAGACCTAGATATGCATTTTCTATTTCATGATTGGCATTTTCCATCTATAATTACAATAAGTCACCATTATTAGATAGTATGTCAAGGTGATGAAGTGCTATTATAATAAAATTATTGTAAAACTGAAAAATCATATCACACATATATACCATATGTCTTATATTTATAATAAAAAACAAACAAACATTAAGCTTGTTATTTCACAAATATTGTAAATTAAATTAACTCTCATAAGTTGGACTTTGACAGTCCAACTTTTGAGTATTAAGATTCATTATTTATTTATTTTATTCATTTATGTTTTCTGAACTTCGAACCCGCTCCTTTAGTGACATGAATAGGCTGCCATATCTCGGCCGTGTCCAAATTCAAACCTTTCAACTGAACGCAAAAGCAGTGCGCATGCGCACTGACGCGTCGACGACGTTGTCAAACAGGGATGTGAAAATGATCGCAAACTGTGCGGACAAACTCAATGAGCGGACTAACAGCCGACCGCAGCGGCAGCTCGGATAGGTTTTGTGTTAACAGCCCATGAGTGCGGACTTTATAGACCCAAGCTTCGCTTTTCTTGAGCTGAGGAAAATCGGTTTAAGTCACTTTTTAAGTGCCGTCGAGCTAACTTAGCGACAGTTGAGCTAGCCGGGGAGCTGGAGCGGCGCGCGGTGACCGGCTGAGCTAACATTAACATGTAACTACGGCGAAACGAGCAGTGGTAACGTTAGTTTAGCTCATTTTCACCGTTTCTCTCACTTCTGCTCGGCGTTTGGCACCGTTTTCAGCCGGGAAGCAGCACCGAGGAGGAGAGGAAGATGTCTCGGAGGCGGCTGGACAGTCGTAGCGGACTCTCCGCCGGACTGCTCGGCGAGATTCAGACTCCGATCAGCACGGAGCCGCTGGAGACTGTGTACGAGATCACCGGGGAGCTGGGCAGGTGAGTCCGCCAGAGAGTGCACCTGCTGTATATGACACCTGGGAGCTGTACCTGACACTATACAGTCAGATATTTACAGATGAAACTCAGTTTCTGTATTACTATCACTTACTAAGAAAGGGTTACTACTTATAAGTCTTTTGTTGTATTTATTTAGTACTACAATTGTGAAGTACAGGTACAGGAACGCACCGTCCAGTGCCATAGAAGGTATCAGCTTTACTGTAGACATGTAAATACACGGCTACTGATATAGGGAAAGTCAAATATCTCAAAATCACCAAAGTAAATGTCAGATGATAGGACGGATGTTTCTCTGGTGGACAGATGCGTCGCACTGTAGGAGCTGTGAAAGATTTCCCATGCCTGTTGTGACAGTGGAGCTGAATCAGTTGGAGACGGGGACAATATATATAGCCTACCGGCTACATCTGTTATTAGTGTTCTTTTCAGTGGTGTAGAAATAAGAAGAACTAAGAAATCAAGTGTTAAAAACATGGCGTGTGCTTACATTTCCTAGTAGGTGCACGTCAGTGTTTTTCCAAGCATTTCTTTATTTGACTGTCATTGCTTTGAAGATAAAGCAGAGCAAGAAGGCACATGTATGCATGTAACTTGCTTCTTGTTTGTGTCTTTCATAAGTGAACTTTACACAGTCTGGTTTCCAAAAAAGGAGAAGTAGACACCTGACATTTTTAAAGATCACATAACCCTCCTACTAAATATTCACCAAGCTTAATTTAGGATTAAACAGTACCTCTTCACTAACGATCACTACACATCAAGCACCCTTTTCCCAGAAAGAAAAAGAAAAAAGGTCCTTACTGGGAATAACCTTTAATGCAAGGGCTGACTGGGAATATTAGGTTTGGAGCATTGTATTGCTTATGTATCTATTTATATTGATTAAAATAAAGAGCATGCTTGTAACAATGCTTTCTCAGGTAAATGCGCTCTCAATCTGTGCATCCAGTATGCTATGAGATTACTTTTCTACTAACGGATAGGCTGTAAAATAGTGACTCCTGCATAGATAGATAGAATATAGATTTTTGAGGGATGTTTGAAACTATTAGGCTGATATATATCCCTGGCTGATATAAAGCTAATATATATTATATTATATAATATAATATAAAACTAATATAAAACTTTGTATCTGAAGGTATTTAAAGTCTGATGTTCTTTAAAAGACACAAAGTTATTGCTGTTATAGAGCACAAACAACACTCTACCTAGTCGAAAGTGTGCATGACCAAATACTGGGCTAATTGTGCAGTTTCACCTAAGTACACATGAGCTTTGTACCGAATCATTAATGTATTCTTGAGAAAAGAGGTTTTTAGTCTGTTTAGTCTCTCGAGGTGCATGTGAGTAAAATGTGTTGCAGGCTTTCAAAGGGGTTTTCGTTTACAATCTACGTACAGCAAATATTTTGCCCACTTTAAGCAAAAAAAAAAAGTTATTTATTGAAATTTGTGATTGCTACATGAATTATGGTTAATCTTATACAGCAACAAAATGCTGTTCATAAACATAAAATTTTCATGTCAAAACATTATGTTTTTGAATGAAATTAACCAAGACGATACACCTATATATTAAAAATCTGAAACTTGGTGCATCCTCTGCTCTTCTAAGACTGTTTCAGGACTCCTTACAATTACTCCTTACAATACCAGAGTTTTGGAAAAATTTAGTGTCAAGCTTGTCATTCAGTTTTTTGTGAATATAAAATACTTGGTGCTCAGCAAAGAGGCAAAAATAACAGTAAAGTCATAAACTTATTTTTAAAAGGTAACACACAGTGTAGTCAACCCCCAAAGGCTGTGTTTTGAGCAGGAAAAACCCTGAAGTTGTGTTACAGTGAGTAAAAACTAAAGTAGTAAAAATATCACACTCATTTTAGTCCATGGGACTAAAAAGTCCTGTTTGATCTCTAAAAACACGCCAGTAAATATTTCCCTTTCTTTTTAACTGCAATGAAAAACAGTCTGAAAACGTTCAGCTGGTTTAGGACAAAGGTTCAAAAGAGGCTGCAACCTTTTCCCCATGCCCTTCCTGTACCAGACTACAGGAAGTAGTATTTAATTTGGAAAACGGTTAAACAGCCTAAGAGATGATCAAATAGATCTCAGTATTCTGTATTTACTGACTCAACTGTCATTAGATGTATTTTAAAATTTACACACCACCATGGAACGGGTTAAATCTGTCACACTTGAGTTTTTCTGAGTAATTTAACTTTTAAGACATTTTCACAGTGTGGAGTGAACCTGTATCTCCACAAAAGAAATGACAGTGAACAGGAAAATCTAAGCTTTTAGCCATCAAACGGTGTTAGACAAGGGCCCTTTGGTAGGCTGGTAATGGCCTCTGTCACCACTGGCCTATGCAACAGCTAAAATAATCTAAGCCAATCTTAACAAGAATTCCCAGGACTTTCACCGCATGAAGTATTTCTCAACTTTTACAAGTAATCATACCTTATTAAGATTCTTATGATTAATTGCAGGAATTCATATTCACAACCAGTGGCTGGATTTTAACCTCTGTGCAGAAAGGTTTAATAGCTCTAATCTGCTCTTAACTGGCAGGTGCAGATTTCCAGAAAGTTCCGCCTTTAATTACAGTTTGTGCAAAAGAACTCTTACATCATGTCTGCAGTTTCCTTCTGATATATCTGTTGTGCCAGTGATGGTGGGGTGTAGTTTAACCGTTAAATATTGATGGCTTTATAAGGGTAAACTTGTCCCACTTACTATGACAATTTTCCACACTTTGAAAAATTCAGCATGTTTCAGATGAGTTGTGACTCAAAAAGCATTCCTGTTGAAACCACACCTACAATAACAGTTAACAGTTTTTAACATTTACTACAACACAACAAGGAAATGCACAAATCCACAAAGACTGTTACATAAGACCTTAAAAAACTTCTATTTATGTTTATGTGAAGTTGCATTCCAATAAAATACTGTATATATTGCCCCTGACCACATTTACTTTGTAGTTACCTTAAAAAATAAACCTAAAATGTCCTGTTCTGCTTTAACTTGAGGCATAAACTGAGACAGAATATAAACATTAGCAGAGGAAAGGTTTGGGATGAGGATTTAATTGTTGTCATGTTGAGGGACCCAGATGGGTGGAGACAAATGCCATACATGGCAGGAAGAAGACCCCAAAAACTGACCAATTCTGAGCCAAGAAAACATCAGAAATGATTGGTTCTCAACGTGAGGTTAGTCATTAATATGCCACTGTGTGGTTTACTCACTATGAAAAAATCCTAATCCTAATATTAACATGCACACTGAAATCTTTGTTGGCCCAAGAGTGATTCGTTTGTCCAGGAGACTAATTATTAGTGTATTAGTGCTAATATGAAGGAGTAGAGACCAAGAATGATAAGTGGATAGTTAAAACATAAAACAGGGTTGTCATTTAATAAGCAGGTAGAGAGAGGCAAGAGGTTAAATTACAGAGGTTAAGACTATACAGCATGAAAACTGAGAAAAAAATTATATTTACTTCTTTTCTGCACATACTCTACAGAAAATGTTTGTTTTTTTTTTTTTAGCATTGAGTGTTAATAAACAGGAAGAGTTGAGCAAATGTGCTACCTTGTCACATGAAAGAGGAGGTCTTGCATGACTGTTCAGATAGAAAAAAAATTTAAAAATCCCCAAATTTGGAAAATTACCAGGTTAGCAAAATATTAAACATAGCCCGTAACAAACTAGATTATATGAAGTAAAAACAGCTCAGTAAAATAAAATAAGATAGCTCAAGAAGGAGCTGCAACAACACACATTTGAAGGACAGCTGATGTCACTTATCTGTGTATTCATGCTGATACACTGACCCTAACTTTTTGCATGTGCTGGCTGAATAGCTCAGATCGAGTCATGCAGTGTAATGCACTAAGTTAATGGTGATTGGACTCTGGACTCTAAGTCTTAACACTCCAGCCTCTGACCGGGGAGGTGACTTTATTGTACAGTGGGAAAATATGAAGCCTTGGTATAAAAGGAGACCATTATCATGTGTTTGTGTACGAGCCATGGCAACCGCAGGCAGCTGATGATCATATCCTGACAAGCCCGAGGTGTGTTTGAAGTCATTATGCGTCACGCAGAGCATTAAAGTGTAGCTAGTGTTAGTCTGCAGGAGGAAGGAAACAAGTACATGTGGAAAGCAGACTTAAGAAAGCAGAACCGGCTTGGGTTACTTCTGCTCGCCACTTTGTTTGCAATTTGTTAAAACAGGAAGTTCTGATGTGAAATGTGTTAAAACTCAGTGATGAGAACATGGCTGGCACAAAGGTGTTAATCTTAAACTGTAGTAGCTCTACTTTTGAATTTAAGGTAATTTCCCAGCTATAACTAAATCCCTAAACAAGGACCTTTCACTGTGTGTCCTTACTTATTTATTTATTTGTCAGAATGAAGCTTAAATGCTTTTGTTGGTTGTTGCTGTTCATGGAATTAATTAAAAACACATCAATCATCATTTGTCTGTGTATTTGAAATGACTGTAACGTGAGATAAGATCTTGATCTTAAAAAAAAAAACAACCCCCCAACAAAACACCTTTTTGGCAAGTGTCTTCAGAGGGAGCTTATTCTGTTACATCTCCTCTTCCATTGGTGGATGTTCGCATTAAACATGGTTAAAGTTTCAAATATTGAGGTCAGTAATCTTGTCAGCTGAAAGCTCAGGCTTCGGACTGCTCTGAACTCTGTTTCAGGCCGGTCTTTCTGCCCTTGGCTCTGTATGATGTCATTGAGAGGGAATATCCCTAGTATGACCGTTTCAGGAGCAACATTGTTGTTTACAAGGTGCAGCCAAACAAAAGAAACAGGTAGTTGAGTTGTAGAGACTTTTCCTGCCTCAGAGTCGGCTTTTCACCAGAAATCTTTTCATTTTCCTGCTTATTAAACTAAACCAAACTACTTCTGACCATTTAATATACATAAATATCTATTCTACTTAAATAATTGAACTCCCTCGCTAACAAAGCAAAGCAAATTTCCTTTAAGCAGGAAAAGAATATGTACAAGAAGACATGAAGGTTTAACATGGTGGAGGCTTATATGCTATCACATGATGTGCAGGATGTTTTAGCACAATTCAAAGAACTCCTTCTGGGTCTGTAACCTAGAAAAGTTAGGTTTTCCTAGAGAGCTGAAATTAGGGCTGTTATCTGCACAGCTGGTAACAAGGTGAACTTTAAACAAAGTTTAAAATACGTATTAAATATTAAAATAGCTCTAAAATGAAGTTTAATGACCTAAACAAATGGTTACCACGGTGACAAAGCATGGCAGTAGGCTGTTGGAAATGTACTAGCATTAGATAACACTCCCGCACACAGAACCTGTTATCTAATGCCATTTCTGTATTTGTATAACACCTTTATCACAAAGTCACTTACAGATATTATGTTGTAAAGGCTGGACCACATACTAATCAGCATTTTCTGCATAAAATGAAACATATTAATCATTAGTTATATTTGACTTATATTGGGGAAAGTTTGCGGTGAATCATGTTGGAGATATTTAGCCATCTAAATTAATCTTACAGTGGATAATGGCTCAAACCACAACATCTATCAGGGTTTTTCCTGCACAGAAAAAAAAATGATGGAAACAACCAAAGAAGCTTTCGTTTTACATCAAAGGAAAATCACCAGCACTTTGATAGACAATTTGTAAAAATATCTGAAACATTTTTTTACGCAATGGACAAAAATAAAAGGAAAGAAAAGTAAAGATTTCTCTTAAGTTGATGCCAAAGGCCAATTTGTAGCCTGGAAAAAAGCCTGTTTATATACACTTATATGTATATGTATAAGATGGTGTAATAACCATGACTTGACCCATTGGTTTCTGGCATTTGTGCTAAGGAGAAGACTAAAAAAATCCTAACCAAGTTCTTCTAGAAACAACTCCAGCGAATGAACTCCAATATTAATAAATGGAACCTAACAAAATGTGTTTAATCAAATTGATATTACCCCATAATAAGGTTTAAAAAGCTGGATTTAGTTA
Source organism: Aulonocara sp. 'chitande type north' Nkhata Bay (assembly GCF_057382095.1). NCBI lineage: Eukaryota > Metazoa > Chordata > Actinopteri > Cichliformes > Cichlidae > Aulonocara > Aulonocara sp. 'chitande type north' Nkhata Bay. The sequence goes on from NC_141359.1 coordinate 34,289,267, forward strand.
TACTTACACCTCGCATGAGCAGAATTTCAGAACATAATGGCCTTGACCTAAATGCATGGTAATTCATGTCCTGGATATGTTAGCCAGGAAAAAAAAATACATTTACTGACATCTTTACTACAGCAAGAATTAGAAAGAAAAATCTCACCTTATCGCTACAGCTGAACCCAGAAACAGACAAAATGTTTTTGGGTCTGTTTTATCCATGACCTTGTTCATTCCCAGAGTTCATTACCAATGGTGAGTGTTGAAACATAGGATGGTAAATGTCCTATACAGAGCCTACATGACTGCGAGGGCAGCACTAATCCATCTGTCAACCTCACACCCCACAAAATTCAAACCCTGTAGGGTTATCATAAAAGAGTAGAAATAACTACAGAGGCCACTTGTCTGTGTAGCAGGCTGTAAACATGTTTATTTCTGCTGTAAAGTTGGACATTTTAACATGGAAGCCTCCAGTGGGTATTAGAGGAACTGCAGTTTTTTCAATTGGTTTTGATTTTTGACTATGGAGGTTTTTACTTAAACTTTATAAAAGCTTTACTCAGGCATTTCCTGTTTAATCAATATAACTGTAAAAAAATAAATTAAAACTCAGCTTCAGTTTGTGTATTCTTGTCCTGCTTTTTTTTCCTCTCAGGGGCAAGTTTGCTGTGGTGAAGCGGTGTGTGGAGAAAACCACAGGAAAAGCGTTCGCTGCCAAATTCCTAAAAAAGAGGAGACGAGGTCGTGACTGCCGGGCAGAGGTCATCCATGAGATGGCTGTCCTGGAGATGGCACGTAACAACCCCCGAGTGGTCAACCTGCATGCCGCTTATGAGACGGATCACGACATTGTCTTAGTGCTGGAATAGTGAGTTCACACAAACTTTCTGCCTGTTTTATTTTTATATATGCTGCATCCTATTTAATTCATACATTTTACTTGAGTGCTTCTATTTTCCTCAAATACGCCAAGCCAGCAGTGAGATCCTGTAAATGCTTGTATGAGGGCGAAGTCCTGTTTGTCAAGTCCTAAGGAGCTGCTAAATTAGCAAACAGCTCATCCTTCATAACAGGTTTATCAGGAATAGGTTGAAAGCTACAGCAACATGCTGAAAGCTTGAGCTGAAGGTGACCTGAACCACCGTCCTCTTAGTCTTGACCTCTTAACCTTTCCTATTTAAAAGCCCTTTTCAAATGAATGTCACGTCCTTTGTCTGTGCCGCCATTTGTCTTGTCACTTTGTACAATCAAAACTGAAACTGGAAGATTAGATATGAGAATACATGAGGACTTGTTGAAATGAACTGCTCTGTTTTTTCTAACCACACCTGTAATTGTCATTGGAGACACCTTAATCCCCTCCAAAGTGCAAACATGGTAAACAGCTCACTTTGTTGATCTAAGACAGTCTGGAAAATAATGGCCTGGTCCTTGTTCCAGAAAGCAGCTTCAGCAGTATTCGAAGCCAACTTTAAACTCAGAAAGTAGAAACTCCTGAGGTTGAGTCTGTATTCAACCTGAGATTGTGCTTGAAAATCAGATAGATCCATCGCCGCCTGGATCTTTGATACTCAGATTTGCCATGGCAATGGCTAAATAAATAGCAAAGCCTCCATTTTGATGCAGTGATAATAGAAGTATGGACAAGTTTCTTTCTTAGGCCTCAGTGCCAATCGACCCAGAGACTGAGTAGCAACCACTGGTTACTAGGGAAAAATCTGTATTCCCCCAGCTGTTCAGCAAGCAGTCTGGAAGCTGCTGAGTGCTGCACCAAATACATCCCTGAAATTGCTTTAGTCGCTTGCCGATTGCTGTGGTTGGTATTTGTTTCCATAGGAAACTCCCTGCTAAGCAGTCGTGAAAAGTGTGATGCAAACTGGAAACAGAGACACTGTGCCTTCAAAGTAAAGACTTTCTGTGATACAGTTAATACATTAGATAATATGTTTTAAAGACTACTGACCAACTTCTTCCAGGAGCAATTTGTTGACAATCTGCATTTTCCAGCATGACAAAGCTCCGCTACAAACCGGAGTGATAACGTTTTGGATCTATGAGTCATAATGTATAAAACAGATTGTGAGGATTGTTTTTGTTTTTATCTTTGCCAAAGACGTACCACAGTTCTTTCTTATTTTGTCATGCAGGATTTACATTGAACCTATTCTGTAACAGCCACAAATAACAAGGAAATTGTAGGTTTCTGTTACAGAACACCGCACAGAGTCATTGTGGGCTGATTTTGTTAAATGGCGTGTGTAGTCACAGCTGTCTTAGAAAGATGCAGATTAATGTGCTCTAATATGAGCTTTAATATCGACTGTATGAATGAAATCCAGCATCAATCAGCTGCTTCAGGTGAAGCAGGAGGAAGGAGTCAGAGAGGAAATCTGCCGGCAAGCAGGTGAAATTCAAGTTGGCTCGTTTTTATGGAAAATAAATCCCAGCATTTCCTGCATCTCAGTATAAACAAACTCAAGGTTTCTAGAACAGGAGCAGTAATCGATCATGCGTGGCAAAAACTTGCTATGTAGTGCACCTGTTTAGAAATGTCTTTACCCGCATCCTGCTGTCTAGTTTCTGCTTTCTCAGTTTCTCCACCTCTACTTTTGTTAGCATGTTTTGAATTCTTATTGAAAGTCTTTCTCCGTCCGGCTATTTTTACTGATTTATCTCTCATCTGTTTACTTTTCCATTAGAATTCCTTGTTCTGGATCATAGATGCATTCCTCACCTGAATTATTTCATTCAGTCTCGTGCAGTTCCCTTATTCTTTATCAATATATCTTTATTTCATACCTGAGTGTGAAGACGCTGCATCAGCCAGCTGCCATTGCACATGCAATGGTTATTTACAGCTAACTGAGCTAGAAACTAAAATTAGGTGCAACACTTTAATTAAATGAAATATAATAATAACAAGAAAGTAGAAATGAGGCCTAGATTTGACGTACTTACAAAACTAAGTAAATAAAAATACATGGGACTTATTTTGATTTACTTCTTTTTTTTCTTTTAAATGTGGTCCAATTTTTCAGCAAATTAAGTTTTATTGAGGTTTAAGTTTTAAATCTTTCATTACTTTATATACTGCCGGGCAGATTAAACTACAGGGTAAGTCAAAAAGAATCATATGATTTGTAGTAAAAGCTAAAAGCTCGCAGTAAACACATGGCTGAACATAAAGCTCTACATACAAAACTTACAGTGTTTACAGATGCTCAGTGTGTCCCCCTCTGGATGCATGGCATGCCCATACAATAGTCAAGCTCGTCACGTACTTTTGTATGTGTGGAGTCTATGCAGCTACTACTGACATAGTGCTAACTACTGTCAACCGAGTGAAACTTGCGAAAAACAAACCAGAGTTTTCTCTTCAGCTTTAGGCTTGTTCTTAACTCGTACCGACATTTTGCTTGCGATTACAGCAACAAGGATATAAATTCAAATTCAGAAATGGCAGTTAGAAGCTTGAGTTATCTGAGGTGTAGTAAAACTTTCTACTTGTACATTTTAGCGCTTCAGTCTTCATTTGTGTGCCTGCAGTGTTTTTGGTTTTTTTTGGTTTTTTTGCAATGACTAAGCAGGAAGGAGGTTCTCTTTCTCAATAAAACCTTACCACAACATGCAGGATCAAACCTGCGTCCCTCTGGCTGTGGGCTGGAGACTAAAACCACTGCACCACCCTTTAATCCATAAATGCATTTTTGTTTTCTCCTGTGGAAACTCTAACACACACACACAGTCTGTATCAAACTGGTCTGTGTTTCATATTTCACCAGACATTCCTTCTTGTCTCCTGTTCATGCAGTGCGGCCGGTGGAGAGATATTTGACCACTGCGTATCCGACGAGCTGCTGCCCGAGGCCCAGATCACGCGCCTGATCAGGCAGACGCTGGAGGGAGTCCACTACCTCCATCAGAGCAACTTGGTCCACTTAGACCTCAAGGTATTCAGACACATCCAACCAAAGTGAATCTATTTTTAACCGTTTACTCAACTCACCACAGACTTAACCTTAAGTACTCGGGTGTTTCCCTTCTCTAAGTGCTCAAAATCCTAAATTCCTTTTTTAATGCCACAGTTAAGCCTAGAATCAGGATTGTAGAGAGCATGGAACTGACTTCTGCTGCAGTGACAGCAGGGTGTGAAGAGTTTTGTTGCCGCTACATCAGGGTCAAATCGAGTGTCCACCACCTGAGCCCCTAAGAATCAGCTGATTTTTTTTTTTTTTTTGTATAGGACTACAAAATTAAATCTACATGTTGATACCAGGATCGTCACACACCTCTGACTCTCCTGGGCCACAACAATGGATTAAATGTGTGGGGTTTTTGTCTCAAAAATTCAAGATCTTGACTAAATACCAAATCTTAGCAAATGCCTTTGTTAAATGTGTTATTTTACTCATGAGGGTGGGAATTTTACATGTCAACATAAAACTGTCATCACTGTCAGGAATACTTGTCATTTGACCCACAGGTCCTTTAAAAAGAAGTATTGTATTGTCCTAAAATCAGTTTGGGTGAGTGTGAGGGACCAAGCTGGTGTGGCCTGAATAAGACAGATAATGTTGTAGAAAGTGAGTTTCATTTCACTTTTTTCTTTTTTACAAGCAATTTGAGCCTTTTAAAAGACATCGGCTAATCCCAGACCTGATCAAAGTAATAAAAAACAGTGATACAGCAAATTAACTTCTCAAACAGCCAAACTGAACTGACACAACAGAAAAAGGAGAACTTATACTGGCTGACCTCAGTGCATTTACTTTAAACGAGCATATTTTCAGCTTTCATGTGTGCAGATTTGGTCTTAAATTTCATTTCAAGTTAAATCAATAAGTCTTATTTATACCTGTGAATACCCTGTGATTACAGGACAGTCACATACAGCACTAAATGTTCTCAGACTGTTTTAAAGAGAATGGCGCAATATCATAAGAGTCGTTTATTTAATTAAATAACTGTTTCCTGTGCAGAGACATTCATCATGAGGTGAATTTTGCAATCAGAAATGAGTTTTATCCCTCGAGCACTTCCTGCTTTCACTTTGTTCCCTCTCTGCCTCTCTCAGCCACAGAACATCCTCCTGACCAGCCTGTCGCCTCCAGGAGACATAAAGATCGTGGACTTTGGCCTGGCACGCAGACTGGGTGCGGTCGGAGAGCTCCGAGAGATTCTTGGCACACCTGAATACGTGGGTAAGCTGACGCTCATGAAACAAAGGCGGCAGCGGACATTTCACACATATTTATAGACAAACATCAGTCAGATTCACAATAATAAACTATATGTAAATTGTCAATGTTGACTAAGAAGAGATCATGCATTTGATCAATTCTTACCCAACATGTGCATTTTACTGTGCTAGCTCCTGTGAGAGTGGATGAGTGACACACCTATAAATAAATGCAGAAAGAACCATGAGTCAGTAATTAATCTGGGAAATTACACAGAGATCTTTTCTCTTCTCACTGTTGACTGACAGCTTTTACTTTTTTTCTTCTTTTTTTCTTTTTCTTTTTTGTATTTAGCTCCAGAGATCCTCAACTACGAGCCAATCACAACGGCGAGTGACCTTTGGTGAGTATATCTGTACTAAATGGGCTATGGTTTAACCCTTTGGAAGGAGCGGTATCACCACTTGTACTTTGCCACTTCCAGCATGAAGAGAAAGTAACATGAACTCCACCACCAGGAGAATAATAGCTGAGCTTAAGCTGCGTACGTGCTGGAAGTGACTCTCAGCGATGTGGTGACCAGTGACCACAGCACAGGAAGTCATTTTACATCGTGGGCCACATGCAACCCACTTTGATCTCAAGTGTGCCAGACCAGTGAAACTCTGCTTTTTGTCAGAGTACAATTTAGTAAAGTTTAACCACATGTGTAATCCCTGACATATTTTAAAATAAGGAAAGAAGTTCAATTTAAGGAATATATCTCAGTTTTTCCACATGGGAAAGGAATGCTGCTTTAAGCTTAAATTGTAAGAAATAAATGTTTAAATTTACAGATAAAGTTCTGTTAGCACTTTTGCAGACTGTCCTACCATTTATAAAACAACATTTTTGTCAACTGACAGAATGTCTTCTTTTTGGAGTTTCTTTTTCTATGGTAAACCCACTGTGAAAATAATACATTTCCAAAGTAGATGGTGAAAAACCAAAACACTTTTTGACATTTTATTGTCTATCTATTACTGCTCTATTACTTTGACTTTGGTGTAGTATGAATGGCCATAGGTGAGGTTGAAAAAAAAAAGTATAAAAATACGGTTAAGTCTGGAAAATGTAAAGCAAGCCACAAATTTTAAAGCTCATTCCAGCCTCACATTTCCTCACATTTGTGGAGCTGTAAGTGAATTTAAAACGTAAAGTATTTACTTGGGTTGATTTAAAAGAATTGGTCACTGTGAACATAAATCTAAAACATATGCAGCTTCATTAGAAAAACATCACAAACTGGAAATGAAAGTGAAGGCGATCTTCGGCAGTGTGGGTATTAATGTAATGCTTCCCACTTCTTTTGTGGCAAATGCGATGAGAACACATTGTTCTTCTTATTTGTTTTTCTAAGATTATTTCAGATATTTTTCTTGTGTCATTTAGCCTTCAGACTCTCCATGTCTGATATGTCCTGTGTGTGTTTCTCAGGAGCGTGGGCGTCATCGCGTACATGCTGGTGACGGGCGAGTCTCCGTTTGCTGGGGACGACAAGCAGGAGACGTATCTGAATGTTTCCCAGGTCAATGTGGACTACAGCAGGGAGGCCTTCTCCAGGGTGTCTGAGCTCGCTGTGGACTTCATCCGCAAGCTGCTGGTCAAAGCACCTGAGTGAGTAAATGACAATCTGTGTGCGAGAGTCTGTGTGCGAGTGTAAGAGTGTGGGTGTTTTAACATAACTTCCATGTAACAGAGAGATGAAAATGAAAACATAGCTGTGAACAGAACCGTGATGGATGTTTTTCCAAGTCACGTCATGTGTTGTTTTAAAGTTTTTCCACTGGTGTGTGATGGATTCACACTCATCAGGCAGCATGCTGGGCTAAGTATGATCTCATCAGAACTAGTATGTCAAGAAGAACCTGCTGGTGTTAATCTATAAAGGAAGAAATCTGGTTGAAGGAAAGATCAGATTGTTCAGTGAAACACCAGCACCTCGATCTCTTTGCATGAATGTGTCTAATCGTTGGACTGTCTCTGTTTTGACCGTAGGGACCGGCCCAGCGCCGTCGACTGTATGAGTCACCCCTGGCTGTGGCAGCAGCCGCAAATCTGCATGAGCCCGGAACCCGCCGCCACCGCCTTCCGTACCAGGAGCTGTGGCACAAAGTGGGCGGCCCCTCACGAAGACTTTGAAGACAAGGAAAACTTCCTGGAGTCATCCCACTCACACGCAAAAAGGTTTCGCTTCGAGGAGGATGCTGACTTTTGAAGCTACAAAAATGATAAGAGGGAGATGAAGATGCAGCGGTGATCACTTCTTCCTCTGAGCTTTTAAATTGTTTTAAGTCTCCTGGAAACCAGCAGCGTGCCGGCCACCATTCACCGTTCTGTTTATACTGATCTACTCAAACCAACCAAAGATAACCGGCTAAACTCTGATGTGTCGCTGTTCATACTGTACAGTACGTCTCAGTTAATGTGGTGTGTTTAACCTCAAGTATTTAATTTCCTGTCTTAAACCCACTCTGTGCTGATGAAGGCTGCTCCGGAGGACTTCCAGGGGAATCTATGCAACATTTCTGGTGCTTCTGAATTCTTTGCCTTAACTGTGGGAAGTTGACTCACCTGGAGCTGCTTTCGGTTGCACTTGTGCTTCAGCTGAAATGTGTGATATAGAGATTAGCGCCTCTGCTATGAGGAAGTGAGATCATGTTGTTCTTTGCATGTTTAAAAGAGGCAGCAGCGTTATAGTGTTTCAGGTTTCTATCTGTAGATAAAATCCGCTGCTGCCCGCGTCAGGGTAACTTCTCTGTCGCATCAAAGTCAGATAGCGGCCACATTCGGGCCTGATCAGGCCTGCTTTTGGCTAGTTATAGCAGCTGCTTTGTGGGCCAGATGTGGCCTGGGAGACATGGTGGAGTTAGGGTGATGCTCCTTTGACATCTGCCTTGTGTAAGGTGGAATCGGTGCCAGATGTGGACCACATTTAGGACAAACATTCCTTAATAGTGCTGCAGATAAATCCTTCAGAAATGGATACAAGCAACAACATTAGTGGAGTTTTTTCCCCCCTCTGGAATTCACTTACCAACTTAATTTTTTCCATTTTCCAGCCTATTAATATTATTAAACAGATTTTTAACCATCAAGGTTCAGTTTCAAAGACTTCCAGGTTTTCAGCATTCTTACCGCGAGGAAGTTAAATAGTAAACTAAAGCATCCCTCCAGAGCTCCTGTGTCTCATTTTTGTTTTTAACCATAACATGAGGCAATTTAACCATAAAAAAACAGAAAATATGCAATGAAGCCTTTATCAGCATGGATATCTTATAGTCAGTCTTCTGAGCCAAAATTGAGTATCGGTTAATAAAACCCACTATTTCTACACTCCCACAGCCCTGTTTGCAAATTATTTTGAAAATAAGTTTAGATACGCCACAAAGAAGCTTCTGAAGTCAACTTCTACATGATTAGAGGGAAAATTTTGACTCTAGGATATTAAAAAGGGACAGGTCAGAGTAACATTATCTAAAAATAGTTTTGGTACCTGTATCCACTCGTGAAAGAGTTTGCTGCATGATTGCCTTTAAACCTGATGTCAGACTTGGATTTTCTCAACATATGCTTCATACTGAGGGTTTAAACGTAGCTCAGGGTCTTATAGAAAGCTCTTTAAAAAAAAAAATCTAAATATGCACCTTTCAGTGTTAATCTGCATTTAGGTTATTATGAAATTTCTGGCTGGAAGTGTGCTGCAGTAAAAGTAAGTATAAAGGGGTGAATCAGCCGAGTGGGCCGTGCCCGCACTTACTCAAATGATTTCCTCCCTGAGCTGCGAGTTCCTCTTAGAGGAGAAACTTTAGCACTTAGTGTGTGCAGAGCCTTCACTTAGACCTCCTGCAGTCCTCCGCAGGTCCGGGTGCCTCAAGATTTCATCTCAGGGCTGCTGCTCACTCTTTGTTTTCTATTCTTAATGTTATTCTCACAAGCTGATTATTATTATTATTATTGTAATATTTATGTGCTGGACTTCTATTTTTTATGTAAATAATGCACTCACGTGTCTTATAAGCAGAGATTCAGGTGATGATGAAAGGAAGGATTAGTCAATGAGGTGGTTCAGGAAAGTGAAGTCAAAGTGGGGAAACAGAGAGGTGTCAGATGGTTTTTAGAGAGGAAAGAGGTGATTAAACAGGAAGAGTGAGTGTGGGAAGAAGTATTTCCTGATGGTTGCTTTAAGTTGTGGAGAGGTGATGAGAAAGTAGGGATGACTATTTCACAGAGGAGCCAAGGTGCCACCAGCAACAAATCCTGACCTCAGACAGTGGCAGCTCTCAACCTCCAGAGAAAACATTCCTCTGGTTTTATTTTTAGGTGCCAAACCCGAACGGGACCACACTGCGTGCGTTTGTTGTTGCTGTCAGCACAAAGGCCTTTGTGTATCTGTGTGTGTGTGTGTGAGGAGGCTGGGCCGTGCTGTCGTCCTTTATAACTGGAACGCCACACTGTAAAAGAGCAGACTGCTGTAAACGGAAATAAGCTTGAATCCATCTGCTCTGAGAATAAAAGGTTTGGAGTTGGTTAAATCTGCAGAGCAGGTGGGTCTGATGTCACTTTGGTGCCGACGCTCCATTGGACCATTGTCTCCGTCAGACTCTTGCTGTAACCGTCGTGTTGTTTTTGTACAGCTGCTGTTGTTCTCGCGTCACTTGGCGGCCTCGGAGTGTGCGAGCGCTCTTTGTGTCAGTGCCGCTGATGTCACTCAGCGTTCCTCTTTGTTGTCTTGAGACTGAAGGATTACTGTATGTCAGAATGAAACCTGCCACAAGCACAAATAAATCAGATCTACCTTTATTCTGCTTTTTATGTTTTGGGTTTTTTAAAGTATGAGCGTTCTGATTGCATCTGAAATAACTAAAAAAATAATTTGTATTCTGATTAGCTTCAGGCTAATGTTAGGCATCACAAAGCAAACTGGAAAAGCTCATTAAAGACTGTAGAAAATAAATGGTGTCTGTGCTTTGATGTTTTTCCAGCTCCACGCTGCCCCCTGTTGGCCCTGCAGAGCTGAGAGTTCATACTGTGTCAGTGTGTACCAGTGAGCAGGCACAGACTGGAAACCAGTAGCTCAGTAACTCTCAGCAGTGTTTCCCAACCTTTTGGAGCCACAGTACATATTTCACATTAGAAAAATCACACCGCACACCAACAAACAAATGTCACAAAAAGCATATTGATAATTTTTCCCCGCCCACCAGGTATAGCGGAATTGGCTCAGTTTGTCCCCAGTATACCTTTTTTGCTTTCTTCTGACCACTAGTCATGCTAGGGCCTTCATCTGGGTCAGAACTTTCTCCAGGACTCATCTCAGATTGACTTTTTCCTTTTCAAATATTTATCTATTGCTATTTTGCACTGCACAGTCTTACAGCGTGACTAATTTCTCCTTCTGTTTTACTAGGAATTGTCAACCCATTTAATCAGAGCAGGTACTAGTTTTTTGTTGTATTTATCCGTGACGCCTTAAAGGCCGGTCCGTGAAAATATTGTGGGCATAAACCGGTCCGTGGCGCTAAAAAGGTTGAGGACCGCTGACTTACTAATCGGGTAGAACCAGATAATCGTCCACAGCACACAGGTTGGGAAACACTGCTCTAAAGGGGTCCTGATATGTTATGTTTTTACATATTTTTGTCAAACACGCACGCACGCACCCCAACAACAGTGGATGCTGATTAAAAATGTTTCAAACACTTCATATTAACCTTTTAATATACATCATTATCTTTATAGGGTTTTTATGTCACCCATGTGTGTGTGAATGGGTGGATGACAGGTTGTGGAAAGCGCTTTGGGGTCCTTAGGGACTAGAAAAGCGCTATACAAATACAGGCCATTTACCATTTACCCACCATCAGTGTGAATGGTAGGAATCGGGCTACAAAGACTAATAAAGGCTCATATATGGAAGCTGATATCATGACCACTGCACCATGGAGCTAAACACTGGAGGACCAAATGTGAGCTGCTGTGCTCTTAGCACCAGTCCCAAGCCTTGTTAAATATAATGGATCAGCTCAAAGTACCTTAAGAGCTTCTTTCAGTTCAAAGGTCACCACAGCGGGACAATCGGCATATCTGAGTTGGCACTAGCAGAGGCTGATCCTACATACTCTTCCTCAATCAACCCTCCCAGGGATATTTGTTGGGTACATGTAACAACTATATAAAAACTGATGACCTTTGTTCCATGTTAGAAGAATTGTTTCAGCTTTGCATTTTAATAGTTAAATACTTCATTGATTTGCTTCAAGAACTCCCACTCAGTGGACGTCTAATGAGATAGTCCAGACAGTAAGTTTCTTTGACCGTTACAGCCACTAAATGACATTTTGAGAGCATGTGACATAAATAAGGATTATTTTAACTGACTCATACAGCAGTACAGAGTCTAAGAACAAAACCAATCAGAGCTGAGCTCCTTTAAAAGGTCAAATCCACTCAGTTTTTTTGTTTAAAAAAAAACAAAAAAAAACAAACACACAGCACAACATACAGCGAGTAGTAAACAATGGAATGCATCTGAAGTTACATTCAGCAGAACGACTCGCAGCCATCAGCAAAGTGCAAAGATGCTATTTAAGCTCATACAGAGATCATACAGATGGATGTACAGTGCATGCTGCCCTGCCAGCTACCAGAAGTCCTACAGGAATAATCCACTTCATTAATTGGACACAGCAAGCAAGTTTACAGATTTTTTTTGTCCTTCTCCCCACCCAGTGTCATAAAAACATATCACATCTGCCACCATGAGATACATTCAGATCCAAAAGTATCTGGACAGGGGGTCCATAGATGGTTTTGGAGATATTAGCTGTAAAGATGTCCACCTTCACCTAGAACTAGATGGCACTCGCCTTCTAGTGTTTGAAACAACCAACAGCAACATCTGTTTCCACTAATTAGACTCATCCAGTTTCTACCAGTTCTTTGGGTCTAAGTCACAGGAGCAGTGACCTAAACGAAGACGCCAAGGCCACACATCCTCGCTGTACCACCCAAGCCAGCAGACATGATCTATCCAAGCAGTCGTGGGCCTCAAAGTTATCCAGGACATCCACTACACCTCAACCAATGCCTTTAAATGTGGCAAAGCAGCTGCTCTACTCAGACACCCCCAAAAGCCCAAAGCCTTCAGAGGAAGCTCATTTCCACCTCTGGTGTCCTGGACACCTTTCAGTCAGCATCCACAGCTTGTGGATGTAGGTGTAGATCATCAGCTCGCTCTTCACAAAAAACAGATCAGTACAGCATCCACAGCACCAAACCCCACAGCCTCTGTTCTGATATTCTATTCATGAAAGCTGTAAACAGAATCAGCGTCAAAGGTCAACCCTGAGGGAGTCTGGCTTATTGATGGAGAAGTGAACCAAGCTCTCGTTGCAGCTGCAGGCTCCAAAGTGCTTTTAACAGCGTGCCTGATATCCCGGAGTCCAGGAACACCCCCTACAGGTCACCCCAGCCAAACCATCCCAAAGTCCACAAAACACATGTAGACTGGTGTGGAGAACTCCCACACACCCTCTCTGAAAGGAGGAGTCACGACCCACCTACTCAAAGATCCAAAAATATGATAGGTGATTTATAGAGTTCCATAATATTTAAAAGAAGACAGACATCTGTACAGCTCACCCCAAAGCAATTCAGGCCAGAAGAGAAGCACCCAACTGTCATCTACAGATTAATCACATGGTGCGATTCAGATTTAATCAAAGCAAAAAACTAAAACTGCCCCGCTGCCCAAATACTAAAGCACCTGAGTGTTCCTTCTTATTATTGCATTTTACTGAAAACAAAAAACAAATCTGTGCAGATGGACTTTTTTTTCTCCAGGAAAACATAAAATCTGATATTTTAAAAACATTTATAGTAAAATATGAAAGTTTTTGGTTGTTGTTATAGTTGTACCGTTTAAAAGTTGATTTCCAAACGTGATGACAGAGCTGACCTATGAGCCCCATGGTCTTCATCAGCAGAACATCCTCTGCTGATGAAGACCATGTGAAATGTGACGGCTCCAGAATACGTAGTGAACACACCTTGAAGTGACTGTGTGTCAGAATAAAACGTACTGCAGCGATTTAAGAGGAGACGCTGCAGGCACTTTTTTTTTTTTAAGCAGTCGGCAATTTACACACATAACTCGTTGTGAGATAATTAATCTTAATTAAGATTTTTTTTTTTTTTTTAAAGTCTGGTTTTGGAACTTCAATGGCTTCAAAAAGTGAACAGTTCTGTTAGCCTGCAGTGTCTTATCTTAAAAATATAAATCTAAACTGCTTTTTTGTCCTTTTTCTGACTCGTCATTGATGGAAATCCACCATCAGCATCAAACTGAAGGAATGAACTCAAACACTTTAAGTGTCTGCTTGTTATTTCATTACAGTTAAAACACAATCAGCAGATATTCCTGCTGATGACGTCCACCCGGAGACCGGATTCTCAAACATTCATGTGTCTAAAATGAGCTCAATGCTAGTGCAGGTATAGAAAGAATGTAAGAAGCTTTTCTGCTGCAGCTAAACACGCAAACAAGTTGAGTTAGAGAAACTAACCGGATATTAACCAGCAGCTCGGCAGCAACATAAAGTCTGAGCAAATGGAAAAGCTTTCACTTAGCCTGAAGGACTTTCAGAGGAAGACAGTGGAGAACAGAGGAAAGCTCGTCCCACCTCAGGGTTAGCGCGTTTAACAAACCAGCATCCGACTCATCTGAGCCCTTAAATCTGAAGGTTTGAGGTAAGACCAGCAATAAGACACAAAGATCACATAAAGCGCTCAAAACTCCTGGATGACCCTGAAGTGGTTCTCGATGGAGGGCGGCTCGTCCTTGAAGTGCAGCTTCTTGCTTGGACACGCCCCGAACTCCTCCAGAGTTTTGATGAAGTGTCCGTGCTCGCGGCCCACCCAGGCCCGCATCGGGTCGCACACCTCGTAAGGGGTCACGTGGGCATGGATCGACACGCCGCTGCCGGCCAGCTCCTTCAGGACCTGCTTGTCTGTCACCCAGGTCTCACTGCCCCCCGGGTGGCCACCATCCAGCCAGAACATGTCAGAGATGTGCTTGACGAAGGGTGACATCTGCGGATCAGCACGGGCCCCGGGCAGCTCGTACACCATCTGGTTCAGGACCACGCAGCCTTTGCTGAAGCCCACCAGGGTCAAGGAGAAGCCTGAGGGGATGCTGTCAGCGCCGCCCTGTGGTTGGAGCGGGTCTGGCAGGCTGGCTCGCTCCATGCCGTGGCTCAGCAGGGCCCTGTGGTCAGAAACGCTGCTCAGACTCAGAGAAAAGATCCAAAATCATCTCAAAGAATTACAGCAACATTTTCCTGTCCTTCACACCTTTAGACCTGGTCATGTTTTCCAAAAACATAAAATTTGGAAAACTGGGAAAAGACACGGGAAACGCGTTCACCATTAAATTGCCCTTTTCTGTGTCATCATCTGTGAGCTAGATGATTTAGCTTGCAGGTGGCTTTTTAAGCCTCTACACCTTTCTTAATTTATTCTTAACTGATATACAGGCCGGATAAAATTTAGCCAAAGTAATCAAGTTAAATAATATCTCAACAAGACAAAATGAGCTCCAGTAACAAACCTGAGGTGGTGAAACGCTCCAGAGTCAGCAGAGTATGGAGAGTGCTCCGGAGCCCCGAACATGTTGCTCTCCACAAAGTTCTGGTAGCAGCTGAACTTGTGCAGGTACATGCGCGAGGCTCTCACCACCCACACGTGTCTATCAGGGAAACGGCAGCCCAGAGTGAAGGCGACCCTCTCCAGGCTCCAGGAGAGCCACTGGGCACCCTCAGGCTGCAGCGCCATCTCCTCCTGGAAGTTCTGCACAGAGAGAAATGAGAAGTTTTACAACTGCTTTTTGCAACATAGAGGTCCTACATGATCTCAGAACAAGAGCAGCACAGCTGAGTCCTGTACTTTTTCCTGACCATTTTCAGGGGAATAAAGCCTGAAGCCACATCCGAAATGTCTCACTGTAAGAAAAGGCTAAAGTATGCGAAACCACACAAGAACTGGACTGAAAATGAGTGGCAACAGGGCTGATGGAGTGATAAGTCCTAATATTTGGTTCAAATCATCATCAGTGTGTACGGAGGAGATCAGGAGAGAGTTAGCACAGTGAGCATCTATCTGTAAAAGAAAGTGGAGGCTCTGTCATGGTTTAATTTCAGCCAGTGGTGTTGGAAATCTCGGCAAAAGTGAACTGTCAGATTTTGATGCTCCATGAAATACCATGGGGAAAAGGTCTGATTGGCAACAGCTTCATTTTTCAGCATGACAATGATCCAAAGCGCACTGCAGAGGCAGTAAAATCATACCTGGACAGAATCACACACAATGGAGCACTATCAGCCATGGACTGGCCTCCCCGCATTTTTATTTGGTTTGTTGAAAGAAATCATTGACTGATTCCAACATTAAACACACAGGAGGTGGCACAGAGCTGCCTCAGTAATCGTATTCAGTGATTAATTTCGCCATGGCAGCCATGTCCACCTGAGACCTTCTCCATCACTCTCACCTGAATATCCCCGTGAAAAAACACCGCGTGCCGGTTGTTGCTCTTTTCCTGCTCCTCCGGGTCAGGCCGCAGGAGCAGCAGGTCGTTCACTCGGTTGGGGAGGTTCCCGGGCACCGCGGGCAGCCTCTGCAGCTTCTGCAGCTTCTGCAGCGGGGTTCCCGACAGTGCATCCCGGCTTGCCGAGGCGTGGAGCCCCCGGAGCTCGGAGGGTGACGTCGTCATCGCTTTGGCCGCAGTTATTAAAGTCAGGTCCAGTACTGCTGCTCGTTCGGCTAGCATGGACTCTAAAATAAGAAAATGAGCTGGCGTTTTTCCTCATCTGCGCACTCGCTCCATGCTGCTGTCAGTTAGCATCACATTATCAGCGGGTAGCGCCAAACCGGGCCACACAGCCTTATTATACGCAAACAATTACAACTACACGGCGTCTACAACCGCTGTCCGCCTCACATTACGACACCTGCGGAATAAACGTCCAAGATTTACTTCACTGTCACAGTTTTAGAGTCTCCTTTTGTCCACAAAGAGGCGCTGTTTAACAAAAACAAACCCACCGAAATAACAAACGACTGCAGGGACAGGAAACGTACGCGCTACTGCGCATGTGTTGAGTTTTCTCGTCGGTAGGAATCGGATGAGTCCCTCCTTTGTATTTCCGTTTTCGTCCGCGCGGTCTAACGACGCCAAGGGAAGAACAAAGCAATCGTATAAAACACCACGTTTGTGGTGAGAAACGTGAACTGTCATCGATGTGAGCCGAGGATATTTATGGATATAAAACATAAATAAAATTGACACTGATTAAACCACTAATTAATTTTTTTTCGAATGTTTTCATAATTTTATGGAATTTGTATTATTTTCCAAAAATAATAAGTAGGTAACAGCATGTCCAGGAAAAAATATTTACACCCCAGACCTTTTTTATTTTTTAAAAAAATACATACGAGGACCGCACATACATAAACACATCTCAAAATGTCTATGGTTGGGATCGGGGTGGAACCATCTTGTGCTGAGACTTCCAAAGTTTAGCTGAACACATAAAATGAACGTGTTTACCTTTCCGTGGATCTTGATGTGGGTGGGTTCGCAGCGGCTGCGCTGAAGCGAGTGCAAAGTGAGTGTTTTCCCGCAGAAATAGTTTATATTGCCCCTTTTTCCTTATAAACGCTGCACATACTTCAAGTGTGCCACTGACATCTTTGGTTCCGCCTGCATAACACAGCAAATTAGTTTACACCAGGCTGGACTTTGTACATGTTCTACAGCTGTGCAAACAGCTGTGCAGACACAATGGGTAAACCATTGCACCGCCACTCGGCTTAATAATTCCTATAAACTGCACTGAATAATTATATGACTGATAATTAACCATATAAACTAATCAAGGTCATTCTGCACATAAGAAGAGTTCCATTCATCTGCTGGAAGGTAACTTCAGCTTTTAAACACACTGTGCAGCAGCTTATATTTATTGGAGAACTTTTCATAGCCCATGTACGTATTCTGTTGCTGCTTGAGTATCCAT